>NC_044329.1:24297097-24932450 GCF_007399415.2 Gopherus evgoodei | reverse complement strand
CAAAATCACATATACAATTATATAAAGGAATATTTAATAAATACAATTATAAAATACATTAGCTAAGTGAGTAACAAGAGAAATCCAAAGAATTATGGTCATATTTCACAAAGTTCTAAAAGATGATTTGGAACAACTTTTTAAAAATGTGACTTTTTTTTCCAGTAAATCTTTGCTCAGCTCTAGACGTTGCTTTGGGCATTAGATTTGGCCCTCTTTTTCTAGACATCTGCCTCAGTTTGGAAATTAATCTAAATCAATAGGTTGGTACAAACATTGCAGAAAAGTTGACAATCTAGGAAGAATGAACTGGCAGTGTAGGTTTGAAAACTTCCAAATAAAGTTTTCAAAATTATTTTCTTTGGTAGTCCACAGTAAATGATTCCTGAGGCCACACAGAAAGTTTGAACACTCACTTCTTAAATCCCAGTTGACTGCTACACTGAACATGAAATAGAAATGTAGGTTTGTAGATGCACTTTGCCCATTTTAGGCACAATTCTTTAGAATGTCCAATGCCAATTTGTTAAAGAGATGTATTGGGGATAATGACAACCCAACAGAATCAGACGTTCATTTTATATATAGGGCTCAGACATTAAGAAATTATATGAAACTGCATACTCCTTAGTTAGACAAAACTTCCACTGCTTTCATATTATATACTTCTGTAATCTCTCAACAACATAAACACTTGGGGTAAAATCCTGGCTTTATTGAGGTAGTTCTAATGTGGTTTGGGGATTGAAATTTACTTAAAACAAAAACCTTGTTGCTGTATTAGCTTGGGATAAATTCAAGCTAAGCTCCTGATAGATAAAAATAAAGATGATTAGCTTGGATGCAAAAATATTGCTTAGTAAGATAGGTAAAATAGAGAAGGCTTATGACAACAGGATTTATATTGTCCCTGAAATAGTCAAGCACCACATATCAGCAAGGAAAGGACAGTAATAACAGAATACCATATAGAGATTGCATGCCTTCACTTTTACAAGTGAAAGGTGAGGAAGACAGAAATAATAATGGCTAAAAGGACATATTTGGACAATGCACTGCAAAGTGGTGTTCTTGTGTATTAGGTCCCTAACATCCAAGATTTTGGGGAGACAAGAAAAATTGACCTAAACTTGTATCACTGCCAGATGAAAAGGTCTGACTCCAGCTTATACAGTATTGAAAGATGTTTCAGAATAAATTAAACATATTTGACATGCTCCCAGGAGCATGGAGATTTGGATTTCTCAGAACACTAGGGACCAGCTTGATTAGTCTAAAGAATTATTTTATACTTTGAATCCCAATAAGACAAAACCTGTAGACCGGCAACTGTCTAGATGCCAAAAATAGGAATACAAGCAAACAAAAAAAAACATTCCTTTCTGATTGTTTGTTATAAGGCTTTTCAATCCAAAATTGTTAATCTTTGTGTTCTACAACAATGTGTGGAATGAACTGGTTATTTACTTTGCTGACTAGCATTTAGAACAAGTTCATAATTATCCAAATTCTCCACGAGTAGAATGATACATTTCTAATAAAAAGAGTAATGTCTATCAATGAAACAACGTGTTCCCTGACATTTTCACAAATTCTTCAGACCACTTGGTTTTCCTGTTATGTCTAAAACAATGAATGTCCATTTTTAGACTATAATGTCCTATATTCCCCATGGAACAAGGAGAGTGTGCAAAAACCTCTATGCCGTCATTTTTCTAGTCCTCAGAGTCTGTTTTCAACAGCACTCAAAAAAAAAAACTTCTTTACATTTTAGGCCTACCTCACTAGAGTGTGAGTAGCAAACGTTCAGGTTCATTGTGGTTTTAGGCTGGGATTCTCAAAAGAAACTCCAATTTCAGGTCCATTAAAAGCCAGTTGATGCTGTAGGTCTAATTCCCTTAGGTGCCTTTCAAAATCACAGCATTAAAGCACAGGTAGGGAGTGTAAAAATGACCATGGTTTGGCATGAAAAAAAAGATTACATAGTAAACTCCTGAATTTAAGTTAATTATTGTATGGCCTATTGTGAGAATAATTAATGAGCCTAAAATTCAAATATTCAGTTATCTTCCTAAAGAAATATTTCTCCATTCTGTTTGAGGAAATTGTACTATAAAAAAGTAGTAATTTCAAATGAAATGAAAAAATACTGTATTCTTATTCTTACCTCATTGTATACAGCAGTGTCCCATCCTCTGTAATTCGTAGTAGTTTGTTAGGCATCGTCATGTTGTGAGCCACTGATTTCTTTCCATTGTGGAAAAAAGTATCAGGTGTCCAAATCTTGCTGGCCATTAAATTATTTAGCCGGAGGACTGTCATGGGTCCTTTGAATTTTAGTCTCTCATCTCTCCAACTTTGACGGAAAAATACATCTATTGTATATTCCTAGAGCAATTAATACAATGGGAAAACTCTCAAGATTGTCATATTTTGCAATACAAGTTTGTGACAGGTAAACTTTTAGCATTTTTGTACGATCAAGATTATGAGAACAATATAACATGTCTAAAGATTGTTATTAAGATGGTTATGGCTTTGGTACTCATTTCAACCAAAAAAAGCTTAGGAAGAAATTTAGAAAGGATTATGAACAACAAGTAAGATATGAGTTTACCATAGATATGATATTTTGACTGCATATGCTGAAGCATTATTTAATAGAGTTGGAAAGTATTTGTCTCTTACTATAAAATAAACCTTTGTGAGACTGCAGCTAGAATATTGCCTTCAGTTCTAGCCCTATGTAGCCAAGTTGTGAGAAGTTCAAGAGATCACTGAAAATTATGGTAGGGATGATCTATGAGGACAGAGTACCAGAGCTCAGTGCTCAGAATCACTGGACTGTACAAAGAGAAGTCAAAGGAAGATTTGGACCAAACTTGTCACTTTCCTAGGCAACGATAGAGGAGATGGGGGAAGGGACACAATGCCTAATTCTCTCCTCATTTACAATAGTTTGAAAATAAGGTATTACTCCTGATTTACATCAGTGTAAATGAGAGGAGAATTCATCCTTGACAGTAACCATTGCTCATTAAGGAATGAAATATGTTTTTTATCATGGCACAAAGCAGTATAACCAGAAGTAATAGGATGAAATTACAAAACAGTTGTAATATATACATAATATATCAGGCAGTAAGATATATAAAATCATGGAATAGTTTCCCAAAGAGAGTGATAGAAAAGATTTAATATTAGACTGGATGAAGTATGATAAAATAATTTGTAGGAAATAATCATGTACTGACATGGGGCTAAGCTATGTGACATTGTGTCTCTTCCATCTGTAACTGCTATGATGCTGTGATGAATATGAAGCTATTGAAAAAACACTGCAATTTAAAATGACACTGTGCAATCATCCATTGTTTTTGGCTGAAGACTGAGGCTCCCCTTAGACTATTTGACAAAGAACCAATGGCAAACCATGAAGGAAAATGGCCCTGCCATCACTGAAAATGTATATATATATATTACACACACAAGTAACAGAACAACACATCTATCCAAGAATGCAGTCAGGAAAGACAGGCACGCTGGAAAGAATAATGGAAGAAATTAGGTTCCACACCACACCGGACTCCAGCACAACAGACCACCTTTAAATCCTCCATTTATTTTTAACAAATGTTAGTATTTCATGGAGCAGAAACCATTGTGAGATGTTTTCTAATCAGTAAACTATCAGCTGCATTACAGGCTATTTAGACTAGAAAAGTTACAGTATGTCTTTGTGCTTCATCTGCTATCTTGGTATGATATTCATAATCAAATTCCTTGCACATAATCAAATGGTT
Source organism: Gopherus evgoodei (assembly GCF_007399415.2). Taxonomy (NCBI): domain Eukaryota; kingdom Metazoa; phylum Chordata; order Testudines; family Testudinidae; genus Gopherus; species Gopherus evgoodei. The sequence goes on along the minus strand of NC_044329.1, from coordinate 24,928,647 downwards.
TAGTCACATGTGGCTAAATGTTTCTTTAAGTCCTGATCCAGCAAGCCATTTTAGCATGTGCTTAAATCTAATCACATTAGTATTTTATTGTTTTCAATCACCTAGTGACTCCTACTCCATCTCGCAACTGGGGATGGGATTATTTGGCTACAATGGGACTACTCAAATGCTTCTATTTAAGTACATGCTAAACGGCTCTGCTGGAAAAAGGTCCAAATGAGGAACCACTTAAGTCAACGGGACTTTTGCCACTGACTTCAATGGGGTCAGGATTTCACATCAATGTTTGTACCAAAGCAGAGGTGAGAGGGACTTGGTGGCTTATGAGCAGCAGGTGACAGGAGATTGTTGGGCTTTCATCATGTCTCCAAGCTCTACCCAAAACTTCCTCCAACTCCTTGCTGTAGTTCTAGTAAATATGCAGTTAAACAAGCCAGACAAGAATCAGACTACACCATTCACAGCTAGGATTGGTCACATTTGCATTAGTGGGAATGTAAACAGAGAAAAATAAATTAACCCTTTGTATCCACACAATAAATCACATAATTGCCAAATATTTTAGGGTTGTTGCTTTGGGGGAGGCCTGTAAGGCCCAGAAAAGAAATGATTTAATATTTTCTGTGTTTCTCTAACCCTATCTGCTGTCTCTTTCTGGCTATTATTGATTATTGTTTGTTTGTTTCTTTGTTTGTTTGTAGTATTATTATTTTACGTATCTTGTAGGAGTGCCCAAAGGCCCCATTGTGCTAGTTGCTATAGAAATATATAGGAAGACAGAATTTCTGCGCTGAGGAGCTTTGCATTTTAAAAATCATGGAAGGTTTGGGGAAAGAGATACAGACCATAGAAGGAAAATGACTAGGGTGATGGCCACCACATGCCATGTGTTCCATCTCTCTTTTTTCCTCCATGTTCATTTTACTTAGTACAGAAATTTAGTTTTAGGTGTTTTTAAGAGAGAGTAGTAGGATCGGTGCCAATAGGCTACACAGATATTACTGGATTCCTGAAAGGGAGATGAGCAATAAGTGACATAACTAACAACAATTCCTTAAACATTAAAATACACCTGCATATGTGATGCTGGTTCATAAACTCTAAGCCTCTACTGTAACATTTCATTTTATTAACAAATCAATGCATATCTTTGCTCAAGATTATTGTAGTGAAAATTAAGAATGTGGTGCATGTTTATAAAATTATTTTTAGGAACCATCCTATTTTTTCATACCTAGTGGTTCCTCATGCAACATAAATTCAGATATAATGATGTTGATATATTAGTTCTTTGTTTTAATATACACCTATGCTTAATTTTGAAAATAGATAACCTCATGTTCTAGTATTATATTTCTACCCAAATGCCAAGTGTCCCATAAAGATAGACACGTATCAAGTGTCAAATTAGCTTCAACTTACATTCAATAATTAAATCACCTGAATCAACCAAATCTAAGTAAGACAGAAAGTCCAGCCCTGGCATAGTCCTAGATACATCAGTAAGCCTACAAAGCTGTCTTGATCTTAAGCTTATGCTATGAGAAGGCCTCCAGATGTATTGCTCACCAGGGTGGCATGCACTGCTGGAATTCCACAATGAAACTGGATACCCATTTTCAGACAATAGTCTATCAGTGCAAATAGTTAGGGGAAATGTTCATAAATATTAATTCAAATTTTAAAATGATTTTTGATTCAACCATGTTCATTCTCCTTTAATGTTTGCTTCCTGTGAACATCTGAACCAAGTTGCAAAAAGCAGCTAAGATTTTCAAAAGTGGCTAGTGATTTGGGCTGCTGAACTTGAGACATTTTAAAGGATCCCAATTTTCAGAATGTACTGGGCAGTCACCTTCTGAAAGTCAGGCCCCTTTAAGGTGTCTCTCATATTGAGCACTCAAAAATGGAGGGACCCTAAATCACATTTGAAAATCTAAACTGCTACATTTTTAGTTTAAAAGCCTATTTACTGAAGATTAATTTCAAATTCCATATTTCTATTTAAAAAAAATACTTGGGTTGCATTGTGTTGGTTGGTTATATCAATTAGCCAATTAGGGAAGAGAAGCAACTTGAAGTGACTTATCTAATTTATCAGCAGAGTGCAAACTGTGAATAATAGTAGGATATAAACAAACTGCAGTCCAAGAAATTGCCATTGAAGTAATTTATTTATAATTTCAAATAACAAATAAATGTAAGAATTTCACAATCTGTTTGCAGTTTATATGCAAGCAGAAGAAAGGCAAAACTCACCAAATGCATTATCTGCTTTGAATGATTATTTCAGCGTTAGAGTGATCCACTCAGTACAATCAGCTTCTGTGCAGGTATGCCCCACTCTCCACTGGAAAGCAGCTGCTTCCCATCTTAGTGCATGTGCACTGAGAACATGGGTCACTTGATCCACCCGTTCTTCTGAATTACCTTTCATTGGAAAGGACTGAGCATCTAAAGGTGCAGTCAACTAGTTTGTGCAGCCCAACACATCGACACACCTGCCTGCTTTAATATTATCCTAAAAGTAATATCAGTCGCAGTTTTCAAATCAGTTGTAATGTGTAAATGGTATCATCCACTTCGAGCAACATTCAAATGGTGGCATTGGGCAAAGTACCAACAAAAATGGCACATGAAAAATAAATAATTTTTGGAGAAACACTTTATCTATAATCCCATCATGGAATGCTATGTTTTTCAGCTAGAACCTCAGTTAGCTGCTGTGTAAGTGCAGCTATAACTTTGGAGACTGGTCCAATTTATACACACAGCAATTTACATACCCAAAGGAATCAGTTACTTTAATATGCTAGTTCCTCCACTTATATTTTTCTCTTCCAGTTCTGTTCGTGTTTCAATTAGCTGGATGATTAATTTAAATAGGGAAAAAATAAAAGCCTACTTTCTTAGAATATTTCAAGTTCTCATTTTTATACAGATGGTGAGGATCTAGCAAGGTTTAGTAGCCATACATCAGACCAGGCTTGTCGATAGTATCCGTTCACATCTGCAAAATAGTAAAGGAACTTGCCCCTGTTTTTACATCTTTTTTTAAGTTTAAGGCCAGTACCTACAGCAGCTTTGCTAGAGGTTTCTGAACATGTGACTCCCTTGTGATTATGCAGCAATTATGCTTTCATATGCACACTATAAAGGGTGATTCAGATTCTCGTCATTAATCTTCTTTGACCAGCCTATACCTAGGAAATTCACCTCCAATTGATCAGCAGTGTTTAATTTAAAAACATGAGTTCTACAGCATGGCCCTCAGACTGTAGGCTTACGTGTTTATCATGCTTTAAAATAATGATCTTTTTAAAAAATTGGATCAGCGATGTGCCAATTTGGACAGAGTGATCATCCTCTCAAGGGTACTGAGCCATTCAAAATGATTTAGTATGAGAGGAATTCTATACTATGGTGTACGTATAATGCCTGTTATAACCCCTTATTAAAGTCACAGAGGCCTCTAATTTAAGGGCACTTAAATACAGTCATAGCTAACAATAATGGTTAAGTGTAAAAGCTGACATTATTTTGAAACCAAAATATATATAAAAATGAAAGAGTGAGGTATCATGTTACTATAGAACCCCCCTAAAAATTATTGCTGTAACAATATAGAATGGTACTTACCATATCATGGTCAGAAACAGGCCCAAAGCTGGTGACAAAGATGTCAGTCTTCACTTCAGTTACACGCTCTGATGAAGCAGGAAATTAGGACAGTGAGTGTCTATCAACAGCCTTCATTAGATCTAACCATCACAAATTCTCACCCGAATAGAAAATGTATTGGCTTTGATTAGCTATTCTAAAATTGGTCTACAATGTGGGCTTGATAATTTATTGCTTATAGATGTAATTTCACATCTATGTAATTTCAGTATTTCCAGTATTTTTTTTCAATGCGCTGTCACAATACAGCTTTTTGAGACATGAGTTTTTATGCCAGATGTTGAAATCTCTTTGCAGACAGGTCATAGTTCTGCTGTTAATTAACTCTTTAAATGAACCTTTGACTAATACACCTGCTTGTTTCAACAGTATAAAGAGTACTCAATAGCTAATGTTGGATTCAAAACTCATCTCATGTGTCCATATTAAGTTCTACATTAATTAACCCTCTATTTGTCTGTTATGTATATGCATGTATGTTACATATTTATATAATACACAGAAACAGAGAGAGAGAGAGAGAGAGAAAGACAGAGTAAATACAGTATTACGTGAAACAAAAGTATTTTTATCTGCAGGGGTTTGAGGTGGCTGCATTACTCATGAGTGCAATAGACAAGAGTGAGCCATGCAAGCCATTCCAAAGAAATGCCAATTAAACCATTATACCACATCTTCATGTGTTCTATATATGCCTCATACTGCAAACAGCTATTTTATAAATGTTTTAGATTTAGTTGTTATTGACAGTGCTGTTTGAATCCATTCATCATCCCTACTGCCAGATTCCCTTTGGGTCATGAGAACAGTAATATAGGCCTTTAAGGGAGACAAAAGATTAATAATAACTTATAAACCTCTACAATTTACTTAAAACTCTGTGTATGTGTGTGTGTGTCTGTCTGTCTGTCTGTAGTGGAGTCTCCATCTCTGGCAATGTTTAAATTAAGAGTGGATGTTTTTCTAAAAAATATGCTCTAGGAATTATTTTGGGGAAATTCTATGGACTGTGAGGTATAAGAGGTCAGATTAGATTATCACAATGGTCTCTTCCTGCCTTGAAAACTATGAATCTATATTCAGTTCTAAATATTGCCTATCCTAGACCTCAGGCCAGTGAGTTTTGGGGGGAATTTCCAAATGTGGAAGAAGGAAGAATACATTTCTCAAATTTCAAATAAAATGACAGTTGTAAAATGTCAGTTGTTGAGAGGTCTGGAATATTAGAAGTAGTCCCAGAGAAAATAGATTAAATAGACATGGTGCAAGAGAGGTGATCAAAGGTCCATGATAAAGAGTATTGTCACAGGGCTTTGTGTCAGGAATCAGGGCCTGCAGCTGAGGCAATCTCTGGGCAACCAAACAACTGCAACTGGCCTGTAGTAGGCTGCCTGATTGGCTACACAGTCTGATTGATTGAAGGAGTCAGCAGACTGACCCTTAAGCCCAGCAACAGCAACAGCTGAGCAGCTGCTCAAAGCATTTGCCCATGGTTGCAGTAGTTCCTGCCCCAGCTTAGGACCCAGGAAACCTGATCCTAACCCTTGGCACCAATTCCTGACCACTGACTCTTGCTCTAACCACTGGATGTGACCACCCACATCCTGTTCATTGACATGTTGAAACATATTATAAAGATATCACATACATTTTACATTGTACACACATTCCTTCAAAGTTGTAAAACAATATAATAGCGAAATTACTGATGTGAGAGACCCCTCTTCAAGTTCAAACTGATTTCATTTTATTGGACTTTGGTGGACTAACTCTTCAATAAACATAATTTATTGCACCTGGGAGAGGACAGTAGCAAAAATAAACTCATGTTCAGCAATAAAAACAGTAGCATTAACAAAGCACAAAATCTATATACATGAAACCAAAAGTTATGACAAGAAAGCATTAGTTGTGCATATTAATTTTATTTATATTAATTGAAAATATCTAAAACTTCTAAATATTTAAAATCTTATTTTAAAATATCCACACATTTTTAGTGGTTAATTATCAAAAGGTAATATTAGTTGTGATGTAATCCATTATCATAGCTAATGTAACAAACAATGTTATTGCATCTTTTTAGGAAGTCATCGGAGAATTTAAATAGCAGAAAAGGCAACCTCAAACATTTCTTTAAAGAAGCTAAAGACTGAAATTTCCTTGAGCTATTCTTAGTCACACAAAGCATAATATTACAGCTGTAGCTGAATTTCCTCCTGTCTTTTGAATTCTAAGACTTTTATAATCAGGACTGAGTAACATGTAAATACTACAGTGACTCCATTGACAAAAGCATTTAGATGATGAAATGTCCTCATTAATGGACATTTGTAATGGATTTGTGTCCTTATCAACATGGTCTGCAAGCATTTAATTGTTTTAAATAAATTTAAGGACTCCCTTGACATCTAACTGGTTCTTGGCTTAATGTCAAAGAAGTTCACAGAGGGAATTTAATCTCAACCACTGGAAGAAGCATATGGTTATTACAAGAAGTATTCAATTTAGATTGAGAATGTTCCCACTTCCAGACTCTACCTCTTACAAAAAAACTCATGAGCTGAAGGTAAAACAGCTGGCAGCAAAAGAAGATTCAGGTTCCACATGGTGCATTAAAACATTACTGAAAAGGTCCCCAGCATTAAAATACCTTTAGTTGCTGGCCACAAACTGTTCTAGCAGCCACAGACCAAATGTCTGTAAAGATATTATGACATGCCCTAGTCTCCTGACCAAAACCTCTACTTCCAGGAATTGGGATGTGGTAGTGAAGGAACTGTTATGTTAGCTCTAATCCATATGTGGACGCCAATACAAAAAGGGAACCTTCAAGGATTTGACTCATTGGATTAAAATTACTGTACATTTGCACCAACGGACCAGTCCAAAGGAAATTTAACACACCAGAGAATTAGTTCAGATGATTATTGCTCAGCAAACTATTAAAACCAACTGCAATTCATTATTTGCTGTCCACTTCAGTGCTGGTCTTAGATATCATAACACTCAAAAGGGCCTCTGTCTGATGGCAGAACATGTGTAAATAGAGATTGGACCAGAACCTCACCAGGTGTAAACCAGTGTACACTAGTTGAGGATGTGGCCCACAAGATATAAACAAACATCATCCAGTATAACATAACTGCAGCTGAAGCAGTTGTTTTACTAATGATATTGAGATGAAACCAATGTAAATGCTAAAAATAATGAGTAAAATAAGTTTCTGGCTCAAACACAAACAGATATGGAAGTAAAATGCTTCGTTTTAGCTTATCAGGAATTTCATTACTTTATGGGCTTATGATAGGATCATAAACTGAGAAATAAATGAAAAATTAACATTGTGCAAACAACAGGAAATAAGCCAACTGTGCTACACACACATGGAAAATGTCCCACTTCCTTGGAGAATTATGTAACTTTGATATTTTTAACAGCAATATAACTTCGCAATTCACTAGAGAATGAATGATTGCAAGATTATTCTCAAGAAGTGGAAGATTAATTAACATGCATTCTGCAGCATCCAAACAAATCCTTGGCACATTGCCTGCCCTGAGAAATGAAGGTTGTGACTTAGACTAAAATATAAATCATTGATAGATCATCAAACCCATTGATGCATTCTTAGGACATGGGGACAGACAAGGATCAGAATAATTCTCAGCATGTTTTTTTATTGAAAGATATAGATAATGGCAGTTTATCTGAGTAAGAAATGAATAGGATCAGAGGGCTGGATTCTTCTACCCTTATTCACATTTAGTGGCACCAAATAATTTTAATTGGACTTCTCAATTTGAGTAAGAGTGTCAGAATAGTAAATAACTAGTAGCAAATATCTCCAATGGCCAGAGATTGCACAGTAAATGGGGAGGTTCTGAGCTACTATAGTGAATTCTTTCCCACGTGTCTGGCTGGTGGGTCTAGCCAACATGCTCAGGTTCTAACTACTCTCCATATTTGGGGTCATGAAGGAATTTTCCCTCAGGTCAGACTGACAGAGGCTCTGGGTTTTTTTTTGCCTTCCTCTCCAGCATGGGTCACTTACTGGTTTAAACTAATTTAAATGGTGGTTTCTGTGTAACTTGAAGTCTTTAAATAATTGTTTGAGGACTTCAGTAACTCAGCCAGAGGTTATAGATCTGTTACAGGAAAGGATGTGTGAGGTTCTGTTGCCAGGAGGTCAGACTAGATCAGTGGTGGGCAACATCTGTCCTGTGGGCTGCACGCAGCCAGTCAGGGTAATCTGCTGGTGGACCACTAGACAGTTTGTTGACATTTGCATGGCCGCCCACAGCTCCCAGTGGCAGCGGTTCACTGTTCCCGGCCAAGGCAGCTGCAGGAAGCGGAGCAGGCCACAGGGATATGCTGGTCATCGCTTCTCACAACTCCCATGGGCTGGGATCGGTGAACCACAGGTACTGGGAGCTGCGAGTGGCTGTGCAAGTGTGAAAAAACTGTCTGGCAGCCCACCAGCAGATTACCCTGATGGGCCGTGTGCGGCCCATGTGCAGCAGATTGCCCATCACTGGACTAGATGATCGCACTGGTCGCTTCTGGCCTTTACATCTATAGACTGAGACCACAGTAAGGACCTCAGTGTTTTACACACAGATATGGCCTAAACCAAAACTGTGGGTGAGTTCAGATCTGATTCCAAAGGCAATTACTATAGGTTGCTCTGATCTCTAACATGAATATTTACTGATATCATTAGTATCAAACTGTATTTGGAAAGTTTATTGTCATTGCTTATACTCTAGACATCATGTACATTGTGAAAATAATGTGTCCTGGGATAGGGAGCTGTCAGAGTCACAGAGTGCTTTGCAGTATCCATGTCCGCATATATGGTTTTACAGTAATTATACCCACCTAGTGTTCAGGAAGCTCAAGCATATCATCTAGAACCAATAACTCTTATAAGAGCCTCAAAACAGTAATCAACAAAATAAGTTTTACCTGTTGAATGAAACAAACACAAAAATTTTTTGCTACATAATGAAGTGTAGACTAAAGTAATGATAGAATAGAATGTGAGTAACAGTAACCCACATGGGATCTCCAATTTATGTTTGAGCAATATCTACAAAGATCAGAATCCATAAGGAATATCAGGCTAGATCTTTCAGTCAAATCCACTCTTCTTCTTCCATACTTCTTCCATGGAAGACCTTATGAAGGGGACATATTACTTTTACAATTGTGTCAGGCTGAAAGGTCACAGATCCCAGTGAATCCCTCAGGTGGCAGGGGAGGAATGCACTCGTGTGGAAGGAATAGCCTAAAACCCTATAGGTGAATGTGGTGTCACCCTATAGATATCAGGGCATCTGTGAAGAGTGCCTGGCCCTCTGCATACCAACCTAGACTCCCCTTCCCAGTCTGTGGCCTTCCACCCAGTTCAAAGATGTCAGCTGCCCACACCCTCAGCCTCCATGTTCACTAGCCCCAGATCAGAAATTAATGGAGCATTCATTCCTCCTGGAAAATCTGAGGTTTCCCTATGGCATTTACAGCAGTTAGTCCCTGTCTCTATCACCACAGACATTTATCTTGTCAAATTACCACAGAACCTCAAAAATTTGTTGGTTAGGCAGACGGGTTACTGGGCACTTAAGGCTCCACTTCCACTCCATATGTTGCCTCCTTTCCATTGCTATCTCTGTACCTTTGATCTGTTTTCCACCATACAGGTGAAAGGATCATAGGAACCAATTTGTTGCATTTAGTCTGCTTCTGAACATGTTTAGTGATGGGGCTCAGGTAGTTCCCTTAGTAAATGATTCTATTATCTTATTGATTTCCCTCTTACCTTTTTTCCTAATGTCTAAGTTGATTTTCCCTTTTCCAGTCTGTTACTCCTCCATGCCCCATTGCTTCCTTGCCCCATTGCTTCCACTAAATTATTATCCCTCATATACTTATAGACATTTACTAGGCTGATCTTGAACATAGTCTCTCCTGATCTTTCTTTTGTGTTTGCAGTTTTTTTCCAGGCACAAATAACTGCAAATGTAGTTTTATGTCCACATTTATGGATGGACACAACTGCTGCTATTTACTGTAGATGTCAGAGAGGCAGACATCTAAATGACGATGTGGCTTGAAAGCTTGTCTCTCTCACCAACAGAAATAGGTCCAATAAAAGATATTAACTCACCCACATTCTCTCTCTTCATTCTGTGCCACAATTATTTACAACCTGGAAATTACAGGTGCAAAATATAGAGCTGCTTTTTAGAAATCATATCCACGCTGCCATTTTTTTTCTATTATGTGCATTTTCAGCTACTGTGATTTAACTTCATGGGTCATCAGCTCCAATATTTTTAAATCTTTCTAAATTATCAACCTTTTTTAAATGTCAAAGTGCTCAAAGCTGTACACTCTACCTTACATGTGGCCTTACCAAGGTTGTCATTATAATCTCCATATCCTACAGTAAATCAACATATATGCTGTTTAGGTTTTCCATTAAAGGGAGATCCCGGAAGAAGATCTAATAAAGGAAAGTTCCCAAAACAAAGTGGGACTTAGGAATGAAGCCACACATACTGAAAAAAAACTCTAACTGGTACAAAATCCAGCAGCTCTGCTGCTCACGTCCTGCCAGTGCTCCAGTCTTTATCCCAGCTCCCCAATGAATATGCGGTGCAGTGGAAGGTATTACTGTATTACTTTTTGCTTGAAACATACAACTTATTGCTCACAATTATAGCATATTTTGGACTTATTTGAAGATGTTTTCAAACAATGCACAGTCAGCTGTGGAGTTCCTTGCCAGAGGATGTTGTGAAGGTCAAGACTTTAACAGGTTTCAGAAAAGAACTAGATACATTCATGGAGGATATGTCCATCAATGGCTATTAGCCAAGATGGGCATGGATGGTGCCCCTAGACTCTGTTTGCCAGAAGCTGGGACTGGGCAACAGGGGATGGATCACTTGATCATTACCTTTTCTATTCATTCCCTCTGGGGCACTGGTGTTGGCCACTGTTGGAAGACAGGATACTGGGCTAGATGGACCTTTGGTCTGACCCAGTATGGCCATTCTTATGTTCTTATGGCTTTTTTTTTCTTTGTAATAGTCTTCAGGATTCTTCAGTCATTCTTAGAAATACGTTTGAGTAGAGAAGTTGAGATATTCCCACAACTAAAAAATGTTACATCATCAGAATAAATAAATACTATAGCCCAAATCCTTGGCTATAGATAAGCAACACACAACAGCACTCAGAAGATAGGAGGGAAGTGTGAACAAAGAAGGCTTTATGCTAGTTTTGTGCTCCCCGAATCCTAGGCCAGCTCTGGCCAGCTCTATGCCAGGCTGGTCTCTCAGTGTAAGCTGGAGCAAACTCAGGGCTGTCCAAACTCAACCCAGCTGTCAATGACTCAGAGGAGCTAATATAGTAGCTGGGGACCAGGAATTGGTACGCAGCTGGTATAGGAGATACTATACTGATTCCACACCAGTGAAAGACCCCAGTTACACTGGAATGATCATCCCTAGCTGTTCATGCCATTAGGTCCAGTAGTCACTGGCATTGTTTCCAAACAGGACTGGAGGATATAGACCTATGCATACAAATAAACTAGGGTTCACTCACTAGCAATATCTAGTTGTTTAACCCTCTGACAAATTGCATTTTAAATGCATTATTATAAGATTACCCTATCCCATTAACAATTTCAACAAAGAAAAAGAATGTATTTCCTTTTTCTTTCCCTTTATCAATTTCTGTTCATACTCCTAGAAAATTTTAAAGTAACTCATGGTAGGTGCAAAAATCAAGTAAGAATTTGCATAAATATTTGTACTGAGTGGGGGGAGGTCATATGATGTCAGGTTTTATAATATATTGCCTTTCTCATTGCTTTCTATGGTATATGCACTTACTGTAGCAGTTGACTGAAATCTAAAGTGGCATTAGTCAAGGATAAAGAAATATTTATTTCCCGACTAATCCAAGGATTTACATGAAAGCAGGCAAAATATTAGTACATCAGGTGAACAAAGTGATTACTTGTTTTGTTGCCTATTAGCTTCAAAATTACATTTGAAATCCTTACTATAGAACAATCCATTGCGTTTTGTGGTTCTTGAAGTTTAAAGATAATCATCCCTGAAGTCAATTAGGCCACACATGAATTTGACCCAGTGTTCAAGGACTGTGGTAAAATGGAAGAATTAACAGACACAAACTGAACGCACATACTTGTTTATATCTGATTCTTTTTGCATGGTTAGGGGATAATATATTCATTCTTTTTATAGAAAAATGTTCTTTACAATAAATACTTCTGTTTGGAACTCTATTGAAAACTAATAGATGAGGGAAAATATATATATTTAATTTTATTTTTTTCCCAGAGAGTGGAAAGGAAAATAAATTGTGGCATCTCAAAGGTCATCAGTTCAAAATCATTGCAAAGAACAAGTTTATATCTGTACATGTAGAACCTTTTCCTTGAAAAGCCATCATATAAAACCAAATGATGGATCAGTGTGTTATAGCAGAACAGGACCAAGTATCAATCTGAATGCAGATTTCCTATTCTGTTTGTGAATTCTAAGTACAGTGTATTTCCTGCTAAAGAAACATGTAGAGTCTTAACAGCACTATTATACAAGAAAGGATGGCAGTTTAACTCTTCTCCCTTTCTTTAGATTTGGATCATTAAACTGAAAACGTAATAGGCATCGTGGAACTACAGAGACAAAGACTGGTGGGGCAAATCTTGATACCCTTACCTAGCCAAAACCCTGTAAACTTTACTGAGACATTTGTATGAATACGGGTGGCAGAATCTAGCCCTTAGGGTCATATTCTGTTATGACTGAAATCAATGGGAGTTTGTTTGTTTGCTTTAAGAGATCAGGCTTTTATGGCCCTGATATATAGTGCATTGAAGTTAGTCAAGTCCTGGGCCAAATTTTTTGTTTCTCATTCATGCAAAATTCAGTTAATGTTTTGTTGAACTGAGAACCACATAGTCTGTCATAATTTAAAAGGTGTGTATGTGTGAGTGTTTACAGAGGAATGTGTTACTAAAATGTCTTTTATAACAAAACTGTTGTATAAACATGCAAAACAAATATGAATGTAAAAACAATCACTTTAAACTTAATTTTGCTCTAAGAGGCAACCTTCAAAATGACAATATCACACACCTCCCAGTCCTGGTCTCAGGCGGTTATCATAACCATCCAGCAGACGATCCAGTATTCTGGTAAACACTGTAGTATTGTCTTTAATTTCATCTTGTAATGAAGTTTGTCCATAGCTGAAATTAGAGAGCAGTTAACATTATAAATCATCAATTTACCAGTAACCTTACAAAACAATAATTCCAAAATCTGCTTAATCTTGCTTATACTGACTTATGGAGACAAAATATCTTCCATAATACCAGATTGTAGTGCATGACATAGTCCTTTCTCTTAAACATTTCCTTTTTAAAGAACACATTTGCAATACAAGCTTATGTCAATACCAGTTCATTTTTACAAATAGAAAGTATGTGAAACTTGGGTCCTTTATTGCTTACTTCATTATTCATTAATGGCTATAATTTTTCAGTTTATATTCCACAATGACATATGTATTTATCAGCAAATGATAATGTGTTAGATTTATAATGGTTATCAAGGGCTCAGATTAAAAGAAACACATAATATAGACTGAATGGAATTTCAATACTAATAATATTTGCTAAAATAAAGAGAAAATAAAAAACACAGAGATGCATCCTTCATAAACATGCGTGCAGCCCAACTGACATCTGTGCAGAGCTTATTATTGGATCAGAGCCAGAACAAAACATTTACTAATAAGATGAAATCGTTAACAGACATACATATTTATCACTTTCTTATGCTTGCACATTTTTGCTTTCCTTTTTCCATTAGCAGATTTATATGAGAAGAATAATTACAATTATTCCATGCAAGTGCGTAATCAAGCTATGTGTTGACAAGGAAACCTTTTTCTGTAAACCTTCCCTCCCAGGTTCCTAGTGCTGCAGTCCTAATTCTGACAGAAGTCCCACTGAAGTCAGTGAAAACTTTTGTCTGAATAAAGATGGTAAAATCAAAGTCTTTGAACTTGATTATTGTATTCTCACTTAAACTGGTGTACATCCGGATGAAGTATATTGTAGTCAATGGAGTTACTGTGGTTTTAAACAAGTGTAAATGAGGTCAGAATCAGTCTCTTAACTACCTGAAGTCCTTGCCAAATACAGGCCATGGCTAATTCTCTTGAATCACCTATTATGGTTGCCTTGAAGCCAAATCTTGTAATCCTTACTCCATCCATTACCATGGGAAACTTACATTAGGCATGTGTCCAGTCAGAGGAATTTGGCCCTTTAACCCATATTGCTTTCCGGTACATAATTTTATCACATACATTATTACTGAATCAAGTAACCAATATGATGAAGCTGCAGAACACCTTTTGTAGGGTGATATCATCTTGCTGAAAACTATTACACTCTTGTTCAGCATTAATGGGCATTAGTAAAGGGGGTCAGCATCTGCCAGCCCTAGTTGTTCTAACCAGCCTGGATTGCTTTATAAGGAAGTAATGGTTATGTAAAAGATCAAATTATTTAAAAAAACTATTATTTCCTTTAACCGCATCAATTTAGTCTTGTCTGTAGATCCCACATGCATAAAAATTACTTTGTTTGCATTACTTTTTCCATGGGACAGAAAAATCACTGTTACGTTAATTTCCAAAGAGGTTTCCAATAAAGGAAACTACAGATTCAAACAACTAACAGAACCTGTATTCACAGGGTTTTAACCACCATTTTATTTCATGTGTAGTTTGGAAGGTCATATAATTCCTTTCATTACTAGGAATGTGTAAACAAAGATATCTATAGCTCTGTTTTTAATTAATTGAATAAAATGACAAATACCTTTCCCATTGAAAAATTATTAGTAGATTCTAGCACGTTTCCTTTCAGCTACCAAAAACAGCTACCATAAACATAAAATATTTCTAGTATGATGGGGTTCCTTTTTAAATTGATAATTTAAATTATATGTGATAGATGTAAATATTTTGAGACATCTTTTCAGATGTTACTTATATTTTAATTAACAAATTAAGCTGGTGTATTACACTCTTTTCCCAGATGCATTATATGTTAAAGGATCCATTCCCAAATGCATTACATAGAGCTGTGGTACAGGATTCTTCTCTGGATTAAATTCTATATAAACATTCATTGTCAATAAACAAACTGCTGTGCATACATATCTCAAGGAGAGCAGAAGGCTATCATGATTAAGGTAAAAGAAAGTTCGCTTTTGTAAGGCTGATGAGAATAAATAAATGTGTACCCTGGGGTAAAGGAGGGGAAAGAGTGATGGACAAGTGGCAATGTAATGTGAGAGGATGTGATAAAACATAATTATGTCATTAATTGTGTTTCTGGGTGTGGAATTTTAAGTACACATATCTATTCTTCACATTATTTTTCCAATAGCAAATGGGTTGAGTGGTGTTTTGGTTTTAATTAACTGACATATCAGTATAACATGAGCAGTTTGCACAAGTGTAACAGATAATACATTACAAATTCCAAGTAACAGTGATTTTTTTCCACTGTAGATTATCCAAACTCAGGAAACCATTTTGGTAAAATAGATCCAACATTGATTTTTATTTTCTGTGAACAGAACCATCTGATTGAAAACCTGCAATCTTTCCACATAAGAGAAAAATTATGTAATTAGAATACTATATTTGCCAAGGAATTAACAAAAATTTAGTATTAAAGGCAAGTGAAGTTGCTTTGGATAAAATGACTTCATAAACAGATATATTTAATGTGGAGTATGTATATTTTGAAGAAAATATCAAAGTTACTGTATGTGACTGGTGGTTTCATATTAAACCACTGTACAATAAAACACTGTACACTAACTCCATCTACAGGTCATTATAATAGTGACACCTCATATAATTTTTCAAAGGCAGTCAAATGAATTTTAATTCTTACTTTAGAATATACACAATTAATATATTTCCAGTGAAACATAATTTCACAAAATACTCCAGCAAATGAAAAAACAAATGAAATACCCAAAGAATACTTTAAATTCTCACCTTTCAGACAGATTTTTAAATAAGGGTGTTTTTTTAAAAATATTTCTTGTTTGTTCAATACATATATTAAACTGTATACATACACTGTTTACATCTCTATTTTTTAGAAGAAACACTCATGCAAAATAGACCTTTTTATCCTCTTGTATCTATCTAAGCTTTTCTTGTTGGTCATGAGATAAATTTCTCTAAAGCTGCTGAATAAAAGACGTTAATGAAGACATTATAGAAATCTGTGTACAAAATATTTTCTAAGGCTTATCGTTGACAGTGGGAAAAATATACCTTTAATGATGGTTATTCATTAGGTAGGATAATAGATTGGATTTTAATGTTTTAAAATACAATAAAATATATCTTTGAGTTCCCCCCTCCAGTGAAGTTTGGATTGTAATTTCCTTTTCAAGTGTACTCAGGTTTAGCCCATAGGTTTAACAATCAAATAAGATAATTGTATGATCATGAATGGTACTAATACTAATGCTAACTCTAACAAAGTTGGTTTTTTTTAACATATAGATTAAACAGCATGGACTTTCAAACCCAAGATTCTGTGGTGGGGCCTGATCCTGCAAATTTTTAGGCATATAAGCCTTCTTTGCCACTTAGCAAGGGCTAGTTTCATGAGTAAGGATTTGCAGGAACCAACACTTTTTTTTTAATTAATTAGGACCCAGTCCAGAATCCAATGGGAGTTTTGACACTGATTCCAGTGAATGCAGGATTTGGCCCAGAACACTGAAATAAAATGCCTTCATTACACTTTCCTTTCTATTTGGTTCACAGTCACAACTGAAATATAGAATAAACTCTCATACTCTTTATCTTTGAGTAGAAGGGACAACGTATTATTTTCTATGTATTTAATTGATATTTTAGCTTTAATATGCCTCAAATAGCTTCTGCTGAAGACTTTCTTAATTTTAGCATAAAGATATTAAGCAAACAAATTATAGTTTACTTTCACTCTTCATTATTGAGATTTAGCTGGGATTTGAACAAGGATTAACTTCCCCCAATATACTTAATAGAGTCTAGACCATGTGATAGTTGTTTCTTATGCCCTTACAACAAAGTAAAGGTTCCAAGTGTCTATTTTTATAAAACAAACAAACAAAAATGTTTAAAATATTTCCCCCCACCTTCTTCCAGACAGTGTATTCAAAAGCAAGGTCCAGGCCCAAAGACAGTCACAAAGTGCTAGAATGCTCTTCATGATGGGCTCTGAAAGCTGGAAAGGAAAATAAACAACACTTGCATTAAAACGTCATTTTGGAAAACACAACAGGACTCAAGTAACTTTAGCTAAATAATTTGATGTCAGTTAATGACCTCACAGTGCTATGGCACGTCATTCAGAGTAAAAACAAAAATGGTGTCCCACCCATTCATCTCTTTGCCTTCCTTTTTTGGACTTGGAAATATTAGTGTTTATTTACACACACACTGCAATTGGTTTTTAATCTTGTTTATATTACTTTTCAGCTTTAAAAAGAATATAGATTACTGCATTAAAGTGCTTAGCCCCAGGATAAGTTTAAAAGGCCACTGTTCAGTATCCTCCTGTGTTAACAATGTTGAGGTTTTTCATGATATTGTGAATAACCAAATACAATTGCTTGTTTCTTGCCTTTTTTTTTTTTTTTTTTTTTTACCTGCTTGAGTGCCGATGTGCTATTTAGGATCTCTGCTAGTGACTGAATGGAGCAGAGCATCCCTGGTTATAAGTGCTTTACCTGGGTATTATGGAAACAACTTTCTTCAGAGACATTCCTGTTTCTAGTCTCTTGTTTATTGAAGCATCATTGTGTAACTAGTGTAATGTCTGGAGTCTCATTCTGCGATATGCTGCTAAGTATGCACACTAATACCTCTGTCAGGCTAAAGGACACACTTTATTAATCAAACCATGTGCTGATTGCCTACATACCGTCTTCTAAATCTCTAGCCATTCTCACTGGCTGATGCTAGGAAATGTCTCTGCGTAAACAGTCTTTTTTTCCTGCCTCTCCAAATGGCTCCTGATTTATTTATTTATTTATTATCCCAGGATTTAATCCAAACAGATTGTAATTAAAGTAAAAAGTAAGCAGACCCTTCATTTTTTTCCCCAGTAAGCCTAAAAACAAATTTTGCTGGTATTTGTGGAATCAATGTTCAACATTCAAATGGCTGGCTAGATGCTGCTGTAGGTCTCTCTCTATATTTTTGTGTGCTGGAATCCAGTAACTTTCCAGTGTTCATGAATTTTCAAAAAGAAAAAATCTAAAACCTGTATTTTCCCCTAAGAGTCAAAATGAGGAATGAATTGGAATATTTAAAACGTCTGACAAAATGAACAACTCTACATTTTCCTGTTGTTGTACCTTTAAAGAAATCTACCTCAATTCATTGCACTCTCTCAGGGACAATCTAAATCAATAAAATACCATTACAGAGCATCATATGAGCAATGAAATACAATTAATGTGTTTATAATGAAATGATCAGAAGGTAAACATTCAGTGGGTTTGAGCTAATCTAGGTGGATGTGATACAGGTGAGTTGGATGTAACAGGAAAACAACCATAGATCTTATCATTTAAATTGCACTATTATCATGTCGCTTATAATATAAAGATAACATCTGTAGTCTCAAAACCACCATCTCCTATTACTGTTAACTTTTGTTTTTGCAAAAGGCTCCTCGTGTAACAAAAATGAATCAATCTCAACTACCTTCTTTGATCAGATGGGCTCTCCCAACAACCCCCCACCCTTAAATAAAACCATCGAGACATTATAATTGCTGGAGAAGTAAAGTTTCTATCAGCCTAAAAAAAAGCAATGCAAACATACAGTTTAAAGAAGCATTAGGCAATTCCAGTTCCTCCAACCTCACCTGCCCACTCCCACTCCAGATATTATTTTAAATGTTCTTCAGTTTTCCTATTCAAAATGGGAGAAAGACTCACACATCTCTGATCATTTCAGTATCGTCCATTGGAAAAAGATGCATTTTAATGCTGTTCTTGATCTATGCTGAGAGATTTGCCTTGTTCTGAGGCTCAGATCTAGACATGTTTTCCTTCCTGCAATTCAACTTTTGTATTCTCCCCACCTCTCCCTGAGAAAGTCATCCTTTCCCAACCCCCGACAAATATTTTTTCTAAGGGACTATTTTCAGATCTATTCGTGTAAAAATGCCCACCGATCGCTGCGGATTCTCAACCTGGGGTGAGGGGACGGAGATGGGGGGAAAGGGATTGAAATGCACCTGCTGGGGGAAAAAATTGTTCATCTATATACATAGATGTGATTCTAGAAAAACCCGAGCGATCAAAGGTCTGTTAGCGATAAATAAGCAGCTCTTACCTAGAGCCCCTCTGGGCACAGGTTAGCAGAATGACTGAAAAAGTCTGCCAGAGAAAATCGCTCAAGAAATCGGGGCTGCTTGAAGGTAAGGAGCCTTTAGAGCGGCTGAGGCTGTGCTGCTTTCCCCGGCTCTGCTTCTCAGTCACTCGGTCTCAGCCATCATGGATTCTGCCGATGCTTCGGTGTTAAAGATTTAACACCCAAATTTCTTTTCCCAATATTCAGACCGCAGCTACACAACAAAAGCTTTCTCTTTACCAAGACAGTAGTAATACGTCCCAGGGTAAACCGGATGTGAAATAGGCTGTGACTTCATGCCAGAGAGATTTTATTTTAGAAAGGAAGGTGGTACCAAGCTCTCATCTAGAGACCAATCCGCCCATTTTTTTTATATGCAGCACAATTTAACTTCCAGTGCTCTCGCCCTAATCCCTTTCTCTCTGGCTGCAGACTCAAATCCTTCTACAATCTGCAGTATTATTATTATTTTCAGGGGGAGGGTGTACGGTTGGGGGCTGGGAGATTACACTTGCAATTTACAAAACACCCTATTTTAAGGCGCGTGCATTAAAAATACAACCGATCTGCGTTAGCATTCCACTTTTGATCAAATATTTAATAGCCGTATAAATATGAATGAAGGCGAACTAGGAAATATCGAGGAGGCAGCATAATGTGTTCATGTGTCCATATATATGTATACAGGCATAGGTAGATGTAGGCACAGATACGTACAAAGAAATGCATTGCGTTGCCAGTTAAACCGAAGTAATATGCATTGTAGATGAAGCCCGTAGGAAATCAGTTTAAAGCCTTGGCGGGGGGGGGGTGTTCCACCTCTTTATGCACATTTAATGGTAGGTGACAGGTTTGTCTAAAGTGGTCTTTGCTGTTGACGACATGGAGGGAAACATATTTAAGGGCTGTTCCTAGGGGTGGGGGAGTAGCCGTGTATAGAAACTCGTGTGTGTGTGCATAGATGAGGGGGGGAGAAATCTGGATCCCGTTCTGTTTCCAGACTGTGCCATTTACCATAAACGCTGCTAAGATGAGAATATTTTATATCAATTAGAACAAATATCTCCTGCTCACCAAGCCTCACCCCACTCTCTTCAGTGTCATTGTTTTAGGATGCATCTCTTACAGCCCAGCAAAATAATAACAAAATCAGGCGACCAATAAGGCACAATAATACCCCAGGAAAGATTGCGCGCGTGAGTCTCTATATACATCCCCCTGCTCCCAGAACCGAGTGTGGGGCTCATCTTTAGATTTTATGAATGGAATGGGTTTGCTTAGGAACAAGGTACAGGCTCTGTGTGATGCAGGAGAGGGCTTACAGGGTACCTGTCTCAATAGGTGGTAGGAGCTGTCTATTCAGTCCCAAAGCACTAGGAGCTCTCCGTGGTCTTGCTCAGGACCTCACTGAACATCGATACAGTGAACTGTGTGGAGAAGTCCTAAGGCTGATTAGTGCCCTGCTCAATAACTAGCATTACCATCTTCTTAGATCAACCTGCTGCACGCCTGGGAAATGGGGTCACCTGAAAAGCTACCTTTTTGGTCCTTTTTTAAATCAATGAGGTTTTCAGTCTTGGAGCATGGCAGTCTCATAGCAGTGGCTGCAGGTTTTCTGGACACTGCAGGGGCTTTGGTAGGGCATGAATGCATTGCTGGCCACCAGCAGTCCTGGAGTACTTTTCGTCAGAACTGACATCTGAAGGCAAAGAAAACTTCTCAGACCTGAAGTTTATTAGAGATAAAAAAAAATTATCACAACCCACGGTGGCCCATCTGTTTTGTGGGTAATCCCAAAGGTTAGCATCACTTTAAATCTAAAATAATTAACTTTCCCCTCCTACATCAGTAGACTGGGGCAGACCAGCGGGTGTGCGCTGCTTGTGTGGAGAAGCCAACAGGGGAAGTTGGACACAGTAGAGTCGATGAGTTTTCAATACACTTTCAGAGAGTACGACCCAATCACATCTGCTGTAGAAGTTGTCTACCATGCTTTTTACATATCTCAGTGGCTCCAGCCTCCTGTAATATTACACGTGTATGCCCACCACAATTAATTACCATGGGCTTTCTCTAGGGTTACCCATATTTAGTGTAAGGGTTAAATGACCCCTTAGATTTAAATTAGAGGAGGAGGGGGAGATGCAAGGGAAATATTATGCAATATTATGTCACAGTCGCACATTTTATGTAAGACAAATTTTGCTCATGTTCTTTTCTCATGTGATCACAAGGGTATTTTTGCACTTCATCATGAAATATGAACCTGATCCCACTATTTGTGACAGTAGTCCCTGGATAAACGCCAATCTTTCTGTAAAGCTACTTTTTCAAGCCTCACATTGTATAACATTCTTCACACAATACATATCCCCCCACTGTATATTGCCTTATTTGTTTGTTTCTGCAACAGAATATGAAGGATTTCAGAACAATGCTATTCATAGCTGATGCTGGCAATGACTTTCAAGGTGTTAAGGTGCTGTAAAAATGTTGGAGAAGAAGTTATTATAGCTTAAGTGCATCAATGTTTGAGCTAAACCCAACAGAATTAGGCATTTTGTTTGAGAAAGTCTATTTAGTTTAGCCCAGGGGTTCTCACATTTATTATTATCGGCATGAAGTAGCCAAAAGATATCTAGATACAGAAAATTTGTAAAGATCAGCATTCATTGTTGCATTCTTGGCTTTTTTTCTCCATGTTTCCATTTAAATTCATCTCATTTTGGTTTAAGGTTGGCCACAGTGCATGAACTATCTAAAGAAATTCAAGGAATTGTTAAATGGAGAGACACACTGGGTCACAGTCAGCACTAAACAGAGATATTATATCAATTGCTGGTATGGAACCACTCACATCTTATTTCATGGCAAAACATAATTTCCAAATGCATTGCATTTCAAACCTTTCCTGCTATTGATTGATATAATCACCTGTGCATTTATGTCTAATTCTGCAATCCTTAATTTTGCAGTGAAGAGTTAGAGAGTTTTGGCTGAGTAGTATTTAAAGTAGGAAGTGGGGCAGTTGCCCCACTCCATGAGAAAAAGGGCGGAAAAGGCCAGAGAGACCGAGCAGACCAGCAGCCAAACAGCAAAGGCCTGTGGAGAGCCAATTAGGGCAAAGAAAGAGGCAGTCAGTCAGCACCAGGCTGGGCTCTGTATAAAGACTGCCTAACAAAGGAGGAGGAGGACTGGCTCCTGAGGTAAGGAGGTAGCACCTCGGACGGAGCAGTACTGGGCAGTCTTTGGGGAGCAGAGGAGAGCTCCAGCCCCAGTTACCTGAAAGGCTGTGGTTCCTGCTAAAAAGGGTCTAGAAGGTGCATGAGGGCAAAGGGGAAGTGGCCCAGGGAAGATAGATGGACAACAGAGGAGAGAAGGAGGGCATAGAGAAGCTGCCACTAGAGGATCCCTTGGCTGGGACCCAGAGTAGTGGGTGGGTCTGGGTCCTCCCCTTCTCCCGCTTGTACTGCACCTGGCCATGGAAGAGTATAGCCGAGACAGACTGCAACTTGCCCTGAGGTGAAGGACTAGACTTTGGGGTTGTGGTTGGCCACTGAGGCAGGTGCAAGCCAAAGGACTGCCATTAACCCTCACCCCCCTCCCGAAAGGGATGAGAATGGAGTAGTGGGTGCCACTGGATGGCAGTGTCCTGAAGCGGACACCGCTGAACAGGGAGCAAGGTTGTTCCCAAATCAGCAGAGCAGACAACAGGCGAGACACTATGCGCAGAGGGCACTCCACAGCTGACAAGAGCTAATTCCTGGAGCAACCAGCAGGAGATGCCAGCGGTGGTGAATCTGGTCCCTGTTACAAGGACCCTTAGTTGAAACTTTGAAACAGTGCAGGCGCTTTAGTCCCATACATTCCATTAAAATCTGAAGAAGACATGTGGCTCTGAATCCCTTGCACTGAACTGAAAATCCCAGCTCTATGCATAATTATATTTTTATAATAACAAAAAAGCCATCTAACTGAAGATAATATTGCAAATAGAAATATATTTTTTAACGCTAGGCCTTCTTTTCTTTCCCAGTTGTTCATTGTAAAATTGCAGAAATAAATAGACATCCTACATTGCTTCACTATTTCATTTCTTTTCCTCATTCAAATAAATGACTGAATCAATTTTGAAGAAATTTGGTGACTATAGTATTACACCCAGGGGGAATATATAGCATGCCAAAATTTCATCTGTAGTGTATTTGAGTTATAATCTACTGCAAATGTGTAGAGCTCCACTGGCAACACTGGAAAAGCAACTGCTAAAACTCTTTTCTCAGTTTACTTGCATTGGGATATAAAAGAAAAGTGTTTTTGTTTTTTTTTTAGTTGAGCACCCAGGGCTATATGGAATGGTCCATTCCTCCACTGGTATAAATGCTGTACACCAAAAGATGACAAGGTTTTGGGGTTCTCCCTGGGTGAAGATATTGACCTAAAATAGGAAGCAGCACATTATATTTTTAATTCTTTCTCTTAAAAATGTAGGACAAAACCATTCATTTTTCCTGTGTGGCTGAGATTCCAGCCCATCAGTGAGACATGTAGCCCAGATTTTCCCATTTTCTTTTAAAGTCTGTAAGCACAGACCTCATTTCAGTCAATCGGAAGTGATGGAAAATATTTGGGTTTAGTGAAAGAGACTGGTTTATTACATGTTTTGAGAAAAATTGTAAACTGATATTTCTAGTTTTTAAAGAATGTTTTGCACAGGAATTGGCTCATTGTTAGGTTCTTCTTACCAAAAGGGATGCATTTTCAAAGATGGAGGGGTGAGTGAGAGAGATAGATCTCTTTCTATTCTCAGAATGCTCTGGTCTAAAGAACCTGTTCCGAAGCCCAATGAGGCTAATGGGAGTTTTCCATTGACTTCAGCAGGTTTTGAATAAGATCATTTGGCTAGGACTTTCAAAGCAGTCTGAGAATTAGTTACTCAACTTTCATTGAAGCTGAATGTCTAACTTTCTCAAGTGCCTTTTGAAAATCTTAGCCTAAATGTATAACTAATAACATTTAGGTCCAGCTGATTTTGATCTTCAGTGGGTTTCTCACGTGAATAAAGAGAATTGGATTTGGCTCTTAATGTCTCCAAGTTGTTAACTATTAGCTATGCATCTCACTGCATAGATCTACAGTTCACATTCGGAAAATGAAGATGTCAAGAAGACCTATGTGATTCATTATTTTCTAGCCAGCTTATGAGTTGGGCAAATTTTCAAAAAGAATGATTCAATCATTCAGATGATGAGCTATTGCTACAGTTAAATGCTTTTTAAAAAAATCTAAAAAGATCAACTGTAACATCTTGCTGAAGGATTGATTAGATAATGTTTGTGTTTTGTGTATGAAAAGTTGCATATTAGTGCAAAATGGCAGTAGTAGTAAAGTTAGACCAGTGACATCTTACTTTCAATGGAATGTTCAGAAACAACTCAAAGAGTATATTAAAATTAACACAGAGCCCGATTTTCAAAATTTCTCCACACACATCATTTCATATTGTTTTCAAAGTGAATGCCTGGGTATGGAACATTTTTCATAATCTGGCCACTTATTTATCTGCCTAAATCTGGCCAATGATCTCTACATACAAAATATATTTTATATACATTGACAGGTCAGACTATCAAACATTTTTCAATAGTGTGTTTGTTCACCTTATTAATATAGTAATTTTCCCATCACACAATTATATATATAACGTGTGTGTGTGTGTGTGTGTGTGTGTGTGTGTGTGTGTGTGTGTGTGTGTGTGTGTGTGTGTGGTGTATACACATATATATGTAAAATGACTGAAATGTTCCAAAAGAATTGTTCTAGTAGAATTTACCCCAAACAGCAGATCAGATAAAGAATTAAAACAAATATCCATCTGTTCCAAAGCTTTGATCTCTGTTAGCTACAAGTCTTGCTTATGTGATTAAACAAATGTTTTGTAGATATATAACTAAGATTTGATTTTTTTAAAAAATTTAATGTGCTCCATAAATATATAGAAGTGTGTCTACCCTCCCTTCATAGACTTAGGGAAATTCAATTAATTTGATTGCTTTTTTACTTCATTTTACAACTGCAGAAAAGGCATGAGTGAGTATCTCTTGACACCTAACATTTTTGCAGTTGGTGATATCAGCCAGGAGTACACACAAATGATGCCGTTTTTTCTTTTTTTTTTCTTTTTTTCCCCCCCTTAAAATAAATGAGTAGAAATGGAGGAAGACTTGGTTGGAAAATCCTGATGAGGATCTTTGAAAATAAGTTTCACTGTTCTCAAAGAGTCATTTGGATTTGAGATACCATTAAAGAAAAATGGACATTCTTTCTGAGTACATATTGAAAGACTGAAATTGACACTTGGACAAATAACTGAGGAACTAACTGATGCCAAGAACCTTGAAAAAGATAATTGATTACCAAATGCTAAAATGCCCTGATACAGATTGCCAGCCTACTGTAAACTTTCACTTGTGAATTTATCCAAGCATCTTAAAATACAGTTAAATGTATTTATACCTTGGCTTGAAGGTGAAGATTGCTATTTTCAAATACCACCACCAAATGAAATTTGTGAAACTGAAAATGTAGGTTGCTATCATAGGTGCTAACACCACTTCATGACTGATGTCATAATGGCAGAAAGACATTAGAATCCATTTTTTAAAGAAAGTTTAGACTCTATATATAGCAGTACCAGAAAAAGAATGAGTTTCTTTGGGCATGTGAGGCTTTAAAAGACAAGAAAGGGGTATTAAAAACAAAAACCCTTGTAACTATGTAGTCCAACTTTCTGTAAACTTTCATGATCGTGGCCATTGATGAGACATGAGGCAGGTCTATTTCAAATGTTTTTTTCATTTTCTCTATTTTTGGCAGTAACTGGATTTTCCTAAATGTCATATCTCCACCATATAGCAGTATGTTCTGTGCTCCACCCAACCCTGCTGATGAGGTGAAATCTTGACATCTGAAGCCTAAGCCTTTCCAAAGCCTTTATAATCCCTTTATATAAACTAACCTTTCTGCACCCAGGCTTGACTACCACAACTATTGTCCATGCAGAATAGCTGAACTGAATTACCTTCAGCACTCTGTTAATGCCAGTCTTTAATGACAAGTGGGTGTCATTCATCCACACTCAGGAAATGGCACAGTGGTTTCCACAGAACTCCAGACGCCCTGCCCTGCTCATGAACTGAGAGATCCATTTTGGGATTCAAACCTTGATATTGTGATTGGTAGTTGAGTGTACCAACCTGTGAGCCCATATTAATTGTACTTTTTCCTACTGATCTTCAGGGGCATCATGTGCATTCACATTTACATCTACAATTACATCTATCTTTGATTATAACCTTCCTAGAATCTGATAGGATGAAACCAATTTGAATGGGAACTGTGCTAGGGGGTTCCAAATCTGCTGAGTTTGTTTTTTCTCTTTTTAAACAAAATTATCTTGCAGTAGCATGGTTAGTGCATTAGTAAGCGTCCATTGCTTGCCACTTCAGTTATAAATGAAATAACTGAGTATGAAAATATGATAGAAAGTGAGTGGTAACTGGAACAGGGAAATAGAAAACAAATATGATTAAAATCTGTCAGTGTACTTGTGTACATGTTATACATACTAAATACCAGATTATCCAGAAAATGTGAATGGCCTCAGCTGTTACTCTCATTGTGTTGTGTTTGGTTGGTTGTTTTTTTTAGTTTCATTTTTAGTTTTATGTTGAAAATTTTTGTTCTCTTTCCCTGTTATCAGCATTATCTCTGGCTTTGCCAGATGAGTTCAGTCAAGATTCTTGGACCTCACTTCAGCAAAACATTGAAACATGTTTAAATAGATCCCTTTTCAGAATAATACTTAAGCACATGATGAAATCTCATTAATTCAAATTGAATTTAATAATGCTCTTTAAGTACAAGATTTAGGTGCATTGCTCAATAGGGATGGTTTGCTGAATTGGAACACTAGCTTTCCTACTGGCTTGCTATGTAAACATCATTTAAATTCTCTGTGCCTCAGTATGCTCATGTGTAAATGGATATAATACAACCTGCAATCTGTATTCAGCCAAAACTCCCTTAGACTTCAGTGGCAATTTTGACTGAGTAAAGACTGCATGACTAGGGTTTTCATAACGGTGTTATTCAGTAATTACATAAAGTATGTAAAACATTTTGAAATCCTTGGAAAAAATTGAATGTTTTGTGTTTTATATTTGGATGTATGTATCTACCAACATGACGCAACATGTGCTGTGTGACTGCTGAAGCAGTTAGCTGTGGATCAAGCTGTTCAATGCGGGTGTTAATCCCAAGGCAATTTTGCATACACTGTACATGGTCATCACATTTGTTTGTGTCTATGGTTTTGAATGTACATAGCCCATCTACTATATAAACAATTGAGAAAACACTTGAATAATATCCTGGAGATCTACAGACTCATATTTCATTTCAAAGTGACCTTTTGTGATAAAATGTTGGTGCAGTCAAGTGTGGTAAATGTGTGGGTGCTTATACTACTCTAACAGTTGATCATATTAAAAAAGCAATGATGTCAATGAAAGGTTATAGTTGAATACTTACCTATTGCATTTCCTTAAATGTTTTGAAGTTCCTCATCCAAAAAAACATTGATTATATTGCATATTGGTACATTCAGGTTTATGGTAATTAATGTATAGGGCCATAATTTTTTTAATATTGGGAAAAGATATTTTTCAGAGACTCACTTAATTCAAAGGTAACTGAAATATATATAATTAAAGGGAGAAAATATCTTTGGATAGGGATCAAGCATGCAAAATCTCAACTTTCTGAAAAATTCTGATTTGGATTATCAAAGAATGAAAATATAAATTATAACTGAAACTCTTTTGCAAGATAATGCTACATTGTTCACTGCCAAATGGATGCTATGAGAATCCCATGTTTGCAGAAAATCTTTAATTCTAAAACATCTGATCACTGAAGATGCTATACTTTATATTTTAATAAGTACTGGCCTTTTGGAGACAGTGCTTTAAATGTTCATTAGCCTAAGCAATTTTGTAGGTCAAGGGCAAGATTTTCAGCTGATCTAAATCAGCATAGCCCTACTAAAGTCAATGTACCTCCATTGACTTGCATCAGATGAAGGTTTAGT
Source organism: Gopherus evgoodei (assembly GCF_007399415.2). Lineage (NCBI taxonomy): Eukaryota > Metazoa > Chordata > Testudines > Testudinidae > Gopherus > Gopherus evgoodei. Next base: position 24,900,308 of record NC_044329.1, on the reverse strand, counting down.
CCATGCATGCTACTCTATTGAAATGAAGAAAGCAAGTGCTATAGATGTTTAGGGTATTTCAGGAACAGTCAATTAATTTAATGTGAATACATATTTAGCATTTCCATTCTTTACTCCCTTCTTTCATTGTTTGTTAACATATTCCTTGGTATCCTGGATATTGTTGTGCAATTTTGCCCATTATTAAGTTCTTTCTGCATGACGATTAAGATCTATATTTGCCAATCTACTACATAAAGTGTAGATGTATTTTGAAAAATGACTTTGCAAAAATTTTACCTTCTTAGTCAATCATTTTGCTCCCTAGTTCTATTTAAAATTATGGCTAAACAAAAATTAGAGGCAAATTCTGTTCTTCTCTACACTGGGTGTAATTCCAGAGTAACTACTAAAATCAGTGCAGATATTTGGGATTAATATTAGTGTAACTGAGAGTAGAATATACTTAGCACCACTATGTAGAATTGTTAGCACTGCTGTGGGAGAGTATTTTGGCTCAGGAATTAAGAGAATTGATAATAAATCTGGTTGCAGGACCAAATTCTGAAGGCAAAAGCATTGCATCTAAGGGCAGAACATGAAGACATTGTGTTTGCATAAATTTAACGGGGGGGCAGATTTTGGCCTACAGAATCTTTATTACTAGAAAAGATACATAAACCACAAAGAATTCAGCCTGACTTTCAGATTAAATGGTGAGGTTGAATGTCGTGAAATTACGTTTTTACTTATAAACTGTGAACTTTTGCTTTGGAAGTCATTGAGTGACAATATGGAACCACACTGTGCATCTTTTCAGATGAGATTCATACTTTAAGAGAAGGTAAAAGACTAAGGGCTTGTCTACTCTTACCAGGGGATCAACAAATGGCAATTGGTGCATCAGCAGTCGATTTAGCGGGTCTAGTGAAGACCCGCTAAATTGACTGCAGATTGCTCTCATGTCGACTCCTGTACTCCACCAGATCAAGAAGAATAGGGGATGTCAATGGGAGAACATCTCCTATCAACATCACGTAGTGTGGACACCATGGCAAGTAGGTCTAAGCTACTTCGATTTGAGTTATACTATTCACATAACTCAAATTGTATAGCTTAGATTGAATTTCCCCTGTAGTGTAAACAAGGCCTAAGAGTGAAATCCTGGTTTCATAGACATCAATAGCAAAGTTTCCATGAACATCCAGGGGGCTAAGATTTCAATCTGAATGATCACATGCAAACAAGTGAACAATACTAGTTAGAATCTTTAAAAGGCAGACATTCAGAATAAGAACTCTGTTTCCCATTATGTTATACATTACACCTTCCCATACTTCCCCACTTCTGTAAAAATACTTTGTAAATAATGAAAAACAAATAGAACATGGTACACAAGTTCCTAGTAACCTGTGTGTAACTATATTTAAAACTCAATGAGTCTTGATCTGTCCAAATATTTGACTCTTACAATTTTTTTTAATAAGGTAGATATGCAGTATTTGATACTGCATCCCTGGATGATGATGCCTAGCACTGACTCACACAACTAGTCTCAAGTACTCCATGTATAAAGATTACAGAATCAGGACTATAGAACATTTATCCTAGGGCAAGTATAAGACTTGTAGTAACTTATGATTATTATGATTTGATTTACTTGTATAGTAGCTCAGAATCCACCCTATTTACTGAGTGTTCTGGGCACAATAAGGAATGATCTGCAACACAACAATATTCTGACATAGACATGGGGTTTATGAAGACATAACCCATTTTTCAAAGAAATTTAATTTGGGAATATGAGCTTATTTGTCTGTAATGCACATATACAGTTTCTCAAGTGCAGACTGAATATAGCTTTATTCACTAGAATTACATACAGCTGTAATTTAAGCATCTTTATATGAATGACTATATGATGACATGGTTAAGCCGGTGTGATAAAGCAACAGGCATATGCCACATTTTGTTCAATCAGTAGTAAGCAACTAAATGCTTAATCACATTATAGAGAATTATGGTTTCATGATTTTCTCCTGTGTTATGGGTGATGCCAATGGCCGTAAGATTTCATGATTGATGTTACATACATGGATTAAAGACAGTGACTTGCTATGGTGTCTGAAATATATCAAACAACCTTGCTTTGCTTTGGATGCCAAAATAGACATATAATGCAGGATGTCATTAAGACAAGATTGATGCAAATTATAATGCATGGGCTAGCAATCCAGTATGTCCATGCAAATATAACACATTAGCACATAAAGTGTCAAGATTTGAAACATTAATGACTACATTATAATGTTATGACTTTGACAGATAGTAACATCAGAGAGCTTAGTCTTGGGCTTCTTTCCCAGATGAAAAAGGAGGAAAAGGAGTAGGAGAAGGAAGTTTTTTAAGGAGGTCACTTGTAGGTAATAGTCCAGCAGGATGAGGTATCAAGAAAGCACAAGAAGCACCTGTCAAATGTGAATTTTATTGTAATTCATACAGGTTTAAGCCAGCGGCCCTTGAGTTAAACAAATAATTTTAAAATGGATAATTTATTCTGTTAATTTGTCAAATTTTTCTGCTTATGGATCATGCACAAGTAGATCACTGTTTCCTCAATTGTATTTTTTCACATTTATTTGATAAATATCTTTGGTTTTTTTCTTTATTCATTGATCTTGAGGTGGTTTGCCCATGCCATCAGTCACTGATGCCCATGATACAGTGGCTACACTTCTATTTTTAGCATGCTTGTTTGATGAGAGCTAGCACAAATATATCCACTCAGACTGGGAATCATACCATGTCATGGTATAATTCCCCACTCTGAACCTTAGCGTCCAAAAGATGGGGTACCAGCATGAATTCCTCTAAGCTCAATTACCAGCTTAGTACTTGTAGCACTGCCACCAACCAGGAATTCCAGTGCCTGGTACACTCTGGTCCCCCCAAAACCTTGCCTGGGGACCCCCAAGACCCAGACCCTCTGGATCTTAACACAAGGAAAGTAAATCCTTTCCCTCACCGTTGCCTCTCCCAGGCTTTCCCTCCCTGGGTTACCCTGGAAGATTACTGTGATTCAAACTCCTTGAATCTTAAAACAGAGAGGAAAATTCACCTTCCCGCCTCCTTCTCTCTCCCCCTCCCAGACTCTCCCTGAGAGAGACAGTAATCCTAACACAGAGAGAAAATAACCTTTCTCCCCCCCCCTTCCCTCCTTTCTCCCCACCAATTCCCTGGTGAATCCAGACTCCGTCCCCTGGGGTCTCACACCAGAAAAAAAAAAACAATCAGGTTCTTAAACAAGAAAAGCTTTTAATTAAAGAAAGAAAAAACAGTAAAAATTATCTTTGTAAATTTAAAATGGAATAGGTACAGGGTCTTTCAGTTATAGACACTGGGAATACCCTCCCAGCTGAAGTATACAAGTACAAATTAAAATCCTTTCAGCAAAATACAAATTTGAACTCCTTCCAGCCAAATACACATTTGAACTTCTCCCAGCCAAATACACATTTGCAAATAAAGAAAACAAACATAAGCCTAACTCGCCTTATCACCTAGTACTTACTATTTTGAATCTATCAGAACCTGTATCAGGGAGATTGGAGAGAAACCTGGTTGCACATCTAGTCACTCTCAGAACCCAGAGAGAACAACAACCAAATTCTAACAGCACACACAAAAACTTCCCTCCCTCAAGTTTTGAAAGTATCCTGTCCCCTGATTGGTCCTCTGGTCAGGTGACAGCCAGGCTCACTGATCTTGTTAACCCTTTACAGGCAAAAGAGACATGAAGTACTTCTGTTCTATTAACTCTTAACTATCCATTTATGACACACCCCCTGTTCTAAGTGTAGATGTAGCCTTACTAGAGGGAATATTCTCTGTGTATCCCTGAGCATGGAAACTGCAATTGTCCCTGGTCCATGCATGCAGGGCATACAAGGGAGCTAGAAAGCTCCTTGCATTCTCTTACCTCCTGTTCATCAGCAGAAGGGCCTGGGACAATGTAGCCCTGAGTAAACTTTGCAGTCCCAAAAGGAAGTAAGTTTAGGGGGATTTCCTAGATGACACTGAAAGAATTCACTAAAAGATATGATGACTTATAAGTGCATTTTATGTTTTCCTTGGTTCTTTTAAATCAGACTCAGTGGAGAGATGATTATTATGGTATACTAATGTCTACATTTGAATCTCAGGGAAGATGTGGCATTATTTTGTTATTGGTTTTTTATTATAACTGGTACTTAACCTGGATATGATTTTATATCTATTCAATTTATTTGTTGTATTTATTTTGGGCCTAGCTGATATTACACAACTCAGTCAGGCAAAAACCTGGAGGGAGAAAAGGAGGTTGAGACTCCTTTGGCTAAACTGTACTCTGTTACGCCAGTGGAAGGGCATAATCTTGCCGATTCTTAGTGTATATTTACACTTTGAGCTGGAGGTGTGATTCCCAGCTTGAGCAAAACATCTGCACTAGCTCTGATTGAGCTAGCACCTCAAAAATGTGGCAGTGTGACTAGCAACCCTGAGTGTGTGCCTGTCCAAGACCCTAGGCACAAATCTGAGGCTAGCCCCTACTGCTGGTTGCACTGCCATAGCTCCACTATTTTTAGTACACTGGTTTGATCAGAGCTAGCACAGGTAACATCTCCATAAGCTGGGGACCTACCCGCAGCTCAAAGTGTAGACAGACTCTTACTCCTGTAGTTCCAGCATTGCAAAGCCTGAAAGCAGCTGCCACTTCCATTTCTTCTAGGGCCTGCCTGCAAAGACCAGGAAATTCTCTGATTCGGCACGTTCCCTTTGTAGCCTCTACCAGCAGGTTGCTTATGGCATCCACAGCATAACTTCAGTTGTTCTCCCTGTATAAATCAGCCGGGGCCCATGCAACTTCCTCAGGAAAAGGGCTTTGTCAGCATGGTTGAATCTGGCCTATTCTCAGCCATTACACCCCATATGTGATACTTACAGGGTGTCCATTATGACCTAATCATTAACTTAACATTTACTTCCCTGCTGTATTCTGGAATTTGTGCTATTAAGAAAAAAGAAACCAAACATCCAAAGAACAAACACAGTCAAGCAGATTGTTATTCTAAATCAGGCCTGCACAACTCATAAAGCGGCGAGGGCCATATTACTACAAAGAAAACAGCTGAGGGCTGACCCCTCCCCACAGTGCTGATAAAACACCACCCCTCTAGCCTCCCCGAAACACAACACACACACACCCAGTGCCGCCCACACCGCAGAAACAAACCCTCCTTCCCGAGCACCGCCCTGCCGAAACAGCTGTGGGCTGAAAAGGAAGGTTTGGATTGGGGGAGGGGAGGGTAATACTTGATTAAAAATTTTTCAGTTAAAGCAAAAAAATTTTAAAATTATTTTAATTTTTTTTATGAATCATGGAAAAATGAAAAACATCTGTTCTGTTGAAAGAAAACATTTGTACTTTTCATAATGACCTTGCAAATTTAATGAGAGATATTACATCTCTTTTTGGCAACAAGACTGTCATACTCGGGGGTCATATTTGAAGTGGATATTTTCATAACGTCTTCCAAATGGTCATCAGTCAGAGAAGAACGTTGCTTGTTTTTATTCATGTTTATGATGGAAAATGTTTGTTCATATATGTAAGTGCTTCCAAAAATGCTGAATGTTTTCAGTGCAACTTCGATAAGATTCTTGTATTTTTCATCGTCCAGACTTTTGTAGAAGTCCTGCAGGCTGCTTTCTCTGTGCTTATTTCAGTAAACTGCCAGACACTGAAGTTCAATAACCTCCAACTGCAAATCTAATGGAACTTCCTCTGGATCCACAGAAAAGGGATCTTCAATCAGCTTCAATTGGATGTCTTCTTCTTTAGACAAAGTAAGTCTTCTGTCTAATTCTTCAATCGAAAGATTGATTTGCTTTGCATATTTTTCTCCTACCCAGCATGTTTGTGCTGAGGGATATTCTGTGCACAAGTGGGAAAGTGACACATTTCACCTTTTGACAGCTGACTTCTGAAAAGTTTCAATTTCATTTTGAAAACGTTCACTGCTGCACACATGTGAAATATAAGTCGATTTTTTCCCTGAAGTTGAATGTTGGGATCATTCAGGTGTGCTGTAATATCACAAAAGAAAAAGAGATCTTGATTCCAGGACTCATTTTCAAGCTCTGGGAATTTTATTGGCCCATTTTCTTGGAATTTTGTTACCTCCTCTTTCAAAGCAACAAAACTACTTCTGTATAGTAGATTAAGTCGCTGCACTCGGCATCTACCCCTTCAAGAAAGGCTCAAAATGTCCTATGTTTTAGTCCTCTAGAATGGATGTAGTTTACAATGGAAACTACCATTGACATTACATGCTCAAATTTTAAGACTTTGCTAAACAAAACCTGCTGATGTTTGGTTATTTGTCTCCTGATAAATTTTTCAAGAAGAGTAACTGCTCCAACATTTTTTCTGCACATAGCTGGAGTACCATCAGTACAAATGGCCACCAAGTTTGTGAAATCTAATCCCAATTGATCATTCATGCACTTTATCACTTCACTGGAGATTTCTTTTCCGGTTGGGCAACCCGTCATGGAGCACATGCCAACAAATTCTTCAGTAATTTCAAAGTTTTTATCAATACCTCTAATAAAAATAAGAAGTTGGGCGGTGTCTTTTAAATTGGTGCTTTCATCCATAGCTAGGGAGTAAAAGCAGAATTCACTGACTCTCTGCTTTAACTGATCACTCTGATTGGTAGAAATGTCTGCTATTCTTCTCTGTACAGTCATGTGTGAAAGACTGGCATTCTCAAATATTCCCCTCTTTTCTGGACATAACTCAGATACAGCAATCAACATACACTTTTTAAAAAACTTGCCTTCTGTGAAGCATTTCCCAGCAGCATCAATTTCCTTAGAAATTTGAAAGCTTACTTTAGTAACCGTATCGTTCTCAGTGCTCACTTTCCTGAAAATTTGCTGTTCTCCACTAAGGTTTTTCGCTAAACTGGCTGCTTTAATTATTTTTTCATTTGGGTTCAATTTGGCGAGCTTGGGATGTTTAGTTTCAAAGTGCCGCTGAAGGTTGTATTATTTCAGAATGGCTAACATTTCGCGACACACGAGGCACAGTATTTTGTCGTTGGAAACAGTACAGTATTGAAAACTCTGTGCTCTGATTCTATTTTTCTATTTTTCTTTTCACTTATGGTAGCCATTATGAAGCTTAAGATTTTGTTGAAAAAATTCACACACAAGGGAAACACTCACAGTCACAAACAAAGAAGAGATATCTCACGGAGCGTGGCACACTAGCAAGGCACTGACAGTGTGTGGAAGCCTGTAGGGAGGGAAAGAAACAGTGCGCATAGGGTGACCAAATCAGAGCAGTAAAATAGGACCAGCCTCATCCTCACTTGGCTCCACAATTACACCCCTCCTCAACCCCCCAGGGGTCACGATATTACTGCACACAGCAGTACCAAAAATTAAAATACTGAAAATGGATGCCTCCCTCCAGCACCGACTCACTGCTCACCTCCTCACTCCACCTCCCAAAGTATAAAGCCTCGCCGCGACTGCCCACCTGCCCACTTCGATCATCATCCCCCCATGAAATAAGGGGAGGGGAAAAGGGGGACAGTTTGAAGGGATTTTCCTGGGCTATGAACTAAGCCAGGGAGAGGAAAGGGGGCAGTGTGAAGGGATTGGATGTGACTGTCCAACACACAAACAGGGGCCGCAGGGAGCCCCGGCCTTTAGGGCGGTTGGAGCGCAGCACACTCGCACAGGACTGTGAGGTGCCTCCCAGCCCACCCCACCCCAGGGCAGGAGGTGAACCCCAGGCCAGTGCAAGAATATTTTGGCCCTAGGCGAAACTTCCACCTTGCCCCCGCCCCCACCCTCGCCCCCGCACATCGGTTCATTGAGTGGCAAATCCCAACGAGCCTTTATAGACCCCAGGGGCCAGCCATGTCCAGGGCTGCTCCCCAGACCAGGTTCTGCCCTCCGCCCCCTGAACTCCCCTGGAGGGTGCAGAACCCCCCCACATGCCCTCCCCACCCCATCTCGGCAGCCCCCACCCCAAGTCCATTCACTGGCTTTGCTGGGCTTGGGCCACTACAGCAGCTCGGCAGGAAGGAGCTGCCTTCTGGAGGCAACAGAGAGCCAGTGTCCCACTTGCGGTGGCGGTGAGCCCCAGCCATGAAGGAGCCAGTGCAGTGTAGGGGGGCAGCAGCTCTGCAAAGGCGGTGGCACGGCTAGCAGGAAGCAGCCATTCCCCATGCCCCTTCTGCCCAGGCTGCAGCCTAGTGCCCCCCCACCAGAGGCTTGTGCAAGCTGCAGTGGATGCATGCAGGTGCTGGCCCCCCATGCGCCCCCCAACTGCCCCCTCACCATGCTTGGGCTCTGTGGATCCCGGGAGTGTGAGCCACCACCACTGCTGCTCCTCCCGGAGCAGACTCAGAGCCCCATGCCCCAGCAGCTCACACGCCCAGGAGCCACAAAGCCTGAGCATGGCCAGGGGGGAGTCAGAGGGTGCACGGGGACTGCCGACCACATGCATCTGCTTCAGCTTGCAGGAGCCCCTGGTGGGGGGGGGGGTGCACCAGGCTTCAGCCTGGGCAGGAGGGGTGAGGGGCGAGGCTGTTCCCTGCTAGTGGTGCCGCTGCTTTTGCAAGGCTGATGCCTCCGCCTATGCAAGGCTGATGCCTCCCTGTGCCATGCTGGCTCCTCCATGGCTGGGGCTCACTGCCCCTGCAAGCCGACACTTTGGCTCTTGGGTGCCTCCGGAAAGTGGCTTCTCCCTGCTGAGCCAGGGCACCACTTTTTTAGGGTTACCATATTTCAACAATGAAAAAAGAGGATGGGTGGAGATCTCCACCTGAGCCCTTCTCCATCCATTCCCTCCCACTTCCCACCCCCCTCAGAACCCCCAACCTCCCCTGCTCCTTGTCCCCTGACTGCCCCCTCCTGAGACCCCCCTTCCACCCTAACTGCCCCCCAGGACCTTATCTCCCTGCCCGTCCCCTGGCTGCCCCAACCCTTATCCACACCCCCACCCCCGGACAAACTCCCTGGACTCCCACGCCCCATCCAACCACTCCCCACCCCTGACAGAAACCCCCCCAGAACTCCCGACCCATCCAACTCTCCCCCTTCTCCCTGTTCTCAACTGCTCCAATCCCTCTCCATACCCCTACCCCCTGACAGCCTCCCCAGAACTCCTGACCCATCCATCCCTCCCCAGCCCCCTGAGAGCCCCCCCAGAACTCCCAACCCATCCAACCCTCCTCCTGCTTCGTGACTGCTTTCTGGGACTCCCCTTACCTCCACGTGGAGCCAATCAAACAAGCTGCCTAGCACACACCCTCTCCCCTGCAGCATGCTGTGATGCAATGCTGAGGCAGGGGGAGGGGGGCGGGGGAGGGACTCTGCCTGCTGGAGGCCAATGGGAGCAGCTAAATCAGGGCCAGGCGCCCAATCAGCCGCGCTGCACTCTGCATGGGGGGAAGGGCGGGGAGGAAGAAAAAAATCTCAGATGGCTGCACTGGTCTTGGGCGAACCTGACAGCCCCACTCCATCGCTTGCCCATGGCCGCATGGTAAACCCAGCGGGCCACATGTGGCCCACGGGTTGCATGTTGTGCAGGCCTGTTCTAAATCAAACTAAACTAAATTAGGAATAAAATTGTGCACAAAGTGCCCATACACAGGCTCTGAGTGTCTTGCCAATTATTTAAAATGAGATTTCGGTATTGTCATTTTAATTTGGCTCATCCATTCTTCCAAGCAACAGCTCATACTGTAGTAATAATAATAATAATAATAATAATAACACTCTCATGTGTGAACATATACCTCACTTCCTCTACCTCTCTTAAAAGGCCACCTAAATCAAATGCAACATGCCCTAAAAGTTGATAAACCTTGGTTATATCAGACCAGCAGCTGCAGGGCATTCCAAAGACCCAGCATCCCATATGGAGAATGCCCTGCCAGCCACCCGAATTCTGTTATATCTAGCATCAATGCCTCCACTGATTGCATTATTAGTGGAGTGTCCTGGGAGAAGGATTGTCTCTTGGACAAGCTGGTCTCATTGTGGCATTACTTTTGATACAGAACTTATCACTGATCCACTACAAGGACTGATGGTATGATGTGGTCCATTATTAGTGATATAACAAATCGTATCTGAAAACCCTAAAGGGTTAAACCTGGATCTCCATGATATAATTCACTATGAGTAATGTACTAGTTTCATAATTTAAAATGTCATCCCACTATATGAACTGATCCTCTAAATCATGTTTCCTTTGGGGGCCTTGTACTACATTGCTCTCAACTTCTATTTCATTGAGAATTGAAGGGCACTCTATTTCCAAAAAGAACCTGACAAGATAAGTCTGTTAGGCCTTATCACAGCAAGCACTTCTGCATGTGCTTAATTTTTAAGTATGTCAGTAGCCTCATTAAACTCAATGAGACTAAAGTCAAGCACAGTGTAAATGTCTGCAGAATTGGGACCTTAATTTTTAAATCTTCAAATATTGTCTACTGGATACTTCTCTCTTTTTCCTAAACATTATCTGACAGGACTTAATTTTGAGATAAATAGAACAGTGTAAATAGTCACCAAGAAATCTGCTATTATTGTTTTAAACATTTCTATAAAAATATAGTCAGGGTATTACTCATCTATATCTTAATTCTGCTTCAACTGGTTTATTTCATTAATTAGTGCTGGGGGAAAAAACCCTCACAGTTTTCTGCTTGGCAAATAAAGTATCATACACATAAATCATTCCAGGATAGGAATCTATTACTGAAAATAGCCTGATAATGGCAATGTTCTTGTTCTTCTACTTTATAATAATGCTATTAAAATGCTTCTTGGCCTTGGTGGGTGTAAGATTCAGTAGGGCTCGACATTGCTACATAAGGTGTGCTTTTCATTTGTCTTATACTCCTGTTGCATTCCAATAAGTGCTTCCAAATGATGCATTCATTTAATGTGAGTAACAAACAAATCTCTTGTAATAAATAATCCTGTACTGAAGCAGAAAACAGAATTGAGGCTTATTCATGTCTTAGTGTAGAAATGATTTCTAATGTAAAATATTTTCACCTACAATAATTCTGGTTTTACGTATGTTTATGAAGGTCCTAATTTTGAAAAATGGCTTCTCTTTTCTCCCCACAGTTTTGAAAGTGGAAATAATTGTGAGATCAAATATGTATGGGTATGGTATGACTAGGCCCTACTTAACACCTAACAATTCAATTGCATATACAAGTGCTATAATGTGGGTCTATTTGTTTATGGGCACAAAATTGCATATGCAACATCTGAAGTGAGACTTTAAAAAATGAATACCTAAGGGTCTAACGGAACTATCATAATGTAAATAAATAGTTTCAGAATTAATACCATGCTTTATTTCTTTGTTAACATTATGATAATTAATCAAAAGTTTATACAACGCTAGTTTACTGGATATTCATTTTGCTTTCTAGAAGTTTCATAATTATCTGTACCGAAAAACTGATAGTAGAATGTGCCAGAACTTGCTAGAAACTAAATCATGTGACAAGACTAGTTTCTATTATACTAGTAATAAATGCCAAAATATTTAGCCCTATGTCAATTAAAAAACCTCACAAAACCCTCTAGACGTTGTGCACTGAAGATAATTACTGTTTGACAGTAGGTGTGATATAGCCCCGAATCCTGAACACATACACATGCTTCACTCTGTGCATGTACATTGTCCGAACTGGGACATGGGTGGCCTAACCTAATGATCAGAGTCCAAGCAAGGATTGGAGTCAGTCCAGGAACCAAGCCAGGGTGAGAGGTAGTGCAGGAGCTAGTCAGGAGGTGTGTCAGTTGCTCAGACTGCTCCCTATGCCCCCTTCTGGCTTAAATAGTATGAGCCGGACAATCAGTGGAGCCAGGCCTTGTCCCCAGTCAGAATCCGTATGGGCAGTGCCTTTCAGAGGGACCAGAGTCCTGCTAGCCCCTCACTTTCAGTTGTTCTGGATGAGCTGCCCAGTGGCAGCCCAGTGTGAGGGTGGCTTGGGAACACATGGGCCTTTAGATAAGTAGTTCTATTGACATCAGTGGAATTACTCACTTGCATAAACATAAGCGACTGAAGCATCAAGGCCATATCAGTGGTCAGAAGAAACCAAAACATTTCTTTATGAGTTCCTGGTCTCTACTAATCCTCTCTAGTGCAGGGTTGCCCTCTACTAGGAACTGTTTTCCAGCCCACCTTTCTGATGCTGGCACTTTATTTTTGGCAGACCAATCGGCTGCAGGTCTGAAGTGGCTATGTTGTAATTAGCCATTGCTTACATTCCAGTTAATAATTGTTAACTCTTGTTTTCGGTCCTCACGTATTGCCTCATATTCCTGAAAAGATGGCACATCCTTGTAGTGAGACTGAACTTAATAGTACCACCTGATACCAAATTCTCACGCTGTTTTTAATTAGAGAAATACCAAAGTATGTGATTAAATTCAGTACTGTTGGGTCCACAAAAGGAGGATTTATTTTAGCAGGATGGTTTCTACTTAGATTTAAGAGTCCTATGATCAGTATGAATTCAGTATTCACCAAGGGCTAAACTGGAAATGATAGAAAAATATTGTTCCATACTTACAAAAGTTTGCACAATGAATCAATTATATGTATTTACAGGGTCATTCTCAAATATGTCTTCTAGGGTCCTTTCAAAAATAAATTGTTCTCAGAATCAAGGCAGTTGAATCTCGGATGCTTAGAGAGAACTTGATGGGGAGGACGTTTTCACCAGAGATTTCCTAATAATATCTTTTAAATGCAATCTTAATTTCAGTGTGCCCACACTAGGAAAATGTTTTGAGTAGCACTTCTCGAGAAGTGCTTGAAAGAAACATTGCAATAAGGGGGAAAGGTTGACATGTCAGGGACCAGACCAGTCAGGACCAACTTCTGGCCAGCTCCCTGACTAATGGCACTACTGGGCAACCAGGAAGCCCACTCCCTTAGAACTAAGAGAGTGGCCACAGATTTGGCCTGATTTGACTGCTGGTTTAGTAGCCCTGCTTATAAGCATGGCCTCCACAGCACTTCACCAGCTGCTCAGATATACCATGCCTGCAGTTGTGCTTGCCTTTCTTTCACTCCCCGCTCCTGCTTTGTTTCAGCCCCTTTTTCCCTCTGCCTTCAGTCTTCTGGCTTTGATCCCTGGCTCTGCCTCTGGTTTACAACTCTGGTTTACCCCCGGCTCTGGCATTTGGCCTCTGTTCCTCTGGTACTGATCCTTGGCTCATTTCCTGGACTCTGTTCAAGTTGGATCCAGCTCTAACCAGAAGGCCAACCTCTTGTTTCCACCACTAGGCCTGACTGCCACAACCTGGTTGGCTACACAGGGGAAAAGGGTCCAGATGAGAATTTGTTAAACTGTTTTACAAGAGAAAGGAATCAAAGGGAGAGAGGCAGTCAAGTGTAAAAGGGAAGACCCTTATAAGAACTGGGCCTCTTCCATCCATAATATATCAATTGTTACAACTGAAATCCAAACAAGAACTTCTTAAGAACTTATGGTGCAATGTGAAATCTGAAACTATCGCATCTATCCACAATTTTAAATAACCATGTTAACATTACATACACACAGCTCTCCTCACAAAGAAGGTAAATATTTGTTTCGACTCTCAAAAGGTGACCTATGTAATTTTACTGATTACAACACAGTAAGGGTCCAGGAGTTAATATTAAGATCATGTTGCAAAAGAAATAAATCAGGAACAGATTTTGGTGTTGCTTGTTTTTGTTGAAATGGAATTTATGAAGCTGTGGGTTATGAAAAGAAGCTAAGCTATTGAGGAACAATCTAAATATGGTTTAAGATATGAAATGGGTTGGAAAACAGTAACATAATCTCCTACTGTGCTTTATAAAAAAAGAGGCTGAGAAGGAGAAAACTGACAAGAGAAATAACATGGGCTTTCAGCAGAAAATGTGCTGGAGTCTTCCATCATTGTGTGAATGCAGCAGCACATATAAGGCAAAGAGGTTGGCCTGTCCATGCTTCCTTGGATAGAGATCTGCTAGAAATGGCTGGTCAAAACCTTTTGATCTTGATCTAACAGGGTTTCAGCCAGCATGGATCCTAACCGACTCCATTTAAGTCAGGTGAAGTTGGATCAGTTCCTTTCAATCCTTCATTTTATCACTGCACCATCACCAATTTAAGTAGCAGGTCTCCACCTTTTCTGTCATTGGTTCACCTAGTGCTGCCTCTAAAGTTTCATCTTATGAATAGGGATGAAGCTATGAAGGGAGAGTTAATGCCTAGTCAGTCTCTGTGAGAGCAGACACTGCACCATTACTTTTCTCTTGTTCTGCCAGCCCCATCTCAAGGCACTACCTGCAGAACTCTGCATGCTCATGTTTGGTGTAGGACTGCTGCTGTTGGCAATGAAATGAAGGGGGCAAGGTATAGCCTCTGTGACTGCCTTGTCACAAAGCTTTTACACATGAATGTATGACAGCTGATTTTTTACATTTGAAATGCACAGCAATGAGCACTAACTTATTTATACTGAGATAAATGTGCCAAGTTAGTTTAAAAGATTTCATTGAAGATTAGAGAAGCAACAGGAACCTTATTCACAATAGAACATGCGTGCAAGTATTAAACCACAAAACATCAGAGGGACCTAACAGAAACACCATCTCAACATGGCTGGGAATGGGTAGATGGGACTAGGAAGAGCTCATTCCTTTAAAAATATGGCTAACCATGGCCCAAACCAAAACCCATTCATCTGGCTTCTACACAATTGTTAGGTTCTTGGCAAATACTAAACCAAGTTCTTCTGAAGTAATCCAACATAAGAGCATTTCTAGTGTGAAAAAATCTAGTATAATTCCAAGTCCTTTATCTGAGGTTCTGAAAAAGCTGCAGAGTTGTAAGTAAAAATTTAAAAATTTTATGTTGGAAAACTTTTGCAGCACTGTTTATCAGGCCTGTCTCTGTGCTCTGCATCCATCATTTTCATAACCTATGAAATTCACTATACTCTGCAATAGATGCACTTTAAAAGAGAAATAAACCTCTTTATTTAAGTGTAATCCATTAATCATAACTAAAAATAATACACATTTACAATTCTTAGTCCTATCAGGAACTATGGGTCTTGAAGACTGGTCTATCAGGCTCATAGGCACAAATAATTTCCAACCTACGAGCCAATGGCATGTTAACAGTTGCCAGAATAGAAGCTGAACCCTGACAGATGATGCTGGTCCTGGAATTTGATTGGCAGAACACTGGGGGCCCTTATTGGTTCACAACCTCTATATAAATTCAGCCCAGAAACAGGATGTTGTCCTGCAACTGAGTTCTCCCTGCTTAAGACTGCTTCTCCTGCAATACCTGCTCCTGATGGCCTGGCCACTTGGCCCTGCCTGCTAAATGACTACTAGATTGCCCTCTGGCATGTCTCAGACTCTGTTTTCCTAGTAACCTGACCTGACCTGACACCTGACTCTTGGTTTTGTTCTTGGGCTTGCCTCAGACTCTCATCTGCTGGTAGCTGACTCAGTCTGATGCCTGAACCCTACTCTGACCACTAGGTAAGGCTGTCTATGCCCTGGTTGTGACAAATCCTTTGGAACCATTTATTTTTGAATTATTAATACATGTGATTAAATAAAAATTAGGCAGTAATACCCACATCATCAACAGTAACAACAGGCCAGAAATGAATTACAGGAATCACTGAATGCTCTGTAAAGTGGGCAGATTTTTCACTTTGCAATACTCTTTTGCCCCAGCATATGCCGTATTATAATTAGAATAGAAAGCACTCCAAATACAGTAGTTAATACAAATATTTCAGGTGCTAAACAACTGAGGTCAAATCCTGGCCCCTATGTAGTCAATTTCACATTTGGTCTCTTTTATAATGGTATCTTCTATAGCTATGGTTTCCTTCTATCCCAAGTTCTTCAGGATCTCTTTGAATCAAGGCTCAAGAAACTCAATGACAGAGATACATAAACTTCATGGGATCATGGCCACACTCTGAGTCTTACCCTGCAAAGTTCCATACCTTTTCAACTCTCGTGGACATCAGTAGGAGTTGTGGGTGTTCAGCATCTCACAGGATGTGCCCTTGTATTAGTTTTCACACAGCTTTGGTCAAACTCCCAAAGTCCTGTCGCAGGAGTCAATATAAAATGTTAAATGGATTCTCTGGGGGCCAATCTCTTCTGTTTTTCCACAAAGCCTGGGTCAAGAATCTGGACCAGGACAGCACAGGGTGATGAGTGCACACGGTATCATTGAGTCCTGCCTCTGAAAAAAAATATTGACTGTGGTTTTCAGACGTGACTTCACAAAAGTTATAACATTCTTTGTCATTCAGTAAGACAGAGGAAAGAGACAAGACTATTTAAAAAACACAACACTTCCCCTTGTTTTTAGCAGCCTTTCTAGCTACAAACAAGACAAACTCTGACATGTAAACCACTACCTTTAACAATTTTACTTCCAAATTACTTCATCATATGCATCATTACTTGCAGAGGCTTGAGTCTTCTGTGATTCTAAATTATTAGGCCACATAAAGTAGTGCAGGAGCCATAAATCAGAATTTATATATATGTATAAATTCCTGCCTCAAAGCAGTCTGGAGCAAGCAAGCACTGCCAATTCTACACGTCAACATCAGGAGTCTGTCTAATGTTGGCATCCCAACTAATGTGCTCAGCCAATAAAGTTTCACTAAAGCATCAGTACAACTAGGAACATGAGACTGATGACAATGCATAGAAACCTCATTTATATTCCAGTTTTTTGCCAATGTACAGATGAGAACATTACCAAAAATATTTCCAAGATCTCTGTTCTTTCATATTAAAGTTTTACTACAACTTTTGATGCAGGGACTTGTATCTCCTCCTAGTTAAAGGAGAGAACTTGATATATGATTCTAAGTATTGATTGTCAATGATCATGTGATTTGCATGTCAAGATATAAAACTTGGAGTATAGATTAGCACTCGTCATAAGAGCGTTAGTTTTCAGAGACGGGACAAATGGGGCTATTAGTATAAAAAAAAAGTGGATAACTTTTCAGAAGGAAAGGAAAAATTTCTGCTCTGAACCCTTTTCAAAATATGTGGACCCCTTCATTTATCTGATTTCATTTCTAGCTGAGTGCATCTGGAAATATTGAGATAAATACCGTAGGGCACAGCCTTTCAGAGTCTATCTCTAGAATCACATCATTAGTACTTCCAGGAAAGACATTAAAGTGTGGCAGTTTGAGGTTCAGCTACAACATGCAAACTCCTAAGGGATAACTGAGCAGTTCTCTGAAGTTTTTACTTTTTTCAACTAAAGGAAATTCCCAGGGCAAAAAACATTGTTCAATTATAATCGAAACTATAAATATGTTCATAGAAAGGTACTAATAAAATGCTTGTTATGAATTACTGATAAAAGTTTTTTATATGAAGTGTCGCACTGAAAATTAAAGAAAGGACTTGCCCAAGGGGTCCCCATAAATGTTGGCTGCAGCACCCATATCAGGATGGTCTGTAAGATAATTGTGTCAGGGTTAAGAACCCTCTTTGGTCTGTATAGGGAGCCAGTTCCAGTGTCTGGGGAATTTTTCTTGAGGTTCTGAACCTCTTATAACAGATGTAAAGCCTAAACATCAAAGATGAGATAAGATAAAAGGATCATAAAAGCCATCAGGTACTGAAAAAGATGGCCATCAGACTGACCTCTGAGGACCCCCTCACAAGCCCTGGAGTAGATTCTAGGCAGCATTGTAGCCCAATGAGCATCCTGGGGAGGCTGCTGTACCTTAGACAGTCCCCTGGGACTGGCTAAACTACATTCTGGACCTCTGCAGACCCTGGAGCAGTCCGGGTTCATGATGGCATAAAGGTGGTTTACAGTCACCACAGCCCCCTTTCTCCCTGTGTTGCGAGTTCTGTGCTGTACCTCTGAGGCTATGTCTACACTTGCAGCTGGGGTTTGTGATTCCCAGGTTGTGTAGACATACTCATGTTAGCTCTGCTCAATCTAGCTTGCTAAAAATAGTAGTGTAGCTGGTGCAGCATGGGAAGCTTAGGCTAGATGCCCTAGTATGTACCCAAGGACTCCAGGCAAGTTTCCATTATTGAGAGTAGACATTGATTCTGAAGATACCATAAAAATAAAATGTTCTGCCCACAGGCACCCAAACCCACATCTCTACCTTCACCTGCACACTCACATAGTGTATACTTACACATCACGCTGCTTAGAAATGCCCATATTTTCCCACACCTATTGGGATTATCTCTGATTATACCTTCTGCAGTATATTTGGTGGGTTTTGCTATGAATTTATAAACTGAGCACTAAGAGCCTCTTGCTAGTTGGAAAATAACCTCATTTGTCTTTACTTAAAAACCAATACATATATAATGTTGTTACATGGCATATTGTATAAGCATACAGTACATATATATTTATACAAATTGTATAAATTTGTGCTTCTGACCCATTTGTGTATAAAATTGTGCTTCTGACCCATCATGCAGCCAAGATGTTACTTATCATACTGACTACCTTGCTTGAACAATCAGTTTTAAATTAACATTTAAGAAAATCCTACATATGCTCTTTATGTTTCTAGAATGTAAGCTCATGTCTTTTTCTAATTTAGGATTGAATGTTATTTCATCTAAACTTTTTTTTTTTTACATCATGTGAGCATGACAGTATTAGGGAATATATACCCTTCATGAAAGTCAAACCCACACATTCTCTAATTTATTCTGTTCGTAGGAGAAATTGCTCAGGTTAGGATTTGTTTTCACGAGAGGCAGCAGAGGTTTTAAAGAAATTCCTAGTTTTGCTTAAAACAATTTTCCATTATCTCTAAACTGCCTCAATTAATCCTTTGCAATATTAGTGTGGTGACATTCAAATATATATCAACTACCCCACTATCTACTTAATATCTCACTATTTGAAATAACTCCTTGGAATTTTGAAATTGAAATCTGCTGTTGCAGAAGCTTCTCTCTCTCACACTCACTGGTTTGTTGCTGGTCAATTTTTGCTTGTAGGCAGTTGATTCTATTTAAAATTAGAGCTCTGAAACCTTTTATTTAAAATAAAAATACAGATTTTACCAATGACCCAATGACTTATGCATCTGAATATTTGTATTCAAGTGAGTAAATAGCGCCATTGGTCTAATCACTCACATGATTAATGTCATCAAGTGCATACCAGTTTGCAGGATCAGATCCAGACATAAGAATAAAATCATAGCTCAAAGATGGGTTTGCTAAATTTAAAACAAAATATGATGTTTTAAGTGCTTCCCAATTCAGGCTCCGGACAGATGGAAGTGTTCAACTTAAAATGCAAATTCTTGATGCTTAAACCTGTGATTATACAATACCATAATTAAAGACTGATGAATGATTTATTATTTCTGTTAAAATATGTATCATTGCTTTTAGTTTAGGTTCTGCTTTCTGTTTCATTTGCTGCGCTGGCAGTAGATTTGAAGCTTGGAGGTCTGCCAATTTTTTTCGATGTCTATTCTACTTTTAAAAATCCAGTCAGTGTTTTAAAAGGTAGACTTCATTAAGCATATAATTGTGTCCTAATATTCTTCCATATGCTACCAAACTAGGACTTCAATCTATTCTATTCTAATCTAGTCCATTCTAGATACCTTCTTATACTTATACTCATTACCATAGTACCTTAATACCTCCCAGTAGTGCATTAAGCAACACGATTAACATTATTTAATTTAATTTAATTTAATTTATTTAATTGTATTACTGTAGCACCTAGGACAGTGGTGAGCAACCTGCAGTCTGTGGGCCACAGGGAGCTGTGAGCGGTAGTGCAAATATAAATAAACGATCTGGCAGCCCGCCAGTTTATTACCCTGATGGGCCGCGTGTGACCCATGGGCCACAGCTTGTCCACCACTGAGCTAGGATCTTCAGTCATGGACCAGGACCCTGTTGTGCTAGGAGCTGCACAAACATAGAACAAAAAGAGAGCTCCTTCCCCAGAGAGCTTACAATCTAAGTATAAGACAAGAGAGAGTAGATGAATACAGAAGGACTGATGAGGGCATACAAGATAATAATGAGACTATTGGTCAGCATGATAGGCTGTGGTCCCAAAATGATAACAGACTCACTATTATCAAGTTTGTTTTTTTTTGTAGGCATCACAGCAAAGGAGAGATTTGAAAGAGAACAGTGAAGTGGCTTGGCAGATGTTGGTGGGCAGTACCACCCATGCATGAGGGGGAGCATGTGAGAAAGCACAGAGTTCCTTGTTCAAAAATGTAACATGTGGGCAATGGAAGCTAAAATCATGGGTAAGTAGGAGGCAGGTGATTCGTTCTCTCAACCTCCCGCCAAGGAGGAAAATTATGAGTACACTGGAGTGTTTTGTTTTGATTTTGGGGGGAGGGGTAATCATGGGCTTAATTTTAAGCATGTGAATAGTCCCACTGAAGACAATGGAACTAATCACTTATTTTAAATTAGGCATATGGTTAAATTCTTCCCAAACTGGGGTCCTACTTTGAGACAAGCAGGAAGCTCTCTGCTTGTTTTCATTTTTGCTTTGTTTCTGTTTCTATTTTGTATTGGCTTGATGCTGTGTATAGTGGGAAAGACAAATGACAAATATAAAATGCTTAGAGTTCTGGGTAAATAATTCTGAATAATTCAGATTGCACTTAATAGCTAACAAAGTATATAATCAATACTGTATAATAGAATGAAAAATGGTTATTTCTCCTGGGATGTAATTTTAGTAGATAAAATTCAATTTTGTCATTAAATCAAACCAGAGATTCTACCGTATCCTGATGGTACATAAAAGAAATGATATTCAGAAAACTTCAGTCCAGGATACGTATGACAACCCTCAAGCATATATACGCTTGCAGCACAGTAGGAAATATATATATATGTTAATTTCATTTTTATACCTTTTATTAATTCAAAGCAAATTGTGATACAGATATGATAATGATTCAAGACTACTTTAACTGGAGACCAAATTTTGCCACTTTTAAACACAGTAAGTATTCTACCAGTAGTTCTATTGATTTCAGTGGGACTATATGTGGGGAAAGGTGCTACTAGTAAGGGTGGCAGGATCTGTCCCTATAATTGTAATAAGCTTACAATGCACCACATAGTGAATTGTGATTATGCACTTTTTCAGAAAGTATAATTTATTGAGAAACCTGGAGAGGATTGGCTAAATGTTGAATGTTTTAAAATTACTAATTAGCTTGGCAAAAAATAAACGACACAGCCCTCTTATTTTTTTCTGTAAAATGTTAACCTCCAATTGAAGCAAAATGAACCCCTTTCTGCAACATCATTTGTGATTGCCATATCACTGATATCTTCCCTAATGCCTTTTGGACACAACAGCATCTCTGCCCACAACCTTTATTTCTCTGCTATATCCATTGTAAATTCATTTTAAGCCAATTTTAAGCATGGCTGCAATATGTGTGTAGTGATGCACTGCCAATATTTTACTTAGCAGCATCCACAAAAACATCTCCTTTAGCTTGTCATAGCATCTATCATCCATACTGGAGGAGTCACATGCTCACAGGGCCTGATCTAAAACCCACTGAAGTCAATGGAAAAACTTTGAGTGATTTCAGTGGGCTTTGGATCAGGCCCACAAAGAGATAAGCAATGAGGGAATTTATTCATTTGTTTTCCCATTTTAAGAAAAAAAATAAAAGGGAAGAAGCTTTTTTATAACCATAACCAAGGAAGGAGGTAAGGCTACTTACCAAATAAACTTACAGAGAGTGCACTTGCTGGAAATGTTTATGCTTTCACATGAACATATGCTGAGCGTGTGAGATTAATAGCCGAAAGTTCAGACAGCATAGTTTGAAATAGAAGGCGGGTGAAGATCTTGTAGTAAGGATATTCTCCTCCGGGAACATATATTTTGAAAATACCTACCATTTGGTGCAGTCTGATACATTCTGAAAGCAAAAGATTTTTCTTTTCAGAATTCTTTTCATAAACCTCAGGGAAAAGTCATCTTTGCAGAATGATTAAGCAGTATCTAGAGAGGGGTAAACTCCATCAGAGAAAGGGAAACCAACCCCCTCCCCGCCCTTCCATTTGGTGATGGTACTTTTAGAAGAGATTCCTGGAAGCTGCTGTGGGAGCCCTCAAGCACATTATGGTGTGTATGGGTGATATGTGTAAAACAGAAAGGCAGTTGTTTTAGAGAATATACTCTTGCAGTTAGAGATTGCTCACACTGGTGCATAGAAACTCCATTTCTTCATGCTGTTGGAAATATATTTAAATTCACTTATCAGTCAGGACACATGAGTTCTTTCTGAAAGAGGTTTGCTGCTGAAGATTATGCTGTGCTTGTCACTAAAATATTATTTTCTTGGCTGTTAAGGCTTTAGGACAGTAAAACTACAGGCAATTGTTAGTGTGTATGGTCCAATGGAAAATGTGAACTGGTTTTTTTTTTTTAGAGAGACAAATAGATTAACCTAAAGAAGATGGTTCGCACAACTCCATTACATCTATTTTGCAGAGGAATTTTTTTTACTGTAGCTCCATCTCTGGATTGTGTGCCAAGTATCTCCCCTCCCCCACCATCAACTTTCCCTTTCAATTTCAGAGCATGAGCAAAATCTATACTGTACAGCCTCAGTTTGCCAACCATCATAGAGAACATTTAAAATGTTTGCTAAAGGGATTAGGAAAACATTAGAGGACATGGGCAGACATGCTGGCACTAAGGGTGGTGGGGGTGCAGCAGCACCCTCTAGCTTGAAGTGTTTTCCATCATATACAGGGTTACAGTTTGAACCAATGACTCTCAACACCCCCCAATATAAAAACTGTGCCAGCGCCATTGGACATAGGTCTGCTATTGGTAACATTGATAACCAAGGCACTGATAACCAAGATTGTACTGCATTTGTCCAGAACATGTTTCTAATAATCGATCTATTTGCATCCATCAATGTGAAATAATACGTCATGAATTCTTTTTTCTCCTCACTAAATTTTCTAAAGAGTGTTAAGCATGCACAACTTAAATGAACATGATGTATCACAAGGTGCACCAGAAAATGTAGAGAGAGCTGGACTATTGAAACTGACATAAAATCCATAAGACAAAGGAAAGGTGGATAAAGAAAAAAAAAATAGGAGCATTCCTGACATCGTCCCTCTGAAAAAAAGAATAACAATGCAATTCCAGTTGCTTTATTGCTATTTTTTTTGTGTGGAGACTACCTGACAGAAAAGTTAATGGAATTTGGAATTTAAGACCCATCTCATCTCTAATAATTTTGTATTGAAAGCCAGTAATGTCATTTATTATGCACTTCCTAATACTGTCTACTAGACTTTTAAGAGTTACTTAGCAAAGTACCAAAACTGAACAAGGAAAGTGATGGGGACCCAATGTGCATCGTGCACATGGTCCCAGAATTCATTAATCTGTCACTTTCACCATCTCTAGAATTTCCCAGGTAAAACTTCCATTGATTGGGACCCACTACTATAATTTAGTAGAAAAGGGGGAAATTAATCACTGTTGGAGGTTCTATCCTGACAGTTTTTGTAGCTTTTGTTTACATCACTCAAATTTTTCAGGATTATGGGTTTGCTCCTGCAAGATGTTGATCACTCTGCCCCCTATCCAGCAAGACACTTAAAGCATGTGCTTCCATTCTTTTCTGAATTGGGGCCAAGCTACTCAGAACTTAGAAGGATCAAGGCATTATTCTGCAGCAGCATCTCTGCTATTGTGTCCCAAGCTGCTGTTAGCAGACATGAAGTCTCTTAAGAAACACACACATCCCAATGTATCCTACTGGTGAGTACTCTTATGAGTAATTGAAATGAAAAGTCCTAATAAGAGCATGTATTGTTTATGATTAATCATAATTTAATTTTAACTTTCCATCTGTAATGAAATCTTTTCATTATTATTTTATGATACAATAGCACATGAGAAAGGAACTTTGCAACAGATAACAAATATTTCTCATTCTTAAATTTGTATTCCTATCACAAAGGATGGATTTAATTCACCTTTATTTTTTACCTATTGTAGACAGAGAGAGACAGCAGGTTGGATAACATAACACAACACTTGCCTTGTCTCTCCTATATTATAGTCTTTTCTCAGTAGCAAATGCTATAATTTGCAAAAGATTTTCCATCATAATCCCTTGTTTATACACTCTCATAACTTCCTAAGCAGTTAACTTTGAAATTTTCTATTCTTGGTGTCTGGCTAAAAGTGAATTTATTTGGTAAATATGAATAAACTCCACTTTGGAAATTTGAGGTTAGAAAAAAAATACACTTTCCCCATTTAAAAATATATATATATATTTTTTTTGTTTTCCCATGGATAATCCCCAAATGGCTAAACACTGAAATCTGGAATTCATTACATAAATAATACTCAATGAGGAGTATGTCCTAGGTCAAGGGTTAACAAGTAATTGGGTGTTAATTGTTATGAATGGCTGGAAATTGGCTAATACTCTTACATAGAAGTGCTCTGTCTCTGGAGATGGTGGGGGTACCTTGTGAGAAGGAGATAGAAAGTGTCACCCTGCCTATGGTGCATGCAGGAATCCCAGCTAATCCTGTAGCCAATGGGATATAACAGACATAGTGGAGTGGCTGAACCGCTGCTCTGTGCCAAGCCACAAGGTTTGTAAGTAGGATTTCTTCCTGTCCCAGCAACCCTGACACCCTGTTTAATCATTCTTTGCATGAAGGTTGAGTGTGGATTTAGGATTTAGAGTGGTTTAATCTCATATGCTGCATTAAGGATTTATTATTTATTAAGGATGGTCTTAAAACATTTTAAGCCACAAGTGCTGCCTTTAGTCCTTAAAGTAGCTTAATCAGAGATTTTAGACTTTTCTTTAAAAAGAAAGAAAAGATGGGTGGAAACCCATGTTGTTAATGCAATGTCAGTTGTAAGCTCTTCGGGGCAGGGACCATGTCTCCCACAGTTTGTCCAGCACAAAGCACAATGGGACCCTTTACCCCGAGTAGTGTATTTATTTTAGTTTAAGTACTAGTTTAAGGAACCCTCTATAGTCACAGAATCATAGATGGAATCAGGTTTGGTCAAGCAGAATCTGGATCAGATACAAATGCAAATGCAGAAATCCTCTTTGATACCAGTGGGAGAAAAAGAGACCTAATCCAGCTCCCAGATCTCTGTGGCTACCTTCTGAGTT
Organism: Gopherus evgoodei; assembly: GCF_007399415.2. Classification (NCBI taxonomy): domain Eukaryota; kingdom Metazoa; phylum Chordata; order Testudines; family Testudinidae; genus Gopherus; species Gopherus evgoodei. The sequence continues at coordinate 24,874,997 of NC_044329.1, read as the reverse complement.
CCTGTTAAAAATATCTACTCCTCTTGCTCCTGTTAGCGCTGTTTCTCCCACTCTGTCTCCTTATTTCTCTCTATGGACTGTATTTTGAGTCTGATACACTTCACTTTTTCTGGTGCTCTATATGCCCTGTTACCCTTCCAAGCTTGCAGTATTTCCACCTAAAGTGTTAGCTGAGTCACTACTGAACAATCCTTCCCATTGGGAAACACACCAAGGAAAGCAAGGAGAGAGAAGCAGCGATGAAAGCAATGCTCCCAGGACCTCCCGCTGACTTCCTTGGCACTGCAACACTGAAGACCTGCTGCCAGAGACTCTCCAGCTGATCTCACTCCACTACTGAGGAGTGAATGCAACAGGAGTTTAGGGTGATTAATGTGTGTGGAACTATCAGAGGCAGAAGTAGAAGCTGTAACAATGAACGTATTACAAGAACATTAAAAGAAACACTTAGAAGGGAGCAAAGATTACAGTATACAAGTGATAGATTGTGATTTGTTTGTGAAATTCCTAGACAGGCGAAAGCACACAAAGGTATCTGAGCTGCAGACCAAGGTACACAGAGTTTCATAATATAGTTAGCAAAAAATAATGCAAGCCACAGAAAGACACAGAGGAGTGAAAATACGTCCTGCTGTTCTCCTTGCAGCTCTGAAGAAGATATCCTGCCAGAGACCCTCCTGCTGATCTCACTCCATTACTGAAAAGTTAAATACAAAAGCAAACACTATCTCAGTCAGACTTAATTTTATTGTAGATTCCCTGTCATCTTGATGGGGACAGGATAAGCATTTCTTAGACCACCCCAGCCAACTTTCCAGGGAAAGAGGATGAATGCTGGTGCAGAGATGTATCCTAGATGGGGATCCATACAATTTTTATCCCCTCCACTTTGAGAAGCAGAAGGAAATATTTGCAATATATTCTCAACAGAGATTCTATTATGTGGGGAAAAAATGTTAGATTAATAAATCAAACAAAGAATAATAATACCTTTCACTCATGTACAGCCTTGTTCTTTGGAAAGGGGGCTACATAGCATACTGACAAATTACAAATAACATAACTTGTAACACCATTTTACAGATGGGAAACAGCCTTAGTTCCATCTGGTATAGGGTCTCTTTCCTCCATCTTTGTGCTTCTTTTTACATTCTCCCATAAGTAGAACATGAACCTTATTGTGCTAATTCAAACTGAGCTTTCAAATCCATGACGTTTGAGTGGGTACAAAATTTGGCAAAACAAGTTTTGCAATTCCTTGTTTCTATGCCTGTCTTTCTGTCCTTGGATTCCAATATATATTAGAAATGGTCAAAAACCAAGGGAAAAATAATGGGAAAACTTTGGAAAAATTTGTCTAACAAATATTTCATGGAAATGTTCTGAGCATCTCTAATAAATATATTGATATTTATATTGATCTTTTATTTGGTTAACAATAGCTGTGTGCTATTACTGATATGACAAAGCCATGTATTGTGGGATAACTGTAAAATTAATCAAAAAACATTTTAGATTAGAAAAGGAGACTGAGGCATCACGGTTTTGAAATATGCCATACTTTAGACTGGATAAAAGATAGATGCCCCAAAACTTGGTAAGAAAATAAGAGACTCAAAAATAACAATGTGAACAGAAGCAAAGAAAGAACAGAGTTGAGGGAGTTTAGGGTGATTTATGTGTGTAACTGACTACCGGAGGCAGAAGTAGGAGCAGTAACCATGAACCATTAAAAGAAACACTTAGGGGGAATAAAGATTACAGTGTACAAGTGATAGACAGTGATTTGTTTGCAAAATTGATAGATGGAAAAAACCATACAAAAAGTCTCAGAGATGCAGAATGAGGTAAACAGAGTTTCATAATATAGTTAGCAAAGAATAATATAAACCACAGAAAGGTATATAAAGGTGAAAATATTTTCCCAGGCTGGAAGCTATTGGGCACTAAGAACTAGAGAACAAACAGTTTATAGGACAGAAATTTTCACCTATCTCCAATATTACTGAAACACTAGCACAAAAGTAGTAGATCGCCTAAACAGCTACATGGCTTTCAGATGCAGAACAAAATGTTGATCTATCATGGCTCTCAATGTCCACGAAGATGGCAAGTTTCCTTGGCAGTCATGAAGAGATTGGCCCTGTTGTACAGCTCATGGCTGAGGACATGGGCAGCACCCATTCTGGGCACAACTGGCAGCCACAAACCTGAATAATGGATGGACAGTGATTCAAATCTAGACCAGGTAGTGATAAAGAGTTGTTACGATTTGGTACTACTGACTTATCTGGATTTAGTTGTATGCAGTGTACTGGTAGTGGTGTTAGTCCCAAGATATTAGAGAGACAAAGTGGGTGAGGTAATATAATTTAACTCATCCATCTTGTCTTCCTAATATCCTGAATTAGCTTAGTTCCAGTACATAAGATTTCCTATTAAAAAAATTACTACCATATCCTTCATTAACTGGCAAACCTATTGGTAATCTCATTAGAGAGGCCTAGGAATCGCCCTGATCAAAGTCTCTTTGAAATCAGTAGGAATCTTTCTATTAACTTCAGCGGTTGAAGGATCAGACCTTAACACTAGAGATGGTCCCCAAGGAAGGACTGAGGTGCCTTTGTGGGTCTGTTTGTGGAAAGTCCTATTGACATTGGCATATCTCTTCCACGGATAAAGGCAATTGCAGTTTCCCTGGCTGCAAGTTCAGCACTTTTTTATGCACAATACATTTATGCAAAATATTTTTAAAACTTTCAGGCCTAGATTTTCAGATGTTCCTAACACATTTAGGAGCACAAGTCCCACTGAAAAGAAAGGTTCTTGTCCTATCAGGCACTTCTGAAAATTTCACTCAAAGCAAATAGTTAATATAAAGGGGAAATACAAGTTTGTTCTATCTCCATGTATCTGACTAAGCCTGGATTAACCAGTGTGCACTTGGGATATTTGCATAGGGGGTTCCCATTTCAGAGGTCCTTCCAACTACTGAAAAAATAAAAACAACAAACACCACACACACCAAAAAAAAGAACCCAAAACTTATCTCTGCAAGCCCAAATCAATGATGGATATACATGTGGTTATGGTAGAAGTGGCTGGAGCAAGTGTTGGGTCATAGTGCCATTCAGGTTTGGCCTGGCTGACCCACTGTCATAAAGGAGGGATGACCAGGCAAATCTGAGTGAGTGACATTGTGACTTGGCACGCAGGTCACAATGTCATTCTGTTTTGGCACCCTATGCAAAATCTCTGTCATCAACATCAAAGTCTGCCTCCTTGGGCAGCTGCCTAGTTTGCCTGTGGCTATAGCAGCCCCTGAATACCCGTATGTAGTGTGGAAGTAAAGAAAGAACTGACAGGAATTTGTAGGGGATCTTAATGCATGACAGGCTCCATTAGCAAGAGTTAGGCTAACTGTAACCCTAATAACGCAAGATTTGTAGAAGCGAGAATTGTGTGAGGCAAATGGAAAAGAACTGTGTGAAAAGTTGTTTTGACCTTGTGTAGATAATGTGTAGATAATACAATATGTAGACTGGAGTCTCTTAAGTGAGAAAAACAAAATATAAGGATGACCTATGTATAAACAAAATGCAGCTGTTGCTTATCATTGTCTGTAACAAAAGTATAAATGCTTGCTGTAATTGTTTAGCTGTTAAGATACCTGTCTAGGAAGGGGACACCCTATGTCCTAGTGCACTTTCTACCTGCTGTAGCTGGTAAACAGAATAAAGTGTCTGACTCTGCTGCACCCTACCAAATAGTTTTTCTCCGACAATAGCATGTACAAAAAAAATCAAGACACATGCACACTATAGTTAAATTGATCAATTAATTTTAAGTAAGGAATTGCATGTCGGAAACACATGCTCCTCCAAACAAAAATTATTTAAAGAAAAGGAACTGCTGGTGAACGAGTTACTAAGCAAGGAACATCAGGGGTTGGGGTGCAATCTCCATAGTGTACAAGGCCCCAAAATTCTTTAATCTGGCACTGAGCCTACTCTACAGCACAGGATTCCTCCCTGAAGGAATTCGTCTCCCATAGCATAGTGTTGGTGCAATATCTGAATGTGGGGTGTTGATTTCCTCTGGTGCATTTTCCAGGCCTTAATACTTGGTGCCATAGGGTTTGGCTTTTCATTGCTACAGAGGACAGCTGATAGGAGGTTTAATGGCTATTGTTGATTACTATGGCCATTGGAATTGTACCATCATTCAGGGTTGTTCAGAATTTGTTGCAGTTTCTGGGCATGAATCCTTGCTGGTTAGAGTTGGGCTTGATAAGTCATTTGGCTGAAACTTGGCTGTAAATTGAGAGCAGGTGGGGCACACCTTGGACAGAATCTGACTTGGCCATGGACTTCATGACCACGCACCATTATGAGGCATCCCCACAGAAACTGACTCATAGGAAAGGTTAGGGTTTAGGAGCTGCTGTAACCTCTTTAGCAGGATGTAGGCTTTGGGTATTTACGGTGTTGTGGGGTTAGGGGGTGTCAATTAAACTTGATTTGACTCATTCAAGAAAGCTATGACCAGAGGGCTCAAAATCCTAAATCCTTATCTGTGAGCACTAGCAGTTAATACTAAAGAAATTGGAAAACTGATCACCTTAAAATTACTATTGTGGTCATCCCATTACATTGTTTGCACTATAATATCTGTCTATGACAAATAGTAACAGAGAATGACACAGCAAAAAGTAGCTTATAAACTGCACTGGACCCTTGTTTATTTTGAAAGTTAATTCATTTCAGAACAAGCAGTGACTGGAATGAATACCAGTAATGCAGGCCACTAAAGATAGTTTTTCACAAATGCTCTCTTCAAAATGCATTAGGTATTTCTAAAAAGTACACAAATAATAGGAAGTAAAACACATTTGTGTATAGGCCAGCTCCAAAGCCTATGGAAGTCAATGGGAGTCTTTTACCTTAGGATTCCTGTGTTTGCAGGAGAAAACCCACTCTACAGAAAGCCCACAGCAATCTATAAATAAATAGCAAAGCAGTCATTATTCTTCCCATTGTACAGTATTAGTTTTGGGTTGCTGTGGCTGTATAATAAAATGGCAGAGATACTTAGTAATTCACTTTGAACAAATAAGAATCATCTAACTCATTCACAAAGATCAAGGATGGTTCTCATATCACTGAAGCTCTATAGTCTAGAAATTCCTTAAAAATAGAGTCATAAAAAGAACATAAAATATCATAGCAGTTGTCCATCTAGTCTGATATCTGTCAGTGGTTAATTCCTAGAGCATGAGAGTAAGGAAAAATCAACAAACACATAAACATAAATCTAGCATGTGTTGGTATACTGTGCACATGGGAGATGGGAAATCCTTTCCTCATTTCTGTAAGAGATCATTCTATGTCCTGGAGCATGAGATCATATGACCATGTAACCATGTGAACTGTCCCCTCTAAAATGTAGTGCAGCTCAAATCCAGCCCAGTCTGTTCCATGACATGGCTCCTTTAAGGAAATGGGCATTTTAGGGAGCAGCAGACAAGCTGGAGTGTTAATCAGGGTGCTATCTCCTTAACAGGATAGAACTCAGCTGTTAGCTGGCCCTGGGAGAGAGAAGAGTGCTTCTGTGGAGTGGGAGTGTGGGGGTAGAGGGTGGTGAAATCCTATAGCCAGGGGGTTGGTTAAGAACCAGGGAAGAAGGTAGTCTGTGAAAAAGACTCTTCTGAGAGGCCATGGGTTGTGATGGGACTGGCAGAGTTCTCTGGCTCAGAGGTAACTGGAGGGGCAGCCGGGAACCTGAAGTTCTGATGTGAGGGTGGACTTAGGCTGAAGGGTAAATGTGTTTCTTAAAGACTCGATACATTGAACTGCAGGAAGCCAAATGGTACTTCAAGTACTCTGGGCTATGAATGAGCTATTGGGAACTAAAGGTGAGATGCCTGGCAGGGCCATGCTATGCCACAAGCGGTGCCCTGGAATGGGACCCTGCCGCAGACCCTTATTGCTTTATCTTGTGTTTCTAAAAATGATATTAATGAGGATAAAATTATCCAACTGCAGCCCTGCAAAGGAGATGAATCTATTTCTTTTTCAGCATTAGGACTGAACTAATCAAACAGGGTTTTTTTTTCTAACTTTATCTCATGTGGAAAGCTGTGTGCTCTGACTTCCACCAATAATTAATTAATAAAAAACATGTCAAAAGAGGGCCATGCAATGATTAAAGAATGTATCTGTTCAAGGGGCAGCAGCAGTAAGAGGCAATATAACAAGAGAAGAATAAATACTAGAGAGAGACCTCAACAAAATCCCCTATAGCAACACACAGGCTCAGCTCCAGCTTTGAATTTTACAAATGGCTCCCATCTTCATAGTGGGCTGACCTGACATCTCAGATCCAAAGGCACTCCACTGTGTGGGTACTCAGACTCTAATTTCAAATACAAATTTTGTGTCTTGAGACTCTCTAATATAATCTAGGACTGTGTCAGGAAGAGAGACCGTCAGAAAACAGAGTACATCCTTAACAAATCATACCCATACTTTCAGCTAGTAGAACTCCATTAATCTCTTCCCCAAGCACAAGGGGACTATGCTGGCTGCATCATCCAGTACATAGTGTAGTTTGCCCCCTCCTTCTTCCCTCACTGTGGCTAGCCCAGCTCATGGACTAGTTTGAAGGGGGAAGGCTGCCTCCTTGCCACTCTCCATCTCTTATAAAGCACCAGGCACCCCTACGATGTAAAAAAGGAACAGTCCCTCTTTAACCTTCAGTTCAAGGACTGCAGTTTTGACCACCTCTTGCACATGCCATGCAAGGTCTGAGGAAAGATTCCTTGCATTGTCTCTATGTACTGTGAAGCTCTATGACAATTTAGCCCTTAAGGGGCAGATACCTGTGAATGTTTGTTCTTATTAACAAAAGTAACATATGTGCTGCCAGAAAATTCTAAGGCAAAGAGAAACAAGTTGCTGAAATAGTCTCATGGATAGGGCTGCTATCAGCATGGTGGCAGAGATGATTGAATGGAACAAGAAAACCTCCTCCATTGACACTAGGTGGCAAGCAGAGGGGAGCATGAAGAAAGCTGTCAAACAATCCTCACTGTTTAAAAATAAATGTTACCACAGCAATGGTTCTGGGTTTCCTTTATAACTCCCATCTGCTTCACTTTCTTTTCCAGCTTCAATGTAGAGAAGCCTAGGATTGTGATCCGAAGGTGACAATGGTGCACAAGTGCCAGAAGGGAACCTATCATCCCTAAATCTCAAGTAGTGGAGCTGTGATTACAAAAGTATTCTTATCACACGGAACATGATAAAACTCCATTCTTCTGGCAGGTCAGGAGGGAGGGCATGGCTATCACTGAGCTTCCTTCCTTAGAGAAGAACAGACAAGTGCTTTATCTGGCTACTGAATTAAAAGGCGTAAACATGATAGGGAGGACAGTTACTGTATGTACCACTCATTAGTGGCTTTCATAAAAATGAGCAGACTCGTTTTATTTCCAGATTGCACTGTGATGAAGATCACTGAGTTAAGTGAGTCAAACACTGAGAGGGTGGTTCATGAGAAAAAAAGCAGTCTTTTGCCCAAGCCCAGAGATGTTAGAACTAGAGATGGAACTAAAAAAAATAAATCAAAAGCTGTTGCCCAAGGCTGGTTTTTATCGGTGTTTGTCTTTTGTCATTCAGTTAGGTGAATTAGTTCATTCCTAATGGTTCACTAAAGAGTGGCCAGAGCAAAGTTCATGTTCAAATGTATTTTTCAAAAGTAGGAATGATAGCTACCTTGGCAAAAGGACATATCTTGATGCATGCAAAGTTAAACAAAATCTTTCTTTCCCTGTGGTGGTCATGGTCGTGATTTTGAACATCCCCCATGCCCCACAACAGTCATGCAGGAAGCTTAAAATAATGTATAATGTCCAAGATGCTCAGCTGGTCTATACCGGCAGAGCTCTGAAATCAATAGAGCTGTGCTTATATGTACCAGCAGAGCACCTTGCCCTTCTCTGTCTTGATTTTACACTTCTGCAGTAAGTAGCTTAAAATAAGGAGGAGGAGGATGATTCAGAGCAGATACCTCACAAGAGCCAAAGCAGTATTTTTGAGATCCCACTTTTCTCTTGAGAGACCAGCAGGTTCAAAATGTTAAGCTTATGGCTATAGAAAATGCTAAATTCTTCCTTTAGTGTATGTTTGTGGGGGATTTTACCACTTATTTCTCTGTCTTTATCCCTGAAGCAAAACTTCTCTTTTCATGCTCACTTTTATGGGTCATGTTGTGTAACTGAATGACAGAAAGATTGGGAAAGTGTTCTAGTCAAGTACTTCCCTAACAAGTTTTAAGTCATGACAACATAGGTTGATTTTGTGTGTTCCTGTCTCTAATGTCTACTTGAGCTGACTACTAAGAGCTCTACAGATACATTCCTGTAATAGTCTGTAACTGTGCAGTGGGAGTCTTAGTATACTCCCACTGCACAGTTTTCCTGCTAACGGGAGCTTTTGGAACCTCTTATACTGACAGCTCTCTGTAAAAATAAACAGAAATAAGGGCAGTTTACTGTACAATGGCATTTACATGGAAAGAAAACACATGCATCACACATTTTAAAAATAAATTTCCTATAAATAGAAACATGCAGTTCTTAACTTGGACAGTGAGAAACTAACTAGCTAGGCCAACATCTTCAAAAGTGACCAATTTCAGAAAGTCACGTGGATACTGAAGAACAAATTCTGCTATAACTAGTCTATATCAGTAAAGATAATAGGATTTCACAGGTGTAATCTAGTGCAAAATTTGGCCCTTGATATTTCAGCTTCTTTTTAGCTTTGTTATCCATCTACCTGATCTTGTGATTCTTTTAACCTCCTAGGCAGCTTTTCAACTTCCTTCCCGTGGTTGATCTTTTCTCCTTCAAGATTTCCCCATAATCGCCAACCCCTATGGCAACAAGCAGAATTTACCTATTGGCCTTTGGTTCTCACATCTGTTTCTATGATGCATGAGTTCAGTATTTCCTGCCCCCTCCCACACTTAAAATCCTCCAAAAATCCGTTTGGCTTTTTCTCCCCTAATGGTGAAAAAATAATACACTTCCTGAAGATTTTTTTTTCTTCTTTCCACAAAAATAGCAAAATGATAAATTCACTGGAATTGATTGACATGCCAAATGTTTTATACACTTTCCACAGAAGGACGTAACATTCTGTTTACCACATATCACTTTAGAAGCTTCAAATGAGGAAAGGATGGACAGATATGAAGTCTTAGACCCATAGGGCTAATTCTGTCCCTACAGGAACCTATTTTGGGGTTCCACATGAAATGCAGCAACCTTTCAAGAGAACAGCTGATCTTGATCTCATGAGATTTTTGGGGTAGAAAACAAAATTTTAGTGCTATTGGGTCTACAGCCAACCATAAACCTTTTTCCCTGATTTAATGACAAAACTCAAACCATGAAATCTACTCTAAACTGGATCCAGATCAGCCCATCTCTAATAACTTCCCTTTGTGCTATATCTCTGTCATAACATAATCCCAGATTTGGACCTTAGCATCCAAAATATGGGTGTTAGCATGAAAACCTCCAAGCTTAGTTACCAGCTTGGACCTGGTAAAGCTGCCACCACCCAAAAAATTAGAGTGTTTTGGGGCACTCTGGTCCCCCCAAAAACCTTCCCTGGGGACCCCAAGACCCAAATTCCTTGAGTCTCACAACAAAGGGGAATAAACCATTTCCCTTCCCCCCTCCAGGTGTTCCCTCCCTGGGTTCCTGGAGAGATACACAGAAGCAAGCTCCGTGAATCTAAACAGAGGGACTCCACCCTCTCCTATTTCCAGTCCTGGAAACACAAAGCACTTCCCTCTTCACCCAGAGGGTGTGCAAAGTCAGGCTAGTAAATCTAACACACACAGATTTCCCCCTGACTTCTTCCTCCCACCAATTCCTGGTGAGCTACAGACTCAATTCCCTGGAGTTCCCCACTAAAGAAAAGAAAAACTCCAACAGGTCTTAAAAAGAAAGCTTTATGTAAAAAGAAAGAAAAATACATAAAAATGGTCTCTCTGTATTAAGGTGACAAATACAGAGTCAATTGCTTAAAAGAAATATGAATAAACAGCCTTATTCAAAAAGAATACAATTCAAAACATTCCAGCAACTACACACATGTAAATACAAAAAAACAAACCTATGGTCTTCCTATCTTTGTACTTACAACTTGGAAACAGAAGATTAGAAAAGCAGGAGACAGAAATCCTCTCATACAGAGAGCGTACAGGCAGAACACAAAAACAAAGAACTCAGACACAAACTTCCCTCCACCCAGATTTGAAAAAGTCTTGTTTCCTGATTGGTCCTCTGGTCAGGTGTTTCAGGTTACTCCTTTCCAGGTGTAAGAGACATTAACCCTTAGCTATCTGTTTATGACAGTCTCATACTCATAAGTTGTTCTAATTACTTTTACTTTTCTGCTGCAGAATATAATGAGGAGCGAAGTCTGCCCTCTGAGCTGTCTTTCAAACTTCTTTATACAGAGTAATAGCAGCAGTAGGAGTTCATTGCTATTATTTTAATTTTACTCTACATTTTTCAAGGTATTGTATCAAGGTTGAAAAGTTGTAAGTTTCACAACATTGTTCACATCTGCAACAACAAAATATCTATTTTGCCTGATAAAATGTGGTGACAGAAATTGGCATTTCACCCACTTCAGTGACCAGCTACCAGCCACATAACTATGGAGGGGAGAAGGGAACTCAATAAGGTCCACTATGATCCTCATGCTGTAGACCTAAGATAGCTTTGCAGTGTTTAACTTCGATGATAGGCAACGTGGAAAACTGAGATAAATCAATCAAATTGCTACTAATGTAGGGATGACTGAATTCAGAAACACTTTTAACCATCAACCTGTTAGACTCTTTGGCTGGCTAACTATTCTGCGGCTATCTCACTTCAGAGGAGATCTGCTGGGGCTTTTGCCACAAGATTGTTCTACTGTCATTGCAGCATTATCTTCCCTTCGCTGCATGAGCGGAGAGAAGATAAACCAAGGCAGAACCACCAGGGTGGGAGCATGATGCTGCAAAAGCATAATCACTTCACATTCACAGAAACCTCTCTACATAAGCTCCAGGAAAACTTATGGACAGAAAGTTAGAAGCTAAGGAGCAGTGTGTGCTATAGGCCTTTACAGAGGCAGTTGATCTATAAGCAGATAACTGCACCTAAGTTAATGCTAGTAGAAGCACAATTGTCTTAGGATTCATGACTGAGCCCTCATTGGGAGAGTAGGATGGGTTGTGGGGTGAGATATTTGCACAGGTGCAGGGTAGGGGACAATGGAAGCACAGCTCTTCCCAGAGTTGTGCTGAGAAGGGAGAGAAAATTATGATGTGTCTCTTTATGAGAGGGTTAGAGCAAGCATCTGGAAGTCATGAATGCAGGGTTCTATTCTTAGCTTTGCTAGTGGATCTAATGGGTTCTTGCACAAGTCATTTAACATTCCTGTTCCTGGGTTTGCCCATCCATATAATGGATGTAAAAATGTCTCGCTCCTAGTGGTACTATGAGACTTAAAACCAGATTGTTCCTCTGATCTTCCCCATGCTCTTTCAAGACGCTAGTGCTGCCATGGACACTAACCAGGAGCAATGCCTCTGCTTTCCAATAGGATTGAGCTTAACCTCTCTCCACTGGTGAAAGTGGAGAGGGGAAGGTGCATTTCATGTCTCTTCCCTTGCATTCTTGTGCAAAGCTAGGCACATTCTAACCCTCAGTTATTCAGTACATATAGAGTGGTATAAGAACCTATTGCTAAAAAGTACAATGGAAGGGCAAAGAATCATGTTAGTTGTTGTTAATATACCTGACAATTTTGACCACCGGTTTAAAAAAGTTTAAAAAACTGTGGTGCTTTACAGCAGAGGTCTTTAAGCATCAGATATTCTAAATTTCAATGCAGCATCATTTATAATAATAAAAGCTCTTCAAATATTTTGCATAACAACTGTTGCTAAGAAAAATCTGCAACCTAGACCAAAATTCAAATCCTATCAGCATTTCCAGCAGCTGGAGAAGACTAAATATACATAGTTCAAATGGCTGGCTTCCTCCAGCAATGATATTTTTAGATGTTTTACAGAGTAATACTGATTTAGTACATAGAAATATTCTTGCTAAATTATAAATATAAGTGGAGATGAGGAGACTGGATCAAGACAGTACCAAAATTTGATTTTTGTATGGTTCAGATGTTTACAAGTTCAAATCTGAAATCAAATCCATCTGCTGAACCAAAATAGCACATCTTGTGATGAAGTTTCTGCATTCTCTCTCTGACCTCATCCCTTCTGCCTGCAGTCATGCCAAGGTCTGGCTGACATGAGTGATTTTGGCTATTCTTCTTTTACATTGAATTGTTGATCTGCTTAAAAGGATGTTATTGCTGACAGAACAAAGGTAATGGACGTTTCGAGGTAAAAACACAAACCTGTAGCAACAAGAATCTTTGTTTCCCGGTAAAAGTAAGGAACCGGGTGAGGAAAACATGACACAAACTGAATAAAAAAGCAAAAATGCAAAATTGGAATAAATTGAAACTTGTACTTGTATAAAATAGGGGTTACATGAAAGCCAAAAGCTTGATGTGCTAAAAGCTGACTGGAAGAAAGTTAAGGAATATGGAATATGGAAATATGAAAAAAATCCAAGTGAAAAAGGCCCAGATTAGAGAACACCAGATCAGAAACTGAAGGAACAGGTCTGAAGAATCAGCCAAGGAATCCCAGGAAGCTACAACCATCAAGAAATGTAGGAGAACTTTCCGGTTCCCCAGAATGTGGTAACTTGGGCCCTCTACCTGTTCCATCTTGTCAGTGGTTATTGTCTGGCATAAATATTTATAAATGTAAATGTTCAGATACTATAAATGACAATTATCGGGGGTAGCCATGTTAGTCTGTATCCACAAAAACAACAAAGAGTCCGGTGGCACCTTAAAGACTAACATATTTATTTGGGCATAAGCTTTCGTGGGTAAAAAAACCCCTCACTTCTCCAGATGCATGGAGTGAAAATTACAGATGCCGGCGTTATTATACTGACACATGAAGAGAAGGAAGTTACTTCACAAGTGGAGAACCAGTGTTGATAGGGCCAATATAATCAGGGTGGATGTAGTTCACTCCTAATAATTGATGAGGAGGTGTCAATTCCAGGAGAGGCAAAGTTGCTTTTGTAGTGAGCCAGCCACTCCCAGTTCCCATTCAAGCCCAAATTAATGATGTTAAATTTGCAAATGAATTTTAGTTATGCAGTTTCTCTTTGAAGTCTGTTTCTGAAGTTTTTTTGTTCAAGTATGGCTATTTTTAAATCTGTTATAGAATGTGCAGGAAGATTGAAGTGTTCTTCTACTGGCTTTTGTATATTACTATTCCTGATGTCTAATTTGTTTCCATGTATTCTTTTACGTAGAAGTTGTCCAGTTTGGCCAATGTACATGGCAGAGGGGCATTGCTGTCATATTATGACATATAACACATTAGTAGATGTGCAGGTGAATGAGTCCCTGATGGTTTGGCTGATGTGGTTGGGTCCTCTGATGGTGTCACTAGAGTAGATATTAGGTATTGGAGGGGTAGCTGTGTTAGTCTGGATCTGTAAAAAGCAACAAAGAGTCCTGTGGCACCTTAAAGACTAACAGATGTATTGGAGCATAAGCTTTCATGGGTGAATACCCACTTCGTCAGACACATGCATCTGATGAAGTGGGTATTCACCCACGAAAGCTTATGCTCCAATACATCTTTTAGAGTAGATATGGGGACAGAATAGGCAACAAGGATTGTTGCAGGGGTAGGATCCTGGGTTAATTTTTCTTTGTTGTGGTGTGCAGTTGCTGGTGAGTATTTGCTTCAGGTTGGGAGGCTGTCTGTAAGTGAGGACTGGCCTGCCTCCCAAGGTCTGTGAGAGTGAGGGATCATTTTCCAGGCTAGGTTGTAGATCGTTGATGATGCGCTGGAAAGGTTTTAGCTGAGGGATGTATGTGATGGCAAGTGGTGTTCTGTTATTTTCCTTGTTGGGCCTGTCCTATAATAGGTGACTTCTGGGTACCCGTGTTGCTCTGTCAGTCTGTTTCCTCAGTTCCCCAGGTGGGTATTGTAGTTTTAAGAATGCTTGCTAAAGATCTTGTAGATGTTTGTCTCTATCTGAGGGATTGGAGCAAATTCAGTTGTATCTTAGGGCTTGGCTGTAGACAGTGGATCATGTGATGTGTCCTGGATGGAAGCTGGAAGATGGAAGCGGTCAGTAGGTTTCCGGTATAGGATAGTGTTTATGTGACCATCACTTATTTACACTGTAGTGTCCAGGAAGTGGATCTCTTGTATGGACTGGTCCAGGCTGAGGTTGATGGTGGGGTGGAAATTGTTGAAATCCAAGTGGAATTCTTCAAGGACCTCCTTCTCGTGGGTCCGTATGATGAAGATGTCATCAGTGGAGCACAAGTAGAGGAGGGGCGCTAGGAGAGAAGAGCTGAGGAAGCGTTGTTCTAAGTCACCCATAAAAATGTTGACATACTTTGGGGCCATGTGGGTACAGATAGCAGTGTTGCCTATCTGAAGGCATAAGTTGTCCCCAGATCTGACAATAATTTTGTCTAAGACAAGGTGGATGAGGTAATATCTTTTACTGGATCAACCTCTACTTGTGAGAGAGTAAGCTTTTGAGCTTACACAGAGCTCTTCTTCAGATCTGGGTAACTAACTCAGAGTGTCACAGCTAAATAGAAGGTGGAACAGATTGTTTAACATAAGTAGTTAACATATATTTCAAGGAACCTTTAAATTGAAGTGGTCCATTAACACCCTTCCAGTCACAGGGAGCAAAGGAAGGAAGAGAGGGGAAAACAGCTTGGTGGAGGAGAGGAAGATGCTAGTGGGCTATATATTTTTGTAATAAGCCACAAATCCATGTTCATTCCATGATTTTTAGTGTTTAGCAAAGTTGTGAATTTATGCTCCCAGGCTTATCTTCTGAAAGTCTTGTGCAGGTTTCCTTTGAGGATGAGGACTGATAGGTCAGATATGGAGTGATGACTTTGTGAAAAGTGTTCACTCATAGATGATGCGGTGTTTGTCTTTCATCATTTTCCTGTTTGAGCTCATTCAAGATCATTGTGACTGTCTGGTTTTACCCAAATAGTTGCCATTGGGGCATTTAGTGTAGTTGATGAGATACACCACATGTTGTGATAGTTATCTGTAGGGCCCATGGATCTTGAAAAGTGTGTTGTGGGAGATGTTCATCAATAGTTCTGTCTGAAATTCTGTAAATAAAGGTGAAAATTGATTAAGCCCAAATTAGGTGGATTTGTGACTCATTTCCAATTCCACCCCCAACAGTGTAAACCTGTCCTAAATTGTGAGAAAGTGCTGCAGGGTGGTGAGTTTTGTAACAATGGGTTATGGAGAATGTAGCATCTCTGTTATACCCAGGGGGATGTTCCGCCTCGGTCAGGATTGAGACTGAGGCGTGATGATACGACAAGAGTCTGGGGGGAGCATCATCTGCTGCTAATCTGTAGATGAAGTAAGGTCTTCATTCACCAAGGCTGCATAAGTACTAAATCCATACAATTTATTTAAAGCCATGTTTCTCTTACATGCAAACTAGTGCTTTAAATAACTTCATAGATTAGAAAGCCAGAAAGGAATATTGTGATCATCTAGTGTGTCATCTTGCACCCGCCATTGGACTTCCCTTAATTAATTCCTTTTGAACTAGAGGTTGTTGGGTTTTTTTAAGAAAAAAATCCAGTCTTGATTTAAAAATCACCAGTGATTGAGAATCCACCACAAGCCTTGGTAAATTGTTCAAATGGCTAATTACCCTCACTTGAAAATTTACACCTTATTTTCAGTCTGAATTTGTCTGGCTTTCCCTCAAGCCATTGGCTTTTTTTATATCTTTGTCTACTAGATTGAAGACCCCATTGTCAAAGTTTTGTTCCCGGGTTCTTACAGGCTGCGATCAAGTCATGCTTTAACCTTCTGTTTGTGACAATAAACAGATTGAGCTTCTTGAATGTATTACTATAAGAAATCCTTTCCAATCTTTTAATCATTGTCACAGCTCTTCTCTGAGCCCTTTCCAATTTATCAGCATCCTTTCTGAATTGTAGCTATCAGAACAGGACAGAGTTTTCCATCACTGGTCACCCCATTGCCAAATACAGGAATAGAAACCTTTCTACCTCTACTCAAGATTCCCCTGTTTGAACATCCAAGCATTTTGCTAGCCCTTCTAGTCGCAGCGTCACACTAGGAGTTCATGTTCAGATGACTACTTAGCATGACCCTCCCAAATCTTTTTCAGAGTCACTGTTTCACAGTGCACCAAATGCCACAGGTGGAGTTGCACAGAATTTGGCAACTAGGTTAAAATCTGCTGTAATTTTCATTTTTTGAAAGAGGTCATTATCTTAGAATCCTTGTCAAAATCTACTCTTCAACGTGCACATCTCAATTGTTTCAAAATCAATCACCAGGTCACATGAAGACCTTATGGAAGGACCTATGGTTTCATCTTCTCTGTATGTTCTTTGGCAGAAAAGGACAACTGTACCACCAATTCCAAGCATAAAATCATGATTCATAAAATCATGAAACCATGAGTTTCCTAAAAATATAATAAATTTTATGCTCTTTTATTTGCCTTTGTGTCTTTGAGCCTTTAGGATTCATGTTTTCAAGCTTTTCTCTGCAACAATGAAGGAGAGAAGCTTACCTTTTTGCCTCACATTTTAAATAATCACATGGCTCTAGGAACTAGAGCTGTAAGAAAAACATCCTGTCTTGTGAGAAATTCCCACTGGTAACAGTGGGGCCTCTTTGTGTGTAACATTATGATTTATGGCAGGAAGTGTTTATCAAAGTTTAGAATACTACCACAATTGTTTTTTCCTGGGAGTGTGGGAGGAACCCCCAAAAGCAGGGTTGACATCTGGGCGAATCTGTGGGCACATCTAGGTAGAATTTATCTGTTGCTTTGGATGTAGGCATCTTTCCTTTGTCCCTTTTGCTCTTCCATTGGAGCTGCTTTGAGAAGTCAATTTTGTTAACATGGCATGTAGGACGGTAGGACACTGAACCAATTCACTTAGTCTTCTATTGACCTTCACCCTTCACACAGTACTTTGTTACTGCAATCAAAAGATATAAAACTACCCAAGCATGCTGAAGATTTTGTACTATTAAGGAAAATACAAACAGACTCCCTGTTAATATCACCACTTACCTTGTAATATTTGCTATATAAAAGCTAATAACAATATATTGTGATGAATAAATTCTTAGACCAAAGATCATTTTGTTCTGGAGTATAGTTATTACTAAGTTAACAAGGAACACTCACAATGGATTAGTAGTGTTATACTGATATATGCTCCCCCTCTCTCTTAACTCTGTTCTTCTGAATCTTTGTGATTCTTAGGAAGAACTACTACCCTCTCTCATCATACATTTACATTGTATTTATCTGAAAAGCTCCCACTGTTCCTTTTACTGAAGCTGGAATGTAGGTTAACAACATATCCAGATCCCTCCTTGTGCACCCCAAAGCCTTCTGACAAGGAATATCAATGCAAACTACCTTATAATGTAATGCAAATGTAGTTCTGTGTGTGGGTTCTTTCTTTAGGACTCTCCTTGCACTCTATTTATATTGTCATCAGAACACTTAGCTAGATGACTATGTCATTAAAATTACAATTGCACTGAATCTTTTAATTGCCACAGAAATAAACCAAATATAGATATGTAAAATCTAGACTTTTCACATTCCTACTGATTACAACTGGGATAGTCAATGTTTTTATGAGTATGAGACCACCTTCAAACTGACGACTGAAATCCAATGGTAAAATTTCTATTAATTTCAATGGAAGTTGGGTTAGCCCATTAAATAATTGGTATTTCAACAACATGATATTCTGCTGAGGTTTCATTTTTTAAAAAAGGAATATCACATACTGTATTGTCAAGCAGCCAAGCAAAAAATATCTTTACTAGTACTTAGATTTCAGTTCAAAGCAACAGAAAAATTCAATTCAAATACACTTAAAAAAAAAAGATTGGTAAAATAAATGTTATTGTGGAACTTCTTCACAAAAAAGCCCTGGAAAATAAATATTTCACAGTTTGCCACAGGCTTCTGTAGGATGGAAGCCACACATTATTTTAATAATATTAGAAACTTTATTAAGAAATGTAAAACAATGGTAGATGCAACTTCATAAATACATAAAATACGAGGGAAGTTGTCAGTCAATACAAACTACTTGCAAAATCAGGCAGAAAATTGTGCAAATGAGTAGATACAAAAATGGTGGTGCTTTTACTTCAAATTCTCTACTAGAGGAGTGGCAGATTTTGTTTTAGAACATTCTTCCCATAGTATATTTCTTGTGTGGGATCACATAATTTTGAGGGAATCACATAATTTCTTGGATTATGTTCTGCATCTTTATTCTCCTACTGCTGTTTTACCTTAGCACTTCCTGTTTAAATAATGCCCCTGAATCCAGAAAGTACTTTGTGGACTGCTGGGAAATATAGTCAGGTTCATTCCCAGGGTGTCACAGTTTGTTCATACCATTCATAGTTCTAGAGGGAATTTGAAAGAACTCTGCAGGAGCAAAGTAGAGCTCAAAGTTTTGGGGAGAGGCCCTCATGTTAATTTCTGCTTTTAAAATTTGTTTGGCCTGAACAAATCTATGGCAATCACTTTCATTTTTACAGAAACAAAAGGTTAACTGTTTGAAAACTCTGCAACAACATTTATAGAAAAGCAGCCAACAATGTTTAGCTAGTGGGAAAAAATTATATATGCCTATCACAGTATATGATCCTTTACATTATTATTATTGCCTGAAAATATATTTTCAATCTGATCTAGTGCTTTTTAATAACTCCTGCACAGATACAAGTCATGGAACATTAGCTAATAATAATGTCATTTATTAAAGTACAGAATGGCTGGTCATCTGTGCTGTGAAATTTCTTGACAATATTGTGGCTCTCATTAGATTCTAATTTCTGATCAACAACTCTGCTCTTATTCCTATGAACTGGAGTAGCCAGAAGCAGGAGTTTTGAATATGGCTAAGCAACACCTGTGTTTTGTTGTTGTTGTTTTTTAAAGGAAGATTTTCTAAGTGCATAGAATAGGATAATTTCATAATCCCATCACAAAGTAGCCTGTGTTGCTCTGTCAAAATAATCAGAACTTTTCAACCAGCAAATTCTTTCTCCTTATTTCTTCATGCTGTGCTGAAAGGTACATCCAAACAGCACATAAAACAAGAGAGTAATTTTACCTCTGACTTCTCTCGATATGTACAAGCCATTTAAACTTCACCCTCAAGGTTTGTATTCACAAGAGAAACCTCTGATTAAAATATAGCCTTGCAGTGTGCAGCTGAGTTCTTTATTCTCTGTGTGATAAATGAATGATGGCAATAAATATATAGAAACCCTTACTTTAGAAAAATCATGATGAATCATTCTAACATCAGGGGAGTCATTAGCTGCTGATCCAATAGCAGGTTATGACTTTAAGTTTTTATTCCAATTATAAAAGTACATTTAAAAAAAATTCAAGGATAGCAAAATGGCCTCCTACATTGTGTAAAATGGAGCACTTCAGAGCAAAACATTTTGTAATAGCAGAGGATTGAAGTGCCAAGAATTAACACAAGTTGCATATAATGAACAGTCAGAACATGAGATGGTTGAAGGGGCTGATCAGTTCATAAAACAAAATAAAATTATGAAGCGGTTTTGGTGGGAGGGAAGGAAATTAATGCTGCTGAGGGACTGTGGTTTGTGTCATAAACCAGTTGACTCTCCCTTATGGTTTAATATGCAAATATTGCTTATTTCTCTGTGTATTAAAGTGCACTTATTTTGATCTTTGGCCTCCTCACCTGAAATCTACTCACTTAGTCCCTTGTGGCAATGGATATGTCTCCTATTCCAAGTTTCTCAGCAACCTTCTATCACCGACTACCACCAAAATATTTCTTGATTTCCCCCATATGTGAGTCAGGTGAAAGCAGGGACTGAAAATTACATTGGGATGAGCCCCTGATTTTCAAAGTTCAGTCCTGGATTATGTGCAGTGTTAAACTTCACTTTCCCATAACCTGTCATGGCTAAGGACACATACTTTATAATGCCAGATGATGGGGATTCAAGGTTGCCCAGCAATCTAGCTTTCAACCTTTCACTTCCAGTCCTGGCAAGTTGTAACGTACCCTTAAACTTTGTAAACTGGCTAATTCCCAGGTGCTTGTCAAAGGGAAATTTGTAGACTTATTTTGGAGCTAGTAGGGAGTCCTATGCCATAGAGCAGGAAGATCTGTGACCCAGGTATTACAGTATAAAAGGATCAGGTAGGACTCCTTTCTACAGTGAGTTCTCTCTGGTCCACTTTCTCCACGTGCAGAGGAACCAACCATTTCTTCTCTGCCAGCCTCTGACTCTAAGCTCCTTGTTTTCAAATCCTGACCCCTTCTACCATGCCCCACCCCTTCCAAAACTTAATCAAGGAAGCCACAAGAGTCAGGTGACTCATTTTATCATTAGCCACTCGGGGACAATGGCCTCCAGATACTGAAACCATGAAGATTACACCATACAGATACCATAGCGTGTGCATGCAGAGGCATAGGAGCTATATTTAGCTGCTGAGCTACTGGGAGAGTTTCTATATGGGTGAACATCAGGAAAGCAATCAGCAAGCAGAGAAACCAGATGGTGGAGCATTATTTTAAAATGATTAGATCTGTGTATTGGGTAACAAGGTTAAATGAAAGTAGAAGAGTTAGAACTCATACTATGCCATAATCCTCAGCTTGATGCACTGATAAAAAATACATGCATGAAGTGTGCTTAGAGAAAATGTGTCAATGGTATGTACAGTGCATTGTCTTTTGGTCTGACTTTTTGTCCTTCTGGACAAAAGTCTCTTCTGAAGTCTTTGATTATCTGATTTAAATCCTAAATGCTAGAGTTGGAGACTCTTTGGCTTTACTTAAGAGTTCCTCAGAGGGAAGCATCTATTCCTAGGCAATTTGCAAGTCCTCCTAAGGTAAGAGGAGTTGTTTATCTGGGTTTTCTTTTGAAATGGGTAATGATAATGAGGTGTAATTGAGAATTGCTTTGGGTTCATTAATATGCATGTTGTCATCCAATTGTTTCCCTGTTTCCTTTAAAGTCACCTTCTTGAGCTCTTGGAATATGACTTGTAGATTATCATAGCACTTTTTCTTTCTTGAGTATTATTGCTGGGGGGGTGTTATTTTTGTTTTGTGTGTTTTGATGTCAGAATTGTGAGGATTTTAATGATTATTTTTTGTTTTCTTACAGAGTTTCTGGGATTTTTTTCCTAACTGATTTTCCATTAATGTGGGTTTTGAATTTTCTAGTTGCCCTAAATGCACTGTTACTTAGAAGTATTTTAATGTACAAATAGGAAAACAAAAAGTCCTCCCTTGCATTTTAAACCTTTTTCTTCCATTAGACATTCACTAATATCTTAACTATATTAATGGCTTGATTTTTTTTTCCCAGAGGTTCTTGGCACATTGGTTCTCACTGGCATCAATAGCAGCTTGGGGTACACAGCACCTCTGAAAACCAGACTTTAAATATTAAGTCTTTATTTTGTCTTCCTATAAAACATCACAATTAAATACCTTGTTGTTGCATAGCAGGTCCCTGCTAGCTATTAAGATAGTTGCTGCTGTATTTGAACTTCCTATTTCTTTTTCAACAAATCTTTATGGCTAATAGGTTAGATCTTTTGCCAAATGCTTTTCCCCTTTCCAGTGAAGCCACCCTTCAAAACTATGTCTTGGCCAAGGAGAGCTAAACCTACAGGTAAACTCTACATCCAGTACGTACCTCTGAGCACTAACTGAGAGAGGATGCTTACACAAGATGAGCTTCTTATCCCCAAGGGTTTAGCATGTGGAATTGAACTTAAAATCCAAACATGGGTCCCAGTGTGACAATATTTCCTTTTTCATTTTCTCCCTTCTAAACAATTTGTTTTAGCACTAAATCTGCTGCACAGAATTCAGTGAATCAGGTTTTTCTGCAGCAGATCCAGTCTTGTGGACAGTGAGCAGGACTAGTGCATAGCCCACCATTCTGTGACTGTTCTTCCAACTTATGCATCCCCTCTGAACCAAGGAAATTGGATCCACATAGATTCTGAATCCCACAGACTCTTCCCCTGGTATGGTCCAGCTCACTCCTCTTTGCTTTCCAACCTATGTAGGGTTGCATGTAATTCCACAATGGGTAGGGAGAGGAAGGATGGCCTTGTGCCCAAGGCACTAGACTATGATTTGGGAGATTTGGGTTCAGTACCTGATTATTCAAGACTCCCTGTGTAACCATATGACAGACTTTTTAAGAGTTCAATTTTGCTATAGGCAGCTAAATGGACTGACTAGATTTTCAAAAATACTCAGGAGCTTCTATTGTCACAGTCCCAATAGTTTTGAACCCTGCATAGTTTTGGGTCCAAGGGACTGAGGGGAATTGGATGGCCTCCTACCTAGGCCCCATCTTTCCTCCAATCCTCGTAATGCAATACCTGCTAAGCTGCTTCAGTGTCCGTTTGTGCCAGCATGACTTTCTTTCTCCCGGAACTGTCTTATCCCTGAAATTTCTTTCCCCCTCCCCAGTCCACATGGCTGCCTTAAACGATTTGTCAGGGGAAAAAATGTGCAAGGGTATCAAGTCTAAATGGTCTAAGGCAGTGTTGAAAAAAGTAGGAGCCCAGTCCTGCAAGCCTTTGACTTCAATACGCCTAATCACATGAGTAAAGATTGCAAGATCATACCATTAAGAATACAAACAAGTTTCTTTCATGGGCATTCATAGTTATATGAATTTATCTAAGGGTGAGCAGAAAATCAACAAAATAATAGGTGCAAATAATACGAAATTTCTCAATTTGGTTGGTCAAATATCTTTCAAATGTATCTGTTCATTTTAGTTAGGGTATTTAAACAGATATTTTAATGTAACACAACTGTGTATGTCATATTACTTGTTGTTGACTAGGCCAGATTTTCAAAAGAATTCAAGGATGCTGCATTCTGTCCTGTACAGAGGCAACTAAATGAGAGCTGCACTCTTCTGAAAATCTGGTTGCAATTTTCAACTCTGAGCACTTCTGAAAATCTGTCTCAAAAGGTACCTTTATCTGTGGATGCACCTTACTGATTCATTAAGGCTTAATTAAATATTCATAGCTTGATTCATAATTCTCAGCCATATTTTTTAAACTTCAGGCTTGATACCTGGAGCCGTATACTGTCCATAACATTCTCTCCCAAAACTACCAGTAACTTCTATTATGATACTGGTAGAAAGAACCGTATGCTTGATTCTTCTATTTTATTTGCATTAACTTCTAACTCTTAATATTTTCCTTTCATTGCTTTTAAAGTAATTTTTAATCAGTATCCTTTCTTTTGCTTTTTACTGTCATATAAAATCAAATGAAAGAAGCAGGGTTTTTATTTCCATATAGTTTAGTGTGACTTCAAGATGAGACATCACATGGATTTAATATATAGAGTTTGTGAGAAACTGAGCAGTGGCCTAAGGTCTTCAGAAGGTACACTAGCAAATAAGTCATTTGTGGACTGACTCAGACCCAGTTAGGGTCTAGGGGAAGGCCAATTGAAGTCAGTGAGAGGTTTTTCACTGAATTCAATGGACATTGGATCAAATTCTTGGATGAGATTCTCACATCCACTCCAGCCCCTTTTTACTCTGGATAAAGAAGTTGAAATAGCAGAAAGGGGCTCTTAATGCCCTGTAGCCAATTATATCCTAAATATACCTAATATTTTTATAACAGCGAAATACAAGTATTAATGTTGTAAAACAAGGTCTTTAGGCATGTTAGATATTTAGCTTAGCCAAACAAGGCCACATTTCAAAAGATAGACTAACGTGAGCAGCTAACCAATGAATGACCCTTTGTCACCAGATGAAACAGTTACAGTAATAGATAACTGCAGATATTTAGGAAATTATATATTGCAATGTACCAGTTAAAGTAGGTTAAAGTAATTTGGGGATTGTTGCAGACATAGGGTATCAGCAATGGGTTAACCGCAAATAGCTATGGTGATTAAGTAACATATTTGTGAATGAGTATAAGGGGAACTAACAAGTTAACCTATGAAAAATGGGGCACACCAAATTTGGTGGGGTATGGAAGTATAGATAATGAAAGGGGATTGAAACCTTCATAAATGCGTCTAAACCCCAATGGGTTTCAGAATAAACACTGTAATAGCTTGCACTGTAATGTGTGCCCTGGGAGACACTAGAATGACAGCCACTGGTAGTGATGGCAATGAGGAGGACAATAATGACTCACACTTTGAGTTTCACAGAAGGAGTTGTGAATGGTGCTAGTCATAGGACTAACCACTCTGTATTATCTCTCTATCTGTTGTGGTATTTCCATGTTTCTGGAATTGCTTATCTGCTTAGTGGATTTGTTAATAAAGGGATGTGTGATAAATTGCAGATGTTTCTTGTGTGGTTCTCAGGTCTCTCATTCTAATAACATCAGTGGTAATCTTCCTGATATGGTAACCATTCAGGAGACCAAAAACTTATTGACAACTGTGGTCGTAAAAATTAATCAAAACACCAAGTAGGCTAAAGGCACATATCAGTCTGGGGGAGAATTCCCTTGGTGCAAGAACTGAGGAAGATAGATATCAATTTTGAGAACCCACTGTCACATTGTAGTGTAGGGGATAGGCCAGAGTTGGAGCTGCCGATGGGAAGGGAACACTGGGGACAAGACTACAGCATGGAGCAATGTGAAGATTCTGGACAAGGTTGTTGCCCATAGGGCAACTTGAGGAGTCTGCTGTAACTTGAACATTCCCTCAGGGCTGGAGCTGGAGCAGAGCAGAATTGGGAAAGCACCCCCGTAATTTAAAGCCGACATAGTCTCTCATTCCTTTGGCTGTAAATTCTGTGCCTCTAACAGTCACATCTCAGAATTCACCTCTTCCTTATGACTGAGAGGACTGTGATAATGTTTATTATGACATCTGTCCCTTTGTGATTATACGTTTCCTCTCACCATTTGGTTTCTTAATTGCAGTCTGTCTCTTGATTTAGTTCCATTGTATGAAATTACCAGACCTCATAACTAGACTGGGCAGAATTTGATATATATATATACAGTAAGTCCTCACTTAAAGTCGTGCCAACTAACGTTGTTTCCTTGTTGTGTTGTTGATCAGTTAGGGAACATGCTCCCTTATAACGGTGTTTGGCAGCCACCTGCTTTCTCCACTGCTTGCAGAAAAAGCGGCCTGTTGGAGCTAGCTGGTGGGGGCTTGGAGCCAGAGTGGACCAGCAGCCTCCCTATCAGCTTCCCGCTCCCCTAAATTCCCTGTGCGGCAACCACCCAGCAGCAATTGCCAGTAGTTCAGCTGTTCCTCCCCCCACTGCCATGTGCTGATCCTGCCCTCTGCCTTGGAGCTGCTCCTGGGAGCCTCCTGCTTGCTGTGCAGAGGTTGGGGGGAAGAGGGATGCTAATTTCAGGCTGTTCCCCTCCCCCCGCCCGGCTCCTGCACCTTATCTCCACAGACAAGGGGGGGGATATGACAGGACTGAGGATGGAGGGAGCTTGCTGGCAGCAGCTGCTGTCTCAATTTGCTGATCTACTTAAAAAGGTAGTGTACTTAGAGGGAGGCCAGCATATTTAAAGGGGAAATATTTGTCTTTCTTACACACAGTGTGTGTCTCTGTCTCTCTCTGCCATGCTGTCTCCCCTCCCTCCATTAGTGCTGCCTTGCAGAATGTGAGGCTACATCAACAACAATGAGTTAACCCTTGAGGGCTCAACCAAGTGCTAGTTCATAATTTAGCAATAAGGCATTCCCTGAGAAATATCCCACCCTTTTCAACCCTCTGACTTCACCACCTTCACAATCATCATTGCTGTGTACAGTATTAAATTGTTTGTTTAAAACTTATACTGTGTGTGTATGTATGTGTGTGTATGTGTATAGATATAAAATATAGTCTTTTTTCTGGTGAAAAAAATTTCCCTGGAACCTAACCCCTCATTTACATTAATTCTTATGGGGAAAGTGGATTCACTTAACATTGTTTTACTTAAAGTAGCATTTCTCAAGAACATAACTACAGCGCTAAGCGAGGAGTTACTGTATATGTATTTTCAAAGAATAATACTGCAGTTTATTTCTAAGCATTTTTTTCCCAATTTTATAGATTAATATTTTCACAATTGTGGAAAGTTGGGTGGGAGGTGTCAGACAATTGAATGACAGTAGATGTGATTCAAAAAGTTAAAATTTTATAAACTATTAAAAACGCAAATTGTCAACATCAAATAGCAAAATATACAAAGTAAATATCCTTATTCAATAAATCATATCAGTTTTTACTATTCATTCACTAGTCCATTTTGAAACAAGCCTAATTCAAAAATCTAAATCACTGGATTTTTACTCTAATAAATTCCAAAACAGCAGTTTTCTCACTTTGTCTATCTGTACATTTCTGTTATCGATGGAAATACATTTTCTGTGGTTTGTGTGTATGGTGCAATTGATGTTTGCCAGTAAATATGTAATCCTTCCAAACCCATATGCATAATTATTTTTGTTACCATTGATGGTAATGGGGAAATACATTTTGACTCTTGGCTCCCTTCTGTAATAAAGACTATAATTTGATCCACGTTCTTAGTAGTTAAAACTAATTCTAAGTATGCTAATTTGCCCTGTTTTCCAAATGGAAAATGTGCTGGAGACAGAGTGTGTATAATTGTTAAATACACATTTCTATCTCACCTACTGCTATGATAGCAGCTTGCCACCATCATTCTTCAAGGTGGAAGAGCAGATGTGTCACAGTTGACATCAGTGCTACTCTTTGGCTAGCTGACAACGGAAGTCCATGACTCCCTCCCTTTTCCGATCACAGATGCCACTTTTGAGACATTCCCTTACTAGGAGAGCAATCAAACTGTCACACGTTTGGCACCACCATGCAATATTATTTTGCACTTTGTGCATGTGTTCCTGCACATCTGTGTCTGCATGTGTGTTGGTATAGATCAGCAGAATTGTATATGGGAACCGTGTGTGCCATGGCAGGGATTTAAATAAGTAGTTATCTGAGAATGGGATTTTTCTAATGGATGAAATCCTGTTGGGGCCACTTTCCACACCAAAAATAGACAGCATGTAAGCTTTGTTCTTTTTAAGCTAAATTTGACATTCTTGCTGCATGAATGCTTCTCCTAGGCTTCCAAATATTGTTTATAATCAGGCCAATAGTTCACAGAGATTCAGTTCTCTGCTGCCTCAAACTACTTTGACACTCTTTCGTTCTCCAGCTTTGGAAGAGGACGGGAGGAGGAAAAGGTGTAAAGAAAACAGAAGCGTTTTGAAAGAATGCCAATTTGCAAGCACTTGTGACAGGACGAGGTTGTGAACAGTATATTTTCAAATGTGAACAGTATTCAAAATGGAGACCAGATGGATAATTACAGCTCTCCAACATGGACTGCATAATTTTATTTATTTGAACCCGTGGCTGACAAAGTTGCAAGCAATGATTGTTTTAGTTTCTCCAATCACTAACCTCTTTTTTTTTTTACTGTTCTCTTTTTTAAAAAAATATATGAAGTAATTCAGTCTTCACAATAACCCATCATTTGGTCTGCTCTTGCAAAGACTGAATCAGGTTTTCTGTGACTGCAGTTAAACCATGGAGATTCTACATACTATAAGCACTTCCAAATAGAGGGGTGGTGCTTAACATATGCATGGACATACAGAGTATTGGTGGTCTGTCCCTCTTGCAATCATTAGCTGTAAAACATTATGTAGCTATATCCTATGATTAACCCAATAAGCATTAGCAGATGCTACGGTATCATTAATTATTGGAAATTTCAACTTTGGAGCTGCACTTTAAAGAATAGTAATTCACTAATACACATCCTAGCAACAGGACAGGCAAAATAAGAAGAGGTAGAGATTTTTAAAAAATACCTTCCCTCTGTTTTTTTTAAGTGATTATATGTGTATATATTGGCATGTGGCCTTACAGGATTTAGCTGTAAAGACAGTTAATCCTGTATCTAATCTTCCTTGGCCCTATCCACCTCTGTCTCTCTGACTATCTCTCCAGCTGTTTTTCCTGCTCTCCTCTCCTGCTACTTAGCAGCTTCAGGAACTTAAATGTCATGAAAGTCTTTGCAACTCACTGCAAATATTTTGGTTTCGGCTGGATTTGAAAGGATAGGAACTGGGGAATAGGTTAATTAAAAACTGCAGTAAAAATAAAATAAAATCATTCACAGAATCTTTAAAAGTGAGAAAGGATCTGATAATATTGACAAACAATTTATATTTAAAATAATATAGAAAATGTATATGGAATATTTTCCCTAGCAAGTATTTTCTCAGGAACCACTTTTTCATAGTGGAAGGATACATGTCATATAACTAATGCATTTTAAAACTTTTTCTAATGATATGTTAAAGTAAATAGCAATGTACCAGCAATAAGATACTGGTATATCTTGTACATTAGTATGGTATTGATTCACTTCTTGATACCTCACACTACAGCCATGTACCAATAGCCTAGTAAAGTACATCCTGTTGTGACTTATTGCTATACTGGCCAGTGATGTGGCTTTAGATGTCATGCTTCTGGAGGTGATATAAAAGCATTCCGGCCACCAATTATTCAGCATAAATTTGGGTATGTCAAATAATTGAAGGACTGTACTATGCAATCAAGCAAACCAAATATTTCAAATTATAGTCACTTGAGGCTGGGACAATCTCTTTGTTCTCTGGTTGTGCAGCACCTAGCACAGTGGAGTCCTGCCTTATGACTAGGGTCCCTAGGCACTCTGCAACACAAATCATACTAACTCAGTCCATCTCTAAGACTAAAGTATATTTCATTGCATTTAAAAAGCTCAAATGAAGCAAAAAGTAATAAGCGAGATCCAGCTCTAGATGGACACCTACCCAAGGGTGTTTAATGAGAATTACAACATGTGGGACGTGAGTAAAGCTTTCTCCAAATTTACAGGCAAAACTGTTTGCAGGGGAGAAATCCTTCCAAGGTTTCCTCATGTCCCACATGTTGTAATAAACTCCTAACCGGAAGTGATTTATCCTGCAGGTTTTACGCTGCCTTCTCTTACAACTTTTAGGAGTAAAGAAAGTATGTTTTCCTCTTTAATAGTGTTACTGTCACCTGAAAGGAGTTTCACCTGCATGAAGTGCCGCCTGATAGAGCTGCTGGAGGAAAAGGTCAGAGGACTGGAGATGCAAGTGGAAACTCTGGCTGAGTTTAGAAGGGGATTTGAGCAGTTGATGGAACACAGACATGATGAGGCACAGGGGACAAGCTCAGACGAGCGGATAGAAGCAAGACCAAAGGACTCTGAGGAGGGGCTGCTGGGTGAGGAAAGTGGACGGTGGCAGCATGTGACTAGGAGAACCAGGCAGAGGAAAAGACGGGCCAGTGATGGAGACATAGAACTCAGGAACAGGTTTGCTGAGTTGGGAAATGAAGATGGAGCACAGCAGGCTGCTGAAGGACAAAGGGCGAGGAAGAAGAGGCGAGCAGCTAGTCCTGCAGAAAGAGGGGAGGAGTCGATGGAGGCGACACCAAGTGTGAGCCCTAGGAGGACTGTAAGGGCGAATACAAATCATAAGGAATTGCGACCACCTGCTGTGGGGGATAGACTGCAGAATCGCACTGTCGCCAGGAAAAGGCAAGTTTACGTGATTGGAGACTCTTTACTGAGAAGAGTGGATAGGCCTGTAACTAGACCTGATCGGGAGAACAGAAGGGTGTGCTGTCTGCCAGGGGCTAAGATACAGGATGTGGACCTGAGGCTGAATACGATCTTAGCGGGAGTGGGAAAGAATCCGTTGATTATCCTTCATGTGGGAACGAATGATACGGCTAGTTACTCGCTGGACTGTATCAAGGAGGACTATGCCAGACTGGGGAAGAGGCTCAAAGACATCGAGGCTCAGGTGATCTTCAGTGGGATTCTGCCGGTTTCTAGAGCGGGGCGACGAAGGAGTGACAAGATTATGGCGATCAACAGATGGCTTAGGGAGTGGTGTTATAAGGAGGGCTTTGGGATGTACGGTCACTGGGAAGCGTTTACGGATAGACGACTGTTCGCTCAGGATGGACTTCATCTAAGCAAGGAGGGAAATAGAATTCTAGGATGGAGGCTCGCCGACCTCATCAAGAGAGCTTTAAACTAGGAAGTTGGGGGAGATGGTTGGGAGATGTTCGGGAGATCTCCACGCCGGAATGTAACCTGGAAAGGAAAGTAAACAAAGTGAGAGGGGATACCCTTGTGGTCCCAAGATTTGATCCAAGGAGGAATAGTGGAGAAACCAGAGTAGCGGGTGATGCTGGTGGTAAAAGGTCTCTGCACGACGGGGGAAAGAATGTCACTGATGCCAAACGCCAAAAATTAAAAGGCCTGTACACTAATGCGAGGAGTCTAGGTAACAAGATGGAGGAACTGGAGTTACTAGTGCAGGAAGTGAAACCGGATATTATAGGGATAACTGAAACCTGGTGGAATAGTACTCATGACTGGAGCACGGGTATTGAAGGCTATGTGCTGTTTAGGAAAGACAGAAAGAAAGGCAAAGGTGGTGGAGTAGCCTTGTACATCAATGATGACATTAACTGTAGCGAAATAAGAAGCGATGGAATGGATAAGACGGAGTCTGTCTGGGCGAAAATCACATTGGGTAAAAAAGCAACTAGAGCTTCCCCTGAGATAGTGCTTGGCGTGTGCTACAGACCGCCGGGATCTGATTGGGATATGGATAGAGACCTCTTTAATGTCTTTAATGAAGTAAACACAAAGGGGAAATGTGTGATTATGGGGGACTTCAACTTTCCAGATATAGACTGGAGGACGAGTACTTGCAAGAATAATAGGGGTCAGATTTTTCTGGATGTGATAGCGGATGGATTTCTTCATCAAGTAGTTGAAGTACCTACGAGAGGAGATGCCATTTTAGATTTGGTGTTGGTGAGCAGTGAGGACCTCGTAGAAGAAATGGTGGTAGGGGACAACCTTGGTTCGAGTGATCATGAGCTGATTCAGTTCAAACTAGATGGAAGGATAAACAAATGTAGATCTGGGATTAGGGTTTTTGACTTCTCGAGGGCTAATTTTAAAGAGTTAAGGAAATTAGTTAGGGAAGTGGATTGGACGGAGGAATTAGTGGATTTGAATGCGGAGGAGGCCTGGAATTACTTTAAGTCGCAGCTGCGGAGACTGTCGGAAGCCTGCATCCCGAGAAAGGGGAAAAAAACCATAGGCAGGAGTCGTAGGCCAAACTGGATGAGCAAACAACTCAGAGAGGGGATTAGACAAAAGCAGACAGCTTACAGGGAGTGGAAGAAAGGCAGGATCAGCAAGGAAAGCTACCTTGGTGAGGTCAGAACGTGTAGGGATAAAGTGAGGAAGGCTAAAAGCCGCATTGAACTGGACCTTGCAAAGGGAATCAAAACCAATAGTAAAAGGTTCTACAGCCACATAAATAAGAAGAAAACAAAGAAAGAAGAAGTGGGGCCGCTATACACTGAGGATGGAATGGAGATCAAGGATAACCTAGGCATGGCCCAACATCTAAACAAGTACTTTGCTTCAGTTTTTAATAAGACTAGTGAACCTTGGGATGATGGAGGGATGATAAACGGGAATGTGGATATGGAAGTGGATATTACCGCAACTGAGGTAGAGGCCGTACTTGAACAGCTCGATGGGACGAAGTCGGAGGGCCCGGACAATCTCCATCCGAGGATATTAAAGGAACTGGCGCGTGAAATTGCGAGCCCGTTAGCGAAAATTTTTAAGCAGTCGGTAAACTCGGGGGTTGTGCCGTATGATTGGAGGATTGCTAATGTAGTTCCTATTTTTAAGAAAGGGAATAAAAGTGATCCGGGTAATTATAGGCCTGTTAGCTTGACGTCTGTAGTATGCAAGTTCTTGGAAAAAATTTTAAGGGAGAAAGTAGTCAAGGACATAGAGGTCAATGGTAATTGGGACGAATTGCAACACGGATTTACTAAAGGTAGATCGTGCCAAACCAATCTGATCTCCTTCTTTGAGAAGGTGACGGATTACTTAGATAAAGGAAATGCGGTAGATATAATTTACCTAGATTTCAGTAAGGCGTTCGACACGGTTCCGCACGGGGAACTGTAGTCAAATTGCAAAAGATGGGAATGAATACGAAAGTTGTTAGTTGGATAAGGAACTGGTTAAAGGGGAGACTCCAGAGGGTCGTATTGAAAGGTGAATTGTCAGGCTGGAAGGAGGTCACTAGTAGAGTCCCTCAAGGATCGGTTTTGGGACCGATCTTATTTAACCTTTTTATTACTGACCTTGGCACAAAGAGCGGGAATGTGCTAATAAAGTTTGCGGATGACACGAAGCTGGGGGGTATTGCTAACATGGAGAAGGACAGGGATACTATTCAGGAAGATCTGAACCACCTTGTTAACTGGAGTAATAGGAACAGGATGAAATACAATAGTGGAAAGTGCAAGGTTATGCATTTAGGAACTAATAATAAGAATTTTGGATATACGTTGGGGGCGCATCAGTTGGAAGCGACGGAGGAGGAGAAGGACCTTGGGGTGCTGGTTGATAGCAGGATGACTATGAGTCGCCAATGTGATACGGCTGTTAAAAAAGCAAATGCGATTTTGGGATGCATCAGGCGGGGTATTTCCTGCAAGGATAAGGAGGTGTTAGTACCGTTATACAAGGCGTTGGTGAGACCCCATCTGGAATACTGTGTGCAGTTCTGGTGTCCCATGTACAAGAAGGATGAATTCAAACTGGAACAGGTTCAGAGACGGGCTACAAGGATGATCCGAGGAATGGAAAAACTGCCTTATGAAAGGAGACTCAAAGAGCTTGGCTTGTTTAGCCTGGCCAAAAGAAGGCTGCGGGGGGATATGCTTGCTCTATATAAATATATCAGGGGGGTTAACGTTAGGGAGGGAGAGGAATTATTTAAGTTTAGTACTAATGTAGGCACGAGGACGAATGGGTATAAACTGGATATTAGGAAGTTTAGACTTGAAATTAGACGAAGGTTTCTAACCATTAGGGGAGTGAAGTTCTGGAACAGCCTTCCGAGGGAAGTAGTCGGGGCAAAAGACTTTCCTGGCTTTAAGACAAAGCTTGATAAGTATATGGAGGGGATGTTATGATAGGATTGTTAATTTGGGCAATTGATCTTGGATTACCACCAGATAGGTCTGCTCAATGATCTGCAGGGAGATGTTGGATGACATGGGAACTGAGTTACTGCAGAGAATTCCTTCCTGGGCGCTGGCTGGTGAGTCTTGCCCACATGCTCGGGGTTTAGCTGATCGCCATATTTGGGGTCGGGAAGGAATTTTCCTCCAGGGCGGATTGGCAGGGGCCCTGGAGGTTTTTCGCCTTCCCCTGCAGCGTGGGGCACGGGTCGCTTGCTGGTGGTTTCTCTGCAGCTTGAGGTCTTCAAACCAGTTTTGAAGATTTCAATAACTCGATCCTGGGATAGGGGTTGTTATAAAATTGGATGGGTGGGGTTCTGTGGCCTGCCTTGTGCAGGAGGTCAGACTAGATGATCAGATTGGTCCCTTCTGACCTATTAGTCTATGAGTCTATGAGTCTATAAAACAAGGGGAGGGGGAGTAATGGGCAAATTACTTCACTTCTCTGCATAGCTGAGCCTATCATTAACATAACCAGGCTGTTATCCATAAAGACCTATTTCTTAAAAAAAAACAAACCCTCCCCAGTACCCACAACTATAGAAGAATAAAAAATATATGTAGTGCCAGATTGTGGTCACTCCTTCTATGGACTCACAGGAGCAGATGAGTGTACGCAGTGGTGAGCTGAGCCAGTTCCCACCAGTTGGAACAAGGCTTTAGTTTTTTGAGAGGTTTAGTTTTTTAGGTATTGTTTGCTTTTGGCCCTTTTGGGTTGCAGTGGGAAGAGCTGGCGGTGCTTTTTTGAAGTTTGATGTTATTTGCTTTTGGCCCCAGCCTAGGGGCTAGCTTGATTTGGGTATGGTGGATTTAGATATTTTGTTCCCTTACTCAAATTGCAGTATGGGAGGTAAGAAGGACTTGAAAAGGGCCAGCCCACCGGGGTTAGAGAGACTTGATTTTTTACTTTTTTATATAGACTTAATTTTTTGGCTGGATCCGGTGAGCAGGTACATTAGCAGGTAAGGACTGAAATTGGGCTGCATACCTATGGAGAGACATGAGAGTATTTTGGAGGGAAACAACGTATTTGGTTAACTTTTTGTTTTTTTAAGTGGCTAAATTAGTTACAGGTTTTGGGTTAGCAAATTTGGGGTATGGCCTGCCGAATAAAAGTTTAGAAGGTGAGAGACCAAGCTGACCCCTAGGGGCAGTTTGAACTGCTAAGAGGGCCAAAGGCAGAGCCTGAAGCCATTTTAACCCAGTTTGTGCACATATTTTGGAGAGCTTAAGCTTTAAAGTTTGGTTTATTTTTTTTATATGGTTTAGGGACAAATGGGACCTGTGTTGATGAGGGAGAGGGTGCGAGCACCATTTGGTTGGTGATATAAGGTTGGTTTTCACAGACAGTGGGATTATTTATTTTTTTTGGTGGGCATGAACATGAATAATGGCAATCTCGGATGGCAGGTGCACGGCCTTTAACAGTTTTAGAATTAAGGGCGCATATGCTACTTTAGTGCCACCGGAGATAATAAAACCCCGCTTTGCCCAGAGTTGGCTCCTGCCATGGCAAATGTCAAAAGCATATTTTGAATTAGTATAGATATTTACAGACTGACCTGCTGCCAGCTTACATGCTTGGGTGATGGCTACCAATTTTGCCTCTTGGGCTGAGGTAGAGGGTCCCAGGAGTGCAGACTGTAATTCCTTAAACTAGGTAGATACTGCAAATTCAGATATTTGTTGGCCCTTTACAACCCGTGCTGAGTGATCTGTATACAGTTTTAGGTTAGCGTTTGGAATGGGCCAGAAGCCCAGCAGCAACTACCGCCTGAAGGCAACCAGGAAAGCCTTGTGCCACCGGATTTAATTTTTGGGAATAGTAGGCCACAGGTTGTTTCTTGGGCCCAAAAGTTTGGATTAGGACATCGGACTCCAGACGGCTGCGGCAAACTAGGAGCGGCACCACCGAGGTGTTTAGCCCCTCTTCCTCACTTCACCGCGGCTCCTGGGGTTTGTGCTCCGATAAGGTGAGCCCTAATAGAATAAGGAAACACTTCCTGTGTTCTGGTTATATTCTGGTTACCTGTTTACTGTATTTCTGTCTTATACCTTTGGGTGTTAGGTGTGTGGGCAAAACTAAGCTTCTTGTTCGTAATTCCTGAGGGTGGAAGACATAGCGTGCGAGGAAGCCCTGAGGTCATATTAAAATCCTTCTGTTCCATCCCCTGTAGAAGTCAGTATAAGCAAAGATTGCTGGCTTGGATTTTTTGATTTAAACCATTATTCCCTCCTTCTTTCTGTTTAATTCTCTATTTAAGTGACAAAAAAGGGAATGGGTGAGTCTCAGCGGAAACCCTATAAGGATAGCCCTTTGAATTTCATGTTAAATAAACGGCCTTTACCTGATGTTCAGAAAGAAATGTAAAAAACCACCCGTTTATTATTGTCTTCTAAACTCTGGGGCTGCCCTCTCCACTGTTACTGTCAAGCCGAAGAAGGGAAGCCTCATAAATAAAAGTATTCCAGTAATAGGAATAGGAGGCACAGCTCTGGCTCGGCCTCGGTCCCAGACAGCTGGGCGCCCTGATTCCGGTCCCGGCTAAGCGCCCCAGCTCCGCCCGAGCAGCTCCAGTCCCAACCCTGGCCCCAGCTGAGTGGCTCCAGCCTGGCCCCCACCTCTAGGCAGCGCAGTAAGGGGGCAAGAAGCAGGGAGGAGGTGTTGGATAGAGGGCAGGGGAGTTGGGGGGTGTGGATTAGTGTTGGGGCAGTCAGAGGGCAGGGAACAGAGGGATTGAAGGGGGGCAAGGGTCCCAGGGGGTCAGTCAGGAAGGAGCAGGGGTTGGATGTGGCTGGGGGGGCAGTCAGGGATAGAGATTCCAGGGGCAGTCAGGGGACAGAGAGAAGGGGTAGTTGGATGGGGCAGGGGTCCAGGGGGGCCATCAGGAATGAGAGGAGGCATTGGATGGGGTGGCAGGGGGCAGTCAGGGGACAGGGAAGGATGGGTCAGGGGTCCCGGGGGGGCTGTCAAGGAACTTGGGGGGTTGGATGAGGCAGGAGTCCCGGGGGGGGCATGACCCCCTTGTGGGGTGAGGAGGAGGGAACCGGTTGTTAATATTTTGGCAGCTCATCACTGAGTGTATGGGAAGCACCACAGTGTATCTCCTGAAGCATAATCTCCTAGAGCATTCCCCTAGGGTTATGCAACTCTGCAATTGTTTACACCTCATCCACAAAAGTGTATGCAATTTGTATAATCCAGCCTTGAAAATGAATGCCTCATAGCAGGAAAAATACCAAAAAATTCACTCCACTCTACATAGGGAAGGGATTCATAAGCAAAATTTCCTTTGCCCAATGCAAGCCAGGCAATGTCTACACTACGGTGTGATTTCCCAGCTTGTGTACACATACTTGCGCTAGCTCTCATCAAGCTAGCGTGAGTATAAATAGCAGTGTAACCATGGTAACAAGGGCAAAAGCAGCACAGCTTAGCCATTGCAAATACAAACCCGCTTGAAATCAGCACATGTGCCACTGCTACCCTGGCTACAGTGCTATTTCTATTCACGCTACTCTCATTAAGCTAGTGCGAGTCTGTGTACCTGAGGTGGGACTCACACTCCTAGCTCACAGGAGTAGCCATAGATATAGCCTTAGAAAGGCATTTGTTGTCCATTGAACTGCTAGGAACAGCAATGATACTTACCTAATGACTTGCATTCTCCTTGAGGTTTATTTTCTATTAATAATTATCTGTGACTTAGAATTTATCTTGAATTCTCCTTACTGCACTTGAACTGATTACACACTCCCACGGTTAGAGTCAAAAGTGATATGACTGCATTCTTAATAACAGCTGCTGACACGTGTATACTTAAAAATATCACTTCTGAAAGGTGTTTCTATGCACAGCAAGCAATATGAATATCTGAACAACTGCAGAATAGCTATGATGAAAAGACTCTGATATTAGCTTTAACCAGAAGGGACACTGACATAGACTTTTATGGTCATGGACAGCTCATATTTTAATTTATTATTGTTTGTTATATGAATTGTAATTGCACTTAGAGGCCGCAGGCAAATTTGGTACCTTGTTGTGATGGTCTCCAGTCAAGCACATAGTAAAGGAGTTTACTGTCTAAACAGGAATGAAGCCGGGAAAAAGAAAGCTGTCTAATTATTTACATCTCATGGACGGAGACACAGAGAGATTGATTTATCCAAGGTCACACTGGAAGCCTGACGGAGAACCAGGAATCTAAGCCAGATTTCCTGCATCCTAGTCTGGCATCTTAACCACAGTGCCATGTCTCTTCTCAAGGGGCCTAGCCTCCCTGTTGTAGGTGCAAATTATACCTGCAATTGGATTGTGAGTACAAATCTGCTACAGGTGTTAAACCCCAATCTGTGTATGTGCAAATTATGTGGTCAGATATGAGAATGTTATAACTTGTGGGTGCAAAAGTAAAGTTGAATAACAGAATCAATAGAATTTAAAATAAAAAGGTGAAAGTATGTGCTTCAAATGGAATATTTTAGAAGACTGTGATACATCTGAATGCTTGGCAGAAGTGCAGTACCACAAAGGCCCTCCAGTCTTCCAAGATGCCTGTACAAGATTCACAAACTCACAGCTTGATTTGTGTGCACTTATCAGGCAATTGAACAAAGGGTATTGTTAGCTCCAAAGTATAGTAGTTAGAGGTGCATCAGTGGTCAAAAAAGCAAACAACATTCAGTGGGTGAGTTATCAGAGTCTGGCTATATTGTTAATGTAATTCTTATTTCATTTACACTATATACAGCAGTCTTTGAGCAGAGGTAGTCACAAACAGCATGCAGGCAAACCCCTCATTCAGAAAATTCATCATTAATGCCTATGCACCATATCAAAGAAGCCACAATGCATCAAGATTGACTCTAGTTACAGTTTGTTAGAAAGAAAACAGTCTTGCTACTTGCAACAGCTCCCCAAAAGAAATTTAATCACAAAACTAGCAATAATATATCATTTTATCTGAGTGAACAGTGCTAATGCTAAGAAAGAGAAATTAAAAGATTGTAAAAGTACTGTCTGGGACTTCTGCCATAACAATCTTACAATACCATTATCTGTGTTCAGATCTGATCAGCCCATTAGAAAAAAGGTGGTTGCAGAAACTGAGGGGGTTCAGAGATGGACAACAAAAATTATTGACATGGAAAGTCTCTTATATGGGGAGAGAGAGAGACTGCTTACCAGAGAAAGAAGATACGATTAAAGTATGCAAATTAATGAGTGGTATAGAGAAGGTAGATTGGAAATGTTCTTATGTGATGTGAAAAATTCATATACAAGAGACAAAGGTAGCAAATTTTAACACAAAGCAAAATTAGCTTGTGGAATTCATTGCCAAATATCACAATGCCAAGAGGCACTGGATCCTCAGAAAGAATTGGCCATTTATATGTTTAGAGTTACAATAGTTTAAAAAACAAAACCAAACATTTCAGAAGAATTACCAAATCCACTGCATCATGGCACAAGTCAAATTCTAACTAATGTAGGTTAGGAAGAAAATTATCCTTGGTCAGGATATTCCATAATTGCCCCCCCCCTATGGTTTCTTCCACCTTCCTTTGAAGCAGGTGGTACCTAGGAGTGCTGGCGACACAATAGTGGACTAGATGGAATACTACTCTGATCCAATATGGCAATTTCTATGTTCCTATGAAATTGCTATTTGGGATTTGACCCTGTGTTCACTGAAGTGTATGGCAAAGCTACCATTAGCTTCAAGGTTGCAGGAAATATTGCATACATACCTATTTACCCACATACGTATGCAGGGTTTTTTGCTTTCTCTCTCAGCCTTTAGAACTAAGAATTGCTATCTAAATCGTGAGTGTGATAAGCACATTATTGGTTTTCTATTCCTTCTGCTTATTTATTAGTAGTACCTGACATTATTTTAATAAGGCAGCTAAGTGAAAATGTATCTAAAAAGTATGTGTATGTATGAGTCTCATAATTATCTGCTCACGTTAACAAGCACAGCTGACAATTTTTTATTTAGCAAAATGAGTGAAGCCCTTGAGCCCTGCCAACAGTGTTTTTCTGTTAATTAAAGTGCGACTTTCCCACCCTGCTTTTTGCTCCTAGTAGACAGCTGAGAGTCTTGCACATCTTGCAAGGAGGTAATGAGATGGAAATATAAGACCAAAAGGTCTCAAGCAAGAACACATGTTTTTCATAAAGCCAATGGAAAGGTTAGGGTCCCAAGTCACACAGGATGAGAAATGTTTTTGAATTAACTATCATAAATAAGCCTCCAAAACATTATTTGGTTGGCTTGATTTTTTGGATGCAAGCTACTTAGTTCTAAAATGCTGGGCTTCATCCTCCAATATGATCAACCCACTTTATACTGCTCAAGGTGTCAGAAACAATCTCTGAGCAATATCCCAGTGAGGGGGTCTCCCCAGGTGACACAGAGCCTTTATGTCGGCTCTATGCTAGCTCCCCTCCTAGTACAGGGGACGTGTCGGGTGAGGGAAGGGATCTTCCAGAAGCATTCTGGAAGGAAAGAGAAAAAGCAGCTGAGACCCACCACACTTTACCTATTCTCAGCTGCCAGTTTCCTCTAAGGGTTGCTCTATGGCAAGAGACAGGCTTTGAAAATGTGTGTAGGGTCTGGTCTACACTATGCATTTAAACCGAATTTAGCAGCATTAAACCGATTTAACCCTGCACCCATCCACACAACGAAGACCTTTATATTGATATAAAGGGGTCTTTAAAACGATTTCTGTACTCCTCCCCGACGAGGGGAGTAGCACTGAAATCGGTATTGCCATGTCGGATATGGGTTAGTGTAGCCGCAATTTGAAGGTATTGGCCTCCAGGCAGTATACCACAGTGCACCATTGTGACCGCTCTGGAAAGCAATCTGAACTCGGATGCACGGGCCAGGTAGACAGGAAAAGCCTTGCGAACTTTTGAATTTCATTTCCTGTTTGCCCAGCGTGGAGCTCTGATCAGCATGGGTGGCCATGCAGTCCCAAATCCAAAAAGAGCTCCAGCATGGACTGTACGGGAGATATTGGATCTGATCGCTGTATGAGGAGACAAATCTGTTCTATCAGAGCTCCATTACAGAAGATGAAATGCCAAAGCATTTGAAAAAAATCTCCAGGCTATGATACAGAGTCCACAGCACAGTGCTGTGTGACAAGCGTAATGGAAAGCCAAAGAATCAAATGGACGCTCATGGAGGGAGGGAGAGGGTACTGAGAACTCCAGCTATCCCACAGTCCCCGCAGTCTCCGAAAAGCATTTGCATTCTTGGCTGAGCTCCCAATGCCTGAAGGGTCAAAAACATTTTCCCAGGTGTTTCAGGGTATATGTCGTCAATTTACACCCTTCCCTCCCCGAAAGAAAAGGGAAAAAAATCGTTTCTCGCCTTTTTTCAATGTCACCCCATGTGTACTGCATGCTGCTGGTAGATGGGGTGCTGCAGCGCTGAACATCAGCATCCCCTTCCCAGTGGCAGATGTGCAATATGACTGATATCCATCTTCATCATCAGCCCGTGAGTGCTCCTGGCTGACCTCGGTGAGGTCGGCTGGGGGCACCTGGGTAAAAATGGGAATGATTCGCAGTCATTCCCAGCAGATGGTACAAAACGGCTGGTAACGGTCCTCATCATAGCAACTGGAGGCTGAGCTCCCTCAGCCACCCCCCTTTCATGTCTAAAGAAAAGATTCTGTACTGCCTGGACTATTGTAGCAGCGGGAGGCTGCTCTCCTCTCCCCCGCCACCCTTAAATGTCCTGTCTTGACTGTCTTTGCAGCTGGAGGCTTCCTCCCCCCTCATTTTATCTCACTAAAAAGTCAGTGTTTCTTATTCCTGCATTCTTTATTACTTCATCACACAAATGGAGGGACATTGCTGTGGTAGCCCAGGATGATTGGGGGAGGAGGGAAGCAGTGGGTGGGGTTGTTACAAGGGCAGCCCCTAGAATGGCATGCAGCTCATCATTTCTGTGGGATCTCTGGGGCTCTGACCCGGAGCGGCTGTGCTCTCTGGTTCTCTAGTACACTTGTCCCATATTCTAGGCAGGATTGACTCTATTTTTAGACAAAACATAAAGAAGGGAATGACCCGGGAAGTCATTCCCATTTTTGTCCATGTGACCCCGGCCGACCTCAGCGAGTCCAGCCAGGAGCACCCATGACAGCAGCAGATGGTACAAAACGATTGATAACCGTCATCTCATCGCCAGTTTACAATGGCAGACGGTGCAATAGGGATGGTAACTGTCTCTGCTACCTTGCAAAGGCAAATGAATGCTGCTGTGTAGCACTGCAGTACCACGTCTGTCAGCAGCATCCAGTACACATATGGTGACAGTGACAAGGCAAAACGGGCTCCATGGTTGCCATGCTATGGCATCTGCCAGGGCGATCCAGGGAAAAAGGGCGTGAAATGATTGTCTGCCGTTGCTTTCACAGAGGAAGGACTGAGTGACGACACTTACCCAGAATCACCCGCGATACTGTTTTTGCATTGGGATCTTAACCCAGAATTCCAATGGGCGGGGGAGACTGAGGGAACTATGAGAGAGCTACTGGATAGCTGCCCACAGTGCAACGCTCCGGAAATCGACGTTAGCCTCGGTACATGGACGCACTAATGTGCTTAGTGTGGCCACATGCACTCGACTTTATACAATCTGTTTTACAAAACTGGTTTATGTAAAATCGGAATAATCCCGTAGTGTAGACATGCCCTGTGTGTGTGTGTGTGTGTGTGTGTGTGTGTGTGTGTGTGTGTGTGTGTGTGTGTGTGTGTGTGTGTGTGTAAAAACAGTGTGAACATATGTATATATGAATATATATAAAGAAGATGGAACAGTTTCCATAAAAGTCCCCTTTTTTCTAAAATTCCCATAACTGATCAAAACATTTACCTTGAGGGCTGAAATTTTCCATGCTTAGTTTCTGCTTTAAGAATAAGGTGTAATAATAAAAGTAATGTGCCTTTGCTCTCTTTTGGGAAGGAGATTGGGTTATTAGCAGGAGTGGAAGGTAGAGGAAGTAAAACTTTCTGGCTATGTCTCTACTGCCCTGCAGTTCAGACTACTGGGGCGTGAATAGCAGTGTACACCAAAGTACTGTACTGTAACTTCCCTGTGTGGACTGTTTGAAGAGGAGGATTATATTAACATGAACAAGGAGCCTTTTAGTTTGCACCTTCAGCATGCACATGAGGAAATTACAGAGCAGCATTTTGGGGTATATGCACTGCTATTGACAACACTGTACTCCAAACTGCAGGGCATTGTAGATGAGCCGTCTGTCAATGGGAGCTCTGGGTTCTCAACTTTGAAAATCAGGCCACCTGTTTAGATGCTAAAATATGAATTTAGATGCCTAACTTTAAACACTTGAACTTCAAAATATTGTGCTATATTTATGCTGGTAGCATATAAAGATATACACCCATTGCAGAGCGTAATCACAGTAGTGACACTAAGGGTATGTCTGCATTATGAAATTAGGTCAATTTTATAGAAGTTGATCTTTAGAAAGAGATTTTATACAGTCGATCATGCGTGTCTCCACTAAGCGCATTAGGTCAGCAGAGTGCGTCCTCAATACCGTGGCTAGCATTGACTCAGGGAGTGGTGCACTGTGGGTAGCTATCCCACAGTCCCCGCTGCCCATTGGAATTCTGGGTTAAGCACCCAATGCCTGATGGGACAAAACATTGTTGCGGGTGGTTTTGGGTACATGTAGTCAGTCTACCCTCTCATCCCTCCAAGATGAGACCTGCCTGAGAGTTGAGAAGCAAGTGGCGATAGCCCTGTGGAAGCTTGCAGTGTCTGACTGCTGTCAGTCAGGAATCAATTTGGAGTGGGCAAATCTACTGTGGGGACTGCAGTGATCCAAGTAGCCAAGGCAATCAGTAACCTTCTGCTAGCAAGGGTAGTGACTCTGGGAAATTTGCAGGTCACAGTGGATGGCTTTGCTGCAATGGGGTTCCCTAACTGTGGTGAGGAGATAGACAGAACACACATCCCTATCTTGGCACTGGACCACCTTGCAAACCAGTACATAAACCACAAGTGATACTTCTCAGTGGTGCTGCAAGCACTGGTGGATCACAAGGGACATTTCACTGACATCAACATGGGATGGCTGGGAAAGATGCATGACACTCAGATATTTAGGAACTCCCGGTTGTTCGAACAACTGCAAGAAGGGACTTACTTTCCAGACCAGAAAATTACCATTGCAGATGTTGAAATGCCAATAGTTATACTTGGGGACCCAGCCTACCCCTTGCTCCCATGGCTCATGAAGCCATATGCAGGCAGCCTGGACAGTAGTAAGGAACAGTTCAGCTACAGGCTTAGCAAGTGCAGAATGGTGGTAGAATGTGCCTTTGGATGTTTAAAAGCTTGCTGGTGCTGTTTGCTGACTAGGTTAGACCTCAGCGCAACGAATATTCCCATTGTTATTGCTGCTTGCTGTGTGCTCCATAATATCTGTGAGAGTAAGGGGGAGATGTTTATGGCAGAGTGGGAGGTAGAAGCAAATTGCCTGATGGCCAATTTTGAACAGCCAGACACCAGGGCGATTAGAAGATCACAGCTAGGCACGCTACGCATCAGAGAGGCTTGAAAACCAGTTTCACGACTGGCCAGGCTACGGTGTGACAGTTGTGTGTGTTTCTCCTTGATGCAAAACTGCTACCTTTGTTGAATTTACTTCCCTGTAAGCCAATTCACCTCTCCCCTTCGACCTATTGTTTTGAATCCATGCATTCTTTATTTATTAAAAAAAAAGTGAGATCACTGACAAGGTAGCCTGGGTGGGGTGGGGGAGGAGGGAAGGACAAGGCTACATTGCTTATTGTAGCCACATTACAAATCAAAGCTGTTTGAATGACAGCCTTCTGTTGCTTGGGCCATCCTCTGGAGTGGAGTGGCTGGGTGCCCAGAGCCTCCCTTCCCCACCCCTCGCCCGCATTGTTGGGCGAGGAGGATATGGAAAT
Organism: Gopherus evgoodei; assembly: GCF_007399415.2. NCBI lineage: Eukaryota > Metazoa > Chordata > Testudines > Testudinidae > Gopherus > Gopherus evgoodei. The sequence continues at coordinate 24,830,566 of NC_044329.1, read as the reverse complement.
TGGCAAGGAGGGCAGGCGATTATACAATGGATGCAGTGGTGGTCTGTGCTCTTATTGCCTTTCCTGCAGCTCCATCAGACACCTAACCATGTCCGTTTGCTCCCCCATTAGCCTCAGAATCTCCTCCTTCATGTTCTGACCACGCTCACTGAATGCTTTCCTGGCCTCTGAAACAGAATGCCTCCATGCATTCAGCTATGCCCTATCAGTGCGGGAGGACTGCATGACCTTGGAAAACATGTCATTGCGAGTGCATTTTTTTCACCTTCTAATCTGCGATAACCTCAGGGACGGAGATAATATGGGGAGCATAGAAACATTTGCACCTGCACGGGGGATAAAAAGGGGGAGTAAAATTTAAGAAGATACATTTCTGAGAACAAAAGGGAGACTCATTCCCAGTGAATCAAGCAATTCACAGCAGACAGCACATGTGCTTTAGGTACAAGGTCAGATTTTGCCTTTTATATTGAGTGCCTGCCAGTATGGTGAGACATCACACATGGCTGGGCAACAGAATTCGGTTTCAAGGCAGCCATGGTAAGCCAAAGGGTATGCTGGATTGGCTTTTTTTGCCTTCATAATGTGTGGGAATGGTGAGAAACTGCAGTGCCCTCCTTTCCCATAGCAAGCAATGCTGTTTAAAAAGAGGGGGCTGTAGTGTTGGGTTGGATGTGCAGCACACCCATTGCCCCACCATGTGGCTATTCTCTGGGATGATGCCTTTTAGCCAAGTGCAAACAGCCCAACATGAATTGGGTCCTTTTATTGTTCCCTTACAAAAATTCCCCTATCTCAACCAGGTCACCATGAATGATATCACTCTCCTGAGACTAACACAGAAAGATAAAGACCGAATGTTGCATGAATGTAACCAAAACCCAGGACCATTTGCTGCCATGCTTTGTGCTGCAATGATTCCAGACTACTTGCTACTGGCTTGGCATGGTAAAGTGTCCTATCATGGAGGACGGAATAAGGCTACCCTCCCCAGAAACCTTCTGCAAAGGCTTTCAGAGTACCTCCAGCAGAGTTTCATGGTGATGTCCCTGCAGGATTCCCGCTCCATCCCCAGACACGTTAACAGACTTTTCCAGTAGCTGTACTGGCTGCAAATGCTTCCCAATTCTTCAGGGTAAATCAAACATTAAATACAATTGCTTTTAACCCCTGCAGTGTAGTTACAAATGCGTATGCACCAGAGGTGCCTTCTCCACCTTCAGGGTCTGGGAACCCGCCTTGGGAGGGTATTGGCTCCAGGGTGATGAAAGGTCCTGGCTGCCAGAGAGAATGGATTCTCCACTTGCCTGCTGTGCATTCTCTTCCTCCTCTTCCTCGTTCACAAAATCTTCCTCCGTGTTGCATGAGACTTCCCCCTTTGCAGGTGTCCACAGACAGTGATGGGGTACTGGTAGGATCCCCCCAGAATGGCATGCAGCTGGTCATAGAAGCAGCATGTATGGGGCTCTGACCCAGAGCTACTGTTTGCCTCCTTTATCTTGTGGTAGGCTTGCCTGTGCTCCTTAACTTTCACGCGGCACTGCTGTATGTCCCTGGTATAGCCTCTCTCCATCATGCCCTGTGTGATTTTGGCATATATATTAGCATTTCTTCTTTTTGATTGGAGTTCAGCCTGCACAGATTTTTCTTCCCATACAGCAATCAGATCCAGTGTCTCTTGTTGGTTCCATGCTGAAGCTTATTTGCAATTCTGGGACAGCATGGTCACCTTTGCTGCTGAGCTCGCCACATTGACCAAACAGGAAATGAAATTCAAAATTTCCCCAGGGTTTTTTCTTTGTACGTGACTAGTGCATCAGAGTTGAAAGTGCTGTCCAGAGCAGTCACATTGGAACATTCTGGGATAGCTTCTGTAGGCCAATACCATCGAATTGCATGATGGTGTGCCTGCAGTACCCCAAATTCGACCCAAGAAGGTCAAATTTAGTGCTACTCCCCTCGCTGGGGACGAGTACAGCAGTTGATATTAAGAGCCCAGTAGGTGGACAGAAAGAGGTTGATTGTGTAGCTGCATTGCTTATAAAATTGACCTAACATGGCTAAATTTGGCCTAGCCTTGTAGTGTGGACCAGGGCTAAGAAACATTGTTATTTTTAAAGAATTACACAAGTTTTTATTATAAGTCAATATTATCAGTGATGATTTTACAGTAAAAATTTACTCTTGAAATCTGTGTTCTTTGTAGAGGAATATTTCCCCCCAACATTCTTGGTTTAACTAAGTTTGGATATAAATATATAGATAAATATTAAATTTAGCCTTTGCCTAAGAGAAAGATTAGTAATAACAATGACTAGATCCTAACAGTTTCAAGGTGTTGTGGAAGCTTCCCAGCATATCTGCCAATGCAACTGTTTTGGCTCAGCTTGCAACACCTCTGCTATTTTAGTTTTACAGACTATATCTTCTGCATAACTACTCTATCATGAGGATAATTAATGTGAATATTCACCAGGCACATGAAGTATAGGAAACAAGTTTAGCTTAAGTTTATTACTTAAGTACACAAGCTCTCCTATTGACCTGATAGAGTGTAATGGCTCCAATGAGTGATTAAAGTTTTAGTCAATAATCCATACATTACGGGTGCCTAATTGCATGCATTGACACAATAGATTAACCTGAGTTTCTCCATATAATGTAAATTATATATTCCTAAATTAAACATTTTCTCTAACTTTCAAAAATATTAGAATGAAAAAGATTAGAAGAAGCCAAAGTAGAAAAGTATCCAAGAGTGTTCATATAATAAGGTTATTGCTTTTTCTAAAACAAGGATAGCTAAAATGAAGTCTTCCACTTGATCTCTACATTTTCCAGTGCAAGACCAAGACCCAACACAGCAAGTCAAATGTGGGCTCTGATTTATTTCAGATTTGATCATTTGAATATGATCTTTCACGTGACTACAGCAGGCTTTTCTTTACCCTTAATAGTTGTGTGTTACATCATTATCTATTTAGAAAACTGAGATCTATAAGTGGCCTGTTTTTTTTCTCATTATATGGTACATTGTATGAGCTAACCACAGCTTTTTGATGATCTCTCTTTCTCTGTTATCAACTTAAGTTGTCTATCTCATGTTTAGAGCTATTGTTCTAAGCTGCTTAGAGCAGAAGCAGTGGAGTGTGAGGACTGAGGGCAGATGATGCTGACAGAAAGCCCAGAAGTAATGTTTTAAGTACTGCTGGAGCCAAACCATTTTCATCGAGCAGATAATATGCATTTTTAGCAACTGTGTGAGTAAATATGCATTGACAGGCACCCACAGATTTCTTCTATGCTTTTCTGTGACATTGCACTCCATATGTTTTATGGAAATATTTTTATGAGTGTGAATATGATGTAACTGGAATATGCTTTATGCAAAAGGTCTCTTGTAAGGTATCATAACAAAGGTTAAAACCTACTGAATATATTCCTCCTATTTGTATGTATGTATCATTCTTGTATCTGAAACTAGAAATATGAAGTATAACTCTGAGGTCCTATTGTAATTATGCAAAGTGTGGGCCATTAATGGCGGCTTAGAATCTTGATGGCTCCATTGATTAGGACAATTGGTTGTGAACAGGTTTATTTACCTGCAAGCCTTCCTGTGTATGTGTGCCAGCCCAAGGGGAATGAAGAATGAGGTCTCACAGGACACGTGACATATCAAATGATACTGGAATCCATCTTAAATCTAGTACTTTTCCATTTAGAAGGAGGGGTGGGGACCCAGAGAGACAAAAGATTCCTGCCTTGTGCTATAAAAGGGGGTGGAACAGAACAAAAGGAGGCTTCAGTCATGAGAAAGCCCCTGTTTTCCACCTATGATGTCTACTGGAACTAACAAGGACTGTACCAGGGGAAAGGATTGGGCCCAGACTAGGAAGGGGTCTAGTCTGTGGAAGAAACTTATTGGAACATCTCTGAGGGTGAGATATTATGTGCAATCAGTTTCTTAATGTATTAGGCTTAGAATTGCATGGATTTTGCTTTATTTTGCTTGGTGACTTACTTTGTTCTGTCTGTTATTTCTTGAAGCCAATTAAATCCTACTTTTTATGCTTAATAAAATCACTTTTGTTTATTCATTAGCCCAGAGTAAGTGATTAATACCTGGGGGAGCAAACAGCTGTACCTATCTCTCTATCAGTATTATAGAGGGCGGACAATTTATGAGTTTACCCTGTATAAGTTTTTTACAGAGTAAAACAGTTTCAGGTTTGGATCCCATTGGGAACTGGGTGTCTGGGTACTGGAGATAGGTGACCTGCTGAGCAGTTTTTGATTAAAAACTGCAGCTTTGGGCGCACGGACCAGATCTGGGTCTGTGTTGCAACAGGGTAGTGTGTCTGGCTCAACAAGGCAGGGTTCTGGAAGTCTCAAGCTGGCAGGGAAAACGGTCTCAGAGGTAACTTCAGCATGTCAGGTGATAGTCCAAAGGGGGTTTCTGTGGCCAAACCCATCACATTCCCCAAGAAAATTTTATCTTTGAACCATAAAATGCATTAATCAAATAATATTGAAGATGTAAGGCTGGATTTAGTGACATGATACATCTGGTGTAAATTTGTCCATAAAAGCAGGATAGACAGCCCCAAAGGTTCATGCCCAGTGAAAGGGTGATCCTTTACTCCTACTACCAGCACAAGGATGCCTATACCACTTCCTATCCCAGCTGCCAGAATATCAGGGAAAATTAGAAATGGCCAGGATCCACACAAACAGGTACTCAACTTTATTTTCGGCTCTAAGAGCCTATTTGCAGACAGCATAAGTTAGTTAGGACACCTTTGGAGCACTCTGACTCAGTGCAAAGGGACGAGACATTTTAAGACTGGTTAAATTGTCCATCTTCAATTGATCTGAGGTGCTCATCAGTGTTCCCTCTAATTTTTCTCTCGCATGTGCAGAATGAATTTTGTTATGTGCACCAATATGGAGGTGATGTGTGACACATCACCTCCATATTGGTGCACATAACAAAATTCATGTGGCGTAGTTGGGGTTGAGAGATTCGGAGTGTGGGAGGGTGAGGGCTCCGGCTGGGGTCAGGGATGAGGGGCTCAGGGCTGAGGCAGAGGGTTGGGGTGCAGGGGATGCAGGCTCTGGCTGAGAGTGCAGGCTCTGGGGTGAGGCCACGGATGAGGGATTTGGGGTACAGACTGCCCTGGGGCTACGGTAGGGAGAGAGAGGACTCCCCACAGCTCTCTCTTCCCACAGCAGCACCTGAGCTGGGGGATGAGAGGTGCCTCTCTCCACTATGACTGGTCTGGGGCTGGGGCCGTGGGATAGCCACCTCTCCCCGGCCACAGCAGGTCTGGGGCAGGGCTGGGTTTGGACCATGAAAGAGGCATCTCTCCCCCAGACATAGCAGGTCCAGGCCGTGTCTGGGTTTGTGACAGGGAAAGGGAGCCTCTCCCCCAGCCCCAGCAGGTCCAAGCAAGGGGAGGGACACCTCTCCCCCGGCCATGGCAGGTCCAGGGCTGATATGGGGTCAGAGGGGAGAAGCATCTCTCCCCATCACAGCCCTGAGCACCTGCGCAGCGCTTAATAGGCTGCTTCACAACCACACAGCTCAGAAGGAGCTTAGGTGCTCATACAGGAGAATGAAGCCATGACTTAAATTTAAACCGGCTAATACCATAAATTAAAACTATATTTTCTAGAAAGAAACTGTCGGGGGTAGGGGAATGCCATTTGTTCCCACACAGCAGAGTGCAAAGAAGGTCCTCGGTACAGCTTGGGAAATCTATGGAGCAATGATAATTTACACCAGCTAAGGATCTGCCCTGCCTTGTTTTTTAATTCTCTTTCCTGTTAGGCTTATCTCTACCATAGATTTCAAAATGTTGGTTGACTTCTGAATGTCTTCAGTATGAGACTGAAGAATAGAGAGTAGAGCTGGCCAATTAGGGGAATTCTAGAAGCTCAGGGCTGTTTTAGCAACTCTCACTGGCAGAACAGAGTCTGTCTGGGCACAGATAATCCATCGGTGCATTTAACCCAACACCAAGACTGACATTCTTGTCACTCATGCAAACACAGTCTCATGGGGATGAAAATTCAAAGGAGATACATCTCTGGAAGTATGTTTCCACACCTGACATGCTCTGTGTGCAGAAACCTGATCAGCATATTTAGCTTCCAATTGTAAATGTAATGCTCTTGTACAGTCTCACTTCCTTTGATGTTTCAACATTATCCCAAGTCTTCTTGTGTACATAAACTCATTAACTTCTTAAAGCACAAATGTTAGGCATCTGGTTTTCTGTTCTGGGGAGCTCTTCTCAACACAAGAACACAAACGTGTGTGTCGGGAGGAGGTGGGGGAGGTGTCAGTTACTCCCATTGACATAAACTAGCCTATAGAGAGAAAAGACGTGGGAATTGATTCTCCACTTCTCTGCATCTGGTGAAGCCACTGACATCAGTGGAAAGTGAGTGTAAAATAGAGCTGTTCAAAACTGTTCTATTTTTCAAATTTGAAAAATATTTTTGAAAAAAATTAATTGAAATTCTTTTCAGGCTTCTTTCGTTTTTTCTTTGTTTTATTTTTCAACCATCTTCTAGACTGGTTCCAAAATTTAATATTTTTGCTGCATTTTTCAACCAGCTTTCTAGTAAAGCACAAGCAAATGGGAACATTAACATTTTACACTCACTACACCTGTTGCAAGATACAGGATCTGATTTTCTCCTATCTTGTAACCCCACAATATAGTGGAAAATCATAATGCAATCTCAGTTGGACTGACAACTCTTGTCAAATAACATACTAAATAGTATTCTTCCAAAATGAAGCTTGACACGAGGCATATAAGTAGCACAATTTGATGTTTATACAGACATCAACTGATTCATTGCTCCCTGATCATAGCTTACCATAGTCTTGAATGCAAATGGATATAAATTTATCATTTAGTTAGTAAAAGACCTCCTGAAGATTTAAAAACACTCTTCACCATAAGCAGCATTAGCTCAGGGAAGTTTAAAACTGTATATTGTCATACGTTTGACATACATCTGTCTGCAATTCTTGCTCAGGAAAAATATTGATTTGATTGGGAGTGTTGCTTAAATACGGATTTCAGATTTGGGTCCTTGATGGTCACCCATGAACACCAAGAATAGAAAGAAAACTTCTCAAATTATGTCACCTTTTTGGGCAAAATGCTGATACTACAGATGCTGGTTCTGTGGATGTTTACCTGTGGAATAAGGTGTTGTCCAAAATGAGTGTCTGAGCAGGAGACCCTTAATTATAAAATGATCAGAGCAGATAGTGACAATAATTATTCAAACAAAATTATTTGATGCTTCACAGAAAAAAAATGAATACATTATTTGGCAAATCTTGTTCTGCCACCTGTAACTGCTTGAATAGTACCAAAAAGTTATTTGTGAATAATTTATTTGACAATTGACAGAAAACGACATGGAATAAACTATGCATGAATATTATTCACAGGAGAAGGCTCTTTATCATAACAAAGCATCTGTGTAGGAATCATTCTGCAGGAGTCTCTCTCTCCTTCCAGTTATTATTGAAGGAGCATAACCTCTATAATTTGGGAGAGGATTCAGTAAGTGCTATTCTCTAAAGCAATAAGAGAAAAATTCTGCAAGGCGCAGTCCATAGAAATGTGAGAGAAATGCTGTGAGATTGATTGCCAGGGGCTTGAATGGATGACAATGGGTATGAACAGATTTACTTCTTCTTCCAGTAAAAGGCACAGCGATATATATCTATATATAATCATGTAAGTTGCAATCAGAGATGGCTTATAATGCTTTTTTTAAATGTCTGAATAAATCATAAAACAAGACAAAAATATATTATAAAATGACATGCCAAGGGGTCCTTTATGAAATTCAGTGATCATGCAATCTGTTGTGCAGTAATGGCCTGGTTTTCAGAAGTGCAGAGCACCCGCAAATCCCTTTGAAGCCAGTGGGAAGCTGCAGGCACTTGGAGCCTTTTAAAATAGGCCGTAAATCTTTACAGTTCTGTCTGCACATCTTCACTGCCATCTTTCTGATGGACTCACATATTATATATTATTAGATCAATAGTATCACATTTCTAGTGAGTTCACTTGAAATTTGTATTCAGTTTATATCATTTGTGAAATTCACATGATAGTTGACGATATATTTGGCTTCTTAATTATATTGTATTAACAATTGGCCTGAATTCATGTGTGTCATACATATCTCAGTATGCAAGTATTGATTTGTTGAGTAATGGTATTCAAATCAGACTTGGTACTTTATTTTACCAAGATTTCTGCATGTAAAGGTTAATGATTTTCTGCACTCATAGTTTTATTCCATCATGACATAAAATGGCACCCTTTTTATGGCTTGTGCCAAACCATTGTTACTCAGACCATGAGGGCTATTGAGCAGCTCTAGCTGCAATAGCAGAGGAATTAAGGTAACATCTGCAATAGTCTGTTTGCATCGGATGCCATTTTGGATTTTGTAGTCCAGAGCCAGTGTCTGCTGCATTGTCCCCATATTATATTGGGCAAATTACAGAATGCTGATAGTGTAATTAGCTTTTCTGATTGCTTCATACATGATATGGTGCACCAAGAACTCTTTGCTGCATTCTCATGTCAGAATGTAAATCTCCCTCTTCCTGAAGAATTTTCTATCTATTATAGTATAGCCTCTTATTTGAAATCTTAGAGGAAACAGTATCATCCAGTGGATAGAGTGCTAGACTGAGACTCCAGAAACCTGGATTCTATTCCCAGCTCTGCCACTGACATGCTTTGTGACTCTGTTACTCTTTCACTACATACCCTTTTCTACCGTCTTTATTTGGAGTGGTCAAAAAATTTCTGTTGAAACTGTTTTTTGTGTTTGTTTGTTTGTTTTTTTACTCTGGTGCAATGTAGTTATACTAGAGAACTGCACTGGTGCAGCTACATTTAGGTCCAAACCTAGTTGTTTTGCAGCCCAGGAAGGAAAATATTTCAGTGCCTACAAGTGGCTGAGCCTAAAAAGCCCCCCAAACAAAAAGCAGAGAGGAGCAACTAAGTGATGTGGTACCTCTTCTCTCCTAATTCCCCACAGATTTGGCATCCCCAGATGTTGTTGGCCAGGGCAACTACCCTGATGTCCTGCCTCTAGTGTCAGCTCTAGAAACATCACTATAGCTAGAAACAGAAAGGCCCAAATTCCTGCAAGTAATCTTTATCTGCCCTCTGCTTAAGCAGTGTGATTTGCTGTTAATACAGAATGCAGTTGCTTATGTGAAGATAATTTGGTGTGGTCTGTCTTATTTCGTCCTAATAAGAACATAAAAATGGCCCTACTGGGTCAGACCAGAGGTCCATCTAGCCCAGTATTCTGCCTTCTGACAGTGGCCAGTCCCAGGTGCCCCAGAGGGAATGAATAGAACAGGTAATCATCAAGTGATCCATTCCCTGTCACTCATTCCCAGCCTCTGGCAAACAGAGGCTAGGGACACCATCCCTGGCCTTCTTGGCTAATAGCCATTGATGGACCTATCTTCCATGAATTTATCTAGTTCTTTTTTTAACACAGTTATGGTCTTGGCCTTCACAACATCCTCTGGCAAGGAGTTCCACAGGTTGACTGTGTGTTGTGTGAAGAAATACTTCCTTTTATTTGTTTTATTATTTCATTTGGTGACCCCTAGTTCTTGTGTTACGAGAAGTGGTAAACAACACTTCCTTATCTACTTTCTCTACACCAGTCATGATTTTATAGACCTCAATCATATCTCCCCTTAGCTGTCTCTTTTACAAGCTGAAAAGTCCCAGTCTTATTAATCTTTCCTCATATGGAAGCCCTTCCATACCCCTAATTATTTTTGTTGCCCTTTCCTGAACCTTTTCCAATTCCAATACATCTTTTTTGAGATGGGGTGACCACATCTGCACACAGTATTCAAGACGTATGCGAACCATGGATTTATAGAGAGGCAACATGATATTTTCTGTCCTATTATCCATCCCTTTCTTAATTATTCTCAGCATTCTGTTCGCTTTTTTGACTGCCACTGCACATTGAGTGGATTTTTTCAGAGAACTATCCACTGTCCAAGATATCTTTATTGAGTGGTAACAGCTAATTTAGACCCCATCATTTTATATGTATAGTTGGGATTATGCTTTCCAATGTTCATTACTTTGCATTTATCAACATTAAATTTCATCTGCCATTTTGTTGTCCCAGTCACCCAGTTCTGAGATCCTTTTGTAGCTCTTCACAGTCTGCATGGGTCTTAACTATTTTTAGTAATTTTGTGTCATCTGCAAATTTTGCCACCTCACTGTTTACCCCTTTTTCCAGATCAGTTATGAATATGTTGAATAGGACTGGTCCCAGAACAGCCCCCTTTGGATCACCACTGTTTAACTCTCTCCATTCTAAGAACTGACCATTTATACTTACCCTTTGTTTCCTATCTTTTAACCAGTTACCAATCCATGAGAGTACCTTCCCTCTTATCCTGTGGCAGCTTACTTTGCATAAGAGCCTTTGATGAGGGACCTTGTCAAAGGTTTTCTGAAAATCTAAGTACATTATGTCCACTGATCCCCTTGATCCACATGCTTGTTGACCCCCTCAGAGAATTCTAGTAGGTTGGTGAGGCATGATTTCCTGTTACTAAAACCATGTTGACTCTTCCTCAACAAAGTATGCTCATCTATATGTCTGACAATATTATTCTTTATTATAGTTTCAACCAGTTTGCCTGGTATTGAAGTCAGACTTACAGGCCCGTAATTGCCAGGATCACCTCTAGATCCTTGTTTAAAAATTGGCATCACATTAGCTATCCTCCAGTCATCTGGTACAGAAGCTGATTTACAGTTAGTAGTTCTGCAATTTCACATTTGAGTTCCTTCAGAACTCTTGGGTGAATACCATCTGGTCCTGGTGACTTATTGCTGTTTAATTTATCAATTTGTTCCAAAACCTTCTCTAATGATACTTCAATCTGGGACAGTTCCTCAGATCTGTCACCTAAAAATAATGGCTCAGGTTTGGGAATCTCCCTCACATCCTCAGCTGTGAAAACCGATGCAAAAAATTCATTTAGTTTCTCTGCAATGGCCTTATCTTCCTTGTTTACTCCTTTAGCACCTTGATCATCCATGGTTGTTTAGCAGGCTTCCTGCTTCTAATGTACTTAAAAAAAATTGCTATTACTTTTTGAATCTTTGGCTAACTGTTCCTCAAATTCTTTTTTGGCCTTCCTAACTGTATTTTTACACCTTATTTGCCAGTGTTTATGCTCCTTTCTATTTTCCTCACTAGGATTTAACTTCCCTTTTTAAGGATGTCTGCCTCTCACTGCTTCTTTTACTTTGTTGTTTAGCCACAGTGGCTCTTTTTTGGTTTTCTCACTGTGTTTAATTTGGGGTATACATTTAAGTTGAGCCTCGATTATGATGTCTTTAAAAAGTTTCCACACAGCTTGCAGAGAATTCACTTTTGGCACTGTACCCTTTAATTTCTGTTTAACTAATCTTCTCATTTTTGTGTAGTTCCCCTTTCTCAAATTAAATGCTACACTGTTGGGTCACTGTGGTGTTTTTTCTGCCACTGGGATATTAAATTTAATTATATTATGGTCACTATTACCAAGCGGTCCAGCTATATTCACCTCTTGGACCAGATCCTGTGCTCCACTTAGGACTAAATCAAGAATTGCCTCTTCTCTGGTGGGTTCCAGGACCAGCTGCTCCAAGAAGCAGTCATTTAAGGTGTCAAGAAACTTTATCTCTGCATCCCATCCTGAGATGACATGTACCCAGTCAATGTGGGGATAATTGAAATCCCCCATTATTATTATTATAAATTTTATATATATTTGAATCTAATCTATTTATGTGCTTATCTGAGCATCTAAGAAGCATAGTATTAAAAACTAGAGCTGACCAGAAAATGACAATTCCGTGTCACAACAACTTTTGAGGTTTTGAAATTTGTCTTCATTCAGCACTGGAAAGAGAACAAAACCTTTCAAACATTTTCACAAAACAGCATTTTCTCAGAACAACTCTTTCCACTCGAGATGGTCAGGGTTTCTGGTTCTGCATGCTCTGTTTAGTCAGAAGGGACCAGAGTGCTCTGGACCTCAGAAATCTTCAAACACCGTCTCAGGCCTAGTCTACACTGAGGGAGTGGGGTCGGGGGGAAGAGGGATCAACCTAAGATACACAACTTCAGCTACAAGAATAGCGTAGCTGAAGTCAACGTATCTTAGGTCGACTTACCTTGCATCCTCACAGTGCGGGGTTGACTGCCGCTGCTCCCCTGTCAACTCCGCTTCTGCATCCCACCATGGTGGAGTATAGGAGTCGACATCAGAGCGATCGGGGATCAATGTATCGCATTTACACTAGATGCAATAAATCAATCCCTGATAGATCGATCACTACTCACCGATCCGGCGGGTAGTGTAGACGTACCCTTAGTCTAAATCAATACGCCTTCAGGTGAAATTGTAGTTACTGCTCTATACCAGCAATATGAAAGAAGATATGTCTTCATGAAACATATTGGCTTTGATGACACACACCATGTTGAAGAAAGTACATTTTGTCAAAAGCATGCTGACCAGCTCTTAATCAGAACAATGGGCCAGGCCTAGCCCCCCACCCCCGCGATTGCTCTGTGCCACTCCATTGGTGCAGTGGGGTTATAAAGCTGCCCTAACCAGGGCTCCCTAGCATGGGAAATCACCAGGTGGTACAGAGCTGATCTTCCCAGCATAGCTAGGTTTCCACAACCTCCTTCTTCAATCCCCAGTGTAAAGGGTATATCAAGGGCGTGGTCAGTGAAGGAAGAGTAACTAAAGTGCTGTTGTTGTCCAGCTCATCTCTGAATGGCACCATGTCCCATTAAGGTGTCACTACCCATGGCTTAGAGCGGTCCTGTGGCTGCCCAAAATGGACCCCAAGTGTCACCTAGCTAAGAAGAGCACAAAGGTAGCACATATCCAATTTTGCCGCCTCTCCCTCAAGTCCTACACTGACTATAGATTTTGTAGACCCAATATATAATTTTGCAAGTTGATGTCTGTGAGACACAGATCTTATCATAAGACATATATATTAGGAGATGCCTTTAGATTGCTGTAACTTTAAATGGATCTCTTAGTAAGTCAGAGTGTTCAGCTCACACATCTCTGACCTGAATATATTTCTGATGATTTGGGAACATAAAAAGGTGTTGATTATAAAAGTGGTGAGTCCTTGATTGGTATAAAATTTAGTGAAATGGTACCTTGTGAGTGCACAAATTACTTCATGTTCCTAAAATAAATCTAGGTTGTTGGAATCATGTAGACATGAATTGCATAGTGCTGCTGGAATTAGAATTTTAAACCTTATTTAGCTTCTGTGGCTGTTTTATCGATGCTGAATAAAGCACATTTACCCACTGGTTTTAATAAAAAAAAACCCCACAATAATGCTTCTGCAATTGCTCTATAAGGAGTTGTTAATGAACACATCTCAAATGCAGAAAGCCATTTTCTGATCAAGAAACTCTTTTTCCAGCCAAAGAATAAAAATAAATTAATAGATACATCATATGCAGAGTTTCTTATAAAGGCATTTGTGGTCTCTTTTGCATCTCAATTCTAGCTCCCTCTGAGGGTTTTGTCTTTTATTCACCATTAGAAACTCCTCATGTTGCCTTCATATTATATGCAAAGCTTTTTTTCTTTTTTTTTAATGTAATGGCAGGCATTTCTAAGTGCAGCTTTTAGAGACACATTTGCCTTAATTCATTTAATTAATTATAGTTGTCAATATTCTTTGGGCTTTTATAACTGATCTTTTTAGGGGTTGCATTTATTCAAACATACTTATGTAATATTTTGGAAAAGATTGCCCTTTGCTAGGTTTAACCAACATCACCATTCCATTTGAGTTATCGCATAAAAATAAAAAATCATATTTAAAACAGCTTTCTTATATAAGGCCCCACTTCCAATCTCACTTACATTAGTTTAACTCCAGACTAATTCTATTAACTTCAGTGGAATTATTCCTGACTTTCATTGTTATAAGTAAAATCAGAATCAAGCCCTAAGAAAGACAAGCCAAACTTTAATCTTATTTAGTCACATTGATTTAAATACTGTCTGAATAAACTTCAGCTCAAATATCTTAAAAGCATGTGGTCAAGTCTTCAACTAATGAACATTTATACCAGCAAAGGTATATCTGGTCCATATTGTCTAGCAGAAAAAAAACCATTCATTTCCATTGAGACAGATGTACAAATTGTACCTCAAGAGACAAACGTCAGAATGATTTCAGGCACAAGCCCAAACAGGGTCTGTGCTATGAATTTCTTAAATTGGGGAGGTAATATCTCAAAAACTTAAAAAATGAGCTTTCTACTATAAGGAGTTTCAAATTCCTTAGTGGTTTAGTATAGATAGTGCTATTCAGATCTCACTCTACCCATGAATCCCACGAAAAAATTCTCCTTGCCCAAACTTTAAAATTATTAATTGAAATAAAACTAATTAAGAACATGAGATTAACCCACAAAAGCCAGAAAATTCAGAGGTCAAGCTGAACTTCCCAAGTCCCCCTGTTGTGCCTATATTTTACTGGTGCACAGATAAGGCCATACATTGCCCTCAGTGTATATGCTCAGCTCCCATTGGCAGGAGCTGATATGCCCCCCACTGCATAAGTAATCACCTGCAGCATTTTTGTTTGTAGACTTTTGCTATTCCTGGATGCAAAAACATAAGGTATAGATGTCTTTTTATAACCTTAAATCACCGAATGCACTGTGATTTGAATATATTTTTCCAGTTACACTTTCTTTTTACATTCACAACTAAGTTAATGAACAAAAGAAAATCCTCTCATGGCAACATATACTGTGGGAGTTAACACACTAGATTACTAGGTAATTCAGTACTTGGGCTCTATATCTGATATATACATATTTACAAAATTGTAAAAATGCTTGTTAATATTTAACAGTAGATCTTGTGAAGGACAGGGTGCTAATAATTCATGAATACTGTATGGTGATTGGGATAGTTACCGTATTACTATATTAAGTTGTTGGGCTGTTTACAGTGTGCATATGTTGGTTTAGTTTAATAGCAGGAGGTTAGGAGGCTCCATAGAAAACATCTCCTGCTAAATATTTGGGTTAAGCAACAACGTCTGAGCTATTAACTCAAAGGCATCTACTATCTTGGTTCCAACCAAATTACAAATCTTGTTTCACCAATGGTTGAGATCCAACAGATCAAAAGCACTATAAACAGATACTCATAGACTCATAGACTCATAGGTCAGAAGGGACCAATCTGATCATCTAGTCTGACCTCCTGCACAAGGCAGGCCACAGAATCCCACCCATCCAATTTTATAACAACCCCTATCCCAGGAGCGAGTTATTGAAATCCTCAAAATTGGTTTGAAGACCTCAAGCTGCAGAGAAACCACCAGCAAGCGACCCGTGCCCCACGCTGCAGGGGAAGGCGAAAAACCTCCAGGGCCCCTGCCAATCCGCCCTGGAGGAAAATTCCTTCCCAACCCCAAATATGGCGATCAGCTAAACCCTGAGCATGTGGGCAAGAGTCACCAGCCAGCACCCAAGAAGGAATTCTCTGCAGTAACTCAGTTCCCATTCCATCCAACATCTCCCCGCAGACCACTGAGCAGACCTATCTGGTGGTAATCCAAGATCAATTGCCCAAATTAACGATCTTATCATAACATCCCCTCCATATACTTATCAAGCTTTGTCTTAAAGCCAGGAAAGTCTTTCGCCCCCACTACTTCCCTCGGAGGGCTGTTCCAGAACTTCACTCCCCTAATGGTTAGAAACCTTCGTCTCATTTCAAGTCTAAATTTCCTAATATCCAGTTTATACCCATTCGTCCTCGTGCCTACATTAGTACTAAACTTAAATAATTCCTCTCCCTCCCTAACGTTAACCCCCCTGATATATTTATATAGAGCAAGCATATCCCCCCGCAGCCTTCTTTTGGCCAGGCTAAACAAGCCAAGCTCTTTGAGTCTCCTTTCATAAGGCAGTTTTTCCATTCCTCGGATCATCCTTGTAGCCCGTCTCTGAACCTGTTCCAGTTTGAATTCATCCTTCTTGAACATGGGACACCAGAACTGCACACAGTATTCCAAATGGGGTCCCCCAACGCCTTGTATAACGGTACTAACACCTCCTTATCCTTGCAGGAAATACCCCGCCTGATGCATCCCAAAATCGCATTTGCTTTTTTAACAGCCATATCGCATTGGCGACTCATAGTCATCCTGCTATCAAACAGTACCCCAAGGTCCTTCTCCTCCTCCGTCATTTCCAACTGATGCGCCCCCAACGTATATCCAAAATTCTTATTATTAATTCCTAAATGCATAACCTTGCACTTTTCACTATTGTATTTCATCCTATTTCTATTACTCCAGTTTACAAGGTGGTTCAGATCTTCCTGAATAGTATCCCTGTCCTTCTCCGTGTTAGCAATACCCCCCAGCTTCGTGTCATCCGCAAACTTTATTAGCACATTCCCGCTCTTTGTGCCAAGGTCAGTAATAAAAAGGTTAAATAAGATCGGTCCCAAAACCGATCCTTGAGGGACTCCGCTAGTGACCTCCTTCCAGCCTGACAATTCACCTTTCAATACGACCCTCTGGAGTCTCCCCTTTAACCAGTTCCTTATCCACCTTACAACTTTCATATTCATTCCCATCTTTTCCAATTTGACTAACAGTTCCCCGTGTGGAACCGTGTCGAACGCCTTACTGAAATCTAGGTAAATTATATCTACCGCATTTCCTTTATCTAAGTAATCCGTCATCTTCTCAAAGAAGGAGATCAGATTGGTTTGACACGATCTACCTTTACTAAATCCGTGTTGCAATTCGTCCCAATTACCATTGGCCTCTATGTCCTTAACTACTTTCTCCCTTAAAATTTTTTCCAAGACCTTGCATACTACGGATGTCAAGCTAACAGGCCTATAATTACCCGGATCACTTTTATTCCCTTTCTTAAAAATAGGAACTACATTAGCAATCCTCCAGTCATACGGCACAACCCCTGAGTTTATCGATTGCTTAAAAATTCTCGCTAACGGGCTCGCAATTTCACGCGCCAGTTCCTTTAATATCCTCGGATGGAGATTGTCCGGGCCCTCCGACTTCGTCCCATCGAGCTGTTCAAGTACGGCCTCTACCTCAGTTGCGGTAATATCCACTTCCATATCCACATTCCCGTTTATCATCCCTCCATCATCGCAAGGTTCCTCACTAGTCTTATTAAAAACTGAAGCAAAGTACTTGTTTAGATGTTGGGCCATGCCTAGGTTGTCCTTAACCTCCATTCCATCCTCAGTGTATAGCGGCCCCACTTCTTCTTTCTTTGTTTTCTTCTTATTTATGTGGCTGTAGAACCTTTCACTATTGGTTTTGATTCCCTTTGCAAGGTCCAGTTCAATGAGGCTTTTAGCCTTCCTCACTTTATCCCTACATGTTCTAACCTCACCAAGGTAGCTTTTCTTACTGATCCTGCCTTTCTTCCACTCCCTGTAAGCTTTCTGCTTTTGTCTAATCCCCTCTCTGAGTTGCTTGCTCATCCAGTTTGGCCTACAACTCCTGCCCATGGTTTTTTTCCCCTTTGCCCATGGTTTTTTTCCCCTTGCCCATGGTTTTTTTCTAGAGCCAAAGGCCAGAAAATTATTAAGGAGCTGTTTTCAGGGAACAGACTGACACACAGAGAACCCGATGAGGGGACTTCATTGGCTTCCACTACAGGGGATGATAAGCCTTCATTAAGACAGACATATGTGTAGCCTTTCCATTGTTTTAGAACACTCTTTCCCTTATGTTATGCTTCATTCCTACTGTTAAGATGAAACAATACTTTGATTTAAGAAGGCTATTTTGTGTCATTAAGCTGCTTGGACACAAACACTCAGAGCAGGGGTCGCCAACCTCTGGCACATGGCTCACCAGGGTAAGCACCCTGGCAGGCCAGGCCAAGCCAGTTTGTTTATCTGCCGCATCAGCAGGTTCAGCCCATCGCGGCTCCCACTGTCCACAGTTCGCCATCCCAGGCCAGTGGGGGGTGCGGGAAGTGGCACAGGCGAGGGATGTGCTGGCTGCGGCTATCTGCCTCTCCCATTGGCCTGGGATGGCGAACCATGGCCAGTGGGAGCTGCGATCGGCCGAACCTGCCAACACAGCAGATAAACAAATGGCCCAGCCTACCAGGGTGCTTACCCTGGCGAGCTGCGTGCCAGAAGTTGCCAACCTCTGACTCAGAGGGAAGAACCACAGGTGCACAAATCCTGTTGCACTTGCGGGGTATACTCAGTTGACCCACAGGGTACTGTAGTTCAGGACCTGGCCTAAGAATGTGATAATACTGAGACTCCACCCTGAGAGAGATGAAGGCTCAAGGCCTAAGACTTGAGAGGGTATTATACTCTCAATGACACCGAGGTACAGCTAGTCCTGTAACTGTGACAGACCTATAGCTTTCTTGACTTCAGTAGGGCTGCACTGATTTACACCAGCTGTGGTTCTTGGCCTACATCTGTATTTAGGAACTTTCTTAAACTTGATTAACTCTATAACACTATTGGAGGGCTCATTTCAATGTGCTCATGGACACTGATCTTAGACTTGTTTTGTTCAATAAACAATATTAGCTAGAAAGATACTTTCATGTATGCTAGCTACCTTCTAAACGTTATGTATCTATGAGTTATCTTTATTACTTAGGCCAAAATAAGTTATGTGAGCTACATGCATACAAACTTTTATATATATATATATGAGGAGTGAATCAGGGAACACAACAGAAAAGCTTTGACTCCATTGCCTAACATTACAATCTCTTCAAGCTGAAAACTTAATATCCCAAATTCTATGTTTTTATGACCAATTAAAACTTGAGAAGACATGCATTGATTATATAAAGGTTGATATTCTTGTTCTTACCACTAGGATGATGACAAGTACCACAGTAACTAACATATGGATTGCTAGCTTTATTAAATCCAAATTATTAACATCCTTGCTATAGAAATTTGTACTAAAACACAATGTGTAGAAGACAAAAAAAAAAAGCTTTACAGCAAAGGTTGAATATAAAATACCCAATGGTATCTAAAATAGGAGGATCAATTATTTCTTAAGAGAAGCATAGAATTTAGTGCAATGCTTGACTTCTGACTGACTCTAGTACTTAACAATATATGAAAATGATTATGGAATCTAATATCTGTGGTAAAGTAAAAAAGTGGATGCAGGGAACGATACTAAAAGCAGATTGAATTTTCATGCGCTAATGATCTCCTTGTAAAATCACTGATCAGTAACACAGATCTATAGGACCAAGGATCAAAGACAGAAATGTTATAATTCAGATACCAGTATAACTTCTCTCTTTTGCATCCTATTTTCCCAGTTGAGAGTAGTCCTAGTTGCTCTGCCTATGTATGGTACCACATATGATAAAATCACCCATTTTCTACTACTACTCTCCTTGGGAAGATATTATAATAATTACTGTGAAAGGTCTTGATTAAAGGTAGTTAAAAAAAAAATTCTTATGGAACAAAACTTCCTGAAGAAATGTGTGAATAGTGACAAAATTTATTTTTAAAAAAGTGGGGAAAAAGCATTTTGATAAGGTTGAAATGTTCTTTTTTGACATTTTCAGAGTTGAATACTTTTGATTTTGAAGTATCAGAGGGGTAGCAATGTTAGTCTGGATTTGTAAAAGCAGCAAAGAGTCCTGTGGCACCTTATAGACTAACCGACGTATTGGAGCATGAGCTTTCATGGGTGAATACCCACTTCGTCAGATGCAAGTGATTTTGAAGTTACTTTTCATTTAAAAATTAATTTTTATTACTTTTTTAAAAAATTAAAACATTGAAATATTGAAAAATACACATTTTAATGTTATCAGAACAATGTTTCAAATGACGAAATAGAATATTTTCTGAAATTTTATTTCATGGGATTTTTTTTTATTATTATTATGATTATTATTATTTTTCTTCATTCTGATTCAGAGTGAAAACAAATTTAGAATTTGCAGAATATCCCACAAACTGGAAAAGTCACACAGTTCTATTCAGTGGATGTCATGAGGTACTGTTGCAGAGCATTTCTGCTTTGGTTTAGTGAAAATATACTTTTTAGTTTATGAAATACAAGTCTTGTGATACAACAGTTTTATATGATTATGTTTAGCATGGTTGAAGATATTTTTCTTATCTGTTTAAAAATGTGCATTTCTTAAGCATAAGAAAATACAAGAGCTCTTTCTGGGCAGTTTGAGGCTGGAAGAAACACAGCATGAACTGAGAAGAGATATTTAAAGAGCACTGTAGCCAATTGTAAACACCAGCTGAGCACTCTTTATTGAGGTTGAGAAGTACAAGTAGAACCTATTTTGCAAACTAATTGGGGATTTAGGAGTTCATAAAATTGAACATCTCAAAATTACAATTGTTACTGAGCATAAATTGCAGTCTGGAGCACTGCATCAGTTTCTTCTTGTCATAGAATTTAAGGACAGAAGAGGCCACCTAGTCTGACCTCCTGTATATCACATCCCACCAATACCACCCAGCACCAGCCCCCTAATGCAACAACAGAATTTAGACCAAGGTATTACAGTCCTCAGAAGACTAAACTATTATATGCGTCAGGCAGAGCATAGGAGGGACTGAAGTGCACCAATACCTTTACAGGAAATAGATTAAGTGAGAGATACCCAGATGATCCCAGCAAATGACCAGCATGCCATAATGTGAGGAAAGTGAAACAAACCCAAAGTCACTGCCAGTCTGACTTGGGGAAAAAATTCTTCCTCACCCTTTAAACTACTGCAAAATGATGCATGCTAATGCATTGAGGGTGTCAGAATGTGAAGATGTGAATGGATGTGGACTTAACTCTTCATCAGCATCACTTTTGTGATGTGATTTCTCCCTCTGAGTCAGGAAAAATGGTTTGTAGAACTGATTGGTGTTCATAAAATTGAGGTTCTCCTGTGCAGCTGAATTTTGGATTCATTCCTGTGCAGGGAAAGTGCCAGGGGCTTTCCCTGCACAAGCGGCAGAACATTTGGGAACCACTACTTTAGATGAATCTAGAACAGTAGGATTCAGAAACTGGAGGCATCAAAGAAGTTTCAGGAACTCAAGGAACTGGAAAATAAGACATTTCTAGACACAGAGGCTATACTATGCCCTGAAAATAATCACAGATCTTTCTCCAGGACTCAAACTGAAAATGCTGGAATGTATGTATATCAACAAGCAGAGCTTATATCTGCAGTAGACCTGGTGTGTTCCAGGAGAAAACACCTGTATTAAGAATTTTAACTGAGAATTTTCCCTTTCAACTCTTTTCTAGTTACTTAAATTCAAGTTGAAGATGCAGCTTTCTTTTTGGGCATTTTGTTGTTGTTGCTAAAAAAGGATACATATATGCTACCACAGAGAGAATCCTACAAATAGGAGAAGTTATAAAACTGAAAAATACCTTTAAGAAGCCCTAAAAAGGACATATATCTCCCTATGCAGCCAACCTCTGGCCTTTCCTCACCTTTTTCAGGAGAGCATCATGTGCCTTTAGCAAGTAAGGGCCTGATCCTGAGTGGTGCTGAACACCTCCAATCCTCATTTAAGTCAATGGGAGTTGTAGGTGATCAGCAACTTACAGGATCAGACCCTAATTAAGGAGGAGTGCCTTAAGTGTGCCATTCAAGAGCACAAGGAGGGTCCTTTCTCTGCCTCTCCCCTTCCCATACACACACACACTGCATACTTGTGTAAGAGGTAGCTAGGCCTAGCTATGAAAGAGTAGTTTTCCTTCATTCCTTTTATTACATCCTTGAGAAAGATTCTTTCTTAGCCATGTATTTTTTTTGTAAAGTGTCCCATCAATTCATGCTGTTCCATCACATTCATAATGACTAAAGTGGTGTGAGAACAGTGTCAGGTGAGATTAGGCAAGAGTAAGCTGATACAGCCTGCAGGACTGAGTTTTGCTTGGTTTAATTTTGGATTTAATTGACGTGATGATGATCATCACTTGGAAAAAAGCTGAAGAAACCCTTTTAAACCATGGTGCACACACAGTGTCTTATATTCCATTCCTTGAGTAGGGCGTCAATCAAAGCCCTTTGGGGCAGAGTTGGGCATGCCCTTCCAAACGAGCTTCAAAAGGGGTTAGAAATGTCATTGTAATAACAGCTTCATAATGGTTTGCAGCCTCAGCAGCGTGAACAGGCACGCAACTGAAGAACACATCTTATTGAAAAACTACTGCCTAGATTCAGGTTAGGGGGAGTCACAGCTGGTCACGTCTAGTCACCATGAGGTAATTTAAATAAGAATATCAGTACACAGAAATGAGCTAGACCAAAGGACTCATTTCAATATTTGCATTGTTTAGAATTACATTATTTTAACAATGCAATGACCGTACTCCTGCAGTAAGGTATTGCTCAATGTCAGAGTAGCAGAAGTCAGGCCCTGTGGGAGTAATGGTGCGTTGAGGACCCTGTTTGAATTTGAATGGAGGCTGAGTATGAGAATGTTTCAGTTCAAATCACACAGCTGACATCCCTCTACTTTGGACCTTGCCTAGTTTTGACTCCTATACAAATATGCAATATGCGTGAGGTGCTCTGTGTAATGGCTTTCTGACTTGCAGTGTATTTTTCAGCCACTAAATATCTGTGTTCAGTATAGAGTTTCGGAGAAGAGTGGTGCCTGGTAAACAAAGGAGACAAAACTGTACCCTCAAGGTATGTGGAAACTTGCTTGTTTGCTCTGCTTTTTGTGGGTGACTTTTTTTTTTAAAGGAAATAGTTCCTGTTTAAGTGATGATCTGAAAGATTTATTGTGTAGTTAAGGTCAGAAATTGGAATGCAAAAGTGGCATGGCTGTGTGTGTCATATTTATACTTTGTCAGTAACTTCTATGTCCAATGTGTGGAAGTAGATGACACACAAATGTATTCAGATTACACACAATATTCCAGCATGAGGATATCAACCTGATATCTGAAAATCAAACAGTAATCTATATACTTTGTATATCACCGATGCAACACATTTTGGAGTCAGAATTCAGGTGGCAATTTTGCTGAAGATATGTGAGAGAAAATGGAATATAGCTTACTCTTCCCACAGCTGTGCTGACACTATATTGTGAATAACTTGTTTTTCCTCAGTAAACTTAGCAGCTATGTTACAGCAACACTGTGCATTTTTGCAGTCACTTTTCACATCTCTCACATGAAGAGAGACTGAAAAGATTAAGATTGCTTACCTTAGAAAGGAGATGAATCAGAGAGGACGTGATAAAAATGTATTTAAAAAATGAATGGCACTGAGAAAGTAGAACGGGAGCTTCTCTTCTCACTGTCTCAAAACACAGGGGAAGAGATGTTCAGTGAAATTTAAAGGGGGAAAATTCAAAACAAAAAAAAAAGGAAATACTTTTCACACGATGCAGAATCAGATTAAGGAACTGATTGCCACAGAAATCCATTGTGGCCAGGAGTTTAGCAATATTCAGAAAGATTTTAGATAACTCTGAATATGCTGTTATAATAAATGATAATACAAACTTTGGAAGAGACATTAAATCTTGTACTTCAGGGTTTAAACCAATCTATAACTATTAGAGATTAGGATGATACCTAGTCTGGGGGCAGATTATTCCATATCTGCCTCCTGTAGGGTTCTCACATCTTCCTCTGAAGTTTCTGGTACTGACCACTGCTGGAGATATGATACTGGACTAGGTGTGCTGATTTACTATGGCAATCCCTAGGTTCCACATTTTAAAACCCTGGCTGGAATTTTATTCAGTTTAGAAACCATGAAAAACACAAAAAACCTATAATAGTACAGGTAACTTCTCTATTGTAAGGGGTTTTCCATTGTATCTACAATATAATTCTGCCCCATTCTCTGTTCTTAGTCATCTTTTTCTCCCCACTTACCATGATTACATGCTTCCCATTCATTAATTCAAATCCACATCTTGAATAGTCAGTGGTACAAAATCAGAGCTCACTTTTTATTAGGATTTAAGGAAATCTCAGGTCAGTATTCATAGAGCTTGTCTCCAGAGCATGAAAATCCAGGATCTTTCTTCATTATTCATGAAGATTCTTAGGTCTTCTGGTCCAAGCATCCTGTTGGGCATATACATGTTCCCATCTCTAGCTTTTCAAAGTGCCTATGTGAGGGTGTCTCAGGCCACCTTGGCCTCCCTGCTGGAGGTATCTGTGTCCTGACTACCCCTGGTTCAGAAAAACTCACCTCAGCAGTGCTACCTGTGAGATTTAGTCCTCCAGAGGCCTAGAAGGGCCAGGAGGTGATACGGATGAATAGGGAGCCAACAGGCCAATTAAGAAGGTTTACTTGCTTCCTTTGAGGGTAGTCCTGGGGGATACTGGGATGAAGGGGAAGCTCTTCAGTGCTAAGTCAGAAGCCGAGAGCCAGGCCAGGTCCAGTCCAATCTGATCCTTGGCTTATAGCACTGCAGCCACATGTGTCTCTGTTATATTTGTTTGCCCATTTAAAAGAACGGATAGCCAGATTCTAAGGTGGTTATTATTTAACCATTCAAAGATTGTATGCTGATCTTATCGTACAGACCACCCTCATCTGGATCAGTTGCTACTCCTTGTAAACTAAGGCAGGCAGCACCTGCCATGGCTCACCCCAGTGCAAGGGGGTGTAATAGTGGTGAGTGGAACTACTTACAGCACCACTGCCTAGTTCCTACTGTTCCTATTAAAATGGTTCATGTCTTATAAAAGCAGCGTACATGTAGTAGTAATTATGAGCAGGATTGTTCCTCATTTAGAAAATGCAAGGAAAAATTAAATACTTCCCTTAATTTCTTTTAATTTGAGCTACATATGCTCAAGTGTCCAAGCAGATACACAGGGGCAACTGCTGTTCACCTTGCCCACGTAAGAAAGAAATCCCACTGAAGTTAGATGAACAGAATTTGGGCCCATACTATACGGTATATATTTGGATCAAAACCTGAGAGTTCAATATCAGTTTTGAAGGTGCTAATACATTATTTCCAAGGTTAGATAAGTTTCATTGAACCAACCTATATCTTAAAACACTGTAATCAGCTCTAGGTGTCAAGCAATTTTTTTCAAGGCATTTGAAAGGATTTGTTTCAAACGCTTATATTTAGACTGAGTTGTTTTAACTAAAACAGAGTTAAATACAAAATTAAGCTTTTTTTCAGTTCCAGTTTAGCTTTCCCTTCACCTTTATACATTTATATTTTATAAACAAGGCTGTCCAAAATTATTTTGAAAACTGTGGTAGATTATTTACTCTGTGTGTGTGTGTGTGTGTGTGTGTGTGTATTAATATAAAATGTGTTTGTAAAGCAAAAATGAATATATTTACACAAGCCAAATATCCATTTTAAAATCCAAATAATCTTTGGGCCTTTGAGTTTAGTTTGTTCTTTGTCAAGTAAAATATATTTACAAATTCTAAAATACAAAGTTGTAGGGGGGGGTCCTGTGTTTAATAAAGATATTGTACGGAAACTAAAAATGAGGAAAGCTTTCACAATTCTGGTTTCAGAGCAAATGGGAAATAATTCAGTACACTTATAAGTGCATTCAAACATGCCAGTCTGTTACCTCTGGAATAAAATTAACTGCATATAATGACATCTCGGTGTGTAGGCTGCAATTACTATATTAGCCCAAGTGTACTGAGCATGAAACTTACTCTACCCACATAAAGTACACACAGGTGTAGAGCAGGGAGGCTGAAATTGAACTGAGGATCTGACCTAGTGTGTTCTGTCCAGTTGCCAGACCAGGAGAAGCTACATACATATTAAAATAGGGGGAAAGTAGGCAACTAAAGCCAGATCCTAAAATGGCGTAAATTGGCATAGCTCAAGTGAAGCACTGAGAACTTACAAGAGCGGAGAATCTAGTCCCTGAATATTAACTCAGAGTGATAAAGAGGTTTAGTTTAGATGAAACAAGAAATCCTTTGCAATGCTTAGATCTATCATAGAAGATTAGGTTGGAAGGGACCTCAGAAGGTCATGTAGTCCAACCCTCTGCTCAAAGCAGGACAAATCCCCAGATAGATTTTTACCCCAGTTCCCTAAATGGCCCCCTCAAGGACAGAACTCAAAACCCTAGGTTTAGCAGACCAATGCTCAAACCACTGAGCTATCCCTCCCCCTCAATGAACCATTGCAGCACCTAATCATCCCACTAATTTTTAATTCCATTTAGCTTAACAACAATTTAATATAAATGTAGGAGTTCTTAGTTTATTTTTACTGCATGTTATTCTCAATGCCATCCAATGTCCACTGGGCTTGCTAGAAAGAAGGCTCAGGTTTTATTTCATTGGGTAAGTTCTCTCTAATTACATTCTTAAACAAGGATAATGGAGATGAAGGGTGGGTATATAATAAAATGTCAGAAAACAAAGAAATATGTAACATAAATACTACAACAAAGACTGGACCTTTCTTTGTTACAAGAGTGTGAATCAAATTGTAAATACCTTCAAATCTAATGGTGGTGAAAGTGACTCCAAACTTGCTGGTAGTACTTTATCTGCGTATAGGCAAGATAAAGTGCAATATCTTAATTTACCTGCTCAGATTAATAAGCAGTGATTTACATGTCCTGTTCCATTCCCTTTGGCATATATTTTTTGGATTTTTTTTTTATAACAGTGGGTGAATCTTCATTTAAATTTTACATTTAAACAAGATGATAAAAACAAGGATACAAACAAATGTACAGCATTCATCATGAAAAATTGATAGGGTTCGACCCTCTTTGACAGAACATCTCAACAGATATTAGGCGTAAATTGACAACAGCCCTGTTGATTGCAATGGAGCTGAGCCTATTCACGCTAGCTCAGAATCAGGTTTTCATTAGTACCTTTAAAAGTACTTAAGGGAGATGTTACAAGGACTCTCAATTTTGATTCAAGATTTACCTTCAAACATTCATAATAGACTTAGAACAAGTATAATTCTCAGTCCTAAACCATTTAACAAAATAAGAACTTGAGCTTGCACTCTGAATCAACACCTTAGAACTTTGCACAGAGACTTCAAGCAGCCAAGAGTCTAAATTTCCAGATGGTATCCCACATAAATACACTATATTTTACATTTGGGGCAGGCAGAGATAGACATTCATCCTTTGAAGTCACTGAGCTCCACAAGACGGTCAGTGATTTGTCAAACCTGTGTTGCGTACATCAGTTGGGCTGATAGTCATTCCGAAGATGCATTGCAGTGGGTTCAAAAAACTAGAAGAAAAGGTACAAGGGAAATTTTAGTCATGTGCTGCTAACAATGCAGTCAATCAATAACGCAACTCAGCTATTGATTCCCAGCTGCCTCAGCAGGCTTAAACCAGCAACTTATTGTAAGGGAGAATCTTCTCAGGATTAGAAGCAACATTTGCTACTGGGATCAGCAAAGCTCAATTCTATGTATGATAATGACTCTGGCTAGTTCTTTTGCAGTTCATTTTATTTTCCAGTGGTTAAAATGAAGCATGATGTTATATACATTGCAAGGGTCAGCGAAGTCTTCTGAATGTTAGCATATTATTGTATATGGGACTGGGCGACAGGGGATGGATCACTTGGTGATTACCTATTCTGTTCATTCCCTCTGGAGCACCTGACATTGGCCACTGTCAGAAGACAGAATACTGGGCTAGATGGACCATTAGTCTTATCCAGTATGGCCATTCTTATGTTAAATGCCTCTCCAGTTCTCACACTTCTTTCTCCTGGTCTATCCACTCTGCTGCTGCTAAAATCAATTCCTCACTCAAATCTCTGTGCAGTTTCTGCATCACATTCAAACTCTACATCTTCTCGTTTAAGCCCCTACAAAGCTTCCTTCCTCTATCCCACCATGCTCATCTCCAGGTATGTGCATAACAGGAACAGCGAGAGTTACGATATGGAAGTTCCAAGAAAACCTACAATTTGGGAAGTGATATAAATCTTCATTCTTCAGGTCATAAACCAAACTCTTACTGATTGTGAAAGATGGAGAAAGATTCCCTCGGGGCAGATGTTCCCATAACTGCCCACTGCAGGGCTTCTTGGGCCTTCCAGTGAAGCAGCTAGCCAATGTCAGAGACTGGACACTGGAGTTGATGGACCGCTAGTCAAATTTTTAATGGCAATTGCTATCTTCCTAATACGTTATTCTTTGCACTTTGGTTTTGGACAGTATGCTCATGTAGAACTGTGTGAACAAAGTTTATCTGGGGGGAATTTATTATCCCTCGTGTATTATTTCCACAGTTAGGGCTATTTCAGGTCTAGGGCAGCTTTCACTGAAGCAACTTATATTTTTTTTCAAATTAGTTAGATTCTCCACTCATAAATCCCTGTATCTGGCTTGTCTGTCCTGGTGGTTTTGGAATGGTGCCTCCCACTGTGCTCAGCAGATCAGTGTGTGCATGCAAATACAGTTGGCAGTATTCCAGTGTCATGTAGGTGTGATGAGGAAGTCACATTCTGATACTTTGCAGCTAAATTAATTACAAATTGACCTTACATAGAAAGAGAATAAGTCCTCTTAGAGTAGTGGTTTTAATGCTTTGATTTTTTATATTATAAATGGTACATCCATGCTGCCGCAGTTAAACATCTGTCAGCATTTCAGTTATAAATCTATCTTTGCAGAGGTTTATAACATGGCTACCAAAATTCATTGTGGTCTAGAAACTGACATCTATGGTTTCAGGACATTTTTATATAAAACATTACAAACACTTCAATTTTCCTGTTACGAACTGCACAGGAGGAAAAAATCAGTGGGACTCTAATTATAAAGCCAAGCAAACTGCAGGCAGAACATTGTGTTAGCTTCATTTCACAACTCTGCTGATACAACTGTGGCCCTGCAACACCACTGCTACTCCAGCCCTGAACAGGTATTGAGCAATAATGGCCAAGTGTGTCAAAAATACCAAACCGTGTGGTGGTTTTATTATATGGAGTATTGCTGTTTATGGACAAAGAAAAGTCATTTCCACTCATGATCTAGCTAAGATTTGACTCATTTCTCTTTACCCTATTTTCTTCATGAACAGAAAATTTCCATAATCCTCTTGTTTTAACTTGCATTTGCTTTTCTTTCATTTCAGAGGGTTTTGTCATATTACTTAAACGTAATGTAGGCCTGGGCATAAGTAACTTACTTGCCTCATTTCTTAGTGGGTATGACAGGCAAGGTAAATTGATCAGTCGGCTAGAGACAGGATGTCTGCATTAGCTGAGATAAGAGGGAATATCAGGATACTGTTTACAATGGACAAAATAAGCCTGGAACGTAAGATGAGGTAAAAAGTAAGTCGTGCGTGCACAATATGTGAACAGAGCATGCTGTACAGGGATTGATTCTTGCAGAGTAGCCAAACCAAACCAGAAGCGTGTGATGCAATGTATAGTTAAGAATGCACGTGTTATTAGTGTTGGTAAAGATGTACATAAGGAAAACTTTTGCCTATACCCACCCCCTATACTTGAATCTGATCAACTCAGCATAGCTTTGATGTATGCAAATAAAGGAGCCTGAGTGACGAGACTGGAGTCAAAATGAGTTCTTTGGTAACTGAGTGGTAGAGGTCTCAGGGGACCCCCAACAAAGATCAAACCAGCAATTTTACAAAAAATTTGATAAAGTTACTTGTGAGATTCTCTGATCCAGCTGAGTTGTACTTGGCACAGGACCAGCGCGGGGGATAGGGTCTGACATTACACCATTTATGCAACCCCCACTCCTGATGTCATGAAGTATCAACTGCATAAAACAAACCAGCCTGGAAGGCTGCCAGGGTCTGTTCAAGAACCCAGAGTTCAGCTGGATCCAGTGCACCAACTTTCCCGGCCACACACCATAATCCAGATTTTGGGAGGACAGTATGACATAGAACCTGCTGTGTCAGCACTCTGCCATCAGTGGATTCCTCTCTCTAGGAGAAATCCTCCAATGCTTGGATTCACTGGGTTAATTGCTGCCTTGCACAGATGGATTGGTACAAAGGGGCCATAAATTTAGCCTGTGGTATACCTGTGACCAATGGGCATAAGTACTCAGTTTTTAGCTTGTTGATATTGATGGGATTTATATATACATTAGGGCAACATTTTTCCCTTGGTCATTTTGTTAGTATATTTTCCCTTGCGGCATTTTCTATTGTTCTGCATATAGAAACAACACTGAGAATAAGTAAACATGGCAAGACACTTATTTCAATATACAAAAATCTAATTATTGCATCTGTGTATCTAATATTTTTATGTTTTCCTTTTAATTGTTTTTTCAAGAATTGTACAGTTCTCTAATAAGAAAATCATTTAATGATAATGATTTAACATTTATAAAGCACTGCACCTCCTTATGAAGTGCTTTACAAATTGTATTAACTGACACACCATGCAAACTATACAGGGGTCAGTTCATTCACCCCTAAAATGCTGCCACTTTTGATTTGGGCAATAAGCAGTAACGATATGATAGCGCACAGCAATACTTCTCAAAAGTCTAAGGGACAGATCTTCAGCTGGTGTAAATCAGCATGGCTCCATTGACTTCAGTGAAACTATGCAGATTCACTCCAGATGAAGGTCTGACTCCAGATCATGAGGCAAGGAAGAATACTATAGCTACTGAAATAAAAAGAAGAATTTGGGCAGACTATATAATGTTCTGAATTGGAAAACAACCAAGACGCCTGTGTTAACACACCTGCTCTTACAAAATATGCCATGGATCTTTATTACAAGTGATCCAGAGCTCATTGTTATGTCTCATCTAAAAAATGGTTGGTCAGTTTCTCAGCTAGTACAAAGGGGCATCATTCCGTTGACCTTGCTCAGAGGAGCTACGCCCAGTTTAAATCAGCTGAGGATCTGACCCAGTAGTTCTAGCCCCACAGTCCACCATAAAACATACTGGAGAAATCTTGATTGAATACAGACTGAAGACATAAAAGGACCACCTTCAGAAACACCAACACCACTTATTGCAACAGTATGTATGATTTCCTTAAAGGTCTCCCAATCCAGAGTACCCTTGCTTAGATTCTGAGATCTGACTGTACAAAGTGGATTTATTTTAAAAAAATGCAGATACACATGCAAGCTGTTATTCATTTCTGAAGCCCAAGTGATAAATAATTAAAACTATTCCTTTATATGGTCCATATTATAAGGATCCAGACCTCTTGTAGGCCCTAATCCTGCAAAGCATTTAAGCACGTGTGTAACTTTGCTCTATGATTAGTGGAACTATTCACCCCAGTTCTGCAAAGCACTTCAGCACATTCATGATTGGGGACACTAGTCCCTGATAATATTACTATACAGAATGCACCATAGTGTTAGCACATGTAATGGATATTTGGATAATATTAAGGTATTTATTTTTTTAAAAGACATAATAAATGATTTTTAAAAAATCTAATAAAACTGGATTGTTATATAAAAATGTGCATAGGTTGCTACTTTTTTTGGAAATGTAAGGCTCTATGGATGAGCCGAATGAGCCACTTCCGTAAAGTAAATGCAAGTCTATTGACTAATCTCCATTGACTTCTTATACAAGTTATACACTGATCCAATGTAGTCAGAGTGTGAAAAATATTAATGATGTTCAAATATATTGTGGCAGGATTCAATTTGCTAAAACAATTTATTTCAGTAGCATATCTCTGTTTAGTAACTTTGGGCCTAATCCTGCAATTGAGTTGAATTGGCCTGTTTACATGGCCCAAGAATTATGCCTTGAATAGAAAAGATTTATATAGCAAAATGACTATAGGCATTTCAGGCAATAATGAAAAGTTAGTGAGATAGTATAATAGATTATAATTCTAACAATGAATATCAAAGCCATCATTTGTCACAAATGAGTAAACAAAAAGCAAAATGTAATTTATGGAGAAGTGTCTGAAAAATAGAAACACTGACAGAGTTCTGTAGTTCTGCTTTAGGATTTCTGCCATATTATAAGGCTAGTCCTGAAAAGAATTTCTCAGTTGTGTGTGTCTTTTGGGAGCATTTAAAAGTGAAACATGAAAAATGATTGCAGTCAGCACTATCTGAGAAGCCTTTAAAATGTGTAGGGTTAATATTTATGGTAATATACCTGGTTCAACTTAAATTTTTCATAGCTACTGTGGGAAAACAACATAGTCTTTCATTTTCCATCCTCAATTTAGAATTTCAGAGCAAGATCCTCATTTGATACATATCAGAACAGCTCCAATAAAGTCAGTGGAGTTTACAACAGTTTACAATAGCTGAGTATCTGCCCCTCAAACTTTTACACTACCAGTTCATGTAATAATTATGTATTGTATATATTTGTTTTAGGGGAACCTGAATATTTCTGACTGGTTGCATGTGTGTGTGTGTGAGAGAGAGAAATATATACGTTTTCACTCTCTGTTGTGTATTCAGTATTGTTCAAATGTGGCCATTCTTTCTGTAACTCTCACACACAAAGCAAAGTATATTCATAAAATCCATTGCAATGTATCAGGTGGTTCAAAGACAACATGGTAACAAAGTAAACACCTCATGGGTTGCATCATTCTTTTGTCCCATCAGCTGTATTTAGGTGAAAGAGAATAAGTTCAAAGGAGAATTTAAGCTATTAGAAGAAAGATTTAGGGTTTTAATGACTGCCTGAAAACGGTAAACTAATCATTGACAGATTATCCCAGGAGCATTCAATTTGCATCATATGCATCTTTTCCACAACACCTAGGAATAAGTCTGGGAATACTAAGGACAGGACATTTTGCTGTTTAATGCAAGTAAAACTAAATCTTTTAAACAAAGTTATGCAAAGGGGGATGGGGTATATGCATGTGTTTATTCAAACTTTATTGAGGTAAAAAGATGCACCAGGGTTTGATAGATAGATAGATAGATAGATAGATAGATAGATAGATAGATATGATGGAGCAGTATTTAGAGAATGTACAATGCAAGTGCAGCCAATTTTTTCCTACTGTCTAATGTTTAGAATGCATCTTAATTTTTTCTTTCTTTTAAGAGACAATGCAAAATAAACTCATCATTTTAAGGCAATCATAGAAGATATTTGGTTCTTAGCTCCTTCATTTCACTTCTTCAACAAATACTATACCATTCCTTGTCACACCTAACAAGATTAAGTGATGAAAGAAATAAAATTTGCTAGGAATACTGTCATATACACAGTCTTAGACAACTGCTCCCAACCTGCTCAAAGTATGTAGAAAGAAATATAATTTCTCCCCTATGAATAGTATTACTTCCTTGTCTTCAATACTCCTTTCTCACTGGCTGCTAATGTATATTATTACAAATGTCCATGCTGCAAAGAACTGAGTAACTGAAGTTCCAAGGCTGATTTTAAAAAAAAATGCTGGCCCCTAAAGCATAATTTCATTCTGTAACAGTTGAACACAATTAAACACTAGTACTCACTTCCATAGTGTCTTTTGAAAGGTAAACAACCCAATATACCAGGTTGAATCCTGCAAATGCCACTGGAAAGAGGATCCGGGAATACTGGTCTATTTTACTAGTGCCTCCGATTGCTGGTGGTGGTGGTGGCAGTGGTGGGGCTGGCGGGGGAATAGACGTTGGTTGACCTTGAGATGCACTATTGGACATTATGCTGGCTTCAGGGGACTGGTCTGTCTGAGAGGTTGTGGAGTTCATTCGCTTCTTTAGGTTACAGTTGGAATCAGAATGCTGTAGGGAGAAAACATTACCAGATTCTCAGCTGTCAGATTTGAGACACATGTTTGCAGTTTCTTTCAACATACTGAAATTAGGCTTCCTTCTGCCTTTCTGCTTGGGTTTCTGAGCATTGTTGTTGTGGTTTTTTGGTTTTTTTTTGTTTGTTTTTATATTCCTCGTTGTACAGTTTAAAGCAGACACAAAACTAATACACATAGATATGCTAATGGCCAGAGTCAGTCCTCAGGTGTTTATATGTGCATCACTCTCATGACATGAAAAATACATGCAGATATCTGAGGCAATATTTGTCTCAGAGCTTTGATATAAGATGATCGAAGAAAAAGTGTTCTATGTATAATGTTGTGTTACCATTATTATATATGTGGGCTGAGTGAGGGAGGGAAAGACAATAGATCAGAAGAGGAACCGGAGAGAAAAGACAAATGAGAGAACACAGAAGAAAAGAGATGAAGTAGACATAAATCCCGTACTTCTCTTCTACGTCAGTGCCTCAACTTATAGGGCCAAATTCTACTCTCAGATATGTGCACACAAATCCCATTGGCTCCAACAGATGTTGCATACAGATAGCTGAGGACAGACATTTTCTCTAACTAGGATTTTTCTGCCACTTTTTTATAGCATAATCTGTGTTTAATAAAAATGAAACCCTGCTGTTTCTCATGCTTTGCAGAATAGCACTGACCATCACTGATCACTGACATCAACATCTGTTCCTCCATTGTTCCCCTTGCCAAACTACCCCTCACAGAACCCAACCATGCCATGAAATCCATAAAATTCAGCCAGACCCATTGATGCATTAGGTGTTTGCCTTTCCTATAAAGTATCCAGAGAATGCCCAGTTCATTGTCAACTGTTTTCCTATCCTGCTTGATTCAGAAAGACTGAAAACAGGTTGACTGTGCTTATTAAGCATGGATGGACTCTCCTGGGGCTCCTTAACCTGAGGTATCTATGCTCAGTTCTATCTTAATTCTTTCTCGATTCCTGCCACTGAAGTTTTTCTACCATTGAGACTGTTATTTATTATTTATATTACCGTAGCATGTGAGAGCCTCAGTCATAGACCAGAATCCTATTGTGCTGGTTGCTGTAGAAACACAGAACAAATGACAGCCCTTACCCCAAAGAGTTAACAATCCAGTGGATTCACTGATTCTGCTCAGTTCTGTCTACTATCATCATAGCTAGGTTTGAAGCTTAGAGAATCTGAGGAAGGAAGGTGTCCCAAGAACCTATGTTTCAGGGTAATGGATAAAAATGTTGGCACTTAAATTGGATATAATCTCTGTGGATGTGAATTAGTGAAAAACCTAAAGAGCTTTTTCAGTCATCCTCTGCAGAAACAGAATGACTGAAACTGATGACTGAAGTCTTCGGCAATTTAAATGCCATTAGATTAACAAGAATGCTTGTATTGTAAAATAGAATGGTCATATTACTTCTTCACACAATGCACAATCAAAGGACAGTCAGCTTTGGCAGGGGATGTTATGCAGGCCAAAAGTATAACTGGGTGAAAAAATGAATTAGATAAGTTTATGGAGGATAAGTCCATCAATGGCTATTAGCCAAGATGGTCAGGCACACAACCCCATAATCTGAGTGTCTTCTAACTGCCAGAAACTGGGACTGGACAACATTTCCCTGTTCTGTTCATTCCCTCTGAAATATATGGCACCAGCCACAGTCAGAAGTCAAGATACTGGGCTATATGGACCATTGTCTGACCCAATATGGCCATTTCTATGTTTTTGTATTTGAATTGTATAGCACGGTAAAATGCTGTTGGATATCTAGTTTTGGTTACAAAACTGTGCAAAATTAATTATTTGGACATTGATTTTTATGACAGTCATTTCTTTAAGAACATCCCAGTGTCTTATTGTAAAAGTTTTATGGCTTGATTCTTCAGCTGCTCCATGCATCAGACTTCATTTCAATGCAGAAGCTGCAGGATTGGACCTTAAGCATTTAAAGAGATGAACATGTGTTTGTGACGGGTTGGATCACAGAAACCCCCTTGGGAACTGCCAACTGATGTGCCAAGACTACTTCTGCCCCTGCCAGCTTGGGACCCCAGCTCCTTGACTTGCTGAGCCAGACACACCTGTCTGCTCCAACACAGATCCAGGGTCTGAATTACTTGTCCCAAAGTTGCAGCCTTACCTGAAAGCAGCTAACAGAAGTGTTCTTGCCTTTAACACTCAGATGCCAAACTCCCAATGGGGTCCAAAACCTAAATAAATTCATTTTACCCTATATAATGCTTATACAGGGTAAACTCCTAAATTGTTTGCCCTCTATAACACTGATAGAAGTAAACACAGCCATTTGCCACCTCCCCCGAGTATTAATGCATACTCTGGGTTAATTAATAAGTAAAAAGTGATTTTATTAAATACAGAAAGTAGGATTTATGTGGTTTTAAATAGTAACAGAGAGAACAAAGTGAATTGCCAAGTAAAATAAAATAAAACACACAAGTCTATGTCTAATCAAACTGAATACAGATAAAATCTCACCCTGAGAGATGTTTCAATAAGTCTGTTTCACAAACTGGATGCCTTCCTAATCTGGGCACAATCCTTTGCCCTGGTACAGCCCTTGTTCCAGCTCAGGTGGTAGCTAGGGGATTCCTCATGATGGGTTCCATCTCTTTGTTCTGTTCCACCCATTTATATATCTTTTGCATAAGGCAGGAATCCTTTGTTCCTCTGGGTCCCCCCACACCCTTCTCAATGGAAGAGCAGTAGGTTAAAGATGGATTCCAGTTCAGATGACATGATCACATGTCACTGTAAGACTTCATTACCCACTTGCCAGCACACACCTATACAGGAAGACTTACAGGTAAAACAGAGCCATCTGCAGTCAATTAATGGGAGTCCTGGTTAATGGGAGTCATCAAGACTCCAAACCACCATTAATGGTCCCCACTTTGCATAATTACAATAGGCCCTCAGCTATAGTTCATATACTATATTCAGATACAAGAGTGGTACATTTATACAAATAGGATGATCACACTCAGTAGATTACAAGCTTTGTAATGATACCTTACAAGAGACCTTTTGCATGAAGCATATTCCAGTTACATGAGCATATTTTTATAAAATCATATAGAGTTCAACATCACAGTGTTGAAACAGTTATTCTATTCTATGATAATCTATAGTTAATATCATGCACTTACGGATAACCAGATAACCTGGTATTGACAATATGTCTTATGTTTGGTGAACAAAAGGAATGTAAAAGAATTATCTTCTTAGTATTCAGTATCACTGCTAGAGTATGAAAGAGAACCACACACTTCTCACAAGAGGCCAGATTCTGCTCATGGATGCACATGCTGATTTCCCATTGAAATTGATGGAAGTTGTATATGTGTATCCACTTGCAGAATTTGGTCTAAGAAAACATAAACAGAAGGCAGTGAAGAAAAATAAGCTTCTATTTGCACAACAGATAATGCTTTTTCTTTCTCTCTCTGTTTCTACCCCTCCTCGCACACGTTTCTTTCCTGAATCCCAAGCCCCCTGCCCACACTATGTCAAGTAACTGAAGAGTAACATGTTTTACAGATGGATTATAAGTGACATACATACTGTGAGGCTATGTCTATCTGGAACACAGATGTTTGATTTTTGTATTTTCCAGTTACACTGCAAGCAGCAGACAGGTTTGAAGGGGGAATCATCCACAGATGTGTCACAGAAACAGAAAGAGGGTTACCCATGTGCACTGGCACTAATCATAATAATCCTTCTCTCTAAACAGACTGGTTGTTTGAGCCTGAGCCATTACTTCCTCTCAGAGTCACTATCCCATTCTGCTTCTGTGCCCTGCTTTCGAAACTGGAATGTTGCTAGACACGCAGTGTGGTTTGTCTTTAGCTTTTGTACAAGAGGGCTTGATCTCTCCACAGTGGAGGAAAATAAGCAGATTTTTTTTTAAATGTTTATTATTTCATCCTATCACTTGTCAATAAACAGCATTCTGACATATATAAATCAGGACAAATTCTGCCTTGAATTACACTGGTGTAAATCAGGATTCAGTACACTGAAGTCGAGGAGGTACCATGGTGTATAGCTGGTTGAAATGGGTATATCTACACAGCCCAGGTAGACAGACATAGGCTAGTGGGGCTCACACTAGCGTTCTAAAAATAATTGTGTAGGTGCTGCTTTGATGCTGCTCAGGCAGGAGCTTGGGCTCTGAAGTCCATCCCCATTCCTAGGCTTCAGAGCCCAAGTTCCAGCTCAAGCTGCAGCTTCAAAGCACTGTTTCTAGAGCACTAGCCAAACCCTGCTAGCCCAAGTCTGTCAACCAGGGCTGGGGAAGCTCTCTCCCCCAGGCTGTATAGACATCCACAGTGAAAAGAAAAATAGGCCCACATGTTGCTGATGATGCTTTGGCAGAAGGTACATTAACATTCTTTCTATTGTTCTACAGTTAATGCAAAGATAGCAAATCCTTTTGTATAGGGAGTTGGTTGAGGGGAGCTGAGGTGGTGATTTTGTCAGTGGGTTTATTAAATCTTTTTGTTATATTTATGTTGCTGCAAGGGTGGGTTATCTGCAGGGACTTGCCGGAGGTTGTTTATTGGGGGACGTATTTTTAAGAGTGAAGTATTCCCAGAGCATGGTGTGGGCAGTTCTTTATTTAGTATAGCACAAATTTTAACAAATAAACATCCCTACCCATAGATGCTGGAACTGGGGGAGTAGGGGGGCAGGTATGCTACCACATCCCTCTGGCTTGAAGTGGTTTCCATCGTATACAGGGTTTATAGTTTGATTCAATGGCTCTCAGGACCCCCAATATATGAATTGTTCCAGCACCCCTGTCCCTACCATGCTATGAAGGAACATTCTCTTCACATCAGATGATGATAAATTTGGGGAGGTTTTGCCACCACAAGATACAGGAGATTCCTTTTATTTTAACTTCTCCCTTACTTTCAAGAGCCCACCTGTATATCTTCATTTAGCATTGCAGTCACAGAATCCTTGATCACAGATTC
This sequence comes from Gopherus evgoodei, assembly GCF_007399415.2. Taxonomy (NCBI): domain Eukaryota; kingdom Metazoa; phylum Chordata; order Testudines; family Testudinidae; genus Gopherus; species Gopherus evgoodei. Next base: position 24,791,661 of record NC_044329.1, on the reverse strand, counting down.
AAGGTGGAATATATTAATTAGTCCCAATTCTTGGGTCCCATTGAGCGAGACAAGATAGTTTTATACTCCCAACCCTGGACCTAGCCAGTGGCTGGATGGCAACTGGAGCAATTAAAAGGAGCATCAAATTGCTTTAAGTTACACCTCAATGGCCTATTCCAGCAGCCAGGACACATTATTGCTCCAGCCATTAATGGCCAGTTCCTTGGGCATGCCCCATACACTGAGGAACATCAGGTAGAGCTGGTATAACTTTCTGGAGGGGAAACCTCAAATAGCTGCTTAAACCAATTTAAAGATCCCTGTTTGCTACTTAAGCAATGCAAAAGGGGCAGATGGAAGCCTAGGACTTGGTCTTTTGTGTTGCAATGGATTGTCTTTACCAACACTATCATTGTAAATTATTCTCCAATTTATAATACAACTTTTTCTCAGCTACCAATGAAGACTCACCCAGAGACTCTGGCCAAAGGAACAGCAGCAAGAGGATGCAACAACCTGTGGCTTTCCTTCAAATTAAATTGATAAAGTTTATGCGTGAGGATGGGAGCCTGCAGGTTCTGTGGCAGCTGAGCTCTGAATAGTTGCTGTAGTCATTACTTTTCTCTATTTGGATTTTCCTTTTTGAGTGTTTTCTTTGACAAAGAGCATTGAGATTACAGTGACGAAATTTGCCAAAACACTACACAGAAAGAAAATATATGAACTATTACAACTAGCAAGCTATGTTAATCCCTGCTTTTATGGGATATAATAAAGCAAACTTGTACAGCACACCTAACACAAAATCTCAAACACTGTTAGTTGATTTGATAAATTGCAAAAGAAACTGGCTTCTTTACGTGGCCTCTTTGCTGACAATGCAGATTTGTGATGCCGCACAATGAACAAAATTGCTCCATGCCTGCAGTCTGACCCATGCATGTGGACCTTTCCACAATCACTCAAAATTAAACAGGAGGTGCTGTACTGCATAGAGTAGTAAGGTGCTGTCTAGGACTAACTAAGATCATACAACTAAACTAATCTGGATGCCCTTTGGATGCCCACAAAGCAGCTAGGAATCTATTCCATCCAGATACTTATCACCCTCCATTCTCACTGACTTTGCTAGGGTTTTCTTGGCACAACTCAAGATGCTCTCAGCAAACTGCAGCATCAGGCCCTTACCGCCTGTTAGAAAAGATAGAGCAAATATCACTTTGGAGTGTATATAATTCTGTATTCTAGCATTCTCTGTTTTTATAGGGATGCTGTGTGCGTATTATTAATTTTGTGTGTATATTTTTCTCTTCATATTTCTAATTAAAAATCACTTTGAAATTATCTGTAAATCTGCCTTCCTTCCTACTGTGGATATGTGATTTTGCTGTCACTGCAGCTTGTAGCATGGCACTAAAATGAGCATCTTATGTATATGTGTAGATACCAACAAACTTTAAAACAATTTGTACCTGTTCTTATTGCTGTCTCCTTTGCTCACTTAAGATTATGTACTTTTCCTGTCAGTACAGTGAAGTCAGAAGAAAATAATAGCAATAAACTCTAAACTTTCAGATAGAAAAATGTGATATTTCTTATTTCCTTTGTAATTTACTACGCTAAGGATATAGAATTTTGCTGTCATCACACTGGAATGAAAATGAAATTAGTGCCAAAGCTCAAATATGCCTGGACAAGCATTAAACCAGAAAAAAGCATAACTCCTATGCTTTTCCCCCTTTTGTCTGATTAATATACCTATGAATATGTGACATTTCTACCAATGCTACACAATATAAATGAAATAACTAACTAATAAATCCTCAAAGATTATTCAAGGGCCTAACTTCCATTATGGGTGTTAGGTGCCTGACTACTTTTGAGGATCTGGACCCTAGACGCTACAAAACTTAGATAATAACAATAATTAATAATTGATAGAGCTTTTGTTCTTATTTTTGTTTGTTGACCTAATGGCAAAAGGACTCTAAGAACACTCATTTAGATCCCAGTGACATAGATATAGATTTAAAACCAAAACACCATTGAAAATATTAAATCTACATCCAAATTGGGCCAGATTACTGAGCCTTTACTCACAGTGCTGAGTACTTACTCATAAGAGTAGTCCCAATGTCAACGAGACCAACCTTATGAGTAACTGCTTACCAGTAAGTATAAGAGGTTCACTGTCTGGCCCTCGATTAGTAACCTTCTCTCCAAACTTCTACATTGCTCCAAACATCTGTTGATTTCATCACCAACATTTAAAACAGGTAAGGAATTGGCGCAACTGAGCCCACAGCTGTTACTAACACTATTAACATCTGCAGAAGAAACACAGAACTCCATTTGAGGATTGGTCCTGCTTTGAGCAGGGGGTTGGACTAGATGATCTCCTGAGGTCCCTTCCAACCCTAATAATCTATGATTCTATGATCTGAGCAGGTAAAAAAAAAAAAGCTCTTTTAAAGATTTATGATCTTGCTGTCTCAGTGCAGTTCCATGATATGATAAATCAAAATGCAGACTGACACTGCAGAGCCTCAGACAAAATATATTTATTTTATGTTATTTATGGTAAATGTTTGAAGCCAAGTTTTGCTCTTAGATACACTGGTGCCAACCCAGTAATTTAAACGGAATTATTCTGGAGTGGCCCAAGTGGAATTGTGAGCAGAAGCCGGTCTCTCCACTTACTTTGTGCAATCTTTGCAGTTTTTATGCATAAAGAAGTGATATTCCTTCATTTTTACTCTGTAATCACATTTGTTTTATCCTATTTTAATATGTGCTGCTGTGATTACTGAGATCAGACTGCAATACTGTGCAAAAACGTCTAAATGCTAGTGGGGAAAAACCCTCATATCTTGAAATACAAGACATTTAACATATATTTGTGTGTGATTTCAACTCTCTCTTCTCTCTCCCATCCCTATCACTCAGCTCTAGCTCTAGAAAACATTTAACTCTTGTGGACCCAAATGATCATCAGTTACTTGCCCTCTTCTTTCAGCCACATCAGGATACTCATTAAACATGTCCAACATATTCTGATTGATGTAATCGCAGGGAACTAAATCCTTTATACTGGAAAAACATCAGGCTCCTCAACACTTGAGGAATGTTGCTTAAAGACAGAATAAGAATCCTCTGCTGTCGGAGCCATATCCCTTTTTGGCTTAGGAAAAAGAGCTGCTTGAAAAAAACAAACAGCAAAAAGTTTTCACAAAAATATTTAATTGGAAAGGGTTTTTATTTGTTGATTTTTTTTTCACTTTTCATTTGTTTATCGAAATGTCATCAAAAATTCTGACCAGCTGTATAGGAAATAATCCCTGTTAAGCTCTTTGACTGTCATGCTGCAAAAGCTCTTGGATACTGTACAACAGGCATCCATACTAAGTGACTTAGGTCCTTGTGCTCTAGTGTACTGGTGGACTCTGGCTCCCTCCTGAAGTCAGTTAGAGTCCAGGGGGTTCTAGGCACCTAGGGACCCGTGCAACCCTTTCAGGATCTGGGCCTACTGAATAAAGAGAGCTGTGAGGAAGAAACAATATGATTCATATTTAAAACACATATTTGAAATGGAATAAAATCTAAAAGCTGTACTGCTTTCCTATGCTATAGATTCTGAGTTGTTTTTGATATGCTGGAACAAATGTAATTACTGTAAGAATAAAAATGGGCTTCCATCAGGGTCCAGATGCATTCTCAGCTTGTTGCTGTCATATTTTGGAGTGGAATGCCCATAGTTTTGTATTTCACACAGAGATCACCTGCAGCTGACAAATACAATGAGCCAAATTCTGCTCTGAGCTACCTGAGGTAAACTCATAGTGACTCTCTGGCAACAAGTGAAGTCACTCTGGGTTTGTATCACTTCACTGAGAGCAGAATTCAGCCCACTGTATCTGACTGAAGACAATGGAGTCCAAGGACTTAATGGAAGTTTGTAGCAACTCCACTGAGTATGACAGAATAGAATTTGGCCTTGTGCCTTCTCTATTTTTAGATTACAGAGGTTTGGTGGAGGATTATGTAACAACATATTAGCAAGAGATTTTGAATAAAAGAGGCATTTGAACAAAATTAACTATCCCGAAGGGTGAGAGGGACATGTCTACTGTATTTTGAATGATTTTTGTAGTAGACAAAATTAGATTTGGAATTGTAAAAAATTGAACATATTCTGAATCCACTTTAACTTGATGGGTTTAAAACTATTCAAGCACTAAAGCTTTTAAATGACTCTCAATACTAGATCTTCCCTCTCTGGTCTTGTCTGCTACAATGAAATGTTTGGGTGCAACTATTTCATCGTTACTATACCACCAGTGGAAGTGTTTGTGTAAACAGGGGCATACACACCACCATATCACTTAGACTGGTTGGGACAGGCTTAGAGAACATGATGGCAAAAATGCTGGTATCTTATTTACACTGTAACTCACTCCATTAATACCACTAATGAAATTGTATTGGTAGCACTGAATGATTCCCAGTCTAACACAGCCCTCCTGGACTCTTCAGTAACTAGCTCAACCTTAACATTCTCCATCAGCTTTCACTATCTAAGGAGTAAGTTATATAAAGACAGAAGGCAGATAGTACTCTTCCTTCTGACACAGACACTGCTCACTACATTTCTCCTGAAACTCCCAACTGATAAACCTAAACCCTTGGCAATCACCAAAAAAAACAAAACAAAACCCACCATTATAGTGGAAGAAAGGTTGGTTTTTTTTTAACTCTGCTGGAGAAATATTAGAACTGAACAGAAAAGGAGACAAGAAGATCTGAGGGCATAGGAGAATGTGAAGATTTTTAATTAAGGGATTTCTTTTAATCACGTGAAGCAGAGAATTTGGTGCTACTTAGAAAGGTGGGGGGAGGGGTAGAGAAAAATTATCCTATTTAAAACATTGTTGAGGGAGAATAGCATAGGGCCTGGTTAAAAGAAATTAAGACACACAGAGGACATCTTAGAAAAACAGAAAGTCCTGCAACAATATTATACAAGGATCTAGAACAAGAAGAACTAGACTTTGCAGAAATCAGAAAGAAAAGGAACTGTAAAAGAAAGCAATGGCATGATTTAGAATCAGATAAGGAGTAAGGAACCAAAGCATAAGAAGTGACTACAAAACAGAAGGGGCAGGGTTCTAGAAAGAGAAGGAAAAAGAGACGAGACAAATAGGAGAGTGATACAGCAGTAGTATACAAAACACAGAGACCCCTCCTTTCCTCAAAACACCTTCCTTAATGACATTAATGACATTAACTCCCTTTGAACCAGGGCTGCCTTTTTACAAGAATTTTTCCCAGCATGCCTTCATGAGGGTCAGCCCTTTAAATCTAACAGAGTCAAGCAGTTGCAAAAGTGGCTTATTTAGGACTGCAACTGCTTGCTACATCTTCTTCTAATTCGTAAGAACTCTTGATTCTTGTGATTTCCCTTGGTTTTTCCCTTTCCTATTCCTGAGGAGATGGGTACATCCTTATGCCAAACCACCAGGGTGGAAGTGGAGCAATATTCCACAGGTATAAACAGTGACTGCTGACTCTCTGAAGACCAACTCTGAAGTTCTGCTTGGGAAGAAGTTCCATGCACTGCTGTCTGTAACCTTTTTAAATTTGGAGACTTTTGTATAGGGCTTATATTGTTTGCTTCGTTGGATTTTGCTTCTTTCCTAGTTTTAGATGCCATGTATTATTTGTAAATAGCTCTGTTAAGGAAAATATTTGTAGACTGTGTTTCTTAGATATTTTACTACTCACTTGCTGGCTTTTATTGCTAAAATGGTGAAAAAAGAGGGAAGTATTGATTGTACTTACTTCTACAGTTGTTTGTGGTTTAAACCCTTGAGAGTAAAACTTTACAGAGTGCGAATTTCAAACTTCTTTGTTTGGTTTATTGATTTCTTCAAGGTCAGACTTTTAGCCTGTGTTCAGATTGGGCTATAGTGGTATGGAGAATATGTAAATCCCTTCAGTGGCTCTGAGAGCTGCCAGGCTTTTTAGACTCAAGCACTGGCATGACAGGGAAAGAAGCTATGTGGAGCAATGTCCTCAGCAGCAGGGCTCTCACTTCCTTTACTTTGTAGCATCTGTTGCAGAGTCACCCCACAGTTGGGGTGCAGAGGAGGGCAAACTGCAAAAAGACACGTGCTGTAATTGCTCAGTATGAAGTTAAACTGTCTGAATATGGGCCCTGTTTTGGGGAAGCTGAAACTCTTCTGTGATCTGCACTAGAGCTTGAAGATAGAGGAGTCCCTCTGTGAAGGCAATGGTTCTGTACCTTATATGGGTTTTGCACCATTCTGACTTCACCGTAAGAGAGAGCAGAATCCTACCCAAAACCTTGGATTGTAAATTTCTGAAACCCAATATGAGGACTTTGAGAACTGATGAAGAGGCTGAAAATAATGAAAGTGCTGATTGGATTTTGGTATTTGATTGAACATTTGCAACATGAATGTAATGTTCTTTTCACTAGAGACTCTTGAGTTCTGCTGAACTCTCTGTTCTTTGGGAGCTGAGGGCACTCAGCACCTTGAGGATCAGGCTCATGATGCCTTTGGCAACCAGTGCTGTGGGTGGGCCTCCTCACTGCAACTTCTGGGAACAACAAATAGGAACTACGTCGGGCAAGTTTTCCTGCCAGGCCTCCTTGAGCCACCTTGTCTTATTCAGATTCCACTGCATGTATTGGTGTCTTCAAAAAAAATGAGGCAAAAATTTGTCTACCTATGAAGAGGAGTTGGATCTTCTAATATAATTTTTTTCATCTGGGATCTCAGAATTTTAATGACTGCAATACTTAAGTAAGTGTTTTACTGGATATAATTTGATGTCTCTGCCTACTGTGTTTGGACTCTAAATTGGGTAAAATTATATTTTTCCCTTCTCCAAGAACGCAGGATTTTATGGACCATTATCACATTGTTCTTTTCTCCTCCTTCTGTCCTCTTTGAATTAATTTCATTGTTTATATATAACGGACACTCTATAGATCATATTACATTTTCTTTATATATTTGGGTCTTTAAATGGAACAAATGATGAAGAGCATTATTCAGGGATTCAGGCCCGAAATGTCTTTCCAGTTTAGGGTTCTTATTCTAAGATAGGGATGTGCTTTTTGTTAATATTTTCTTTTGCTATGTCATGTCAGGTGATCTATTTAACTTAGTATTTTGATATTTTCCTGAGTGATTTCCTGTGAAAAAGCTATATTTGAAAAAAAAAAAGGAGGGAGGGCTTAAAACCTTTTAAAGCGCTCCTAGTCTTTAAATCTGTAGCATTTTACCTTTGTAGCATTAATTTGCTGTTATAATATATTGCCCATAGGGTATATAATGTCCTCAGTCAAATAATAATAATTCAGTCATAACAACTAAGCCTTTCTCAAATGTCATGACATTTGAAAAAAATTATTTCATCTGAACATTAACAAATATATTATCTGCTTTTGTTGTAAGTTGTGATGAGGCAACTTATTATTAAGGTTTCCTTAGAATAATAAAAATGTAAATATTCAACATGCACATCTAGATTTACTTTACGCTTATTTATTTACAAGTTTCCTCAAAATTGAAAATCTACTTTTTCATTATCCATTATGGCAAACTTCTGCAAACTCTATCACACATGATTAGCTTTGCTCAAGTCAGTCTTGCTTGAGTTTTTTTGGGGAGGTTCTTTAACCTCATTTTACACAATCTGGGCCAGAAAAAAACTCTGTTTTCTGAGTTGTAATGTGTGATACAGTTTCTTTAAATTTTTATGAAAGACAAAAGATGTTATGAGAATAATCTGCTTTTCTTTATTTTGTCTGTCTTTTCTGTAGTCTCCTGCTTCTTCCCAATGCTAAAACAAATCTTTATTAAAATGCACTGCGGGCTTGTCTAGACACACAGTTAGTGTGCGGCAAGCTGCAATATAAATCTATAGTACGCTAGTTGTCCATATACACCCTGCTACCATGCAGTAAAAGTTCCCTAGAACACTTTAATCTACTCTGCTTTACAGAGGTATATTAAAGCACACTAGGGAATGGCATACTGGTGCACTGTAGACTTGAACCCCAGTTTGCCACACGCTGTTTTTCTAGACAAGCCATGAGATTTATGAGCCCAATTCTTCTGCCATTGATGTCAAGGAAATGTTGTTTTTTATTTCAATGGGGAGCAGCAACAGTAACAGGCTGTACAACTACACCTTTGTTAGTAAATGTACCCTACTACTCTTTAAATGGTTTGAGATATACCTAACCTATTACAGTTTAAGTTGTACTAAAGTATATTTAAATAGAAATGTTTTAGCTAGGGACTTTGAGATTTGACATGGAGAAGCAGGATGGCTTTGTGGTTAAAGCAGTGGAATGGTATTCAAGAGAACTGGGTTCAGTTGTGCTACCCACTGTCATAAACAGATAGCTAAGGGTTAACGTCTCTTTCACCTGGAAAGGAATAATCTGAACCACCTGACCAGAGGACCAATCAGGAAACAGGATTTTTTTCAACTCTGGGTGGAGGGAATTGTGTGTCTGAGTTCTTTGTCTTCTGCCTGACTCTTTCTCAGCTATGGGAAGGATTTTTCTATTTCCTGCTTTCTAATCTTCTGTTTCCAGTTGTAAGTACAAAAAGATCAGATAGGATTTATATGTTTTTTTGGTATTTACATGTCTATAGTTGCTGGAGTGCTTTGAATTGTATTCTTTTTGAATAAGGCTGTTTATTCAATATTCTTTTAAGCAATTGACCCTGTATTTGTCACCTTAATACAGAGAGACCATTTGTATGTATTTTTCTTTCTTTTTCTATAAAGCTTTCTTTTAAGACCTGTTGGAGTTTTTCTTTAGTGGGGAACTTCAGGGAATTGGGTCTGCAGCTCACCAGGGAATTGGTGGGAGGAAGAAGTCAGGGGGAGGTCTGTGTGTGTTAGATTTACTAGCCTGATTTTGCATTCCCTCTGGGTGAAGAGGAAAGTGCTTTTGTTTCCAGGACTGGAATTACAGAGGGTGGACTCCCTCTGCTTAGATTCACGGAGGTTGCTTCTGTGTATCTCTCCAGGAGCACCTGGAGGGGGGAAGGGAAAAGATTTATTTCCCTTTGTTGTGAGACTCAAGGGTTTGGGTCTTGGGGTCCCCATGGAAGGGTTTCCGGGGGACCAGAGTGCCCCAAAACACTCTAATTTTTTGGGTGGTGGCAGCAGTACCAGGTCCAAGCTGGTAACTAAGCTTGGAGGTTTTCATGCTAACCCTCATATTTTGGACGCTAAGGTCCAAATCTGGGACCAGGTTATATGACCCCCACTTTCTGGGTCACCCTGGGCAAGTTCCTTAATCTTTATGTGCCTCGATTCCCTATCTGTAACCGGAGATGACGATAATGTTAACTTAGCTTGGATTAGTGTTGTGCATATAAATAAACTGAAGTTGGTGATAATGCAGGCTATAGCATTAGTTAGGGAGACTTAGTAATGAAAATATTTAAAACCGATTTTCAACCATTTAACATATCTTGCTATTGATAAAAGAAAGTATTTCTGTCTCTCTCATGTGCTGAATATTTACCCCTCCTCCTTTAAAACTGTATCTCTGTGTCTTTTTCAAAGCTTCCGCCAACACAGCTCTTTATGCAAGTAACAGATGCCAAGTTTATGTAAAAGCTAATTCTCCTTCCTCCAGTTGACCCACTTATGGTATGTATATTACAGTGATCCAGTAACCATCTAGCCAATGCATGCTCTCACTCTTTTTTGAACAGTGCCCTGCAAATTCTGCAATCTTACTATGATGTAGTCTGCATACTGGTGATTATTTCCCTGAATCACAGTACTTACAGCATTGCTTGAAGAATGTATTTGTGTGTAACACTCTAATGTTGTTTTTCTTTAATTATTTTGCTTTATATAAATAAGAATGACTGAAGAAGAATATCTCCACTTAATACAAACAACTACAAATGAACTGCTTTCACCTTCTGACGTTAGAGCAATAACTTCCTTGACGTTTGAATTGATGTGACTCAGTTATGTAATCTGTTCCAGACTAAGATCACTTTAACATTGTTCAATTGTTTTGCATTCACTACTTTGGCTATCTCATCCTATATGATGCTTATTATTAGAAAAATGAGCAATTACCGAGACAATCTCGTCCTCTGCTGGTACAGTTGCTGCTGATAGTGCTGCTGATAGTGCTGCTGCCCGGGCTGCCTTCCTCATTGCTCTCTGAGTCTGAAGATTGGTAAAGTAGTTTACAGCTGCGAACTCGATAAGTGCAGAGAAGACAAAGGCAAAGCACACAGCTATGAACCAATCCATGGCAGTAGCATAAGACACCTTGGGCAAAGAGTGGCGCGCACTGATGCTTAAAGTGGTCATTGTTAGAACTGTAGTGATCCCTTTAAAATAACAGAATGAAAATTAAGGTATTAGGATTTTGCTTACATCCATATTGCTTATAAATTGTTATAAATATATAGATTACACTTCCTATTGTTTCATTACTATGCTCCCTATCAGCTGATTAACAGATTGCAAAATACTCCTTGTGCTTCAAACAGTTCATATTTGTATATCTAACCATAGTGAATAAGCCATCCTAGATTGTATGCCATATTTTAAAATGGTACAAATGTAAAGTGAAGATACTCACTGGCTGAGTAAGTGTTCTTTCTAGAATGATGCTAAAACATGGATATAACAGCATGCCTGGAAGCACCACTTTCTAGAGAAGGTAGTTGTAGGAACAACATGAGGACCACACAAGGCAATTCCCATATAAGAAGGAAAGAGGGTCAGCTTTCAAAAACCTATTTTATCTATGGGTTAGTGAGCACTATCTATTGCAATAATCCAGGTTAAAATACTATAGTTTAGTAACATGTAATTTCAGCATCCTTCTCCACCCATCCCACTTTGAGGTTACATTGAAGGGACATAAGATGTCATACAGAACTCATGGGAGTTCTGCATGAAGACTAGTGGCAGGATAGCTTCCAAGATCAATGTTCACTCTTTACAGTGCCAGGTGGGTCTGAGGATACCTTATATTGAAGTAAATAGATTGCAGAACACTGCTTCTCTCCTCCAATGATCAGGAAAGGGTGGGTGGGAGGTAGAAAATGTTATGTTGTGTTGTATTGATCATCAATATGCTATGACTGATGCTGAGCAGTGAGAATGCAGTGTCATCACATACTAATGTAATACCTCACTGCAGCCTCTGGACTATGTGAGTTGATTATTTTAGAGTTCTCTCTGCAACTCTCTCTCAAGATGCAGCTTGCCAACTATCTGCAGTTCAGTACCACTGTTCCAATGTCATAATCTAACATGTTAATAAAATGCAAATAGAAGATTTAAAAAAACCCCAATATCTCCTGTCCCCAAAATTTGGCAACATTTTTATAACAGAAATATAAATAAGTCTGAGGTATAATTCAGTGTCAAAAGTCCATGACTCACATATGCACACGGGTGAACTTTTCAAGATTATATGTGCTGAGATTAGAACATGGTCGTGTGCTATTTAGCAATATTTAGTAATGTAATGATGGATTCAGTGTCTGTATAAATACTTATCGGTACTGGAATTTAGATATTTGGAATCTGGAAGATTCCTATCAGTAAGGGCTGAATGATTTTAGAAGATGATTTTCTTGAAATGCTCTGGACTGACAAAATCTGCCTTATCTCACAGAATGCTAAAACACAGTTGAAAAAATTGTACAATTGATATTTATTTATCTTTGGCTGTAGATTTTAAATATTTCTCAGTAAGATTTAAGAGAGTTTAGTTAACATCACTGTAAAACTCATTTTATTTCACTACTTGCATTAAAAATTTTGCTTTAAGTATCTTTCCACATCTGAGATTTTAATGAATAGGATAGCTCAAAGGTCATATTCTGGTTCCCAGTGTGATATGAAAACAAGAGAAAGCTGATTGTATCTATCTGTGCATAAGATTTTCCATCCTGAATCTATTAGCTAAATATTTATGTAGAGGGGACTCTTTGTGAGGACTCTGAGACAGACGTGGAATCTGGATGAAGTGGTGAGACCATGAACACAGTGGGTGTAAGCTAAAGGATAACTTGTATATGACTTTTAATGGGGAGTACATAGCAGTACAAAGGAGTATTACTGTACCTGAGATGGTTCTGCCTACCACACTGTTTCTTTCAGAAGTTTCTAGCAAGCAGATCTTTATGACCCTTGCTTCCCCTTCATCTTGGGATCATAGCATTCCTTATTTTTGTAGACTTTAATGTTGCACCCTTTTGAGGGATTCAGTCTGCTTACAATGTTGCCCCATTTATATAATATTGGAATTGGTTTTTGCAAACTAGCTTTAATCTCCCATCATTAATTTCTCCTTTCCCCCCTCTTTAAACCTTTAATTTGGGGAAATTCAGATGACTTTTCGAGCTAAATTCACTTAGATAATAATTATAACATAAATGATTTCAAATGTTATACATAATGGGATGTCAGGTCTTCCATTTTAAACCTCTGATTTGTCACTGGGTCTGATAATTTGCTCTAGGTAGTAAGGAACTGAGCCTGCAATCAGTTTGCAGGTGAAACTCTCTGGAGTCAAAGGAGTTTTCTCCGAATAAAGACTGCAGGTTCAGGCTGTAATAGGGATAAATCCTTCAGTCCTTACCCTGCAGAAACTTTCAGTATAGTCATTGGACTGAATGTCCTGAGTTAGAACTGATGGAGTTGGTATATTTTTTGTACAAAGTGTCAAGCTTGCTATTACTATTTTTTCAGCAAAACTGGCAGTGGCACTTGCATTTACTGTGTTTTCTAAGAATATTCCTCTGTTCCTAATTCTGTATTTACTCTTCAGTTTGAAATGGCTCATAAGACTGTCATTTCAGATGTTTGTAAATATTTTTAAAAAAAATCAGTCTGAAGACCTATTTACCCAATAGACTGAGCAATTCCAAATCACCCAGTCAGCCTGTCAGGTGAATAGTATACATTTCACCAACTATGCCATGATATGCTTCCAATCATCTGTAAATGTTCCATGAACTACACAGTACTGGGAGTGTTATATTATGATGTCGGATTGTCAACCCACATTTGTTCTATACACACTGCACTTCAGTAGCAATACAGCACCCTTTAAAATCTATTATATCAACTCATCACAGTATTATTCTTTATAGTTCTGTCTGAATACTTAAGACAATAAACATTAATTTCCAAATTTTCAAAAGTGGTCTCTAATTTTAGGTTCCACATTTTTGTTTTTTAGGGTGCCCAACTGCAGTTGGGATTGTAAGAATGAAGAAGCAAGCACAACTTTATTTCAAGTCAATGAAAGCTGTGTGCGCTTGGCACTTCTAAAAATTGGGCCCAAAGTGTCCAGTGGCTCTAACATGCACATGAGTAGCTGTACATATATTAATAGTTCCACTGCAGTTAAGGGAGACCCATAAAATCCAATCCTCCTGTCCCCTGAAGTTGGGCGACCAACATTTTTGAAAATATGACCCTAGATCCTGCAATCTTAGTATAAAAGGCAAATACAGGAGTTTGGTCTGTACAAAGACTACACGACTTGGCTCCAAGGAATTTACAGTAATATATCTAGAGCTAGTTGAAAAATGATATTGGGGAAAACGTGTTAAAATTTACAATTTTTCTCATTTTTCACTGTAAATATTTTTGATGAGAATTTTTTGTCCAGCTCTAATTATACTCCAGTCCTTCTCAACCATTTGGTTGGTGGAAGTTCTGTCTTTGAGATTGGTGGGCACAGTACAGGTCCAAAATTAAGAATGAAGTAAACAGAAGAAGAGTCTAACTTATAAAAGCCAAATATATATATATGAGGATCCAAAATATAAAATTGATAGTCCACCCTTTAACCCAAGCCATTGGAGAGAAGGCAGCCCAATGTCATGAGAGACAGGCAGATAAGAGAGCTTGTGATGGGGGTTTTGTTTGCGTTTATCACTCTTTTAACATAACTTTTCATAGACTTCTCCAATTTAACACTATACATTTAATTTTCATTAGTTTTATTGGTAAACCTTTCTTTGAATCTAAGTATTGATTTTAACAGAATGCAAATCAAGAGAAAACCTCTGTTCTCAAATCTGAATGGTGGATCTTAACTCTAAAACTCTTCGTGCACATATGCCCGGAAGGTCTATGGATACCACACAACAGAAACAGTCAAAATTGACCATGTAAATTTTCTGAGAACAGATTTCTGTTCCTAGTACGATTTTTTTAACATTATTTTTTTTTTCAATACAATTATTTTTTTTGTTCCCTGGGATCCATTAGCTTTTTCTTTCTCTACTTAAAAACAAATTCCCATCACACTACAGTAGCTGTTCAATACAGTGGATTCAATACAACAAATGAATTTCATGGTAAAAACATTAATACCAGCCACAGTTCTTGCTGGAACAGATTCTTTGTTGATCCAAAACACAACCTGAGACAGGACTACAGTCATGGTGCATGGAATATATGTCTGAATGAGATAGTAGCCTATTTTCCTTTGCAGATGAAAATAGAGCAGCTGAAGTGAATATTCACCTGCAACAAACAAGCAATGAAAGATGATGAATAAATGGAATGATGACATGAGCTGTTGCAGAGACTTTAACACAGCATACCAAAAACTGTTCTAGCTGGAACAGACTCCTTATTAATCCAGAAAGACACCTGAGAAAGAATGACTGTCATAATGCAGGGAGTATAAATCTGTATCATGAAGTAGCCCATCTTCCTTTGCAAGTGGAAATAAACTGTCATTATTACGTATTCACCTGTTAGGAGACAAGTATGTCAGCGTTATTTCGGCAATATATGAATGAACATTACTGGAGTAAACTTTGGAATGTCTTATGTTAATATGTTGTGTTTTGAGGAAAGCAGTGGTGAATAATGGTGGTGAATAATAAAGTTTAGCTGATTAATAGAAGCTAAAGTGAATCAACTGAGATAAAGAGAAAAGGTAAATCAGTTATTACTTTGATATGTTGTTCTGCTATTGAAAAAGCAGTGTTCCTGAAAGTTACATTAAACTTTGCCCGCCTATGAGCAATATGTTGAAAATCAATCTTTTGCAGGAAACAAACAAAACATTTTCAGCCAATTTAGTTAGGGGAAGAAGAGTAAACAGTTAAGAGATAAAAAGGAAAGCAATTAGTTGGTTTCCAATGAGTGTTTTATAATGTGTCAATTCTACATGAGGCTATGTCTTACCTGTGTTAGATTTAATTGTTTCACTAGACACTGTTTGTCCTATAAGATCATACTGGAGGAGACTGGAAGACTCTTGTGGTACTTCTACTGAATACAGAGGTCCCTTTTTCCATGTGTAAATGATTTCACTTTTTGGATAGGCATCTGGGATATCATAGAGAAAAAAATAGAGAGTATTAATTATATTACAGTAGTGCCCAATGGCCAAAATAAATCCTATGGGCACCCTATGGTAGGTGTTGTACAAACAAGGACACTTGGTCCCTACCATTACAAACTCTTTCTAATCTAATTAAAATTCAGTTCTAATTAAGATTCAATTCCTGAGCATAACAAACAGGATGGGGGGACAGGAATGATGAGGGTAATAGTAATAATAGCTTCTCCTTCTCAACCTTCCTCTTCGCCCTGGCTCCCATGTAGCTAGCATCTCCATAGGACCCTTTTCGCCCATTTAGCCACATAGGAAGGGCAGACAGTGCTCATGCCCAGGCTGAGAACCCATAACGTAGACTAATAACATGCCTCAGCTTGAGGGTTTTGAATTACATTAAGGTTCTTTTTTATTCTAATTTTAAAATTCCCTATCAATTCATAATGCATTGTGCTCCCTTAATATTTGTCTTGTTTCCCTCCATAAATAAAAGGTGATCTTGTCCCCATGGCCTTTGTTTTTATTTTCCTTCTGTGCCACATAGACTACAACCACCACCCATCTACCTACCATTAAAGGGGCTTATTAAGAAACATAAGCTATCACTATGGCTCCCTAGGAGGATGAGTCCCCCTTTCTCTACATACACCACATCAAGAGGAGGCTTATCTGCCACACATGTGGGTCTCTGAGACTGTCAGGGCCCTGAGAGATATCCCACTCACTCTGATATTGCCCACAGTAGAGGGGTGGTTCCCTCCAGCTGAGGGCAGAAAGTCTGTTGATTGCAAGTGGTCATTTCAGCATAGTTCTTCATTCGAAATATACCAGTTTCTTTAATAAGTGAGAGCATATAAAGATAACCTTTCTTCTCTGCTAAAACAGCAGATTTGTTTAAAAGGTACCAGTATACACTTGACTGTGTCAGAATAACAAAAAACACAATACAGTTTATAGCCATGAGCTTGCAATGAGATCCACTAGCCTGGATTCCACTGACTATGCAAAGTCCTGGTACTAGTGGTATGCATGAACAGATTCTGATGTGGGATATGGGCCTATAGTTAATTAACTCCTATTAAGGACCCCATTTTCAAGTTCTTAAAATCACTAACAGGCCCTACATCCTGTTGTTCAAATATGAATAAATATATCAAAAAATCTGAAACTTTTACAAAAAACTTACAGCTCCCAAACTTCAATGGACAAGCATGGCCATCCATAGGGAAGTTTACCAGCCGCATGGGACAATCAGCATTAATGGTCAGTCTAAAATACATTAAAATAAATTGTACTCAGTTCCTTCATTAACAGCTGAAAACAAGTTCAACAGGAAACAGAACAGCAGAATCTTACCTCATCGTATAGAGAATAGTTCCATTCTGCATAATTCTGAAAAGTTTGTTAGGAGTTGTCATATTATGAGCAATTGACTTTTTTCCATTTCTAAAAAAGGTGTCTGGTGTCCAGATCTTACTGACCATTAAATTGTTCAATCTAAGAATTTCAGTTGGCCCACTAAACTTCAACCTCTCATCAGTCCAAGTCTGCCGAAAGAAAACATCCATTGTGTATTCCTACAGGAAAACAAATCAATCATAGATCATGGCCAAAAGTACTGACCTAATATAACTCAGTGGAGGACACAACACAGGTGGTAACCACATTTCATTCACCACTGCTTAATCGCTTTAATCCTATTATCATTAAGTAGTTGCTAAAAAAAAGTCAGTCTATGAGAAAAATATCCTATTTTCTTACTATTTTAATAAAGAGCTGCAAATTAATCATTGAACAGGTAATTTGATATGAATACAAAGAAAGTTCATTTGGCTCTCACAAAACACAATTTAATTCAAATGACTGCTGTTGTAAGGAGATACAAATGTCTAGTTTTATATGCCTTATGACTGCTACAAGAAACTCTCAGTACTTAGTGAAAGTGAACAAAAAAAGACACCCTCAATATCTCTTATGCAAATTATTTTGCATATTTGTTACAAAAATCTTATCTATATTCATTATAGTGTGATTACACAGCATGTCAAGTTACTTCATAGTGCTATTGCAAATTAATGCTTACAAAAACTTTTTCTAATGTTCATGTCAAACTTTTCAAGGAGCCTCTAAATCCATATTTAAGCACCTAAACAAGTTACTCAGAAGCCCAAATATAGACACCTAACAGTAACCGCCCAAGTTAGAGAATACACAGCCACTGTGACTCATAGCTGGAGAGCGAACACCATTTCTAGAATGCAAATATACTTCATGGTTATTTGGGGAGCATGGGAAATGGTTTCGTTTCGATGGGTTAAACTCTTGCTATTGGTTTCAATGTACGTTCTTGTAAACGAATAACTTTTATAGGAGTCTGCAGCTACCTGTATTCGGGTACCACACCTTATAGCTTCAACTGCTTTACTGAGAAAAGTAAAAGGTGGAACTCATCAGTATTCCCGAATTACTCCTGTCTTTATTTTACTATTAGTCTGTTTCCTAACACGCAGCCCTGCTGTAAAGCTCTGTATTGTAGCACACGTGCCTAAAATCTTCTTAATGGTGCTTATGCATCTTTAACCAAGTCTTCCTTTCATTCAACACATAAGTAAAGCAACGGTCGCTCTCGTTGCCTTAGCTTGGGAAACAAACTTATTTGCAACCCATTCCTCTCAAATGTTCCTTGCAAATGCTGCCGAAATTGCCTGGCCAATTAGGTTGACACCATTGTGGAACTCGCTCTATGGGACCCAGTAGTAAAATGCTCTCTGCTCGGTCCCTCAGAGACAGGGATTGTCAAGAAGATTAAACCCTAGTAATCTGCTCTGACAGTCCACTCAGATGCCACCGTAATGAATCCTGGAAAACAAGACCGAGGCCGGGGACAAGCGAAGCTCCCATGCTGGAAAGATCCCACGGTTTGTGCGGCGAGAATGTCAAAAAAAAAAGGGAACTGTTACCGAGCCCTTGGTGTATGTAATTTATTATGAGTCTTACCATCTCCACGTCTGACACGGGACCGAAGCTGGTCACATAGATATCCGTTTTGACTTCTGTAACAGCACCTAGCGGACATTCAAACAAGCTCTGAGCACTGCCAGGGTCACAAGCGAAGAGATGTATGCTATCGACAGGATTTCATTCAGCAATCCGCTTACCCACACAGCACCTTGTCCAGGACATTAGCGTGGCCCTGGGGCACAGCAACACTGCTGTGGAGGAACGTGTTCCCTAGTGCATTACAAAACAAACGGGATGTACGCAGGGAACAATGTTCACTTTGACCTTCTGCTTCTGGATTGTGTAAATCAACAGCAATTGTTTCTCCTGTAAACAACTCCATTCTGAAGGGGTAATTCAGATGCAAACTTTCTGCAAACCCCCACGTATCTGTTTGGAAGAGACTCGTCTATATTGAAGGGGGTGGGGAGAGGACACCTTCCACTGCTGTGACTTTCCCTAGGAGAAGGGGGTAGGAATTCAGGGCATGCAACTGTTTCCTCTCTAAAATCGATTTTGGACACAGGGAGAGCTACAGTTAAAGATACTGGGTTTCTCTACCTCCAAATCCAGGTCGGAGCCTGTTGTCATATCCATCCAACAACTTATCCAGAATTCGGGTGATGTTTTCAGAGTACAGTTTCCCTTCATCAGTCTGGCTCCCCAGCGCCTTGTCTACACTGCAATTAACACATCAACAATGCCATCATCCAGCCAGTCCTTCCCCTTCCGTGCAAAGTCAACAGTTGCTTTTCTTTAGCCAGGGTCACGGAAACACACCAGGAAAAATACACCCCGCCACCCATCCCCTTTTCCCCATTGACTCGACTCCGGGCAGGGCACTTGGGTTGCTTAGTCTGTGATTGTCTTTAGCATTGTTTAAGAGCTTACTCACCAGAGAGTAATGCACATCCAAGAGAACAACCAAGCCATGCTTCAGCACTGCGGTCGGGACTCCCGGATAGCCTTCTGCCTAGTTAACTGGAGCAAGTTCCACAGTCCATCTTTTCCTCTCTCCCCTGGGAATGCCCGGGGCTTTATGATCTAAAAATGCAGTTGTGCAGGTGGAGTTGTTTGTTTTCTCCCTCTTCTGGTTCTGCACCCTCTTGTGCGTGTGTGTGCGCGCGGTTTGATGTCCACGCCGCGGTTCAGCCTCGTCTGACTGTTTCAGTTGGGGAATTAGAGTTTGAAGGGACGGTGCACGGTCGGAGAGCAGTGACAATAATCGAATAAGGCATTAAGGGAGATTAAAAGGAAGAAATCCACTGCTAGTTTTGGCATGGAATTAGCAGGGACCCGTTAGGAAATCTGGAAAAGCGCTGGCATCTTGCTGATAGAGATTATATTAGAAATGGCCTCAGCTTTTATTATTTTTGTGGTTCACAGAGAGATTATTATGCAGCTTCTGCATCATTAGAACTTTAAAAAAAAATCTACGATTTTTCAGTAGGCTGTTTTCTGACCTTTCCCAACAGATTTATCTGTGACAAGGCCTTTCAACCTATCATAGGGTTTCTTGAATCCCCCATTAACATGTAGATGTTCATCCTTCAATGCTAGTTTTCTTTTTTAATACTGGTCTTTATTGGGGAGTTGCATGGAACTATTTATATTCAGATTTTAAACCAGAGCATTATGAAACATGCTACTTCTGCCCGGATTGGTGCTATCCCATTTTAAATACTAGGGTTTATGTATTATTGCTAATGTTGTAATGATAGGTATTACTGATTGGATCATTAAGGATCACATTCTTCAACAATTGTGTTAATATAGCCAGCTCTAAAGGAAGGTAAGATCAGGCCTATCTTTCAGTGAAGCCACTAAATGATATAGCTGGCATGCATGCATTTAGCTCTGTTATAAATAAAACAACTAGATGTCTTGTCTCCTAATAGTAATAGGTGGGGAAAACAAGTCACTGGATCAAAGCAGACTAATTCTTTGTAACATTTTGTTGCTTAAAATACATCTCCTTCACTGAGACTGTAAGCAAATATATTTAAGTTCCCATTGATAGACCCAATGCAGGGTGATTCTATGGGGCTGATGGAGGAGAATGTTCATGTCACAGCAGAGATCTTTCTTTCATCATATGTAGTCCAACAGTTAGTTTGTTTATTAGGTGTTTCCCCACCCAGTTTAAGATTTGGGTCCAACAAAAAAGGGTAAAAATGCTCTAAACTATATAATTGCTAACAAAATGAATGATCTATTGTCATTCAGAGACATTTTTTCTGTGACATTATGTGAGAATGGGACTATCTAGCCTATAAACATCACAGTAAGTACATCAAGTATTAAAGGGATTCACTGTATGTAATAGAGAAATCAGAAAATCAAAGCTGCCATGCCATGGGGGTTTTATTCCCTCTCGGGATCACTAACCAGGATTCCAGGCCCACCACTTTAAAAGTCTCCATATTTCTCTAATACATTTGATTTCACTGGCATGTTCTCTACAGCTTTTATGTGCATCTACTCTAGTCAGAACATTAAAACTGCATTTAGCCTTTAAACACCACTAATGCCCATTTTTAGCAAACATGCTTCCATTAGTATTAAATATGTAAACACATTTGTCTTGCAGGGAGAGGTAGCTCAGTGGTTTGAGCATTGGCTTGCTAAACCCCCCATTGTGAGTTCAATCCTTTAGGGATGTGGGGCAAAAATCTGTTTTGGGATTGGTCCTGCTGTGAGCAGGAGGGTGGACTAGATGACCTTAGTCCCTCCCAACCCCGATATTCTACATGTTAACAATTTTTTGTGGCTCTCCTGTGAGACTTTGTTATATTCACTGCACAGCTACTTATACTCCCTGACTTACATCAGGACCACTGCTTGGAACGGTATCTTTTCATGTGCTGCATAAGGAAAGAAAGCAGTTGCTCCAAAATAAAAGCAAGAGCACTGTTATAAACAGATAGCTAAGGGTTAATGTCTCTTACACCTGGAAAAAAGTACCTGAAACACCTGACCAGAGGACCAATCAGGAAACCAGATTTCTTCAGATCTGGGTGGAGGGAAGTTTGTGTGTAAGTCCTTTGTTCTTGGGTCTTCTGTCTGTCTCTCTCGGCTATGAGAGGATTTCTGTTTCCTGCTTTCTAATCTTCTGTTTCCAAGCTGTAAGTACAAATATAGTAAGGCAGTAAGGTTTCTACTGTTTTCTTTTGTATTTACCTGGGTATAGTTGCTGGAGTGTTTTAAATTGTATTCTTTTTGAATAAGGCTGTTTATTCATATTTCTTTTAAGTAATTGACCCTGTATTTGTCACCTTAATACAGAGAGACCATTTTTTATGTATTTTCTTTCTTTTTACATAAAGCTTTCTTTTTACGACCTGTTGGAGTTTTTCTTTAGTGAGGAACTCCAGGGAATTGAGTCCGTGCTCACCAGGGAATTGGTGGGAGGAAAAAGTCAGGGGGAAATCTGTGTGTGTTAGATTTACTCGCCTGACTTTGCATTCCCTCTGGGTGAAGGGGGAAGAGAGATTAGCTCTCGGTACTTCTGTTTTCCAAGGCTGGGAACGGGGAGGGTGGAATCCCTCTGTTTAGATTCACGGAGCTTGCTTCTGTGTGTCTCTCCAGGAACACCTGGAGGGGGGAAGGGAAAAGGTTTATTTCCCTTTGTTGTGAGACTCAAGGGATTTGGGTCTTGGGGTCCCCAGGGAAGGTTTTTTGGGGGACCAGAGTGCCCCAAAACACTCTAATTTTTTGGGTGGTGGCAGCTTTACCAGGTCCAAGCTGGTAACTAAGCTTGGAGGTTTTCATGCTAACCCCCATATTTTTGGATGCTAAGGTCCAAATCTGGGACTAGGTTTATAATAAGCACCTTCTCAGATTGCTCACTCCCTGAGTGTTCAAACAGAAATCATAAAACGACTTGAACCTTGAGATGATGGCTAAAGCACAGGGCATTCATTCTCCAGAAATGTCTCCAGAAATGTACATATCAACTGAAACTACATCTCACATAAAAAATACATAAACCCAATTTTGGCTTTCTTTTTTAGTTTATAATAACAGATACTTCAAGGCAAGGCACTTCCTGGGGATTAATGGTTCAGTGCTGCAGTGCCATTGGCTCCTCCCAGTTGTGCATTAATCCCCAGAAATGCCTACAGCTTGTTCTTATTGCTTAAGTAGAGCAGATGTTTTCTTATTAATCAAATCAAGTATTGCAATGTTGAGTACTCTTCAGTCCAGTTCAAAACAAGGCTTTTAATGTACAAAGTGAAAGGACAAGACGACTCAGGGTGAGTCAGATGAAGGGGAGAATGCTGTCTCCATAAATTGGACTTGATAGTATTCTCACTTCTTGATCCAACTCTGACTAGTACCAGTAGTCAGGCCATTTTTACTATGATTCTGCTGTCAGTGGAGCAGTGAACAAGACACTAGTGGCCTCCCTCTCTCACCAATCCTGCTCTGTCTATATGGCAGGAACTATCACCAGTTTTCTCTATTAACGCTCCATTCCTCTGGGGGAGCTAAATTCCATTTGTTCCCCTTAAGAGACCTTCATTGCTACAGATCATGGTGACATATACTATTTGGTATATTTAATTCATTAACACAGTTAGACCAATGTCTTCCTGATTTTGGGTGCTTCAGTTTCATATACCTAGGGCCTGATTTTTCAGAAGTGCTGAGCACCCAGGACAAATGGAATTTGGTGGGTGCTGCAGCGGCCCAGAACTTTTGAAAATCAGGTCTCCCCAAAACTGAGACACCCAACATTTGTGCATACTTTTGGAAATTCAGTTTCAGGTATGTCCATGATATAGAAAAATTATTAGATCACTTATTTGGTCAGAAACATTTGTAAGTTGTTGATGCAACATATGAGCAAACTAAATTAATTAAAACCTTATGAGATAATTTTTGCGAGGCATAATGCATATATCTCTCTATTTCAGGCAACGACAGGTGAAGGCACAGAAAAGGCTATGGACAGAGACAGAGTCAACAGTCAAAAACATCTCAGTATTTGACAGAGAGAAAATTCAAATTACACAGTAATTTTAGCCCAAATTTGAAACACCTCCTCACAGGGACTATCCTTAATCATGTGATCCAAGCCATCCTATTGACTTCAATAGTTTATTTGTGTGAGTAAGGTCTTCTCATGTGAGTAGCAGTTGCAGGCGCTGGTGAGACCCCATCTGGAATATTGTGTGCAGTTCTGGTGTCCCATGTTCAAGAAGGATGAATTCAAACTGGACAGGTCCAGAGATGGGCTACTAGGATGATCCGAGGAATGGAAAACCTGCCTTATGAAAGGAGACTCAAAGAGCTTGGCTTGTTTAGCCTGGCCAAAAGAAGGCTGCGGGGGGATATGCTTGCTCTATATAAATATATCAGGGGGGGTTAACGTTAGGGAGGGAGAGGAATTATTTAAGTTTAGTACTAATGTAGGCACGAGGACGAATGGGTACAAACTGGATATTAGGAAGTTTAGACTTGAAATTAGACGAAGGTTTCTAACCATTAGGGGAGTGAAGTTTTGGAACAGCCTTCCGAGGGAAGTAGTGGGGGCAAAAGACTTATCTGGCTTCAAGACTAAACTTGATAAGTATATGGAGGGGATGTTATGATGGGATAGTTTAATTTGGGCAACTGATCTTGGATTATCACCAGATAAATCTACTCAGTTGTTTGTGGGGAGATGTTGGATGGGATGGGATGGGAACTGAGTTACTGCAGAGAATTCCTTCTTGGGTGCTGGCGAGTGAGTCTTGTCCACATGCTCAGGGTTTAGCTGATCGCCATATTTGGGGTCGGGAAGGAATTTTCCTCCAGGGCGGATTGGCAGGGGCCCTGGAGGTTTTTCACCTTCCTCTGCAGCATGGGGCATGGGTCGCTTGCTGGTGGATTCTCTGCAGTTTGAGGTCTTCAAACCAGTTTTGAGGATTTCAATAACTCAGTCCTGGGTTACGGGTTGTTATAAAAGTGGATGGGTAGGGTTCTGTGGCCTTCCTTGTGCAGGAGGTCAGACTAGATGATCATATTGATCCCTTCTGACCTATGAGTCTATGAGTCTATGAGTCTAAGACAAGGCCCTACATTAGTAGTGCTGTCTGGAGGAGCATTTCCTTGTTTTGACTGGCATGTAGGGTGACCAGATGTCCCAATTTTATAGGGGCAGTCCCAATTTCTGGCTCCTATTACCTCCCACCCCCTGTTCCGATTTTTCATACTTGCTGTCTGGTCACCCTACTGGTATGCTAGCTAGTGAGAGCGCTCTGCTCTGGTGCTTTTGTTTCTATTGTCCTTTTCAGAGCATGGGGTGTTTTTTTCCCCTTTTTCCTATTGAAAAACTTTCTCCTCTTCTCTTCCTCAAAACCCTATGTCATGGCAAGCTTCCTAGGTCAAGCAGAGCTGGATGAGATTTCATTCAATGCCCACTCTCAACTTAGCCCCAGAAACTGATGCAGAGTTACAAAAGGCATTTGATTGAATGTCCTAGCTCTGCAGTGCTCCAAATCTCTGCCAGCTGAGAGACAAAGAGATCCTCAGGGTCAGAGCCTGTCGTGCACCAGACACTGTTCCATGAATCCAAAGTTGCCCTAAAGCTGCCTTACACCGTCACCCAGAGTAGCTCCTATGGTTCCTTTTTCCCTGCAGCAACTGCAGGGGGGATAGCAGGGAAAGAGGGAGTATGAACATGGCCCTTGGCAAGTTGGCAGCTGGCACAAGTTAGAGCAGCAGTCTGTTCTAACCTGCACTAACAAACCAGCCCAACAGAGAGCAGCCTTGGGATTACAAGAGCACAAAGCCTTCTCTGAACCAAGTCTCTCCCTTCAGTTGCATCAAACACTCCTCAGCTGTTGCCTAAACCTGTAGGTGTCTACATTCCCTAGGCACCTAGATATCTGTCATTAGGCGAGTGCATAGCTGCACCTGTCCTATGCCCACTTGCCTCACTCACACATAAACCATGGTAGGATCCTTGAATTAAGTATTCCTCTGCCTATCTTGCCTGCAGGACCCGATCTGGAAGGCCTGCTCAGAGGCCATGTAACATGTTGGCACATGTACAAAATGCCAGAGGAGGAGATGCTGTTATAATCTTTAGCCCAGTGTTTAGGGCAGGGCTTTCCAGGGCTGAGCCCTGGCACCCCTAGGCTTGACAGTTCATAGCCCCGGCAGCTCTGGGCTTGCCGTGTCAGTTATAAAAGTTGCTTGAGCCCTGGCACCTCTTTCATTACAAATTAAGCACTGGGTGAGGGCACTCATCCAGGATGTGGAAGAGCTGGAGTTGCCTGCCTGATATAGAGGTGGGATTTGAACTCACATCTCTCATTTCTTAGAAAGTGCCCTATGGCTGTGGGGTATATTTTTCAGTCTTGCCCATTAAATATGTTCCACTTTGTATAATTAGTCATTGGACCAGGGATATGAACTGGGGTTTCCCACACCCTAGGTAAGCATTCTAACCACTAGGATACAGCATCATTCTCTGAGGCCTTCTCTGACCTAATGACTATTTAATTAATGGAGCCAGAGGCACCAACCCCTCCATTTTTTACCAAAAAAGGCTTATATGCCAAACTCCAGCAAAGAGCTCCTGGCTGTGAATACCAAGTGGAGATAGGCACTCTCTTCTCACTCAAACTTAAGTATCTAAATCCCTCCGAGGGGTGGGACTGAGGCCTCACCTCTCTCCTCTTCTGTTGGTGAGGTTAGGCAGCTCTTCGCTCAATTTGTTGGCTTTTGTGAATCCTATTCTTAGTTGCATAACTCTCCTATGCATTCTATAGGGAGCCTGGGCACCTGCTGTGGAATCCACTAGGCATCAGGGTGCCTAAAGTTAGGCATTGCAACTTTGAGAAAAGATCCTTTTTGTCAGTCTAGCCCTTTTTGGACCAAACGTTTGGAAATCCGGTAAGAAAAATGAACTGACTATCTGAGAAACTGGCAACAGCTGGCGCTTTGGATAGCAACATTGTAAGTGTGGAGGCACAGTTTCACTCTCCAGCTGTCAACATTATCACCTTATGGAACATAATTAAAACTGTGATGAAAAATAGTGCATCTGAGTCACAAGAGCAACAATACTCCTGAAAGTGAATGAATTTCTTGTCTGCCTAAAGGAGGTGTGGGAGACAACTGGACATGTGCAGACAAGTTCCTAACTTCCTGAGAGAAGCTTTTGGAACCAGAGCCATGAAATGGAAATCTAACTAGATGACTAGTCTGACTGAAGTGAGTGTGGCAGCTCCTGGGTTAAAGTACCAAAATTGACACAAAACCCACAGGATTCCAATTATGTTTCCAATATTTGCTGTTACCAAAATGCTACAGGTGGCTAATGTAGGAGCCATTCACCTCTGGAGAAAGGAGATGCCTACTATTTTTTTTCCTCCTTCATCATTCACCTTGCAAGGAAAATGATTCTGCACATACCTGTATTTAAATAAGGGGCAAAGATGGTGTCTTTTCGGATCACAAAATTCATTTGCTTCTAGAATTGAAGGAAATAATGGGAAAACTGTTCCTGAAAAATGTGTCCTTTTTTGTCAACATTTTTCAGAATTTGAAATGTTTGACCAGCTCTATTTATTTGCCAATGAAGAAACCCCTCTCCGTTTTAGATGATGTATGGTATACATGTAGCTAAAGATCAAGGTCATGCTTGTAAATTCAATGGAAATGAGATTCTTGTTCCTGTTCTGGCTTCTTTATGTCACAAAACAGCTTTAAAACTTTACAGTTTATCCTTGCTTGCGACAGTCCTGAAGTGTTATATAGCTCCCACATTATCTCCTATGCCAGCCTACAGCTGGAAGATGGTAACTGATGGCAGAATTATCATGCTTCCATGGGAGGTGGAGAGAGGGCAAAGCAAAGCAAGCTTTTAATATGTATAAACTTGCTCCCTCCCTAAGACTGAGCTGAGCCCTTGTGATATAATGTTGACAGATTGTTTTGCCCCCCCCAACCCCATTTGTTTAACAGCTTCTGCCTGAGTTTGTGAGACAGACACAAAGATATATTTAGTGGGGATGTTCTTTCAATACTACGGTAATGTAATATTAAATGGGAAAAAAACTGTTCCACCAGCCATGATAACTTGGCTGTGTGTCATTAATATATTATTATATTATATTATTATTATTATATAATGCTGTACCTTTACACAGCTCTTCATAAATACAGAATAAGGCTTGGTCCCTATTCTGAATCGCTTAATCTGCAGGGGAGCAGAAACCTAGGCATTATGATGGAGCAGGAATGCAAAGGGGAGAAGATGATTCTTTGTTTCCTCCTGAACCTAAGTAAATTATTCATGGTGGCCAGAAAGCCCTAGCTCCACGGAGCTAGAGGAATTGGACTCTCTCTATATGACCGTTGGCCCAGCATAGGTTAATGCTGATTGAGTCTGGATTAATTTGTGCAGGTCCCCCACCTGTAATCTGTTTATCTACTTATATGTTTAATGCCGCATTCAGCATGGTACTCAGACAGTAGGTGACGGGGAAAGCCTCCCACACCTCTCAGATTTATGGCAACAGCAACTGTTGCGGGAGGCCCTAACAGCCCATTTTCATTGTTATGCTGCCATGGACCTGGATGCAAGCTGAAGTAGTGTTAAGTGATAGCAACCCCTGTCATGTAACAATGATAGTGGCGTGGCTTTCTTTTAACATTGGGCTGGAACTGTATTAGAATAAAGGAAAAAATATTAGTCCTAGAGCTCCTCCCTCTCTCTCTGCTTCACTGCCCATCTTCAGCCTAGAATTTTTCCCAGCCACTCCAGCTGTTGTCATACTTCGATTTACAGAAACGGTACACCTACTCCACCCTGCTCCCATTCCCCCCAGTACCATCCCCTCCCCTAAAGATCTGTGGTTTTGTGAAGTCAACCATCCTGCCATTTCTGCTGAGAAAAAACCTGTACACATACAGCAATGAAAGCGTCAAATGAATGAATCCAAACTCACTTTCTGATCCCCATGTGACAATGGTAATATGGGGCTCTCAGTTTGGTTATAAAATATGTTGACACTTAAAAATGTGAAGAATGTCTCTCTTCTGTTCATATTTCCAACTGTAACTGTATCATTTATGCATAATATAAAAATAAAACATTTTCAGTACAGAATCTGAGACAGGACAAGATAATGTAGTATGACAAGCAATTCAAGTGTTTCCTTAACAGATTACTATTCTTGGAAGATACTGTTTTAGTGGATACTTTTTTCCTGTGGTTGTGCATTTAGATATGGAGCCATAAGGGCCTAAAAATTATTTTGTGTGGGCAAGATCTTTATTAATAAAACATTAATCACCATGTTTTTACATAATATCACTTTTTATACATAACAAAAGCTTACATTCAGTTTTCAGAATTATTTCATTTATTACTCTTTTTTTCAGATGATATAATTTTCTCATAAATTCACCTCTTCAGATCAAATTTTCTACAGTTGGCTTCTGTCCAAAAGTATGAGGGAAACCCTTGCAGCCTTAGAATTGGAGGAAGGTGAAACAGATTTCTTTTTAAAAAAAACAAAACAAAAAGAGGAAACAATTTTAATTCTAAAGCACATTTTTTGAGACATTGATCTGAATAAAATAGACTTTTGAAAGCAGAAATTAGACATCTAATTAGTCTTCTACAGGAGTAATGTTCTGCTGGTTCAAGTTAAAAAATGATTTCAGTTAGGTAAAATTAAGACTGTTTGGAATCTGACCATGCACACAGCAATTATTTTTAAGTATACAAATGAGTGCTTCCAGATAGATTAATTAACACAGAAAGGCAGAGGGTGTGTTTCAAAAGTGCCTAAATGACTTAGGAGCCTAAGCCTGTATTATATATACATTTTTATACCATGCTCAACACCATAGTATCTGAGTGCTTTCCATGAGCGCATTAAACACCATGACTATATACATCCTCTCACCAGAGAAAGAATCACATGGAGCAGAGTATTTTGTTTTGGTAAGTTATATATATCTGTTGTTGTGTATTTATATTAAAGAAGACAAGTTCAAATAAATGAGCCTTCCACTTGGAGCAGAAAGTGGTGAGATTTGTGATAGTTCTTAGTTTCTGGTGGGGCAGTTCATTCAATAGTCTTGTATCAGCCCTGGAGAAGGTTCTGTCTCTCACACAAATGAGTTTTACTCTTATTATTGAGAGTTCCATTGCATCAGAAGAGTGAAGTTGTCAACAACAGTCTTTGTCCCACAACCTTAAAAAGTCCTAAGTATCCTGGGCCCAGGCCATGGAGTGCTTTGAAGATAAGGCCTTGAACTTGATTTGGAATTCTATAGGAAGCCAGTGAAGAGAGCTGAGGACAGATTTGATGTGCTCACAGTAGTCTCTGTTCCTGAGGCGCATACTGCAGCATTTTGTACTAGTTGGAATTTCCTCATTGCTGAAGATTTCATGCCCAGCTATAACACTTGCTGTAGTCCAACTGAGGGGTGACAAAGGCATGAATAACTGAGGCCAGATCTTCATCCACCAGTGTGGGACAGACTCTCCTAGCCAACCAGAGATGGTAGATAGCATTACTCAATGTGAGAACTGAACATCAATGAGGAATCCAAGAGTACTTCTAGACTACGGACTGAATTGACTGACTGTGGATGTGAACCTTCACTCAAAGGAGACTGCACTGTCACTGAAAACTCCTCAAAATACTTTCATCTGCCCACCAGCATCACCTCTCTTTTGCTCAGGTTCAGCTTCAGACAGCTTTTCTTCATCCATGAGTTGATCTCATCCAAGCACTGGGCTGGTAGTGGTCTGTCTGTATGTGATGAAGGATAAGTAGTGCTGTGTGTCACCTGCATATTATTGGCATTTGAGTCCATGTCATCTGACCAATTCATCTAGTGGTTGCATGTACATGTTGAAAAGGACCAGAGAGAAAATTAATCCTTGTGGAACCTCACAGTTTTAGGGGTCTAGTGGCAGACGTGCAGTTTCCACACATCATTCTTTGTGTGTCCATCCCCACCTCAGGAAGGACTCAGACCATTTTAGTGCATTACTCTAGACTCCTGCCACTTCTCTCAGGTGAGACAGTGGTATAATGCTGCAGAAAGGTCCATGAAGGTAAAAAATGCACGTCTGTCCTCTATCCAATGGCAGGAGAAAATCATCCACCAGTGCCACTAAAGCAGACCCCTATCCTGTCCTGAATCCAGATTGTGTTGAGTCTCAGATGTTGTTTTCAGTTAGATGAGCTTGTAGTTGGCCTTTGGGTAGATTCTCTATGTGCTTGCTCAAGAATGACAGGTTTGACACTGGGAAATAGCTGGCTAGGAGTAAAATATCTAGGAGAGAGTTTCTTCAGTGTTTGAAGAAGAAAGGGAAGATTCCTTATCTGAATAAGGCATCGGCTATTTTGGTCAGGAGTGGCATAAGTTTTTCATGACTCTTTCACAAGCCAGGAAGGGCATGGGTCAGATTCACAAGTCTTGGATTGGGACTCTTTTAGGGTGTTCAGAAGAGTTCCTGAATGTGCATGATCTTTCAGTGAAGTAGGATGATGCATGTGGTAGGCACTCAGGATTGCTGGAGCAATTTACCCCCCAGATAGCTTCTTGGGTGGGATTTGGCAGCCTTGGTGGAGGCTGATAGGAAAGTTCTCTTGGCCTGTAATACAGCTTCAGCATAGGCTTTGAGGAATCCATTATGTTTCATCTTGTCTGAATCAACCTCTGTTTTCCACCATTGATGCTTGAATTTCTAACTCTCTCTCTCTTCATCCAGTATAGGGTGTCAGAAAACAAAGGAGCAACGAGGAGAAAGGGGCAGTTTGGGGGACAATGTGTGAATGAATGTCCAAGGCCAGTGTAGAATGGTAATGATTCACCAAGTTCTCAACTCCTTATCCTGTGGATGGGGTGCTGCTGTACTTTAGCAGACTTTCAAACTTATTGGAATCCATGAGTCTTTGTGATCAGATCAGGATCTTTCTTGTTGCCTGAGCATTGGAAGGTCTGATTACTGCCTTTATGACCTGAAGGATCAGCCCTTGTGTCTTGCTCTTCACTATAGTATCAGAGTGTCTGCATAAGTGTGTGCCACTTGGGAAGTGTGCATATTTATTACAGTGTATTAAGACTGCAGCTATGCAAAGTCTATAGCCTGTCCAAATGCTGTATTTGAACCTGGAGTCTTCTGGCCCCAGCTTCTTAAGTTTTCCCCAAAAATATTGTTTATTTCAATGTGCAACCATTGAATTTCCTGGACTCTTTGTCTTGCACAACAGAATGAACTAAGATATCCGGTGTCAGAGAAATGTTAAATTGTTGACATCACAGTGAGTCCTCCAGATGCTCTGTGGCTTCCCCAGTCTCCAAGTAGGTCCCTGGTCAGCTGTTGGGTCCAGTTCAAACTAGTTGATAAGTTGGTTCCATGTCCACTCTCTTGCTTGTTTTTCCTTGGTTTACCTATTCCTGTAATAATTACAGTTTGAAAAAGGTCAGTACAGTCATAAGTTACAAGTGCAACAACAATTTTAACTAATATGTTCCGTCTCTCTCTTCACCTCTCTCTCTCTCTCTCTCTCTCTCTCTCTCTCTCTCTCTCTCTCTCTCTATATATATATATATATACAGGGACTTGATTTATGCCCTGCATGGGTGGGTGGAGGCTGAGCTTCAGTGATATTAACTGCAATCCATGGAGCACAACTTAGAGAAAAGTTTCCATTGGTGTTCCAGACTCTAGACGAGTATCTGGCGCATCCTCCAGGTGGTCTAGCTATAATGACTCCTAGTCAGCATCACTCAGAGTAAGGGTGAAGGGTCACTTACACAATTTTGGACCTTCTTTCTGGTGGACATTGTATGCTGAGAGCCCTATGTCAGGGTCTGAGCTAGCAGACAAAATATAATGGGGTACTTCTTATTCCTGTTTTTCTTGTTGCCTTCCTATATTTCTATTTATTTTTAAATATATATATACCATAAGTTACACAGCATATGCAATGAGACCAAATTAATGTTGCTGCAGGACACCAACTTTGAATCTTCTAACTTCTTATTTTATTTGTACAACTTAATTTTTGCACTAATATATAATATTGAATTTATAATTCACAATAGAGATCCATTCAATTAGTGTCAAACTGCTCTGAGGCAAGCAAAAACAAATGCTTTGAAAACAGAACACCCTGAATATACAAAGGTAATCATTTAATTATTACTATTAATTTCTCACATCATTGGACTCAATTTCTCTAGTCTGAAGGGACATGCTTCTCAAGTTTTTTCAGGTTTATGAAAGATGGGAAGCAATGTAACTTTAATCCATCAAAACCAGTTCCTCAGAAGTGACACACTTTTAAATCCAGCTGCTAATACTAAACATTTATTCTGATCTTCAGCTATATAAAACATTTCTGAAGTGTTTGCAAATTCATTGCCTACATATTTTCCTGAATAACCAATCTTCTGCAGACAAAGTTAATTTTAAAAAAGAGGATGATCTTATTTTCTAACAAATATTATGTACTATTTATGCTCTTTTATTTACTATTTGTTTCCCGAATAAATCAGTGATGATGCACTGGGGCAATGTTTGCTTGTACTGTATTTCAGAAATTAAATATATGGATTGAATGAATTATAAATATGTTTACACATAAATTTTATTCAAACATACTGTACCATAAAATTCAAAATGTATGAGTGATCTGACTACATAACATGATGATGGTGGTTTGATTTAGGAAAGGTGAAACATTTCAACATTGTAATAAATTTACAATTTATGCTCCTTTTAAGTGGAAATTACTTTCAAAGATGTACAACATATCTGCTTTATATTTTTCTATTTTATATATGAGTAACATAATTGAGTATTTCTTATATTATTACAATTTTTTTAACTGACTCATGCAAGCCCAATGAAGGCTATTCAGAATGAGCTATTCAAACAAAGTGCACAAAGATCCCAGAAGGAGACACTGACACAGTTTTAACAGGAATGCTGCATTAGATCCAATAATATCTCTAACCCCCAAGGCTGATGCTAGGTCTGCACCTAATGTTGAATTGCCCAAGGCTCTGTGATTTTCTGGGGCAGGGGAAGAAGGGCTGAGGGAGCATTTTGTCAAGACCTCTTCCAACCACTTCCCCACATCTTCAAAGATCAATGATGGCAGCTCATCCTCTCCAGCCTCCCACTAATAGCATGCACTCTGATCTCCTCATGCTTTTCAACCCTCCCTTATCTTCAGAACAACCCCTGACCTATCTAGCTGCCAAACCCTACCACCTTTTGCTGTGGAATGCAGATTGTGGAAGTGCAGGAAGTGTTGTATATCTTATTTCACACAGGGCCCTGCAAAAACTAGAGGGGGTGCAGCTATTCACCCCGCCACCATCCTCACAATGTATGAACACAGAGCAAAAGCAGAGCTCCTATTAGTCAAGGGTCAAATGTAAGCATGAGTATTCTAGAAGAAGCCATAATAGGAGAAGGGTCGTGGTGAAGTTAATCCTCAGGGCGGAAATGGCAGAGCTCCCAGATGTTTCATTTTAATGTCTTAGATATACACACACCAGGTAAGGAAAGAACAGAAATGGGGAAGAAAAAAAAAACGTATGCATCTGATTCCACCTCCAGAAGTGACACAGACATTTGTATCTCAAGATGCAGGCCCTGAGCTCATTGATATTGACAGAATATTAATGCTGAATAATAAAGCAATCTTAAAAGTCATTTTTATCCAGGGTGTTGGTGTTTGATGTTGCATGTCTTGACAAGATACTAGTGAATGTGACCGTGTGTAGGTCCAGTATGGCAGATACGTATAGTTGGCTGGGCTGTTTAGCACATACGGAAGCTGTATCTGAGAAGAATGCACCTAGAACTCCATAGGACCAATCATATGTGCAGTAGAATTTATTACTGATTTCTTAGAGTAATTGAATGTTAGAACCTTCAATAAAATGGTTTCATTCACATCCTTGGGAGTTTTAGAATATATTGTTATTACCTAAATTTGCAAAGAATTAACATGATCTGAGGTAACCAGAGATTGCTTGAAGAAAGATAATGTTGTACAATGGAAAGAAAAGAAGCACTGAAACAGAGGAGAGATATTAACTAAATATGTAAGGAAATACTCATATGAGTTCAGAGGGTGAAATATTAATAAATGCAACATATTATAAACTACATTTTAAGACATTTCTAGCCCTATATGTGTTCATTATATTCTGACCTAGTATAGTAAACAAAATAAGCATATTATATATTAAGTATCAAAAGGATTTAAGATAAATCAAAGGAAATATATAAGAAAAAAGGAAAATCCATAATTCACCTGCTAGTAAAAATACAATTAAAAAAACTTCATCTCCCAATCAAATATTTATTAAAAAGCTAACTTGGTTATATCACTTTGGTTACATCAAAGGTTATCTTCTCCTCTAATACTATGCAGGCATCTTCCATTGACTACAATTGAAGAAAAACAAGGAAAGACTATTTTAAATAATATTTAAACATTTGCTACGTTATATTTAAGTTAAAGGATATCTTGTATACCCTATTTCACAAGGAAACAACTGTTAACATTGGAAATAATTTACCAGCTGTATAAAACCATTAGACTACTCCTGATGAAATTTTAGTATCATTTGCCACACCAGTAGAAATACATTCAGAATTGCTGGTAATTTAGCCAAAATTGCCTTTTTCTGTGAAATACAACTATGCTTTTGTACACTGTACTTCATACCAATGTTTTACGGTGGACCAAAACATTTCTTGGATGAACATATTAGATGCAGTAATTTGTCATTGGTTATAAAATAGTGAATCCTTTATTGTAACAACTGCTTTCTAAATATTTATAGGCATAACTACAAGGAAGAACTGGCAAGAACTCAAAGGGGAAAAGACAGAAATTTGTTTCCTTCAAGGTAATTGCTAAATGCTCATTGTTGTAGTTGTTGATTTAAAAATATATTCTGCAGGAAAAATATATAGTTTTCATTGATAGGCAGATCTGCTACATCTATTCACCTTCAGTAACACCCTGTTGAAATCAACAGAACCCTTGCAGAGTATATACTTACTCAAAGTAAGGGTATCAGAATCTGATCCATAGACTGACAATCCTCCACCCCCATACACAAACACTTGATCTAATGCCTTCTCATCATGAGCTAAAATAATCATTCATAAGCTACCTAATTATATGGCTATCAAAGAGTACTTTACATGAACAGTAGTAAAATGCAGCTATAAAACCTGAGCAGCTATTTGGGTAAATTAAATTAAGAAACAACATTTTGACTATGTGTCCAACTCCTCTAACATTCCTGGGGCTATGTGACTGCCTCTGATCTACTGATCTCTATGGTAGGTTTATGCAAAGATCAAATGGAGTATATGACTTAAGGGAGGGAGTTCTAGATTTCAGGTTCATAATGCATAATATGAAACTGTTGGGTAGCTAACTGATCCATGTCTGGACCTTGGAAAACTGGAAAGTCTAAATCAGTGGTTGGGTTCCCCCATACATAGGGTATGTGCATTCCTGTGCCAAGTAGCGTGTGTATATCAGTAGCTGAAACATGCCTCTTTACCCCAAATCTACAGTTCCATTTGCATGGGGTCTTCTGAG
Organism: Gopherus evgoodei; assembly: GCF_007399415.2. Classification (NCBI taxonomy): domain Eukaryota; kingdom Metazoa; phylum Chordata; order Testudines; family Testudinidae; genus Gopherus; species Gopherus evgoodei. Next base: position 24,755,658 of record NC_044329.1, on the reverse strand, counting down.
CAGTCTCTTATTTCTGTTTTAGAAAAAAATCATAATTGAGCCCTTTAAGCTAGTGCAGTCCTTATATGGCTCCAGCAAACTACACATTATACAAATCCCAGCCTAAGCCTCCTCCACATGCATGGCTGCTCAGAGGGCTTCTTTCCTAGCCTAAACAGTCTCTCCTTTCCATTATATCCAGGTTTGGGGGTGCTGAAGTTTTTTTTCCTTTAGTTTAGAATTTGTCTATTCCAGAACCTAACTCTCACCTTGTTACAAGATCCTAAACTGTGCATCACGGATTTTTTGGCTTCCAGCACTGAGAAACACCAGCCAGATTTTTGTGTATACTAAAGATGAAGAGCTATTTAAAAAGACAAAAAGAAAAAAGTCAGACATGTTACCAGTTGATACATGTCCGAAAAAGTAGTAGTATGTAGTACTCTCAATGACTCAGTTATATGGCTATGGCTTCTTGGTTTGTGGAATTTGTATTAGGTTCTTATGCCTTTTTTTTTTCTCAAAACTTTGATTCCGATTTAAATCTCCATCAAATTATTTTGATTCTTCTTCTGCAAGAATACTTTTTCCACTCTAGCTCTCTTTTTATTGATAAGTTTTTGCCTTTTATTCCTCGTCCGCCACTTAGCCTGAGTTTTACTGTCCATTCTCCAGTTCCCACATTTATTCCATTCAACATGGATAAGTCCATGGCAATGGCTGTGTGAACTGTGACTGAAAACTCTGAACTATTTAATTAGTCGTGAAATTTTCATGTGTAATTTTGTGTTCACTGCCTTCATCCACCTCTTTAACAAAGTACCACCTTCACTTTTCTGCCATATACACTACAGCACATTTCCTTTATTTTTCATGCACAGTCATAACATATATCAATTTTTTTCACTGACTGTAGTTTCTGCATTCATTCTGCATTCATTGCCGCTATTGGCATCAATGTGTCTGAAGTGATGAGGATGTAGTGAAGAATCTTCCATTGCATTTCTATTCAACTTACCGCTTTTTGATTCTACAAGTATAAATTTGGATGCCACTAGTCCAGTTTTTCTGATGTGTTTTTTTCTGTTTGTAGAGGAACAGGTGCCCAGTTGTGAATTCCAGTTGTTGTTTTTTCATTGCCCCAACCTTTTCTATTAATGTAATTTTAATAAAATGTTCTTCAGCCAAGCACTTCATCATGGGCATAACTTTAAGTGCATGAGAGTCCCATTGACTTAAGTTGTACTGAAGTGATTTGCTATATCAAGGGACCTTTATTTTGTTCATCTACATAATCAGCCAGGAGATTTCTATAAGGATCAAGTTCCAATAACAGTCTGTCCAAAGCCAGTGCTTTGGTCCAAGCATCACTGTAGTGGGACACAAAAACACTGGAAATTGAGAACTGATGTACATATTTATTGATTGCCATCCTAGGACTATTTGTGAGACGGATGCCATATTTCTGTTCTCAGTTACATATGTGCAATTCAGTATAGTCCAGAGCAGTGCATTCTCCACTAAAATAATATCTACACCACAACGCCTTAACAACTGCTCCTTGTAAAATTCATAATGATGTCTCCTCCATCTTGATACCTTCTCTACTAGACTATGGTAGAACCTAACCTAGTTAGCTAAGAAAAAACTCTTCCTCATGAAATTGACCTATAAATGAATCCTGGGATTTTCAAAGCGGCTTGAGGGAGATAGACACACTAACTTCATTGAAATTCATTGGAATCTGGGAGTGTAAATCCTTTAGGCTCCTTTGAAAATCTATCCAAAATGTGCTTTTAATGGTAGCTCCTAAACCCCTACAATATTACTTCTAACACCTTCCTGCAAGTTTTATACCAAACATGCCTGTTAATCTTGTAGCTACTTCTTTTTTTTTTTTTTAAATAATCCTAAATCTGACTGGTCTTCAATGATATGCTACAAAAAATGTCTTAAAAGGTCATTAATTTTGATCATCGTTTACTTTAGAAGTGGGGATCATAACCCTAATTCTCTAAGGTACTTAAAACACATGCCTAGCTTTAAGAACCTGATTCAAATGACATCAATGCGGCTGATGATGATATCGTAAGGAAAGCTCACTGTTGTAATCATCATCATTTTTTTTTGACATTTACAGGTCAATGATTTGTAAATGTATTAAAAGTTCCTATATAAATAAATAGATTAAAAAATAAGCACATATGAAAGTATTTATTTTGTAGTGGATATTTGGTCCATCTAAAAAGTTTCTACTCTTTTCTCAGCTATTTCAATTGGTTTTTGCTTATTAACTCTTGTCTAATATGTGTATACACATGAGATATCTAATATAATCTACATATATATAAAAGATGAGACAGCTGTGAGACTCTTATTCTTCGTTATGTTTAAAAACAATCAAAGTAAAATAACAATTTAATGACTGCTATTTTTTATCCGCCGTATCTGATTTCCCAGTATAATCATTTGTTGACCAATTTCCCTTTTTCCACATCCTGCCTGCTGTGACTATATTCTATTTTCTCTTTGCAGTAATTTATCATTTTAATTTGTTTCTCTTGATTTTTATAGCTACCCATGTCCGTCTCCTCACTAGATTGTTTATACATTTTTAAAAAAATACCTCCTGCTTAATGTTTATATTATTATTTTAGATCTTCACTTAGCCACCTTAGTCTCTATTGCTTTTGAGGAGAAATTTCCATGTCAGTGTTTCCAATTGGATCTTCAATATTGTCCACTTTTCAAGAGTAAATTTTCCATATACTGTAGAGTGACAAATAATAAAAAATTGGTTGATGCAGCTCCCAATTAAGTCAATGTGAGTTTTGTCACTGAGTTAAGTGCACATAGTACCCAAAATCTCTACAGTATTCTATGAAATTCAGCTTTCTAAAATTATTTGTACTGCTTACTCTAGCACATATTTATTAATTTATAAACTAACAATATTGTGATCATTATATACTAGACAATCTCTGGCTGTAACTGCTTTATCTTGCTTGGCTCTTTTCCTCAGATTAGACCCAGAATAGTCCTTTGGCCAATAGACTTTCAACAAATTCCATAAGAAAGCGGTCCTGAAATACCATATGGGGTGCATTTCCCTACTTATTTTTTGCATATCTGTTATTTCAGTCAGAATCTGAGAAATTAGAATACCCAGTATTTAAAGTGCTGGTTTTCTCATGAGCATCTTCTTTAAAAAATAAAATAGAACAGAAAAAAATAATAGTCTGTTGTGAAGGGCTATAACTATAATCAGAAATCACCTACTTATATTTATGTTCTGAAACTTCCATAAAGTTCAATAACTTGTATCAACTTCTATCTGTCAGCCAATATAATTTTCCTCTGCAGACTCAGCATATTCTCCTCCATGATATTGCTTCAGCCTCTCCTGTTTTAGTTTGACTGTTCAACAAACTCTGTATCCTGAAATGTTAACTCTGCAATCATCTCCTTTGTCCAGCAGTGTGTGTGTTAGTCTAAAGATATCATGCTTAGGATCTGATCCTGCAAGCACTTAATGCATGTGCTTAAAGTCACTCAAAGGGGTAGTCCAGCTGAACTCTAGTTTTGTGTATGAGGTAATTCACGTATAAATGTTTGCATAAGGATCCTATTCTTGAAAGAACGATAAGGTGTTTTTTTGGTTAAGGTACTGAATTGGAAATAGGGAGATTCCCAGCTGACTAGCAACTTTTTTTTCATGTGAGACTTTGAGCTGGTCACTTAATTGCTCTGTACTTCAATTCCCAACCTCCGGAAAAGGGGTAATAAAGAGAGTTGGTTGGAAAAATTCTGACAAAACAATCTTTCATTGGAATTTACTGATTTTTCGAAATTAAAACTTTTTGCTGAGGTGGTTGGACTCTGACAATTGTGACAGATTGCAGGCAGGGTTCTATTGGAAGCCTGCCTGGTTTCCTGCCAGCTCACCTGCCCAGCTCCTCAGCAGTCCACCTGGCTGAATGATGGGCATCTGAGAATCTGGAAGCTCTCTGAGCCCTAGCTCCCAAGCTCCCAGCCACCTGCAGCTCCCTCAGTAGCCTGGGCTCCTAGGACTTCCAAGGTCAACAACTGCAAGCAGTTTGCCAGGCAGACTGCCTTAGAGTCAGGGACCCCAGGCTTCTAGGCTCCATGGCTCTTGGGCAGCTTTCCAGACAGATTGCCCCAGAGTCACCATTCGCTTTTACAGAGAATTTCAAATTTTTTTGATTTCATTCCAAATCAAAACAAAATCATAGTTTAAAATGCCAAAATCCTCTCCGAACAGAATTACCTTTCCCTGCCCAGCTCTAATAACAATAATTCCTTCCTATCCACCCATCATCTGTTCTGTGTCTATCTTGTCTGTTCAGACGATAAACTTTTTGTAGATGAGCCAGTCTCTTAATATGAGTCTATACAGTGTCTAGCACGACTGGGCCTGGAGCCACTACTGTAAAAGTAACAACTGTCAGTGTAATTCATCATTCTCATTAAGGCTCGTCAAAAGTTTTCCACCGAAACATTTTTTGATGGAAAATTTGATTTTTGACTACAGGAAAAAAATTATGGAAAGTATGTGCGTCCGTCAAAACTTTTTCACTGGAAAACTGAAAACCCTCAAATAAAAAAATGGCACTTGAAAACCATACTTCTTTTTTTAAAGAGGGTAGTTTTCAAGTGAAAAAATTTCAGTTTTGAGTAAACAAAAATCAAAAAATAAATTCAGTTTTAAGGGCTGACAAAAAAATTTCTGCTTGGAGAGTGGGACAGAGGGAGAGATGGGGAGAAAATATGTGTGACCAGTTCTATTTCTTATTGTATATTCTAATAGCCTTTTCATGGAAGTTACTTTGCTTTCCCTTAGCTGTCCTTTTATGGCAACTTTCCATTAAACCCATCTCTTAAGGTATCACAAAAAATAAATATGTATTTTTCCTTAATAGTAAACTATCACTTTGTTCCTCAATGGTAGGGACGCAATCCAAATCTTCTCAATGTAAAAAATTTAAGAAGTCTAAATGCTGGAAAAAAGAAAAACCAAAACAGTTGTTATTGAGCTCAGTTTTGTTTTGTTCTGGACCTAAAACTTGTATGGTGTCATAAATTAAATTCTTACCATATGTGAAACCTCCACTGCTGCTACTGAGCAGCCACATATTGCTACTAAGAGGCAATCCTCACAGAGAATGACTTCCTCAAAACTATCAGGACATCATGCTCATGTCCAATCCTCTGAATAATTACATCATCATCCCTTTGGGGCAAATTAATCAAGAGGCCAACCTCATGGTGTACAACAAAGGATATGAACTTATTAAATAACCTGGAAATCAGCCAAACATTCATACTTATGACTAGCTAGCAGAAAGAAAGATGTTCTTTTGTGGGCATTGGCCATATTATTATATATTAATTTCATAAATGCTCATATTCAAAAGTTTCTGAGCACCAGATGGGGGAAAATACCATAAAAACTAAATTTATAAATAGGCAGCTTAATCCAAAATCACATACTAGAACTGGCAAACATATGAATCCACAAACCCAACAATGCCTAACTGGTGTGCTCTGGCACAGAAGTCCCCTTTAAAGTTTCATTAGTTTTCCTATCTCCATCTGCAGATAGGAGGCCATATTATTCGCTATCTAGGCTGGTGTATTTGGTCACCAAAGATCATTAAAGAATTAAATACAACACTTTGGCATTCACCTGAATATTGATGTTTGATTAGATACACCATAATGTGTTTGTCTGCATTAATCTAAAAGGTGCATGCTTATCAGAGGTCACTGACTTTTGTCAATATGTTAATTGCATTCGGCACTATCCATTTTTTTTTATAGTAACATGAACTCATTATTAGGGCAAAGCACATAATATTTACAAATATACTTTGCAATAGCAACAACCAATATAAATTCATTTATAGCAATACCTGTCCATGAGACTAAAATAGTAATCCAAACGAAAACAGATGCTACTGTCCATAAATCTAACGATATGCAAATCATTCTTAATTTTTTATCCAAACCTTCAGCAGAACTACTTTACCCCTTCCGCCTTTAAATATCTCCACTCCTGTGGAAATTTGTCCCACAGTTTCTTCGTTCATATGACTAGGGTATTATGACTATTCAAAACCACTATCAGATTAGGTGGGACCTGGCATCTTTGGGTTCTGCATGGTGATGGTTGCTTGTTTTGTATTGTCTGGAACATTGCTGGGCTATTTTCAGTGAGGAAGCTGTTGGAACCTTCTCCCTTTGATGTTTCACCAGAGCCCCCATTGGGTGAACTGAAGAGCACAATGCCCTTCCCCGTAGTGACCAGGGGAGAACTTTCAGTGGACAGAAGGGAAATTACACAGTGCATGGGTGGGAGGTGGCATGATGTGAGAGAGCATGTGTGGGTGGGGGAGGGGTCCTGTTTTTCCATTGGATGGAGTTGGGAGAATGAGCTAGCCAGACTGTTTAAACTTGTTTGAACTTTTCACAAGCCTATTGCTATGGCTGGCAACCCCACCCTGCCTCCCCTTAGTATAGCATTGGTGCTGTGTTATTTAGGATGCTGCAGGTCTGACTGATCACTTTTTAGGGGATTGCAAGGAAATTTTTCTAATTGAACCAAATAGGCAAGAGGTGTGGTGCATTTTTGCAAATAACCTTCCTTGCAACATCATGGAAGCACAGTTAGGTTATAGCACTAAGACTTAAAAGTTTAACATTTAAAACGACTGTTTTAGCTTGTCACAACTTGTGGCAGGTATCCAATGCAGACAAGGATAAAAGGGACCAACTCCCAGAGGCCAGTGGAGACTCAGCTTGTACTCCTGGCACTTTTGCCTGTGGGAAAAAGGGAGACAAAAGTTCTCTCTTAGGAACCTCTACCTCTGTAGGGGAGGTGGAAAGGATTCAAAAATGAGCTGAGTCATAGGGTGGGCCTAGGCTGGTCTACCCCAAGTTATTGGATGTGTGTGTGAACCCAGTAAATGCCTGATGTGTGAGAGCAGGGCAGTGAGGCGCATAATGCCCCTCTCCAGTATTAGGTGAAGTTACAGCCTGCTGCTTAAAATCTATCCCGTGTCTGTCATTTGTTAGCCCGTCTGATCTGATAAATGCAAGGGGCATTTGTTTGTACACACCCTTAATTAAAAGCCACATTTAAATGGAATGCCTGGTGCTGAGACAAGGATGGGGAAAATATACATAATAGTCACCTTAGCTTTTGGAGAGTTCCTCCTCAGTACTGTTTGACAAGATAGTGTATGCAAGTGTATCTATTGTAATTTGGTTCTTGTTTGCATCTTTCAGAATATTTTTATGATGTAAAACCAAAATATTGCTACGTGAACAAGTTTTACTTATTTGAGAGTCCTGATCTTGATTTCTCTTGGGAGAAAGTCTGGAACTTATGAAAACTACACAAGTAAAGATGATTATGATCATTCTCCTCTGTTTCTGCCTTTCAGAACTGTGATCAAACTGCAGTTTTTTATATGTATATTTTTGTCAATATTAGGGCACTTCGCTTTTGGTTTTTATGAAGCATGGACATGAATTTACTAATGTCGATCAAAAGCCAGTACCAACACTATGGGTACGTCTACACTACGGGATAATTCCGATTTTACATAAACCGGTTTTATACAACAGATTGTGTAAAGTCGAGTGCACGCGGCCACACTAAGCACATTAATTTGGCGGTGTGCGTTCATGGTCCGAGGCTAGCGTCGATTTCCAGAGCGTTGCACTGTGGGTAGCTATTCCATAGCTATCCCATAGTTCCCGCAGTCTCCCCTGCCCCTTAGAATTCTGGGTTGAGAGCCCAGTGGCTGATGGGGCAAAAATCATTGTTGCGGGTGGTTCTGGGTAAATGTCGTCAGTCACTCCTTCCTCCGGGAAAGCAACGGCAGACAATCATTTCGCGCCCTTTTTCCCTGGATTGCCCTGGCAGACGCCATAGCACGGCAACCATGGAGCCCGTTCAGCTTTCTTTTTTTTACAGTCACCGTATGTGTACTGGATGCCGCGGACAGAGGCGATACTCCAGCGCTACACAGCAGCATTCATTTGCTTTTGCATGATAGCAGAGATGGTTACCAGTCGTTCTGTACCATCTGCTGCCAGTGTAATTTGGCAATGAGATGACGGTTATCTGTCCTTCTGTGCTGTCTGCTGCTATCATGGGTGCCCCTGGCTGAGATCGGCCGGGGGCGCAAAAGCAAAACTGGGAATGACACTCTGAGTCAATCTCTCCTTTATGGCTTCTAAAAATAGAGTCAGTCCTGCCTAGAATATGGGGCAAGTGTACTAGAGAACCAGTGTATCTGAGAGCACAGCTGCTCCATGTCAGATCCCACAGAAATGATGAGCTACATGCCATTCACGGGCGGTGCCCCTGCAACAACCCCACCCGTTGCTTCCCTTCTCCCCCAACCTTCCTGGGCTACCATGGCAGTGTCCCCCCCATTTGTGTCATGAAGTTATAAAGAATGCAGGAATAACAAACAGTGACTTGTTAATGAGATAAAATGAGGGGGAGGCAGCCTGCCGGTGCTATGACAGTCCAGGCAGGACATTAAGCGGTGCTGGGGAGAGGAGCCCAGCATACCGCTGCTATGATAGTCCAGGCAGTACAGAATCTTTTCTTTACATATGAAAGGGAGGGGGCTGATGGAGCTCAGCCCCCAGCTGCTATGATGACGACGGTTACCAGCCGTTCTCTCCCATCTACTGGGAATGATCAGGAATCATTCCTATTTTTACCCAGGCGCCCCTGAGGCCAGCCAGGGGTATTCAGCAGTTATCAAGCATGGGCTGATGGTGACGATGGATAGCAGTCATATTGTACCGTCTGCCACCGGGGAGGGAAGAAGAGCGGATATTGCTCTTCACTGCTGCAGCATCGCATCTACCACCAGCATTCAGTAGACATAGGGTGACATTGAAAAAAGTCAAGAAATGATTTCTTTCCCTTTTCTTTCATGTGGTGGGGGGAGGGAGTAAATTGACGAGCTATACCCTGAACCACGCTGGACAATGTGTTTGAACCTACAGGCATTGGGAGCTCAGCCAAGAATGCAAATACTTTTCGGAGGCTGCTGGGGACTGTGGGATAGCTGGAGTCCTCAGTACACCCTCTCTCCCTCCATGAGCGTCCATTTGAGTCTCTGGCTTCCCGTTACGTTTGTCACGCAGCACTGTGTAGCCTGTAAATTTTTTTTTCAAATGCTTTGGCGTTTCATCTTCTGTAATGGAGCTCTGATAGAACAGATTTGTTTCCCCACACAGCAATCAGATCCAATATCTCCCGTATGGTCCATGCTGGAGCTCTTTTTGGATTTGGGACTGCATTGCCACCCGTGCTGATCAGAGCTCCACGCTGGGCAAACAGGATATGAAAATCAAAATTTCGCGGGGCTTTTCCTGTTTACCTGGCCACTGCATTCGAGTTGAGATTGCTGTCCAGAGCGGTCACAGTGGTGCACTGTGGGATACCGCCCGGAGGCCAATACCGTCGATTTGCGGCCACACTAACCCTAATCCAATATGGTAATACCGATTTTAGCGCTACTCCTCTCGTCGGGGAGGAGTACAGAAACTGATTTAAAGAGCCCTTTATATCGATATAAAGGGCCTCGTAGTGTGGACGGGTACAGCGTTAAATTGGTTTAACGCTGCTAAAATCGGTTTAAACGTGTAGTGTAGACCAGGCCTATAATAGAAACCTATGATGATGAAGGTGACTATATTAGGTTGTAATCGTCTCTTGTTGGATTGCACGATTAATTTTATTTCAGCAAGTGATGGATCAAGATGGACATCATAAAGCCAACATAAAGGCAGGTTATCTTGTACCTACCACCTTTCATTTTCGAGATACCGAGCAGTAAAACAGCTCTTTCTGTTTCTGTATTGAAAGATGGTAATATGTACATGAGAAAACTAAAGAGGCTGCAGGAAAGGTAGAGAGTGTAATGAGAATGCACCAGATCTAAATACTGCAAGAACCTGAAATTTTATTTTCTGGCCCCGACAGGACAAAGGATCACATACTCAGACAAGTGCTGCAACCTGGGGGGAAAAAGAAGTCCAAGCCATGTTTCTCCTCCTCTAATTCTAAATAACCAAAATGATCAAAAATGATCAAAGCAATCCAATATGCTATATTCATATGCATTATTAATAGTGGACAATTGTGAAGCATTGTAGTACAGCACACAAATGTAATCTTTTTTGGAAAAAGAATACCTTATTACAGTATCTATAAAAAATCAGTGCACTGAGTTTTCTTCTGGCTTCAACATTTAATTTTATGCCAAATAAGCTTCCTGGAGAAGAGTTGCTAAATCCAAAGACCTTTTGTTTAGAAGTCAGAGAAGGTTGGTTTTTTAGTTTGTTTTGTTTTTTAAGAAAAAAGCACCCTGAAAAATCTTCACCTCTTAATTTCCTCGCTAATTTCTGAGTTTTTAAAGAAGCTTTGATTTAAGCTACATAAAAATAGCTTGAAGAATGAAGAAAAAGAAGAAACAGCGCAAAAAATAATAGAATATGTTTCTTGACTCTTTCTGAAGATATGTCAAACCAAAAGTCAGTTTTAGAGGGAAAAGATGCAGTTACTTGGAAAGTGATCTTGTCTGAAATGGGAGAATTAGTCTACCTGTATGATCAGTAAAAGGAGATGGACCACTTCTGTGCTAGGAGCTTGCCATACATATGAGGGAAGACGCTTGATGTGCTGCATAGTGAAACAGTACTTTTCACAGAATCATTTCACTGCAAGGTATATTTGGTATATTTGGAGTTGCTGTTTTCACATTCATTACATCAGAAATCCCATCTAAAATCACTGAAACTCAAAATACAAGTTGTATTGGTCAGTATCAATTGTTTCATTAGGTCACATGTTTCTGCTTCTGTTTACTGATTGGATGAATGTAACTTCAAATCAGCTTTCTCCTAGGAACCCTTATGTTTACGATTAAAAATCAGCAAACACTATTGCAATGGATCAGATGTATTTTGTGATATATTTCATTAAAATATGCAAAATCTATAAAGGATGCATTCAGAAATTCCAATGTCATCTGAAGGACAAGTCACTGGCCCATGTTGATACAATGCTTAAAATAGCATTTCTATAAATGTTTCTTTTTAAATAATAATTTTATTTTCATTGTGAAAATTTCAATACTTTCCATAACATAATATGAACCCATATGTTCAGTCTGGCCGTGTGATTTTTTTAAGTGACTTGAGTAGGAATTACTTGTATTGAAGGAAGACCGTAGCTTGAATTTAACAGTACAGAGCATACTAAAGTAAAGAATCTTGAGTATTCATTGTGTCATCTTTCTATTTTATGGTTAGACTTTGAATTCAGTTGATTCAAGTGCTGGTCCAAGGAACAAATATATTTTTATGGTGATGGGCTCACAACTGATTCACTTGATCCTAGTACTTTGAATGGTTCCAAAATTTCTTCCTGTTCCTTTTATATTGTTCTCTTATATTTATGGTAACATCTCCAGGGCCATGGTATTCTTTACCTGAAATTCTTTGTGCACCGATCTATCCATGTGCCCTGCCACATATACCATTAATTTTTTGTCTAAAATAATTTTGTTCTGCAAAGAAATCCAGCATTAAGTTTTTTGGATCATACATAACTGTTTCCTTAGTGACCTTAACAACTGTTTTTACCACTTGTTATCAGAAATATTTTTCCCCACAATAATATATGTCAGTAGATCTACACATTGCATATGTCCAGCATGTGTATACATACAGGCACATCCTGGGATTTTATAAGCAATCAAGGGGAGTTGTGAGAGCTCAGCACTTCTAAAAATGAAACCAGTTTTATTTAGCTTCAGGCACCCAAGTTTTAATACAGTTCAAATAAAGTAACGTTTTGTAATTCTCATTTCCAGCAGCAGCTCAGGTCAGCGCTCACCATGCATGTTGGAGAAATTCCTTTCCACCTGATGAATCTGTAAGATCTTGCAAATTTACTCCAGTCTAAGATGGTTCTTGACCCATTCAGCCACATTTGCCATTTAACTTTTCCAAAAATACTCCCCAGACACATTTTGTTATCCTGCTATCCTCACAAAGTAATTAAGCTTCCTTTTCTCTGCAATGGCTGTTGCTAAACAATATAGAAAACCTCAAAATTCTGAGATTATCCTGCTGGCAAAATTGAAATGATTTACCAAAATTACATCCTTTTTTTAAGTGTAGCTTTCTGCCCTTCACTTCTCCCACTAAGCTCTTTAACATTTCTGTAACATTTCCTCTAAAAGATGGGATTTTTCTCCTTTGTTTTCAATAATCTAACACAATTAGAGCATCCTTGAAGATGAAATTAAGGAAAATAAATTAGGAAATTAATACCATGATCCAATGAACCTTTGGTACATTGAACACAACTAGGAATCAGTAAAATCATCTGAACTACAGTGAAGATAATATAGGATATAATTTAACCTAACATCTCCAGTGTCCTTTTAAGACCCATCTCATGTCCTCCAGTGCAACTGTACCAAATGAAAATCCTTTTTACCCCTATCTTATTTCCTGTTCTATTTTCTTTCCATCTACTTTGGAAATTATTAGGCCCTATATGCACAAATATACCAATATGGACGCTAATAGTTACTGAGGGAAAATTAGACTTGGAATGGACCAGGCTTACAATGATATGTGCATAGACCGATCATTGATACTGATGGAAGTTTTCAGGTGGATTAAGGACAGAGCATATGACTCTTTGGGATACATTTTAAATATTTAGGGCTATATCCACAAAATGATTTGTGCACCTAGTTGTCATATTAGTCATATTAGATCAACCTCCACCTCACTGAACTGCAACTTAATCTTATTGACACCTAAAGTCCCCTAGGTGCCTAAATTTCTGCTTGTGGGCATGCCAAAAGCAGCCTATGTCTTCATGCCCAGCTGATGTCTAAGTCTTGACAGCATCCTCAAATTAAATGTTGCCCCATACACTGCCTGTGGGGCCCAATTCAGTAATGTTCAGAGCACGCCTACTGGATGGGCCCTCACCTAAAGCAGCGGCGGAGGTGGTGGTGCCCCCCCCCCATTATAATTTAAGTACAGTAGTTAAAGCATTCACGCAGGATGTGGGAGACACAGCTTCAACTTCCCATGGAGTAAGAATTTCAACCCATGATCCTAGCTCTCAGAAGAGTGCCCTAACCACTGGGCTGTAGGATATTCATGAGTGGGTCCCTCTCCACCTCTCCTGTTGAAGCTGTTCTGCTGTGTATAAATAATTATTCTTTGGATCAGAGGCAGAATGAGAACTCTCTAAGCCCATTGTCAGGGCACTCATCAGGGTTGTAGGAAGACCCAAGTTCGAAAACTTGCTCCAGTGACTATTTAATTAGTCATACAGAGTGGGACATATTCAACAGGGAGATAGAGAGACCATGCCCATAATAATCCGTAGCTTTCACTGATAAGGGTGCTGGGTTCAAGTCCTTTCCCTATATCAGGCAGAGGGGGGATTTGGACCCAGGTCTCCCACATCCTGGGTGGGGGCTTTAACAACTGGGGTAAAGGTTATAAGGTGGTGAGGAGCACCTCCTCTTCATTTATTTTTAAGAGAAAGGGCCTAGGCACCTAACTCCAGGAGAGGGTTCACAGCTGTGAATACCAAGCAGAGGGAGATAGCTGCATCTACTCTGGACTTAGGTATTTAACTCCTTTTGGGAGAAGGCCACACCCTTCTCTTCAACATTTCCTATTGGTTGTTTAGGTGTTGGCTCCCTGCTCAGTTTGCTGGCAATTGTGATTCACATTCTATGCCATCATGCGCCAGCAATGCCCCTCTGCCATGTACAGTGGTCAAACCAGACAATCTCAATGCAAAAAAATAAACGGACATAAATCAGATGTCAAGAATTATAACATTCAAAAACCATTCGGAGAACATTTCAACCTCCCAGGACACTCAGTTACAGACCTAAAAGTCACAATTCTTCAACAACAAAATTTAAAAACAGACTCCAACGAGAAACTGCAGAACTGGAATTAATTTGCAAACTGGACACCATTAAATAAGTCTTGAATAAAGACTGGGAGTGGATGGGTCATTACACAAACTAAAAACTATTTCCCCATGCTAATTTTCCCCTACTGTTCCTCACACCTTCTTGTCAACTGTTTGAAATGAGCCATCCTGATTATCACTACAAAAGTTTTTTTCTCCTGCTGATAATAGCCCACCTTAATTGATTAGTCTCATTAAAGTTGGTATGGCAACCCCCATTTTTCATGTTTTTTCTCTCTCTCCTTTCTCTCTCTCTTCCTACTGTATTTTCCACTGTATGCATCTGATGAAGTGGTTTTAGCCCACAAAAACTTATACCCAAATAAATTTGTTAGTTTCCAAGGTGCCACAAGGACTCCTTGTTCTTTTTGCTGATACAGACTAACACGGCTACCACTCTGAAACCATTCTTCAGTACCTAACTCTCACCATGCATTGTATAGGGAGCCTGGGTGTCTCGCTCAGGGCTGTGGATTCCACTAGGTGGCAGGGCTTCTAAATGTTAAAGGTTGCAGTGCTGATCTTGCCCGTGGTACCTACACATGTACATATCCACAAATCATTGCACATTAAAAAGTAAGGTATACATATACAGCTACCTCTGAGTGCTGAAATATCCTTTTTGCACACATGAGTATAACATAGTTATGTGTGCATTTAAGGCATAATCCAAAGCTGAATGAAGTCAATGGGAGTCTTTCAATTTACTTCAATGGGTTTCAATGAGGTTCTTATTTTGGATGGAGCTTATGGACTTAACTTTTAAAAAAACTGAAGGTGTAGACATTCTTCATTTTTTTTATTCTCAAGGGAAGTGTGGAAAATAATCAGTTTCTACATCTAGTTCTTTTCTATTTTGAAACTGTGTTTATGGGATAAAAAGGGACCAGGGCAAAAAAAAACAAAAACAAACCCAAGATGACTTTTTTTTCTTTGAAGCTGTCCCTCAATATGTGAGAATCAATAGGGTAGGATATTTTTACATATACCACTCTGGGCCATGTCCTTTTAACCAATACATCTTGTTTTATGTGTTTATGTGACCGATGGAGGGAAGCAGAGCCAGAGAAAAGATGATGAATGTACCACATTCTTGAGAGCTGCATAGGACAACCAAATAGTACACAGTGTTAAAAAAAACAGCACTTCTTCTACTCCAGGCACCAGTCAATAATACTAGACCAAGATTTTCAAGGGTGATATGATTTTTCATGCCCCCGTTTTCATGTATTCAACCTGAAACCATAAAGGGGCTTGATTTTCAGAGGGTCACTGTTCAACACTTTCTGAAAAATCAGATCTCTCCAAAGTGTCCTAATTGGGAACCTAAAATCACTAATCGCTTTTTGAAAATTGTGACCATTATTTGAACAAGTAGAAGCAAGCTACTTATTAGAGCAGGCAACTGAAGCTTGTAAAGGGATGCAAAAGTTTGGTACTCTTGGAAATTTTTTTTTTTTGTTAGATAAAAAATGGAGACGTTTGCTTTAATATCTACTTTTTTCTGGTCTTAACCAAATCATTAAACAATTCTGTAATTTTTAAAAATTAAAGAAATAATCATTTTGATTGTTAAATATGGAGTCAGGAAAAAATAGACTTGTTAGTTTGAGGACTAGCTTTTCTATAAAAATTGTTGTGGGGTTTAAGCTTTGATTTGTATAGGTTTTGGTTTTGGAAGCCAAGTGGGATGTATATGGGATCTGCTTCTGAAGTGTTGTGGTGGTATATGTTTTGGAGCAGAAGGACAAAAGGCCTATTCTTAGAAATATTTTCTAGTAGGAAATTTGGATGTTCCCATGGGAGAAAGACATAAATAGTAAAAAGAAACCATTTTCAAGAATTACCGCACAGTCCAAAATAGGAATTAGAGGGACTCCAGAATTGTCTCTGTGGTGTGCTTTTTCTACATTGGATATTGGTCCAAAGTAACAAAGAAAAGAAGGATATACTGGATATGTGTTAGTATGTATTAGTTTACTCAGATTAGGATATACTTAGTGACAGTTTAGCCTAAAAATAAAGGATGTATTCTGATATTGCTTCATAAAGAGATTCATCAGGGGAGACAATGTTAGTTGTCTTGACTCATACAGTACTTGATCCGTTGCAATGCCTAGTGCTCTCATTTGCACTAGTTCTTTTATAAGTAACTTCTCTGAAAATAATTGGGCTGCTTGCAAAATCAGTGGTTTAGGGCCTGATCTAAAGCCCATGGAAACATTTCCATTGACTTCAGTTAGAGCAGTATCAAATCATTAAACTTGATATAGATCACAGAAAAGTCAATGCCAAAATTTCTATTTACATTTAGTGGGAGCAGGATTAGGTCCTTCTGTTTTATTGCCATGAGAATAGACTTAACCTCTTTATTTATAGCCTACCAAGGTGGGAATTGTAGCCAACAAAGTGGCAAGTATAAAATAGTAGTATTCAGTGTTGTTGTAGCCATGTTGGTCCCAGGATATTACAGATGTAAGGTAATAAGTTTTATTGGACCAACTTCTGTTGGTGATAGAGACAAGCTTTCAAGCTTACACACAGCAGTTTCTCAGAAGAGCTCTGTGTAAGTGTAACACCGACAGACCCCAGTCATTGGTGGGTGGGATCGAAGCGGGGACCTCTGGAGCTTAGTGTGTGAGCCTCTACAGCATGAGCTAAAAGCCAACTGGCTCTTAGCTAAGGCTGTAGAGCAGACTCATTTAACTCTCTCTCAGTGCCACTAGATGGGACAGAACATCGCACCCAGGAGGTGTGTGGGTTACATAAGCTCAAAAGCTGGTCTCTCTCATGAACAGAGGTTAGTCCAATAGAAGATATTACCTCACCCACCTTGTTTCTCAAGTACAAAATAGGCCACTTTTGAGATTAATTGTGGATTTATCAACGGAACTTTGATATTAAGTTCAAGATGATGCTGTGTTAAAATAACATAATTACTATGGGAATGCTTGTATGTTACACATGCTGTTATGTACATGGGGGTAAAGGATCTTAAATCTGGAACATTTCTATTTTTTATTTCCTATATCTTGCGAATCAATAATTTGAGTTTCCTAAAATTCCTAAGGGAAGTGCATTAATGCATCTTTTAAAAGGACAAGTCTAAACAAAACAAAAATTCAAAAATACTAATGGTCTACAAATTTCCTTGTGTCTGGAAAAGAAAAAGAAACACAAACTATGATCCATCTTTTGGGAATTGGTCATTCACATTTTTCAGTGCTGACAACGATTTGTTGCCCTATAGAGAAAGGGAAATTATTATACTTTATTTATAAACATTCCTAAATAAAGGTTTTATTGTCCCACTAATACAGATAATAAATTTCATAAAAACAGAATTATCTTTATAAGTGAGAGGGGAAATTACAAAAATAATTACAGTGTAAACATTGGTTTCCTTATTAAAAAGTAACTTATGATGGAAGTAAGAGCCCTACCAGAAATTTTCCTCATGACTATCATCAATTTTCCAAAGCTGTAGACTAGAAAAAAGGGAACTGAATTTTTTTTCCTATGTTGCTGTATTGTTTCCTTCCTTTTAGAGAAATAATGTAAATGTTTAAACTGCAGTTGCAATGTGTAAATACTCCACCCAGTGTAAGGGTTACCCATCCCTTTTGTTTATGCCTTTTATTTCAAAGAAACAGTGTAAAAGTGAAAATCCAAAACTGTAATTCAAACTATTTTATCAATAAAAGTTTAGCATGGGGCAGATGTGTTCTTTGTGATGATTATAGGTTGATAGAAATTCCTGTGCAAATTACTGTTATAAAAAAAATCAGCTGTTTGATGTGTTTGGCTGTTATTGAGCAGAGGAGGAATACTGCTTATGGATTTTTGCTTAGATGACATTTATTGCTTATATTTTTAGAGATATGAATAGGCAACTACTAAGATAATGAGGGAAGAACTTGTTTTAACACTACCAAACTCCTCTTAAATGCATTTAGATCATCTTGGAATGATCAACTACTCTACTATTAAAAAATTAGATTTTTGAAATATAAAAGTTCTCCTGAGAAGATGAAAAATGAAGAACATGAATTTCAAAGCATTTTCTGAATTACAAAACTCACTGAATCCATCCAGCAGAAAGTAGAAACTAGGTGCCTCAAGCAAAGTCAGTGGCTGTGTGGTGGGGCAGTGCCCCACCCCCTGAGGAAAAGGGCTGAACCAGGCCTCAGGGCTGTGCAGACCAGCAGCCAATCAGCCAAGGCCTGGGGAGAGCCAATCAGGACAGAGAAAGAGGCAGCCAATCAGAGCCAGGCTAGGTCCTATATAAAGGCAGCCTAGCAAAGAAGAAGTCAGTCTGTCCCTGACTAGTGAGGGGGGAAGGGTTGGTTCCTCAGCTAAAGAGCAGTACCTTGGACAGAGCAGTGCTGGGCAGGCTTGGGGGAGCAGATTGGAGCTCTGGCCCAGATACCTGCCAGGCTGCAGCCCTTGCTAGAAGGGGTTGAGATGGTGCATATGGCCAAAGGGGAAGTGGCCCAGGGAAACTAGGCAGACAAGAGGGGAGAGAAGGAGGACAGAGGGAGTCTGCCACTAGAGGATCCTGGATTGCTACCCAGAGTAGCGGGCAGGCCTGGGTCCCCTCCTTTCCCTCCTTGCATTACCCCTGCCCACTGAGAGGGGCTAAGACAGACTATGACCTGCTGCTGAGATGAGGGGCTAGATGCTAAGGTTGTGTTTGGCCACTGAGGTAGGGCAAGCAAAAGGACTGCTGTTAACCCCTGCCTCCTGGGAAGGGGGTGAGACCAGAGTAGTGGGCACTGACAGAGGGTAGTGTCCTGAAGCTGATGAAGACTGTGCTGAAGAGGACCTCAGGGAGCATGTGGGTCCCAGGGCAGCAGAATGGAGACAACTAGTGAGCTACCATGCGGTGAGGATGCCCTGGACTGGTCAAGAGCTAATTGCCGGAGTGACCGGCAGGGGGTCCAACAGTGGTAAGTTGAACCCCGTCACAGGCTGATACAAAGTAATACTAAAGTCCCTAGGCAAACTACAAGGCTCACCTTTTCTCCCTTGCCTGTGAAGAATTGTGTAACATTGCTGTTGAACTCCACTGGGGATTATATGGGGAAGGTTGATTCATTTTTGATTTAATTACATTATCATGGGGCTATTTGATTTGATCCAGGGTATTACAGGATGAATTTGCAGCTAGCCCTCTAACACTTTCAATTATACAGTGTTCTTCTTTATCTGAGAAGTCCTAACCTCTCCATTGCTTATAACAGGTCTTTGATCAGACAACTACTTTCGGCTTGCAACATGAAATTTTGTTCTGATTTAGCTGATATAAACTGAAGCAAATCATCATTTCCTTGATCTGGCTTGTGTTGCTACTGCTTAATTTTGGCAGCAAACCAAATGCCTTAAACAACCTAAGGCTAAGCTCCTGCTGAAACCATAGTAGCATCAAGTGTTGCACTGGGAATCCTCAGGAACAGAAATCCAGCCCAGCTGCTGCAAAAGCACCTGTAGTAGAGGAAGATTGCAAGAGAAAGCTGGGCCAGGCTCCCTTAGACCACTGCACGTATCTAGCACCAGACCCAAGCAGTCCGGGCTCTCCTCTGGGGTATCATATGAGGCACGATCCCCGTCCCAGGGTTGGTTTAAGAACCAGTGTAACTGAAATGTACAAATAATAGAGAATCAGGAGCTCACGAGTTCTAGATTCACTTCTGCTAATAAGGCTGTATTCTTCACATTTTTTGGTATTAACCAATGCCTCAAACACCAGAGAAGTCTCACAAACTGAAATTAGAATCCTGTGTTCTAACACACTAGACCTAAATCCCATCTGTTTAGCCACACTCTTGCTTAGAAAGAGCATACCATAACTTTCTCTTTGGCTATGTTGTCTGTAAAATGGGCTACTCATGCATAGGTAACCCACTATTTCAATGTGTGTTGTTTCCTACTCTAGTAGCAAAGAATGTGGTGGGGAGTGCTAAGTTGTCACAAACTTGATCAACTTTTGAGGATACAGGAATTCATCTAGCAAAAGCTCCAATGCACAGATCTATCTCATTGCCTTTATTAGTATAGACAGAACCCTAATGTCATTGCAAAGAGCAGTCAGCCAACGGGAGTATGGCATAAATGTAAGATACCTGAAATGATCAGTATTCTGTCAGATACAAACACTTTTGCTAGCCCCTCCAGCTTCACTTCAGTACTAGGAAAAGGCATTTGCTTGCTTTGGGGCTGATTCTTACAAATGGTGTAGGCTGTTCTCTGGGCCTGCCACTAGTTTTGAGCTCAGGCTCTCAAGCCAGCTAGGTCCCTGCAGCTCATGCTTGCTCCTACAGCCCCACAGTTCCTTCTGCAGTAGCAATGCCACCCTCCAATCAGAGGGAGAGTTAGCAGCAGGTCGTAGGAATGGGATTTCCAGCCAGCTGTTGAGCTCATCAGGGCTCCATGGGGGATGCAGAAGCTAGCTCCACTTCTCTAGCCATCCCCAGCCAAATGGGATTCCTAGGGCAGGGCCAGCCTTCACAATATTGATGCTGATCTGTGGAATAGGAGATCCACACAGAGTAACAGCTGTTTCCTGTTATCCACTTATGTAGATAGTCTGGTAGATCAACTGGTAAAGTCAGTGCCAATGACTGAAGGTTCAAACCTTGCTCCAGATACTGGGGAATGGGACAGATGTGTTCATGTTAAATTTTTTTCTCCTGTTACCTTTTATAAAACAGGAAATTGTGGTGGTTTTTGTTAAACCTACATTATAAAGTTTTTTGATTGCCAAGTCAAGCATTTTTGAGCTAGACAATGCCAGCTTTAAAGTTGCCTGTGCAATCCTAAGTCAACCATCTTGTGCATATGCATTATGCTACAGTTGTGATTATGTAGTTAAAGTTCTGTGTTTGCCACAGGTCCTCTCTTATACAGTGGCCAGGAAAGATGGTTTAAATCACCATTGAAGATGAGATGGTGATAGTGAAGTTGAAGTTAAGGTAATCAAATAATTATACTTTATCAAAATTCTTGGTTATAAGTCAATAAACAGAGCTGGTGACTCTTGCTGATTTTCCTTTCACTAAATTGGAGGACTTGGCCAAGATTTTGAAAACTAACTAGTAATATTAAGAATTCTTGGTTACCCAGCTTCAGATGCCCATGTAGCCTGATCAAATTACTGAGTGTTGTTGCAGGTTCTTTTCCAATTCAGGTGGCTACTTAGAGTTAATTAAGAACACAAACTCAATACAGACCAATATAACTGAAATCACAGGAAAAATCAATATACATATGTGTAAAAATAAGATAAATACAGCAAAGTGGTATCCTGCAATATTTATATTTGTTTATACAGCATGCATACTTTAAAACCTTACAGAGACATTTAGAAACAAAGATGGAAGTAAAAGTAAGTGGAGATCACCCACAGGAAGCCACAGGGCCAGGCTTTCTACCCAGTTGGGACACCAGGACAACAATGTGGGACAACAGGTTCGATAACCACATCTTCTATACACCATTTCCTATTCCACTCTCATGTGTTCTGAACCATATTTGATAAGGTTTTGGCTCCTGCCTATGAGTGATATTCGAGCCAACCTTATGTGGTATACTGGCCAACAGTTTAAATTTCTGTTAACATCTCATTTGTGTCAATGTCTCAGTAGATTTGATACATCAATGCAGTTAGCTCCCTGGTTACCTTATTGCAAAAATACCCTAAGATGCTACCGTGTGTGTTTGTGGTTTACCTATTTATCACAATTATTCATATTGCAAAATTTTATAACCTTAGGACAAACATGTATAATTTATATACTTGACAGAAGGTTATTAATAATCACGCTAGCTTATACCAGCTACCAACTTTTCTGGGCCTCACTCTGAACCCTTAACTCTTAATGCTAAAAACATGGACAAGTCCATTTTTTAATAACTTTTTTTCTACTTGCTGTTATAGCTTCAATAGCTTCCATTATTTCCAGAAGCAAACATAGCAGATAAAATATAATTCTCAAACTATAGACCCTCCAAGATTAGGTATGGGATCAACAGTCAATACCTGAAACCAAGTTTCAGAGGTTGGGGTGCTCTGAACTTTCTTAAAAAGGATCTGATTTTCAGATGTCTCAGATTGAGCACATCTCAGGATCACCAGACACTTCTGAATTTCTCACACCTGACAGGTTCACTAACCAGAAAAAAGAACTGTAATTTGTTGTATGTTGTTGAAGACCAGCAGCCAAATTTTCAAAGGTGCAGATAGATGCAAAGTGCCTGGGCAGGTTAGAGCACCTAACTTCCATTGACTTTCAAATAGGCACCTGCAGGACCGGCGCTAGTATTTTTAGCGCCCTCAGCGCACAGCTATTTTGCCGCCCCGCGCGCTGGTCCCGCGGCTCCAGTGGAGCTGCCGCAGTCATGCCTGTGGGAGGTCCACCGGAGCAGCGGACTGTCCACAGAAATGCCTGCCGACTGCAACCGGAGCCGCCTGCCGTGCCCCCCCGCCCCGGCAAAATGCTGCCCCCCCCCCCCCAATAATCCTGGCGCCCTAGGCGATTGCCTAGGCTGCCTAAATGGAAGTGCCAGCCCTGGGCACCTGGTGGGACTTAGAGAAGTACCTATCTGCACCTAAATTCCTTTCTAAATCTGGCTCAAGGGCAACTGAATGCTTGAAATCTGGTTAAAAACAAATGAATGGCCTTCTGTTTTCCTCTGAAGGGAAAATCAGATTTGGAAGGGTAGCTCCTAAATGAATGTTTCAATCTTGATACTGTAGCTCAATAGGAATATGGAAATTAGGAAGTCTGTGACCTATTACAGGTGTCTGTACACATACTAATCCAGTATGTTCAGACTGTAATGAGTTGTAAGTACTGATATGGTAACACTCATCTGTTTCTAATGATTGGTCACACACTAAATTGAACATTTCTGGCTTAATACTAATTTATAGTAAATCTTACAAAAAACAAACCCTAAATCTAACTAAGTATAAATGATTCCATGTAGAAATAGTTAACTTCCTCTGTAATGCATTGTACAGATTAGATAGACCTGAATTATACTGGGATTTTTTTAATGCTAATATTAATCTTTCCAGTGTGTTAATCTCATACATTAGCATTGACTACAGCTGGAAAAAAAATGCAGGTAAACCACAATAAGTCCACTACCAATGCTCATGATTGGGAACAAAAAACTCCAAATCCTTTGATGGGTTTAGCAGATGACTTGTATAACCACTACAACAGGAAACATACCTTCATAAATAAATATCTTTTGCTGCTACACAAGAAAGCAGAGGCTGGTTTTTTTTTCAAATTAGCATTTTTGGTTTCTTTTGCTATCTTAATGAACATAAAGAGATGCGTAGGTTTCAAAAGAGCATCCCATAATATGTTTGTACTGAATATGCATGATTTTGTAATTAAGTAAGAAACACTTAAAAATGCATATATAAACTTGACTGAAAGTTCAGTACAAAACAAGCAATACACAAAGACACCCTATTTGTGGACTTTTAGTTAACCATAGATTTTGTATTCTGTGCTGGTAACCATCAAATGAGAAGAGACTTTTAGTCTGAAATTGGCAAGAAAAAGTTGCAATTGCATGTAATACTTCATTAACTAACAAATTGACAACTGTGCTTGGACATGTGGCCCCCACAGCATGGAGAAGGAGAGGGTTAACACTCTACTTTTACTTTCCCTTTCCCACCTTCCC
Source organism: Gopherus evgoodei (assembly GCF_007399415.2). Classification (NCBI taxonomy): domain Eukaryota; kingdom Metazoa; phylum Chordata; order Testudines; family Testudinidae; genus Gopherus; species Gopherus evgoodei. Next base: position 24,731,897 of record NC_044329.1, on the reverse strand, counting down.
CAGACCTAAAATCACTAGACTGAAATCTCTTCCCAAGTCTCTCCAAGGTCCTGAGATCTGTTGCCTGTAACTGCACCAGATGAAAACATCAGATTGCAGGCAGAGAGGGATTAGACACTTTCATGGATTACATGAACTGAAAAGTCTCTTCCAACTTTCAGTTCCATGATTCTAGAATTTTGTGGGCAGAATGGGATCCATACCTCAACTGCAGCCAGAGTGAGTCATTAATCCACTTCTGCCATCACTGTGCCCAGATGGGCTTCACTGCCAGGATGTGACCCTAGCAGATTATTCAATTAGCAAATTTTAAACTACTACCCAGGTAGTGAATTGCATTCATACCCAATTAGCAGTCAATAAACTACAAATCTAGTCATCTTTTAGTATTCTGTTTTCAGACTCAACTGGGCAAATACTACAAAAAAGTCTCGGAGATCAGCCGTTTAACTAAAACAGAAAGCAAATGTTCCCTTTTAACAAATGTTATTGAAAACAAACATGTAAATATTCCAGAACCACACTTTTGTGGGTTTGGGAGTCATTCAGTTAGAAAGCAGAAACAATATCAAGTGACTGAGGGTATGTCTACACTACGAGATTATACCGATTTTACATAAACCGTTTTTTAAAAACAGATTGTATAAAGTCGAGTGCGCACGCCCACACTAAGCACATTATTTTGGTGGTGTGCGTCCATGTACCGAGCTTGCGTCGATTTCCAGAGCGTTGCACTGTGGGTAGCTATCCTGTAACTATCTCATAGTTCCTGCAGTCTCCCTCGCTCATTGGAATTCTGGATTGAGATCCCAATGCAAAAAACAGTGTCGCTGGTGATTCTGGGTAAATGTCATCACTCAGTCCTTCCTCTGTGAAAGCAACGGCAGACAATCATTTCATGCCCTTTTTCCCTGGATTGCCTTTGCAGATGCCATAGCATGGCAACCATGGAGCCCGTTTAGCTTTTTGTCACTGTCAACATATGTGTACTGGATGCTGCTAACAGACCCGGTACTGCAGTGCTATACAGCAGCATTCATTTGCCTTTGCAAGGTTAAAGAGACGGTTACCAGCTATAGCACCGTCTGCAATTGGAAATTGTGATGACATTTCTCAGTCATTTTGCACTGTTTGCAATTGGAAATTGGCGATTATGGTTATCAGTCCTTTTGTACCGTCTGCTGCAGTCATGGGTGCTCCTGGCTGGCCTCGCTGAGGTTGGCTGGGGGCACATGGACAAAAATGGGAATGACTCCCCAGGTCATTCCCTTCTTTATGTTTTGTCTAAAAATAGTCAGTCCTGCCTAGAATATGGGGCAAGTGTACTAGAGAACCAGAGAGCACAGCTGCTCCGGGTCAGAGCCCCAGGGATCCCGCAGAAATGATGAGCTGCATGCCATTCTAGGGGGTGCCCCTGCAACAACCCCACCTGTTGCTTCCCTCCTTCCCCAACCTTAATGGGCTACCATGGCAGTGTCCCCCCCCTCATTTGTGTAATGAAGTAATAAAGAATGCAGGAATAAGAAACACTGACTTTTCAGTGAGATAAAATGAGGGGGAGGCAGCCTCCCACTGTTATGATAGTCCAGGCAGTACAGAATCTTCATTGAAACATGAAAGGTGGAGCTCTGCCCCCAGTTGCTATGATGAGGACAGTTTTCAATCCTTTTGCACCGTCTGCTGGGAATGACCAGGAGTCACTCCCATTGTTGCCCAGGCGTATCCGGCCGACCTCACCGAGGCCAACCAGGAGCACTCACGGGATGATGAGGACGGTTTTCCACCATTTTGCACCATCTGACATCAGGAAAGGAAGGGGAGGGGATGCTGCTGTTCAGCGCTGCAGCACCACGTCTACGAGCAGCATGCAGGAGACATATGATGACATTGAAAAATGGTGAGAAGTTTTTTTTCCCCTTTTCTTTCATGGGGTGGGGGAGGGGGGTGACTTGACGAGATATACGCTGAACCACCTGGGACAATGTTTTTGACCCTTCAGGCATTGGGAGCTCAGCCAAGAATGCAAATGCTTTTCGGAGACTGCGGGGACTGTGGGATAGCTGGAGTCCTCAGTCCCCACTCCCTCCCTCCATGAGCATCCATTTGATTCTTTGGCTTTCCATTACACTTGTCAAGCAGCACTGTGCTGAGTCCCTGCTGTAGACGCCGTATCATAGCCTCGAGATTTTTTTCAAATGCTTTGGCATTTCGTCTTCTGTAACGGAGCTCTTATAGAACAGATTTGTCTCCCCATACAGTGATCAGATCCAGTATCTCCCGTACGGTCCACGCTGGAGCTCTTTTTGGATTTGGGTCTGCATGGCCACCCGTGCTGTTCAGAGCTCCATGCTGGGCAAACAGGAAATGCAATTCAAAATTCGCAGGGCTTTTCCTGTTTACCTGGCCACTGCATCCGAGTTCAGATTGCTTTCCAGAGCAGTCACAATGGTGCACTGTGGGATACTACCTGGAGGCCAATACTGTCGAATTGTGGCCACACTAACCCTAATCTGACATGGCAATACCAATTTCAGTGCTACTCCCCTCGTCGGGGAGGAGTACAGAAATCGGTTTTAAGGGTACGTCTACATTACGGGATTATTCCAATTTTACATAAACCAGTTTTGTAAAACAGATTGTATAAAGTCAAGTGCACGCGGCCACACTAAACACATTAATTCAGCAGTGTGCCTCCATGGTCCGAGGCTAGTGTCGATTTCTGGAGTGTTGCACTGTGGGTAGCTATTCCGTAGCTCTCCCATAGTTCCCGCCCCTGCCCCTTGGAATTCTGGGTTGAGATCCCAGTGCCTGATCGGGCAAAAATCATTGTCGTGGGTGGTTCTGGGTAAATGTCGTCAGTCATTCCTTCCTCTGGGAAAGTAACGGCAGACAATCATTTCGTACCCTTTTTCCCTAGATTGCCCTGGCAGACGCCATAGCACGGCAACCATGAAGCCCATTCAGCTTTTTTTTATTGTCACAGTATGTGTACTGGATGCTGCTGACAGAGGCGATACTCCAGTGCTACACACAGCATTCATTTGCCTTTGCATGACAGCAGAGACGGTTATCTGTCATTCTGTACCATCTGCTGCTGTCCTGGGTGCGTCTGGCTGAGGTTGGCCGGGGGCGCAAAGACAAAAATGGGAATGATCCCCCGGGGCATTCCCTCCTTTATTGTATCTAAAAATAGTCAGTCCTGCCTAGAATATGGGGCAAGTGTACTAGAGAACCAGTGTATCAGAGAACCAGAGAGCACAACTGCTCCATGTCAGATCCCGCAGAAATGATGAGCTGCATGGCATTCTAGGGGGTGTCCCAGCAGTAATCCCACCCGTTGCTTCCTTGCTCCCCAAATCTTCCTGGGCTACCGTGGCACTTCCCCCCCCCACCATTTGTGTGATGAAGTAATAAAGAATGCAGGAATAAGAAACACTGACTTGTTACTGAGATAAAATCGGGGGAAGGCAGCCTCCAGCTGCTATGATAGTCCAGGCAGTACAGAATCTTTTCTTTACACATGAAAGGGAGGGGTCTGATGGAGCTCAGCCCCCAGTTGCTATGATGAGGACGGTTACCAGCCGTTCTGTACCATCTACTGGGAATGACCGGGAATCATTCCTATTTTTACCCAGGTGCCCCTGGCCAGCATCACCTGAGGCCAGCCAGGAGCACTCATGGGCTGATTATGACGACGGATAGCAGTCATATTGTACCATCTGCCACTGGGGAGGGGAGGGGAGCAGATACTGCTCTTCACTACTGCAACATCACGTCTACCAGCAGCATTCAGTAGGCATAGGGTGACATTGAAAAAAGTCAAACTTTTTTTTCCCTTTTCTTTCACATGGGGGGGAGGGGATACATTGACAAGCTATACTCTGAGCCACCCCAGACAATGTGTTTGAACTTACAGGCATTGGGAGCTCAGCCAAGAATGCAAATACTTTTTGGAGACTGCTGGGGACTGTGGGATAGCTGGAGTCCTCAGTACCCCCTCCCTTCCTCCATGAGGGTCCATTTGATTCTTTGGCTTTCCATTACGCTTGTCACGCAGCATTGTGCTGCGGACTCTGTATCATGGCCTGGAGATTTTCAAATGCTTTGGCATTTCGTCTTCTGTAACGGAGCTCTGATAGAACAGATTTGTCTCCCCATACAGCCACACTCCATGAGTCCTCTAAGAAGGAGTAAAACTGCTGAAAGAACACACCTTGCAAATCCATAAGTTCTTCCAGTCAGATCAAGAAAACTATGTGGTCGCTATTATCCAAAAGCTGCTCACAGAGTTAATAAAATCACCATGAACACTTTACCCTTGTTCATCTCCTGTACAGTCCACGCTGGAGCTCTTTTTGGATTTGGGACTGTATGGCCACCTGTGCTGATCAGAGCTCCACGCTGGGCAAACAGGAAATGCAATTCAAAAGTTCGCGGGGCTTTTCCTGTTTACCTGGCCAGTGCATCCAAGTTTGGATTGCTGTCCAGAAGGGTCACAATGGTGCACTGTGGGATACCGCCTGGAGGCCAATACCATTGATTTGCGGCCACACTAACCCTAATCCGATATGGTAATATCGCTACTCCTCTCGTCGGGGAGGAGTACAGAAACAGATTTAAAAAGCCATTTATATCGATATAAAGGTCTTTGTTATGTGGACGGGTACTGCGTTAAATCGGTTTAATGTTGCTAAATTCGGTTTAAACGCGTAGTGTAGACCAGGCCTGTGGTGACAACATATACAAGGGAAAGGAGATATTATGAACAGTGAGTACTTAAGCAACAGTTGTGCTGAGTAGTTTAGTAGCAAATCATAGGCTAACATATGTTTGCATAAAAATTTATTAAATTGTGAATCACTAACAAATTAGTTTTAAAAAAATCAATCTATTCATTAAGTAAGTTAGTTAAGGAATCTCCATCTCTGGAGATATTTAAGAGTAGGTTAGATAAATGTCTATCAGGGATGGTCTAGACAGTATTAGGTCCTGCCGTGAGGGCAGGGGACTGGACTCGATGACCTCTCGAGATCCCTTCCAGTCCTAGAGTCTATGAGTATTTGCAAAGAAAACAAGGCTTAGATATGTGAACAGATCACCAGCTCTATTTCAAATGTGTGGAAAAGACTGGATTGATATGAACAGCTTATGAATTCCTTCTAGTGATGAACAAGGGTAAAGTGTTCATGGTGATTTTATTAACTCTGTGAGCAGCTTTTGGATAATAGCGACCACATAGTTTTCTTGATCTGACTGGAAGAACTTATGGATTTGCAAGGTGTGTTCTTTCAGCAGTTTTACTCCTTCTTAGAGGACTCATGGAGTGTGGCTGTTGGTAATTACTCATCTTCCCTGAAGTTATCCTGTATCTGGTCCTATAAGGAGTCACTCTTCCTGTTCAATGTGCCTATAAAGCCACTAAGATTGTGAAACCTTTGGACTTAATTTGTATGCCTATGTTGATGACATGCACCTCTACAACTCTTTCATCCAACCAAGATTTTGTAGGGTTTTTTGTTCTTGCACAGCCTAACTATCATAGGGCCCTGAAAAAAAAGTGAAATGGCTACAGCATCATCAGAATTAGATAGAAGCAGTGTGTGTGTGTGTGTGTGTAGCAGAGAGAGCCTGAGACATAAGGCCTAGTTTAAAGGATGTGGTGTGAGTCCTAAGACCTAAACAAAAGTCAGGCCCTGCTAATTAAAGCAAAGTTAGCAAGAGTCAGGTTATAAGCAAAAGTCAGGCCCTGTTACAAAACATGCCTGCTTGCAGGTTCACTGTCCGGAATATGAACTTGATAAGTATGGGGCAAGTTTTGCAAAAACACAAACGCTCCTAAGAAGTGCTAGGCACAGGATACTTGCATAAACACATAAAAGGCATTAATACTGTGCTTTGTCAGCAACAAACCTGGCTGACTGCCTTTGCCATTCAACTGAGTCCATGGTCGTCTTCGGCAGTTCAGTCAAAGTCTGTTGTATGGGCTATCTGGCCAGAGCAAATACAGCATGCAGAGAGAACACAACTGGCATGAGTTTGTTGGCTTTTGTTGTTTCGTGGTTTTTTTTTCTTTTTTTTTAAAGATGGAAGATATTTAAATGAAAGCTGAAACATATCAGCACCATATGTTGCGGGTCTTTGCCCACCTAGCACCATGGCAAATCGAGGTTCTATTGGATCCTGGATTCCCAGGTAAGCAGCAGTAAACTATGAGGCCTTTGTTGCTCTCTATGCCTCAGTAGTGCATTGTGCACAGGGTTACTTTCACAGAGGCTGCTCTCCACATGATGAATCCTGAGGAGTGTCCATTCCAAGAGTTAAATAGGAGGGAGTAAAATTCCCTATTCTGAAAAGGGCTATAAAAGAGTTAGATAGTATTAGTTATTATGAGGGGCATGGATCAGCATTCATGTCACACTCCCCATCAGTACCCAGCCCAAGCCAGAGAAACTAATGATCAAGCCAGCAGGCCAAATTTAGTGATGAATCCTGAAGGGATAGCTCAATGGTTTGAGCATTGGCCTACTAAAGCCAGGATTATGAGTTCAATTCTTGAGGGGGGCCATTTAAGGAACTGGGGTAAAAATCTGTCTGGGGGTTGGTCCTGCTTTGAGCAGGGGGTTGGACTAGATGACCTGCTGAGGTCCCTTTTAACTCTGATATACTGTGATTCTAAAAGCAAAAGGAGAGCCACCTCTCTTTTCAGGCAGGTGAAACTAAAATGAGAGCTTGATTGCTGCTTGAAGGGAATTTCTGGGGCTACCAGTCTTTCCCTCCATGAGGAGGAGCAGCAGCAGCCCTGGCAGGCAAAGAGAGGACTTCCAGTTGAGAGAACTCTTATCAACCTCCTCTCCTCTACACAAAGGTGCAAGGCAGGCTGGGTTGTAGATCCCCATCTGGCTCTGTGCTGTGGGACTCAGTGGGGACAGGATTTATCCCTTAGTGCAGAGAAGCCTCAACATTTTCACCCTGTGAGTGATGCAGAACAGGAGAGCAAGTAGTCATCACAATGTTTGTTGTTGGCGGATCAGGAAAGAGAAATGCAATTATTGCAGAACTTTGGATGCACATTGTCCTCTGACCACACTACATCAGTGGATTGCTCAATAACAGCTCTTCTTCCCCAGATAGACAGCTGTTTGCCAGCATCACGCACTTTTCCTCTGAGTAGCTCTGCCAAACTTGCTCCAGCCCAAGTGCCAAAATGAGTAATATGGAAACAAAAACAAAAGTGCTGAATATTCAGGTCAAAATGTTACAAAATCTAAAAATGACATAGTATGGGTGCAGATGCAGATACCAAATACTAAAGGCAGGGTGATAATGGAACAGAACAATCTGCCCTTCCCCTGTTTCAACTTCCAAAGGTAATGTCTTAGTTTTCAGGGAGATAAATACTGAGGCCTTGGCTACACTGGCGCTTTACAGCACTGCAACTTTCTCGCTCAGGGCTGTGAAAAAAACACCCGCCTGAGCACAGCAAGTTACAGCGCTGCAAAGCGCCAGTGTAAACAGTGCCCCAGTGCTGGGAGCGCAGCTCCCAGCGCTGCAAGCTAATCCCCATGGGGAGGTGGAGTACCTGCAGCACTGGGAGTTTTGAGTGTAGCCAAGCCCTGAGACTTAGCACTGTTTGTTGGTAGGCACGGATGCATCAGTGCATTTAAGAATGCTTTCAGTACAACTAGTAGCTTGGGGAGAGAGGGAGATGTCCTATGTATTCATAGCAATTTATCTGAAAAATCAGTGACTGTGTTTACAGACTCAGCAGGTGATTTGACAAGATGCCCAGGTTTTGGGGGCCTGTGTATTAGAGGGCACAAGAGACCACAGCAATGGTCTGTTTTCCAATCCTAGTGATTGATTACCTGAGAGAATTATCTAAAAATAGCTATTTTTATTTTGGCAGTATACAAGCAGAAATAAATTATTTAAAATCTCCACCTTAAAAGAAACCAGTAAATACATACAGTAGTATTTCTATGAGCCTCATATACTGTACCATAGAAAAAACTCCATGGTATTTCTAAAGAACTTATTTTACCATTTAAAAAAAAAAATTCTTTACCTTGACACATCCTGCATCAGACTGTATATACAAGATTTGACGTTTTCATGAGGCTCATGCTGATTGCATGGGAAACAACATGCTCCATTCCAGCTAATATAATCTATTTTGGTAACAGACATTTGGGTCAATCTGTTCTCATACAAATTCTTAATAAACACATTTTTTTCCAGCTATATAATTTGAATGGATGAACTAGATCTGAGTAAATGGGCAAGCTAGAAGAATCATTTTTATATTTCCCAGAGATTTTATTATTATTTTACTATTATGTTTTGTGGGGATTTTTAAATGAAGCTTAATTTTTAATGCATCTCAGGATTATTTTAGGGTATAATTTCATGGGTACATTTTCTAAATGGGCAGGTACAAGGAATAACTTTCTAAAGCCTGTATTTCTGTAGACAGAAGGTTAAGCATGCAGCTATCCAACTGACATGGGGGCGGGGGGAGTTATGGTCTCATTGCATGCACCTTCCTTTGAAAATTTGACTTTCATTTTGTTTACAGAGCTGTTTATTAAATATAGGCAGTTGACTTGACTCCACTCCACTTTTTTCATATTTGCAGAATTTAATCTGTTTTGTTCTGAAACTATTTTATCGCAATCATATACAGCAAGATTTAATGTGAATTGCATGTTGTTAAAATGACAATTTGATCGCCTGTTTTTCATGAGCTATTGTTTATAAGCTTGGTAACATTTAAACAGCGCTAGCATTAATTTTCCAATAAGTAAAACAAATGTGTATTAGAATATTTAGCAACTACTGTACAGTTGTTAAATTTAACAACCTAACCAGATTTACTTAAATCATTAAAAGCCTATTAGGTCTGCAGCATATTTCATTTCACCCAGAGCAATCTGCAAGCCGAAGGGTCAGTTTCACAAGCAGTGTCAAAGAAGCTTTTGTCTCATCCAACACTTAGCAAAGGCTAATTAAATTATTTCATGAAAGATTCATCAACATGAATATTCATTTCAAAGTTGCTAGAGATATGCTAACAAACCATAATGATCACCTCAGAATTGCTATGGAAGAATTATGCTGGTCTGACAACAGGAAGATGATATTGGGTAACCTACTGTGTTTCTCTCTGTCCTTATATAAGTAATGTGTTTTCCTGCATGCCTAGTAGATGCAGTGTGTTGCTATACTATCCTTTCATTTCTGAAGGCAAGAATTTCAATTCTGGCTGAGTTCACAAGTGAAAGCAGATTTGTTGGTCTCATCCTAGGCCCTAGTGGACATGTTGTGTAGCAACCCTACAGTTTGGTACTAAGTAACATAACTAGAGGACTGAAATATGTTTTCAAAGCTGTTTAGGGAAACCTTCTCAACCCAGAGCTATGAGCCTATCATCTTCTCTAGCAACATATACAGGACGACAAAAACACTGAAGATGTAGCTGTAGGCTTGTGTAAAATGGTCACGCTGAATTCTAGGTGTATCTGTGCATAACTTAAGCGTTATTCTGAGGATTTAAGTAGTGCATAGGTCTTGTGTGGGCCCTCTGCACAGGAGTGAATTTCACCCAGATGAGTTTTTCCCCAATACTTAAGGCTTGTCCACATAGCAAGACAGTGCACAGCAAGCCAGGGTGTGAATCTACAGCACACCAACTTGCTGTGCACTAACTCACCATACAAACAAGTCCTTACAGATATTTTAAATTAGTCAGTTTTTAAAATTAGTAAAATTTGAAGTAGGTGCTCAGATGCTGGTGAGACCCATAGGGATAAATAGATCCAAATTGTTTCTTACCACTCCTACTGTGCTTCCAGAATGACAAGGTGGGAAGGAGTATATTGGTTGGAAGGAAGAAGATGGAAGAGATCATTTCCAATGAGCAGCTAAGTGGCTCCTCCGTTAGACAAAAGAAATGAGATATTTCTTTGTATTTTGTAACTGTCTATCTAAGATCCTAGTACAAATCTGCGTACAAATCAGACTGTCTCAAACTATATTGTGACATAATGATCCACGCTGGAGTGACTAACCAACCATCCAAAGAACAAATGTTAATTTAATAAAAGACTTGGGGAGAAAACATAAGAAAAGCTTCAAGTGAGCTTCTGAATCACTAGAGACAAAAGTGCTTTACCATTGCCTCTCAATTCTGTATTTTTTTATGCTACCATGTTTGTCAATTCTGATTTTGCAGCATTTTACAATATGCAGTCAAAAGTACTGAAAAAAGTGGAAATGCTGCAGCTTTTGGTTGTTTTTTTCCCCCATTTCTTTCTGTGTGCAGTCCATGTCAGTGTCTTTGTTGGTTACCTAGGAAACTATTGTACGATGGAATTTGATTGGCTGTGTTCTCAGATTGATTATTAAAGTCGTGGGCAATTTCGAGTGGCAGACGTTTCATAGGTTGCACAAAGTAAGTAGCACTAAATGATTTACAATTTAAGATTCTTTTATTTAGAAATGAACTGTATGGAACATTAGATATGTCAAATCTTTGAAAACTTGGATCAGAAATGAGTAATAGTTTGAAATTTTGTCTTCTCTGCATTATAGTTCTTGTTTCTTCTAGACATTTTAACTCTTATCTTGAATTGTCTTCAGCTTATTTCCTGATTTTATTCAGAGGTGTCTGGTCAAGGGCAGGCAGGCTACACAGTGGTTACCACTGCCTGAGAAGACCAAAATCACAGGAGAGAGTTCCCTTTCTTGTATTTTGCCCCTCTTCCTATCCTCCAGATGGAACCATAAAATCCATATTTTATGCTGTTTGGATATGGGGTTTGGGGCCCATATCTCCTACGTTCTAGCATTTTCTTGTCCCTTCATCTTGCCCAGTCATTAATTTCCTGCCCTATTCACAATGGATCTGCTTTTCATGACTGCATGTGAGGCCACAGAGACCCAGCAAAGAACCTGGTCCCACATGGCCTCCACTCCCATCCCTGCGCTCTCTAACTTGACGGCTGGAACTCTTCCCATCTTTCCCTTCATACTGCTCGGGCTCCAACCAGCCTGTAAGGTGGCCTGCTAGCATCATGAAGACTGACTTTTGGCAGGCATATTCAAAATGTAGAGGGAGATCTGTTCCTCTGAAGGGAAGGACAGCAAGAGGGGAAGGGGTAGGAAAGGATGAATCCCAGAACATGAACAAGACAGGAGTGGGGGAACATAAGAAATAGATGGAGAAATGAGTAACAATGACAATGAGAGGAAGAAGATGGGTCAACAGAAGGAGAGACTGAGAATGGAAAAAAAGTATTAGAAGCAAACTTCTATACAGAAAAGCCTGCTAAAGCACTGGAGCCACATGTTTGTTTTTTCTTTATTTGTTGGTATTTCTGTCGCAGTCGCCACAGTCAGGAATGTGACATTTAAGACCATTCCTTTCATTATTTGTTATGTTACTGCCTAGAGGTCCCAACTGAGATTATTGTTGCTACTTTTCTCTCTCCTTCTGTCTTTGGAAGTGAATGGCATGTGGGCCCTTTGCTATGTGGCTATCAGACTTTCCAGCCCTTAAGTCAGATCTACCCTAGTCAGCAGTACAAATTTTGTATAAGATCTTTAGAGACTTAAAGATTCAGCATGGACAGACTGAATCACATTGTACCATTTTTTGGGAAGTCATCCATAATTCCTGTAAGACTATCATACAAACCTTTCCCACACAGGGGGTGAGGTAGGCTTTCCTGTCCCTATCCTTCACTGATTTTTATTAAGTCTGCTTTTACAGGTTCAGATGTCACCTGTATGTTCCATAGATCACCTGCATGTGTTCTTCCAGAGGATAGAACTTTCAATACATTGCATTTCTTTCAGTGGGATATTGGGTGTTTTGGACATAACTCATTCACTTGACATTGATTGCTAAGGTGCACCCTCAGTATTCCAATACTGCATCTGGATCTCAGGCATATATTGCTCTGATGCATTCATGGTTCTCTATCTTGAATATGTTTTTAGTTTTGGATTTATACCATTTCCCTAAGAGCACCTTCTGCACTTCACATTATAGTTACTCTCTTACACCTTCTCTTCTGAGCCAAATGTCTCTTTGCTGAGGCTTACAACAAAAGTGGGAGGAATACATACTTTCTGTGACCTGTGCAAGTTACTAATCTCCCTGTGCCTCACTGTCCCAATTTGAAAAAACAGATTTCCTTTTCCCTTATCCTTTCTTTATATTGTCTTTTTGAGACTGTAAGCATTTCAGGGTTAGTACTGTCCCTTAAATAATACACTGTGCATATACCTTTCTTATGGGTTTATCCAGTCACCCATCGCCATAGTATCTGTGCACTTTTCATGTAATAGCAGTAGCAAAGTAGGGATTTTATTTTATTTGATTAATTTTCTGTTTGGAGTGGGCAGTGTTGCAGGTTTATAGGTAGAAGGGGCTGTCAGTGTTAGTGTTGTTCTGTTCATTTTTCAAATTGCAGCATCTAAAAATAGTCACACTCTAGATTTGTCTGATTTCCTCAGAGGCCCTGATAGGACACGGGCATTAGGCATTATTGTCATATAAATAATGATAGATCAACTGTAATCACTCTATAGAAGCTCATGATACTTTTGTGCAAGTGCAGAAAGTTAAATTTCCTGTTCAGATGAGATTCAGCTTACTGTGCTGGAACACATTTGCGATTTAAAAAAAAAAATCATATAATACATGCAGATACTGTTGCTACTTAATGTCCAGTACTAGAAACATTTTTTTTGGTATCAAGCATCTGAACTTAATGAGGAGCTTATCAAAACCTTTGAATACCCTTACATTCTGCCATTGGTTGTCTCAAGCCATTGGTTGTACTAGCAAAAGAGAATAGTTGGTTGTAAAATAGGTGTCCCTGTGGTCAAGTTTACTAGACCATACAGGGTTCTGTTTACCATCTTCATTCTCAGCTGCAGTTCACCCTGGCACAATCTCTGTTGCTTTTTCAATTTTCAATTCATTCAATTTTTTTTAAATGGAACCCATGATTGTTTCATAAAAATAGACAGTCTTAAAATTCTTATGGTGACAAACTGTCACCAAAGTGTTACTTTGTATTGTAGTTTTGTGGTATGGTGGATTTGTTGTTAAGTATGCATGGTTCTCTTACTTGCCATTTGTATACTCTATTTTTTCTGATTAGAATTCATTTTTTGGATAATATTTTGCTTATCTGAGACCTTATTACCTATTTCTGAATCCCAGTCTGTACTGAAGTATCATGATATGCACCTATATTTTCTGGTTTTCCCTAATAGGTAACCTCCACTAAGAATTATGTGGACAACTGTCTCTACCTATAATGGGATTGTGTCCTACCATGGTCAACATGTTGCCTAAATTATGTGTTATGCTATTGAAAGTTTCTTTTTAATTCCATAATAATTTGTGCCTATTATATATCAAACCAAAAATTTTTGTCACACTACTAGTTACTGGGGCAAGGGATGGCCATGGACTTCAATGACATTCATAGAGTGTAAGACCATAAGTCACCATTAGATTATCAAGTCTGACCTCCAGCGTATTGTAGGCGAATACATTTCACCCAGTTACTCTTGTTTTAAGACCAACAATATGTTTGGCTAATGTTTATCTTCCAGAAAGGCATCCAGTTTTGATATGAACACATCAAGAGATGGAGAATCCACCACTTCCCTTGGCAGTTTGTCACAGTGGTTAATCATCCTAACAGTTAAAAATGTCTTATTTCTAATTGGAATTTCTGGTTTCAGATTCCAACCAGTGGTTCTTATGCTTTTCCCTTATAAATCTCCTTAGTACCTAGTATTTTCTCCCCATACAGGAACTTAAACACTGTATGCAAGTATTTATGATATTCCTCTCAAGATTTTTTTGATAAGCCAAACAGATCAAGCTCTTTATGTATCTCAGTGTTTTATATTTTCTCCAATCCTTGAATAATTTTTCTGGCTTTTTTTTTCTGTACCCTCTCTAATTTTTCCACATTTTTTTTGTAAGATGTGGACACCAAAACTGAATGCAATATTCCAGTATCTCTCACCAATGTCATATTTAGAGGTAAAATCACCTTAGCACAAAAAGAGGATCCCTGAGAAGTTTTCTCTTTAACGCTTTTTTTCCAAGAGCCCTGAAGTCTTCTGTAATTGGTGTAATTCCATGTTATGCTATGACATTGATTCCAAATTGTATAATCACCAGTGAATACTAGCCAGATAACATCATAATCCCATCCAATCTTGCAATTACAGCTCATATTTTTTCTTCAGGGAGACAGCACACTATCCACCATCTTGCTGTCCTTTGCTGAATTCTCTTCTTAATATGGATTACCCCTGCTTGCCCTTTTAGGATGGTTGAAGAACCTCTCTTGGTAGCTACCTATCTCTTTCCACTCATAAGTTATGTCTTCTGTAGCTTTCTGTTCCATTCTTCCAGAAACATGTTCTTTGGTAGATGACTTGCTGAATGACATAACAATTTGATATATTTAGCCTGCTTGACTGACTCCTAGTTCTCTTTCCCTTCTGGTCACAAATCATCAGTCCACTCACTTGGTTCCTACTCTCTCCCCAGTTCTTATTGTTGATCCTTCCCCTTGTGGTATCTGTGCAACACTTTCAGAATTTTTTGATTAATTGGAACACTATTCAATGCTGAAATTAGTGCTTCCAGACAATGCTTCTTGTCCTCCAGTATGTCTATCAGCTTTTACTTCATGCACCTCATCTCTTCATGTTGGCAGAAAGGATACCATAACATCCAAGGCATGTCATAGCAGTTGTTCCCTTCCTGTCCATATCCATAATATGGTGTATGTTTAAATCAAAAAACAAAATGAAAAGCAACAAATGATTCTTCCCTTCTCTCATGTCTTCCCTCCCTGCTTGCCCTGTCTTGCCACACAAACACATTAAAAACTATTGAAATAGTCCAATCTTGAATTTCATTTAGCAATACTAACTTTAAGATTATTGGGTTGGAATTTTCTTTATTTGTTTTAAATCTTTGATTTAATGCTTCACCAGGGTCTGCTGCTTCTTATGACAAGTTGTACATATATTAAAACTGGAATGGTAGTTACAACTTTCTCTGCTGGGCATTTCAAGAGATGGGGCCAGATTTTCAGAGCTCTGTCAGCACTAGATTTTTCAGAAGAGCTCAGCCTGTTGATTGCTGAACTGTTCTGAAAATCTCTCCATTAATTGTTGTAATGGAAGCTGCTGGGTGTAGAGCACTTCTGAAAGTCTTGCTGTGTGCGTGTGCGTGTGCGTGTGCGTGTGCGTGAGAGGGAGAGGAAAAAAAATAAAATAAAATATGTGCTAATGGTGCTTTGTACTGATATATTATTTTTACTGATGTTGCTTCCAGTTCCTCAAAGATTACAGTGTTGTTACCTCAAACAATTCTTGCTCCCCAGTTGTAGCCAGCCTCCATAATATGCTGGTGCTATCATTCTCTTTCCTAACGGCTCTTTTTGTGTCCTTGCAATGTCCTAGCGGATGCATGGTTCAGGGGACAGAGCACTAGCCTGGGACTTGGCAGTCCTGGGTTCAATTTCCTGTTCTGTTCCAGATTCCCTGTGTGACCTTGAGCAAATCACTTAGTGCCTCTATGCCTCAATCCCCCATCCGTAAAATGAATATAATAGCACTACCTTACCTCACAGGAATGCTCTGAGGATAAATACTTAACAGATTGTGAGGTGCTCAGATACCACAGTGATGGGGGGCTACACGCCTGCCTTTCTCCATGTAGTTTGTGCAGTGATAGTTAATGTATGGTGGCTCCTATACACAATTATATGGAGAAATAATGACTCCTGTATCATTTCACCTGTTTCAAAATGGGAACTGCTAACTGGCAGGTTATGTCAGCATTCCAACCAGACATCTACTAATTAACTCAGCTGTGGAATTCACAGCCTGATTTTACTTGCTACCCACACAGCTTACTACTAGGAAACCTCACTGTGACAAGCTGGTAGATGCAGCAGCTGGTAGAATAGAACAAAGGAATCTGTTTAGATTGAATATGAAGTAAAGACTGCCTGCAGCCAGAGTCTAGTCCTAAAACTAAGACTTGGGTAATTCTGGCTGGGGCTCAAATAAGAGAGGGTATGTGGGGGCTTCCTGCAGCACAAAGTCAAGTGTGGGCATAAATAGGAAGCATCTAACTTTCAATGTTCTCATCTACCAGTTCTTGTTGCTGGTTTATAAGAGAATCTGTGCATGGTACGAATTATGCTTGATAAGACAGCTGAGCAAATTCTGACAAGCGGGATACTGCTTGCCTAGGACATGGGTTTTAATCTCTGTTTTGCCAGGTATTATGCAAAATTCATCCACCCCATCAGACTGACTAAAAGATCAGTTGAACACACTGAAAAAAGATAGCAAATGCTACATGGGTGGCTACCAAAGTACTCTTCTGATGATTCAGACACTACAAAAGTATTTCAGTCTATCATGAATGTGTTAAGCAAAGTAATGGACAGTAGTGTGCATTTGTCATTTCAGAATTACAAAGCTCTACTCTTTCTTGAACTGTCCTCCCTTTTTTTGTGGGTGTAATTTTGTACATGTGAAAATTTGTCTGCATTTTTGCTCTCTTTTTTTCTAACTACTGATTTTTGGCATCCATGAAGGAACACATTGGGCAGTTTTTTGCAGACACCAAATTACACCAAAAGAACTGGAAGCTTGGATTGATGCCCAGATGAACATTTGGTCCAAAATATATAAACACTACCTAAGCATGCAATAAAAACTATTACAGAATTGCAGGGACCTTGATAGTAGAATGGGATAAAGGATATCTTGTTTCTCTTTACCGCTCGTTTCCCTAGTTATACCCAATCTTCTACTATTCCCTGTTAGCTGAAAATTCATAGCACTGCTTTTTTGATTAAGAAACTCCAGAGGACTGTCTTCACCTGAAAGGGATATTCCAATGTAGCTCATCATTGATAGACAAGAGCTGCACTATAGGAAGTGGAGAGATCATACATACAAGACAAGTTTACTTCCTAACTTTTCAAAGTTGTGTTCCAAATTTTAGCTGCTGTCTTTTTAATATGGCTAAAACCTCAAAGTGATGTATTTTCAAACTGTCTCTAGATATGATATACAAAAATTGTGTGGAAAATAAATGCAAAATGTTTTTGACTAAAACATATGGGCTTTAAATAGTGTATTACAGGGGTTGGCAACCTTTCAGAAGTGGCGTGCCGAGTCTTCATTTATTCTCTTTAATTTAAAATTTCATGCCAGTAATACATCTAAACATTTTTAGAAGGTCTATTCTATAAGTCTCTATAATATATAACTAAACTATTTTATGTAAAGTAAATAAGGCTTTTAAAATGTTTAAGAAGCTTCATTTAAAATTAAATTAAAATTCAGAGCCCCCCAGACCAGTGGCCAGGACCCAGGCAGTTTGAGTGCCACTGAAAATCAGCTCGTGTGCCACCTTTGGCACATGTGCCATAGGTTGCCTATCCCTGGTATATTACCATGTGCAAGCAATAATCATGACTTCCTTTTGTGATCCTTAATCAAGCAAAGACCCAGCAGGCAAAATCCTGACTCAGGTGTTCACTGTCCACACTTCCCCAACATAATCAACATTCAGGCACATTTTGCACTTTTGGAATCTCAAGGGGGAAGCTGAAATGGGCAAGGAGCAGCCTTGTGTTAGCCTAGTCTTGCATCCTAGAGCCCCAGGCAATTTGAGACTTAAATCCCTTTGTCTGGGTATACTGCAAGAAGGACAGGAGACTTGTTATGGGTTTTATTCAGGCTACAACTTTATACAGATGTCCTGGATTACTCGGCAGATAAAATGTACAGTGCAGGCAAATCCATGCTTATTCACATCAATTCTCTGAGGCTTCCAGCAGCCCCCCTTTGTTTCCATCCAGGTCCCCCAGCCGACTTATGGCTTGGACCTTACCATTTGCCAGCCTTGCAAGAGGCATAAGGAGGGCTATGAATGGGGTGGGGGTTAGCTCCCTGCCATACTGGTCATGGGAGTCCCTGAACCACTCCCCCATTCTGTTTCTTATCCAGTACCTCCTTTTAAGTCCTTTACCAGGCCACTTATCTGGTCACTGGCTGCCTTCCCTATGGAGTACCTGCACTGAACATCCACTGCAAGGAGGCGCTAGCCATTTGCTCGGCTGTCTTCCCCCCAAACTCTGCTGGGTTCCCAGACATCTGCAAATGGCCTATTGGCTGGCAGCCCTACATGTGTCAGTTAGATGCCTGCAAGTCACCAGGGCCTGATGAAATGCATCCTAGAATACTCAAGAAGTTAATAGAGGAGGTATCTGAGGCTCTAGCTATTATCTTTGGAAAGTCATGGGAGACGGGAGAGATTCCAGAAGACTGGAAAAGGGCAAATATAGTGCCCATCTATAAAAAGGGAAATAAAAACAACCCAGGAAACTACAGACCAGTTAGTTTAACTTCTGTGCCAGGGAAGATAATAGAGCAAGTAATTAAAGAAATCATCTGCAAACACTTGGAAGGTGGTAAGGTGATAGGGAATAGCCAGCATGGATTTGTAAAGAACAAATCGTGTCAAACCAATCTGATAGCTTTCTTTGATAGATAACGAGTCTTGTGGATAAGGGAGAAGCGGTGGATGTGGTATACCTAGACTTTAGTAAGGCATTTGATACGGTCTTGTATGATATCCTTATTGATAAACTAGGCAAATACAATTTAGATGGGGCTACTATAAGGTGGGTACATAACTGGCTGGATAACCGTACTCGGAGAGTAGTTATTAATGGCTCCCAATCCTGCTGGAAAAGTATAACAAGTGGGGTTCCGCAGGGGTCTGTTTTGGGACCGGCTCTGTTCAATATCTTCATCAACGACTTAGATGTTGGCATAGAAAGTACGCTTATTAAGTTTGCAGACGATACCAAACTGGGAGGGATTGCAACTGCTTTGGAGGACAGGGTCAAAATTCAAAATGATCTGGACAAATTGGAGAAATGGTTTGAGGTAAACCGGATGAAGTTCAATAAAGATAAATGCAAAGTGCTCCACTTAGGAAGGAACAATCAGTTTCACACATACAGAATGGGAAGAGACTGTCTAGGAAGGAGTATGGCAGAAAGATATCTAGGGGTCATAGTGGACCACAAGCTAAATATGAGTCAACAGTGTGATACTGTTGCAAAAAAAGCAAATGTGATTCTGGGATGCATTAACAGGTATGTTGTAAACAAGACAGGAGAAGTCATTCTTCCGCTCTACTCTGCGCTGGTTAGGCCTCAACTGGAGTATTGTGTCCAGTTCTGGACACCGCATTTCAAGAAAGATGTGAAGAAACTGGAGAGGGTCCAGAGAAGAGCAACAAGAATGATTAAAGGTCTTGAGAACATGACCTATGAAGGAAGGCTGAAAGAATTGGGTTTATTTAGTTTGGAAAAGAGAAGACTGAGAGGGGACATGATAGCAGTTTTGAGGTATCTAAAAGGGTGTCATCAGGAGGAGGGAGAAAACTTGTTCACCTTAGCCTCCAATGATAGAATAAGAAGCAATGGGTTTAAACTACAGCAAGGGAGATTTAGGTTGGACATTAGTAAAAAGTTCCTAACTGTCAGGGTGGTTAAACACTGGAATAAATTGCCTAGGGAGGTTGTGGAATCTCTGTCTCTGGAGATATTTAAGAGTAGGTTAGATAAAATGTCTATCAGGGATGGTCTAGACAGTATTTGGTCCTGCCATGAGGGCAAGGGACTGAACTCGATGACCTCTCAAGGTCCCTTCCAGTCCTAGAGTCTATGAATCATCGAGGGACACCAGCAGCTCCATTGTCCTTGACCTGGTACTGCAGCAACTGCCCTTAACGGAGGGCCACATAGGTGACCCATTCTCTGGAGCCTTGTATGGACAAGACTTCTTAAAAGAAAACCAAATAAACAAACTTGTAAGCTGGAGCCAAAAAAAATTCTGCATTTTGCCAACCATATGACATTCCGAGGTTCCAGAGAACCCACGGCAAACTGGAAATAGACATAGCATAGCAGACGTTATTATCCATGGCCGGCACGTGCTTGGAAGAAAAAACAGATGAAGATTAAGCGTTGGAGAACAAATGCCCTTACCAACTTTCCAGTTGTGCGAGAGCTGGAAGTTTGGTGATTGATAGTCTGTGCTACTGCCATGTTGTCACACCAATGGCACACCCGTATATTAGACTCAAATTAATAACCATTTTTACCTTCACAATGATACCCCCTTAAATCGAGCTAGAAAACTTTTCCACATCACAAGTCTTAACACATCTGTGTAGTGACTCGTACGTAATTGTGTGGTCTGGCTATGCTAGCCCATGCCGCTGCCAGCAACAACCTTGCAAGCAAAGTTCAGCTCAAGGCCCAAGTAGGTTAATATCATGAAAGGGGTCTTCTGTTTTGTCTTTTGCTAGGGGTTTCCCCAACTACTTAGCCAGGGCCTGAAATGTGCCCAACAGGTAAAAACACTCATCTGACACAGCTTGCACCTGCGAACAAAAATTTGGGCAAATAATACACTATTTGCTTTAGTCCCACTGACTGTACCACAGCCCAATTGTACTAAATTTCTGAAAAGCTGCACAGGATACTGAACAGCCCATGGGCATAGCCTTGTCGAAATGAAATTGCTGGCGGTAAGCATCTTAAACAACCACCATTATTAAATGCCCAGCAAATACTATTATGTGCTTGGGGGCCCTTTTTGGGCTTGTTGCAGTATGAACAACCCCCTGGCGCCCTTGGTGTTATGCCTTTGAACCCCAGTGTGTGATGCCACCTATTCCAGTTTGTGTTGCTGCTCTTAATGGAAACTGCTTCTGACATGCCCCCAAACATATTGAGTGCCTGCCTAATTATATTCGTATAATTAACAAAGGCTGCGCTGCTGTCTGGATAGGCCTGTACCATAACACCTGCTAGATGACGAGGGCAGCCTGCCAATTTTCTATCCATGTTCTAGGCACCTTTGGCCTCTTGGGCAGTTAGCTGTTTTTGCTTGCCTTGTCCGTGTTTACTGTCTGTGAACCCTTCCTGGGCCATAGGGTTATTACATGCACAAATTGCCTGTAAGGATTCTATATTTAGTTGCACGGAGTAAGTGAGCTGCCATCGGGTAAGCTACCCCGGCATAACTGTACTGCAGAGCCCTGCTCCCCCATAGACTCCCCCAGGAGAGTCTACTCTGTCCCCTGTGGTTACATGCCCTGATGGCCGATGAGTTGCCATGTGCCCCTTCCTTGTCCTGCTGCTGAAACTTGAGCCCATGCTGGGCCTACCCTGTCACCCTGTGCAGACCCCTCACATCTAGCTGCCTGAAGCTGCTGTTGTAATTGCAAATTAGCTTGCAGCGGCTGGGTAATGCTGTCAGTACCCCCCACTGAAGGCTGGATACCACCGCTGCCACCCATTTCCCCAACCTCTGTGTGGTTTAGATTACACTCACCCCCGGGATCAGCATTAAGCAGCCTAGTCTTGCATCCTGAAGTCCCAGGCAATTTGAGACCTAAATCCCACCCTACTGCCTTACATGATAGTGTGGGCCTTGGGAAGGGATGCCAAGAGTTTGTGCCTTTCCCAGCATCCCTGCATGCAGGGCCGGCTCTACTCTTTTTGCGGCCCCAAGCTTCGCGCTGAATTGCCGCCACGGGTGGCGGGAGCAGTCTGTGTGCCATTAGGGTGGCACATGTGTTTCTGCGATGGCAGCAATTTGGTGGCAGCTTCTGTCTTCAGCTGGGAGACAAAAGCTGCATTGCCATGGACAGCTGAACATAGAAGCTGCTGCCAAATTGCTGATGCCATGGATATGTGCGTGCCGCCCTAACGGCACACGGACTGCCCCCGCTGTCCGCGGCAGCAATTTGGCACTCTGTTTGGGGGGAAAAACACATGGACTGACGCTTCTTGCAGACCGCCGCCACAAGCACCTGCTTGGAATGCTGGTGCCTGGAGCAAGCTCTGCCTGCATGAAGAGCTAGTTCTGCATTGCGACGTCTGAGCTGAATAATAGTTAAGATGGGGTGTCAGCTGGGAATGAAGACACAGTACATCTGAAGATTTCCTCTCACCCTGTCCCAGGCAGGAGCAAGAGGGACACAACAGGAATCTTGAAATACTTGTCAATCCACCCACACAAGTTAGCTTTTTGGGGAGTCACCTGAAGCCCCAGTTCTCTCAGAATATCCACAGCTACTCGCTGAAATGAGACCATAATTATGGGGAGTGGTTGGAGAAGGGCCTTGACCTGGTCTTGGGGCTTTCCCACTTTTTGGCACATCTTACAAGACCAGACATACTTGGCACCATCCTTGCCCATCCCCTCCCAGTGGAAGGACTTCCCCAACTTGTCTTTGGTTCTGTTCACCCCAGCATGGCCACTGGGATGATCATGGGCTAAGCTTAAGAGCTTCCCCCGGTACTTAGCTGGAACCACCAACTGTTTTCGTGGATGCCAGTCTTCCCAGTGTCCACCAGAAAGAGTCTCCATATATAAAGCCCTTGTTCTATAACAAACCAGGATTGGTTAGAAGAGCTGAGAGGCGGTGGGGTGCTCCGTTCCACCGCCCAAGCTTTCTGAAGGCTGTCATCTGCTTCCTGCTCAGTCTGGAACTGTTTCCTGGAGGCTGGAGACACCAGTTCTTCCTTAGACTGTGGACTTGGGCTTGGTCCCTTGGGAAGCGATGTAGGTGATGGGGTTGTTTTCGTGGCTGATGAACCGCTCTCCGCTGGTGCACCAGGTGGTATTTCAGGCTCTGGCTGAGCCTTTTCGGTATGGTTGCTGCTGCTTCTGCCAGTTCAGGTTCGCTGGCGCCCTCTGGCGTTGGCGTTGAAGATGTGTTTGCAAGAGCTGGGGTCAGTGCTGGCAATGGTTCTGGTGCTGGTTGCGTTTCCAGGTCTGGGTCTGGGACTGTAGGTACTGTGGCTGTTGCAGTCGTAGGCAGGGGATCTGGGTCCACTACCTCTGTCTGGGTCTCTGGTAACACAGACAGGGCCTCTGTGGACGTCTCAGGAACAGGGATGGGTCTGGAAGCTTGCCTGGCTTGGCTGCGTGTAACCATTCCCAGCCTCTTGGCCCGCTTCACCTGGTTGGTCAAGTCTTCCCCCAGTAGCATGGGGATGAAATACTTGTCATAGACTGCAAAAGTCCACATTCCTGACCAGCCTTTGTACTGGACAGGCAGTTCAGCTGTAGGCAAGTCTACAGCTTCTGACATGAAGGGGTAAATTGTTACTTGGACCTTTGGGTTGATGAATTTGGGGTCCACTAAGGATTGGTGGATAGCTGACACTTGTGCCCCCGTGTCTCTCCACGCGATAACCTTCTTTCCACCCACTCTCAAAATTTCCCTTCGCTCAGAATGTATTTGAGAGGCATCTGGGCCTGGGGATCTTTGGTGTGATGGTGGTGTAATGAACTGTACTCGGTTGGGGTTCTTGGGGCAGTTGGCCTTTATATGTCCCAGTTCATTACACTTAAAGCATCGCCCAGCTGACTGGTCACTGGGCCGAAGTGGGTTACTGGAGATTGGTGAGGTGAGAGAATAGGGAGTCGGCGGGTTTCCTTGGGTTGTAGGTGGGGTCTTGGGTTGCCCTCGGGTATAGGGTTTATTGTTGGTGTGACCCCTGTGATATTCGCTCCCCTTGATAGTAGCTCTTTTCTTTTCTGCCACTTCCACCCATCTGGCTCCAATCTCCCCCGCCTCGGTTACAGTTTTGGGCTTCCCACCTAGGATGTACCTTTCTATTTCTTCAGGAATACCCTCTAAGAACTGCTCCAATTGTACTAGGAGGTGCACGTCGTCCAGAGATTTAACATTGGCTCCTGATATCCAGGCATTATAATTCTTTCCAATATGGTAGGCGTGTCGGGTGAATGACACATCTGGTTTCCACCTTAGGGCTCTGAACCTCCGACGGGCATGCTCAGGTGTTAGCCCCATTCTGATTCTGGCCTTAGCTTGAAAAAGTTTATAATCATTCATGTTCTCCTTAGGCATTTCAGCCGCCACCTCTGCTAGGGGTCCACTGAGCAGTGGCCTCAGCGTTATCATGTACTGGTCTCCAGTGATGCTGTGCTCATGGCAGGTCCTTTCAAAATTTTCTAGGAAGGCCTCAGTGTCATCACCTGCCTTGTATGTGGGAAATTTCTTGGGTTGTGGAACAATAAGTGTCGAAGAGTTGCTAGGATTGGCTGTGTTCTTCTGCTTAGCCTGTTCTAATGCCAGGGCCTGCTGGTGGGCCTCCCTCTGGAGTTCTGTCTGTCTTCTGTGGGCTGCCTCTTTGTCATCTTGTTCTCTTTTGTGGGCTGCCTCTCTTTCTCTTTCTTCCCTCTCTCTTTCCCTCTCTTCCCTCTCTCTCTCTTTTATCTCCAGCTCTCTCTTGTGGGCAGCCTCTCTTTCTCTCAGCTCCATTTCTTTTTCTCTCAGTTCCATCTCTTTTTGTTTTATTTCTAGTTCTTATAGTTTCTTTTCCATGTCTTACCTGTGGTCTGCGTCTTTATGACTCATAGACTCATAGACTCTAGGACTGGAAGGGACCTCGAGAGGTCATCGAGTCCAGTCCCCTGCCCTCATGGCAGGACCAAATACTGTCTAGACCATTCCCGATAGACATTTATCTAACCTACTCTTAAATATCTCCAGCGATGGAGATTCCACAACTTCCCTAGGCAATCTATTCCAGTGTTTGACTACCCTGACAGTTAGGAACTTTTTCCTAATGTCCAGTCTAAATCTCCCTTGCTGCAGTTTAAGCCCATTGCTTCTTGCTCTATCATTGGAGGCTAAGGTGAACAAGTTTTCTCCCTCCTCCTGGTGACACCCTTTTAGATACCTGAAAACTGCTATCAGGTCCCCTCTCAGTCTTCTCTTTTCCAAACTAAACAAACCCAATTCCTTCAGCCTTCCTTCATAGGTCATGTTCTCAAGACCTTTAATCATTCTTGTTGCTCTTCTCTGGACCCTCTCCAATTTCTCCACATCTTTCTTGAAATGCGGTGCCCAGAACTGGACACAATACTCCAGTTGAGGCCTAACCAGTGCAGAGTAAAGCGGAAGAATGACTTCTCGTATCTTGTTTACAACACACCTGTTAATGCATCCCAGAATCATGTTTGCTTTTTTTGCAACAGTATCACACTGTTGACTCATATTAAGCTTGTGATCCACTATGACCCCTAGATCTCTTTCTGCCATACTCCTTCCTAGACAGTCTCTTCCCATTCTGTATGTGTGAAACTGATTGTTCCTTCCTAAGTGGAGCACTTTGCATTTATCTTTATTGAACATCATCCTGTTTACCTCAGACCATTTCTCCAATTTGTCCAGATCGTTTTGAATTTTGACCCTGTCCTCCAGAGCAGTTGCAATCCCTCCCAGTTTGGTATCGTCCACAAATTTAATAAGTGTACTTTCTATGCCAACATCTAAATCGTTGATGAAGATATTGAACAGAACCGGTCCCAAAACAGACCCCTGCAGAACCCCACTTGTTATACCTTTCCAGCAGGATTGGGAGCCATTAACAACTACTCTCTGAGTACGGTTATCCAGCCAGTTATGCACCCACCTTATAGTAGCCCCATCTAAATTGTACTTTCCTATCTTATCTATAAGAATATCATGCGAAACTGTATCAAAAGCCTTACTAAAGTCTAGGTATATCACATCCACCGCTTCTCCCTTATACACAAGGCTCGTTATCCTATCAAAGAACGCTATCAGATTAGTTTGACATGATTTGTTCTTTACAAATCCATGCTGGCTATTCCCTATCACCTTACCACCTTCCAAGTGTTTGTAGATGATTTCTTTGATTACCTGCTCCATTATCTTCCCTGGCACAGAAGTTAAACTAACTGGTCTGTAGTTTCCCGGGTTGTTTTTATTTCCCTTTTTATAGATGGGCACTATATTTGCCCCCTTCCAGTCTTCTGGAATCTCCCCCGTCTCCCATGATTTCCCAAAGATAATAGCTAGAGGCTCAGATACCTCTTCCATTAACTCCTTGAGTATTCTAGGATGCATTCCATCAGGCCCTGGTGACTTGCAGGCATCTAACTTTTCTAAGTGATTTTTTACTTGCTCTTTTCTTATTTTCTCTTCTAAACCTACCCTCTTCCCGTAAGCATTCACTATACTAGACATTCCTTCAGACTTCTCAGTGAAGACCGAAACAAAGAAGTCATTAAGCATCTCTGCCATTTCCAAGTCTCCCGTTACTGTTACCCCCTCCTCATTGAGCAGTGGGCCTACCCTGTCCTTAGTCTTCCTCTTGCTTCTAATGTATTGATAAAAAGTCTTCTTGTTTCCCTTTATTCCCATAGCTAGTTTGAGTTCATTTTGTGCCTTTGCTTTTCTAATCTTGCCTCTGCATTCCTGTGTTATTTGCCTATATTCATCCTTCGTGATCTGACCTAGTTTCCATTTTTTATATGACGCCTTTTTATTTTGTAGGTCACGCAAGATCTCAAGGGTAAGCCAAGGTGGTCTTTTGCCACATTTTCTATCTTTCCTAACCATTGGAATAACTTGCTTTTGGGCCCTTAATAGCGTCCCTTTGAAAAACTGCCAACTTTCCTCAGTTGTTTTTCTTTGATTTGTTCCTCTGCCTCCAATTTTGCCCGTTCCTGTTTCAGGGTGTCCTTGGTTGTCATGGTTTCTGCTTTCTTGTGTTGAGGTGCCCTCTGGTGTTTACTGCCTGAAATGCTGCTTTTCTGTTGCCTTCTTCAGGTTGCTTAGTAACAGAGTCTTTTTTTAACTCCTTCTACCTAGCTATTCCCGATAGAGTTAGAAAGAAAAAAAACCCATTCATTTGCAAATGTGTTTTGTTGCTGTATGGTGACTCACAACTGGAGTCCCTTTGTTTAACAAAGATCCTTGTTAAACCCTAATGCCTTTGCCTTCAGAGTACTCAGAAGGGAGAGACCAAAAAAACTTGCAGACCTTTGCTTTTAAAAGCAATCTCCTGTAGCCTGCTTTACACACAGCTAGCAGGGAAAGAGAGAGAAAAAATCCTACTGGCTTTTGCTCCTAAACCCAAACCTCTCAGTCTGACTGCAGATAGCTAGCAGGGAGAGAAATAAAAACCTCACTGGCTTTTGGATTCTCTTATCTATCCCACACGCTGCACACCATGTCATGGTATAATCCCCACTCTGAACCTTAGCATCCAAAAGATGGGGTACCAGCATGAATTCCTCTAAGCTCAATTACCAGCTTAGTACGTGTAGCGCTGCCACCAACCAGGAATTCCAGTGCCTGGTACACTCTGGTCCCCCCAAAACCTTGCCTGGGGACCCCCAAGACCCAGACCCTCTGGATCTTAACACAAGGAAAGTAAACCCTTTCCCTCACCGTTGCCTCTCCCAGGCTTCCCCTCCCTGGGTTACCGTGGAAGATCACTGTGATTCAAACTCCTTGAATCTTAAAACAGAGAGGAAAATCCACCTTCCCCCCTCCTTCTCTCTCCCTCTCCCAGCCTCTCCCTGAGAGAGACAGTAATCCTAACACAGAGAGAAATTAACCTTTCTCCCCACCAATTCCCTGGTGGATCCAGACCCAGTCCCCTGGGGTCTCACCAGAATGAAAAAACAATCAGGTTCTTAAACAAGAAAAGCTTTTAATTAAAGAAAGAAAAAACAGTAAAAATTATCTTTGTAAATTTAAGATGGAATATGTACAAGGTCGTTCAGCTATAGACACTGGGAATACCCTCCCAGCCTAAGTATACAAGTACAAATTAAAATCCTTTCAGCAAAATACAAATTTGAACTCCTTTCAGCCAAATACATATTTGCAAATAAAGAAAACAAACATAGGCCTAACTCGCCTTATCTACCTAGTACTCATTATTCTGGACATATAAGAGACTGTATCAAAGAGATTGGAGAGAAACCTGGTTGCACGTCTGGTCACTCTCAGAACCCAGAGAGAACAATAACCAAAAACTAACAGCACACACACAGACTTCCCTCCCTCAAGATTTGAAAGTATCCTGTCCCCTGATTGGTCCTCTGGTCAGGTGACAGCCAGGCTCATTGAACTTGTTAACCCTTTACAGGCAAATAGACATGAAGTACTCCTGTTCTATTAACCCTTAACTATCTGTTTATGACAGAGCAGTATTCCAGTGCAAAATGGATTTAAAAAGTCCTTTGTCCATGGCTAAGGAGAAGTTGTCACTAACTAATTTGACCTTAGAAGCTGGAAGATTAAACCTGACATACTATCAGAGGGGTAGCCGTGTTAGTCTGGATCTGTAAAAGCAGCAAAGAATCCTGTGGCACCTTATAGACTAACAGACGTTTTGGAGCATGAGCTTTCGTGGGTGAATACCCACTTCGTCAGATGCTCCAAAACGTCTGTTAGTCTATAAGGTGCCACAGGATTCTTTGCTGCTCTGACATACTATGTTGCATGCTCGCAGGTAACTGTAGAAGAAATGTGCTGTTTCTGACAGGATCCAAGCCAAAATATAAGCATATGAGTTTAGAAGAGATGCTTAACACTCCTTAATACCAAGTTAAATTTACAGATACTAATTTAAAATAAATAGTAATGAGCCTGCTCTTAAAAACTTGTATATTGTGGATCCTGTAGGAAGTGGGAGGCAACATATCCATTTTTTTTTAACCTTTGATTTCACATCTAACTTTTTAAAAGAATTAACAGGATACAAGAGATAAAATATATGGATCTATCCTAAGGCCAGAAGGGACTACTGTGATCATCTAGACTGACTTCCTGTACAACACAGGCCATAGGATTTCCCTGAATAATTATTGTTTGAAATAGATCATCTCTTTTAGGGGGGGAAAAAAATTATCCAGTGTTGACTTAACTGCAATCCTTGGTAAGATGTTCCAGTGGTTAATTCTCCTCGCTCTTAAAAATGTATGCTTCATTTCCAGTCTGAATGTGTCTGGTTTCAACTTCCAGCCATTGGATCTTGTTATACCTTTGTCAACTAGATTGAAGAGCCCATTATCAAATTTTTGTTCCTAATGAGGTTACTTATAGACTGTGATCAAGTCACCACTGGTTCTTTGTCAGGCTAAATAGATCAAGCTCCTTGAAGTGCCCATTACCACTTCCCCCTGCCCCCCATGTAGGTACTTATAGACTGTGATATAGTCACCCCTTAATCTTCCCTTTGTTAAACTAAATAGATTGAGCTCCTTGAGTCTATTGCCATAAGGCATGTCTTCCAATCCTTTCATCGTTCTCATGTCTTTTCTCTGAACCCTCTCCAATTTATCAGCATCCTTCTTGAATAGTGGGCACCAGAACTCGACAAAATATTCCAGTAGTCGCACCAGTGCCAAATACAGGATAATAGAAACTCCTTACTCAAAATTCTTTTCTTTATATGTCCAAGAATCGCATTAGCCATTTTGGCCAGGACCTCATGTCCAGTTTATTATCCACCATGACCCCTAAAGCTTTTTTTCTTAAAATAGGATCACCTGGACTACATTCATTGTTCCTAGATGTATAACTTTTTATATAGACAAAAACTTCCCTTTACATTCAAGGCCCGATCCCGCAAACACCAAAGCATGTGCTTTGCTTCATCTATGTGTGTAGTCCCACAAGCATCAACTGCACTATTAATGTGCATAAAACAAAGCAAGTATATGTCTGTAGGATCAGGAGCCAAGTTAACATTATTGGTAAACATTGAGCACATTTATTTAAAATTTCTGGTCGAATTTTTTTTTGGGGTGGGGGCTGAGGAATGGCAGGTAGGTAATGGTGGTAGAAGGAAAACACTAGTGTCTTCTCAAGCCTGTAATCATTAATAAGAATTAGATTAAACACATTAAAAAGGAAAACAAAATGTTTTGAGTGTTGCAAAGCTACCTTGCCTTCCCATGCATGCTATATATACCTAAGGGGTGGGGGGAAATAACCAGTGATTACGTGTATATAGTAAACTCATTTTTGTTTGCCTCAGGATTTTACCTTTCAGTATTTTATCAAAATGAACATGATACTCTATGTAAGTATCTAAAACATCCTCCAAATACCACATTTAAATTTGGTATGTTCACATTTTCAGTGTAATATATTTTGTGAGTAAAATGCTATTATAATAGACAGAAGGCATGCTTTAATGGAAATGATAGGGACAACTCAATATAACTTGCAATTAATTTTAGGGGTCATTAAGCAGAGAATGAGAGAAAGCATGTCCCTTTAACTTTTTAAGCCATCTTAAGCTGCAGTTCATTAGATTGCTAGCCTTGAATTATTTTGTCCATCTCCATTAGGGTATTTGTTGTTAGTGTTCATTTTTAATGTGCGCATTCTTATGTACTGATCCAATATTTAAACTTTCTTCAAGGGCTGACTTCTCTAAAGCAATCATACTCTAATTTTCTACAATTTGAAGTGTTTAGAACTCTGCCTTGTGTTCCTCAAGCTATTTCTAATGCCAACACAGGATCTATACATCAATTCTTATATATCTTAGGCATTTTAAAAAAGGCTTTAATTTTTACATATTGATTTGTTTGGTTGCAATAGAGCTGCTACTCCAGAACCTTGAATTTCCACAAACTATGAACAAAAGGTAAAGAGATAAAGAAATTTACAGAATCAGAAAATGAAAGTACTTAATATAAAGTATAGCCTCAAAGCTCAATAGGACATCTGTTAATCATTCCAGATATAAATCGCCTCATATTCAACATGGGCTCAAGATGGCCTCTGTGTTTGCATGTCCAAAAATGTTTGCACAGACAAGTGTAAGATTTTGTAGTCTAAAATGTATGTGTACCATTGGCACAAAGTTTTGGCTAAGCAGAAATTAGGACCCCATTTTGAATTTGCACTCACTTCACAGAATTTTGTAACTCAAAATGTTTCTAAATAACATTCATTTTGTGTAGTACCAAATATAAAGTCAATGATGTTATTCACTGTGTTGAAGGATGGCAGATTTGGTGAAGA
This sequence comes from Gopherus evgoodei, assembly GCF_007399415.2. Lineage (NCBI taxonomy): Eukaryota > Metazoa > Chordata > Testudines > Testudinidae > Gopherus > Gopherus evgoodei. The sequence continues at coordinate 24,700,900 of NC_044329.1, read as the reverse complement.
GAAGATATTTCACTGTAGTGCTGTGCTTAAGAGTTTTTCTTCAGTTACATATGAGAGGTAGCGATATTGTTAAAGAGGGTCTGACTCCAAGTTTTACTAGTGTTTTCAAAGGGAGCAGGATTAGCTCAAAGTTGGTAGACCTAAAAAATTGTGCTACTCTACCTTGAAACTAGTCCTTTAGAGTGCAATGATTGTTTCCTGTACAGACCCGTGTGTGTATGTGGAGCCTCACTAAATCATGAGAACAAAATACAGGTATATGGATGTATGGAGTTCATTGTAAGACAGACATTTAAGTCTGAGGCCCCTATTTGGGTACATCTTTACATGAAAGAAGAAACTTCTCATGCTGTTGCTCAAACTATGATGAAAGCGGTATACGCCCAATAATACTACTAGACCAATAGTACATAAATCATCCATAGCAATTAAATGCTGCTGGAGTTTTGCTGGAATACTAATTATATGATAGTGTCTAGTGCCTTGTTATAGGTGTATTTTTATTATTATTTATTTTAAAATAAAACAAAATGTGTAATGTGCTAGAGACAATTCCCATTTACTGAACAGTTTCCTGTGAATCTCACAGTAAGTCATATCTCCATCTGTTTGTTTATTTGTTTAAGGGCAGCATGGATCGATATACAAATATGGACGACTTAAGGGTCAGAGCTTACAGATGAGACTACTATCATGGGAGGTCATATTTCAGAGCCAAAAATCTTTAGTGTCCCTTTAACAGAATATGTGATGTTTTAGCTTTTGATTTACTTTGCAAAAGATTTACACTGAGCCTTCTAAATACAAAAAGCTTCTTAAGTTAGATCTCATCTTTTCTACATTGTGTGACGGATTCTATTGACCATATAGTGAGTGGTATGTACCTGGTGTTTTGATTGCTCTATAGCTAATAAATACATACTGACTTGTCTGCCTCATTCTTCTGAAATACATAGAACTATTTGCAGAAGTGTGGATTAAGAGCTATGTCTTGTGAAAATATTTATATCCATTGCACACAAGCGTAAAATATGAGTGTCCATTTCTGTAGCCTATTTCATAAACAATTCACACCACTTGTATACACTTATCTGAAATGTCCTATCCTGGACTCCTTAACCAGCACTCAATTTGTCAAGGTGTTTTGCCTCAGACTCCAGGATTGAGTATAGTTGTTATATTTGTGTCATGTATACATCCATCTGGTGTTTAGTAATCATATCTATTGATCTTTTCTTCTTTATTGCTGATGCATGCTGAAATAAGAATCTAAATGCTGAGTTGGTTAACAAATGATGGTGGTATAGTGGGGATGGTTCTGAGAGCATTCAGTAATTAGGAGATCCTTGGCTGTATAAACTCCATATGAAAGACTATCGAGGGTCCAGTAGAAGCCAGTGGGACCTATGTGCCCAAGTGGCCTATGGGCAGGAGTCACCTATCTTCTCAAAATCCAAGCAAATCTTGGGAGGTGTGGTGGTTGAAATACCTGTCTTCTTTAATCAAGGAGGAGGAGGAACATTCATATTACTCCTCCGATTGCAGAAATTGACAGGTGGACGATGGGGGATGGATCACTCAATGATTGCCTGTTCTGTTCATTTCTTCTGAAGGATGTGGCATTGGCCATACCGGAAGACAGGATACTAGATGGATCATTGGTCTGACCAAGTACAGCTGGTCTTATCTTATCTGTAAACTGAAACTCAGTGTTTCCATTACTCTATGGGGTTATTTATATAGAAGTATTATGAGGCTTCTGGATGTTAGAACTGTCTTTTAATTTTCAGATAATTTTAGAAACTGGTTTTAAATTTGGAAACTCTAGTCACTGGTACTCAATCATCTGGTGCCACTCCAGTATCAAAGGCTTTCTAAAAAAATAATTGCTGATGGTTCAACTATTGAGTTCCTAATCTCATATCACCTGTAGATGCTAACTCATCATTACTTTTAAATTTATCTACCGCTGTTTCAATAATCTATCTTCACCAGGAAAAGGTGGAGAATACTCTCACACATCCTCCACAGATGTATTGTTAATATTCTCCTTAAATACAGATACAAAGAAACTTTATTTTCTCTACCAATTTATTTTTTTAACAGTAACTAATACTTGCTTACTTTGATGCCCTATTAATGGTCTCCAAAAGGTTTTTTAGGATAAAATCTTCAAAACTGGGCCCCGCCACTGAGAGTACAAAATTAATACATCACATTTTTGTGCACAGTTTGAAAGAGATACACTTTATCAGTTCCACTAATATTAAAATAATGATTCTTCATCATTTTCCCTCTCTCTTCCATCCTCAGTTCTTAAAAACCACTCACTATGCTGCAATATTATTTATTTATTTATTTGCTCCTTGTGGCATTTTAGAGCCCTGCTTAAGTTTCCATTAACCAGCTTACCATTCACCCACAGTAAATTAATTTTGTTTAGTTTTGCATAAAGGAATATGGTATCCCTGAAAATACTCTATTCTTGCTGTAAAATTTAGCTAACTTTTGCTTATAGTACCTCTTACCAATAAATTATCACCACTCTGTTTTTGCTCAGTATAGATGGAGCAGTGGCTCTCAACCTTTCCAAACTACTGCCCCCCTTTCAGGATTCTGATTTGTCTTGTGTACACCCAAGTTTCACCTCACTTAAAAATTACTTGCTTACAAAATCAGACATAAAAATACAAAAGTGTCACAGCACATTATTACAGAACAAATGCTTACTTTGTTACCATAGAATTATAAAATAAATCAACTGGAATATAAATATTATACTTGCATTTCAGCGTGTAGTATATAGAGCAATATAAACAAGTCATTGTCTGAAATTTTAGTTTTTACTGATTTCACTAGTAGCCTGTTTGTAAAGTAAATATCTAGATCAGTTGATGTACCCCCTGGAAGACCTCTGTGTACCCCAGTGGAGAACCACTGGTATACAGCATTTCTCATTTTATCAAATTAAGGTTTAGCCTTTGACACCTGCTCCAGTGCCTTGCTGAATTTGGCCCTTTATTTGGAACAGATAGAGACATTCATTGGGGTTACTCCAGAAATTCAAACTGGTAGGGACAGAATGTGAAACAGTTGCCAGGATTCAATGGTTACTTTACTTCATTAAAGTGTTTTATAAACTAGGCTACAATTTCGTAACTATGATATAAAATGCATCAGAACTTATTTGCCAAGAGTCAGTAGGCTCTATTGGGGCTGTTACATTAGATAGAAGTAACATATTGACAGAGAAGCATATTTAGAAGGCATATGGTAAAGAAAGCAGGGAGTGCTGCATGCTGGGAGATCTCTTCCTATTTTCCTGCAGCACTGCATTGGGTGGGGGTGAACATGCATCTGTGGCTCTCCTGAAAATGTATTAAATGAATAAGAATGTATTTCATAATAACTCCTGTGCTTATTGAGCTTTCTATTTACACAATGATACTCCTAGAATAGTCGGTATAAAATAATTGCTGGTCTCTATTAAAGGAAAGCTAAGTAACACATCTTTATTATTAGTGATTAATTTTTTTGTGAGAAGTAAACAACTTTCAGCTGAAAATAGAAGCAAAAAAAATTAGAAAATGCAAAATAGACTGTATATTAATCTTCAACTATGCAGTAATATTATACTAATTACTGCATTATTTTGCAGTTAAGGTGGATGCATTTCATAGCATGTGACATGTCTTGCTGAAGTGAAAGTCCTATTCCACCTGATATTTTTGGCTGTAATACACCACTGAGACTGAGGAACATCTCAGTCAAAATCTGAGTCACATGCTTTTCATTTCATTCAAAAGCAGGCTAAGTGCCATGACATTTTACAATCTCTTTACATTTTTATAAGCAAATCTCACTGTCTTGTGTGTTGCTAAACAATGAAATGAAATGAGAACCACTTGTCACATAGGACAAGTAACTCACCTACTTCAGTGGCTTAAATCAGGGGCTTAAGGGGAAAGTGTAAAACCCACATAAAACACCTAATTTTACAATCTACTCCCATTGGTATAGGAAGGGAATGCTCCAATAGAGCACAGGCCAGTGAGTTATGAACTCCTTGCTTTTATCCTGACTCCCACTGCAACCTTGGGCAAGCCCTAACATACCTGTCTCCATTTCTTCATCTGCAGATTAGAGAAAAGTCATGATACTACGTTATTTATTATTACATTTAACCCCCCTACAGTAAAAGAATGTGAAGATTACACTCAAAAGTCAGGAAATAATCTTGCTTGTGAAACCTTAATTAGGTCTCCATGCACATATGAATTGTCGTCTTCATATTCCTATAGTAAGTCTGTTACAGAATCAGAAATAGAACCCAACTTTCCTGGGTTCCAGTCCAGTGCCTTAACCAAAAAAATACCCCACTGTTTGTTTTTTTTCTTACAGCCCTCTGACTCATGTGCTCTGTGCTGAATAAGGAAAGGGTCCTGTAAAACAAATGGAATTTCATCATATAATTAAGACTCTCTCATGATATAAATGCACAATAGGGCTGAATGAATATTGCATGCTCAACCTTAATTCTTGCATTCCCTAACTTCTGCATATTTGATCTTGGAACTTTAATGTTTTACTCATTTTTTAAAATATGTAATTTTAGGGTTTTTTTAAGACTGAAATGAAAACTGAAAAAAACAAACCCCAGAAGTTCCATTATGTAAAACCATATTGACCGACTTTCAACCCTCCATGGGTCATCAGCAGAGATGGAACTACAATACGGATGTCTGCGACTTGACCTAAAAAAGTAACTGGTAGCAATAGCAGGCTATTATCCTTTGTGAACCAGCGACGACAAGGGTATATGACATACACTTGGCCAATGGCTTATATAACTATTTATTTGACAGAAGGAGAAAGTTGAATCATCATGAGTTCTATTGCTGGCTCTGAAGTGGGTGCTGTTAGTTCAGCCAAGTACTTTTAGGTGCACTCATTCTTAAAGGCAGTGTGCTCAAATGGATGAGATTTAGATCTGCTATGCCAGAGTCTAGGGTTCTTCTGCAAGCTCCCCCATAAATAACCTTGTACACTTCCTTACTCCATGTGCAAAATGGGACTATTTATCTTCATCCTAAAGGTTGGAGCATGAGGCCTTGCTCAGTGGCAAGGGATATGAAGTGCACAGAATTATCACCAGTCGGTGGAAGAACGGAAACTAGAACTCATCTCCTCCTGGCTCAAATGAGCGTGCTCTCCCCCTCACCAGTCCAAAGGCGATGTTGACACTGCTGAGGGAGGCTCAGTGAAGTCTGGGAGCTTCCTCAGTGCACTGGTATGCACAAGGCTGCATGGGTTTCGGCATGGGTTTCAGCATGCTCAAAACACATGGAATGTTCAGAGACTTTTCCAGTAATCCTCTAACATGTTCTACTGAGTGTGTTGCTCATGTGGGAATTTTGGGTCCAATATGGGTACATTTTCAAGGAGACAGCAAATGGAGATTATGGAATAGAAATTTGCAGGTAGACTGAAGAACAGAATAGATAAATGGAGGCAACAGTTATGTAGCTCTCCAACATAGCCAAATCAATGTGACTCACTTTTATTAGGTGGTTTCACTTGCTCACAATCTTCTGTTGTTTGACTGTATGATAATGTCTTTTCTCAAAAATTGATGTCTCTCTCTTCAGCCCCATTCCCTGACTGCTATTAAACAAATACATTTGCATACAAACCTCTAGTGCTACCTTTAATCTCTCCACATGCTGAAGACTAGTCAGTCATTCCTACCTATCACCTTTTAACTTGTATTTTGTTTTTAATGCAAGACAGGGTTTGATGTCTCACATCATTATTACCAAGTTTACTTTATAACCTCTTGTAAAGGATATTTATCCAAATCATTGAGAAACGGTGACCATCTTAAAACTATCAGTTCTCAATTTTTCCACTATGTTGTCAACCCTTTAAAAGAATTCTAACAGATTATAGAGGCATAATTTATCCTTATAAAACCCATTCCGATCATAAAATTTTACAGTTCTGTTTTCAATGAGTTTCTCAGCTGTGCTGCCTGGCCCTAAAGTAAGGCTCATCCATCTGCCAATTCCTTAGGTCATCTTCATCTCTTTTTTAAAAAGATGGACACAGTTGGCCATACTTCAAGTGTTTCTGTTTGGTAGCTGATAAATTATGAATTTTGACGATAAACATGTTTGTTAGCAGCTCACTACTTCATTCTTGAATTCTTTCAAAGCTCTTGGTTAAATGTCCCCATGTTAAGTTCTCCTCACACCTTCTATGGGTCATCTCAATTATCACTTCAAAGATTTTTTTCTCCTGCTGCTGATAGCTCATCTCAATTGATTGGCCTCTTAGTTGGTATGAGTACTTCCACCTTTTCATGTTCTCTGTATGTATAAATATCTTCTGTCTGTGTGTTCCATTTTGTGCATCCGAAGAAGTGAGCTGTAGCCCACGAAAGCTTATGCTGAAATAAATTTTTTAGCCTCTAAGGTGCCACAAGTATTCCTGTTCTTAGTTCTGGTGACATTGCAGTTCAGCTTATCTAGTTGTTCCATCAGTTCTTTTCATACTTTTGATGCCTCTATTTCTGACAATGCCTCATCCTCAATACCTATAAACTTTTGTAGAATTTAACATAAGATGAGATTATCAGTAGAATCACATCAGTTGCTCTTAATAATCCAATGCAGACTAGGCCCTTCCATATATAAAGGCCTAAATTCTGACATCTGCAGTTAGAGACAATCCACTCAGGGATGGAGTGAAGAGATGTAGGGACAAGAGGTGGTTCTACGAAGCACAGTGCCTGCATAGCACATAGGCAGAATGCATCAGAGACATGGTGAAATGGGCTGTGAAAAAGCATGTTCAGACCTTCTGCAGAAATGTGCCATGTATTCTCCTGTCTCTGGACACTAGCCGATACTGGGATGACGGTGAGAGACAGGGCCCTGGCATCGGTATGTCCTCAAACCAGCTAGCCACATCCCAAGTCAGAATTTCAACAGTGGTTCTCAAACTCTCTCCCCCCACCCTTCAAGGGCCCCTTTGGCATCTGATTAGATGTCCCAGACCTGGCCAGACCCAGAACATGCCTGGCAGTGTCCCCAGCAGCATGACTTCTCATGCACAGTGAGTGCAAGGTCATGCTGTGTGGAGGATGCCATTACGTGAACAAAATAGTATCCTCCATGTGACAAAAGCACCTGAATGCTGTTTCAGCCTTGCTCCAGGGACAGACTCCTGCATAACCCATGGCTGACTCCCAGAGGTCCAGGGACTCCACTTTGGGAACCACTGATCTAGAGCATTGCAGGGAGCACTAGCTACCTGCTTTTGCTCATGGAATGCTAGAAGCAGCATTCTGCTTGGCTCCGGCATACAAGGAGAGTAGATTCCCTCAGCTCTCTCCCCTTCTTGAACACCCATAATGGGCCAGTCATAATTTTGCTTATGGTAAATTACAAACCACTGTTCTTGTAGTTCCAATTGCTTTTTGAATCCTCATTTTGTAACAGGAAGACAAGCAAATGACACTAAAGTTCATCCATTACATTTCTCCTTAGGCTAAATTCCTTTTTAATATGGACTCCTCTGCTTCTGACCCGATGGCTTTACTTAAGCAAACATCTTCCCGGATCAGTCTTGTTTGTTGCATCAAGTATATGGAATTCTAGCATTATCTTTTCAGTCAAATATTTTGCATTTCTTAAAATACATCAGTTGAGGCTCAACCCACAACAATATACTGGCCATTAGCATTTTTACCTCTGTAAAGCACTTTGAGATCTATATATGAAAGTGCTATATACATTAGATTGAGTGAATCAGGAAGCATTTTTCATTTCAGACTCTGGGTCAAGCCATATTCCATGTTTGATTTCCTAGAGCTCAGGCTCCCCCATACATATTTTTAGAGGGCTGTCTGTATCTGGACAGCGCAAACATTTTATGCTGATCCTGTGCCTGACCTCTCAGACACACAGATTATTTCACTTCTGGGAAATTACTTTGACTGGAGACCTAAAACAGTAGTTTCCGACCACATTTTTCTAGGACACCCTTTGAAATGCTCTGTTAGGGGAATGACCCGCTGTGACAGGCAGGGCCTTGCTGGTCAAGCTGGGGCACCCCCATCAATCCAGTATGGGGGTGGCCTGCTCTGCCACTCAATCATGGGCTTCCCCATTAAGCAGGTGACTTCTGTCAAGTGTGGTCCGGCCCCTGAACAGGGTCACCTAAAGAGGTATCCATGGATTCTGAGCAGCAAAACAATCAGTCAGTCTGTGGAATTAGCCCCCTGATCAGGGCAAAGCAAGCAAGTAGTCTATAGCCCAGCAGCCTCCTGGCTGGGGCAGCAGACAATCAAACAGTCTGAGGAATTAGCCCCCTGGGCAAAGTAGCAAACAGGCTGCAACCCCAGGGCAGGGTGGGGCAAGGCAAACAGTCTATAGCCTCACATGTCTCTGGGCTGAGGCATAGTTTAGGCAGCTTCCTCAACGGGCGGTGGCTTGGCTTCTTTTCGGCAGTCTACGCAGCCAGTGAGTCATCTGGCGGGTAGTCCAGGTCCCTGGGCTTTACCACCAGGGATGCTGCAGGTACCTCTGCAGGAGCCAGCAGCGTACTCCCTTCCTCCTGCATTGCCACCCTTACTTGGCCTGGGCTGCCTCCTTTTAAATGAGTTCACCACTTGGCGCATGTGCAGCAGGGAAGAGGGGGCGTGGCCTCCTGGGTTTACAATGATTGGTCCGCCCCTGGCGGCCCAATGCAGGGCTGGTACACCCCATCAAACCCTCCCCTTCCTGTGGGCCATACCCTGGTATCCCTAATCCTGGTCTTTTCTTCCCCCTTCTTGTCTATATCGATGCTAAAATTTTTGCTTTTCTTTGGATTAACTCCCACCTTCTCTGCTGGCTCCTGTTCCTAATTTTTCCATTCAGCAGGAGACTTTATAATGCTCAGAATAAAGGGGATTCCATTTGTGATTCTGGGAGATTGAACTCTATGTACTTTCCCAGTTGAAATGAGTGTTGTGAAAACACAGACGCTAAAATCTTTTGGGTGGTTGACTTCTGTTTTAGTCTTAAGATTTGACATGTACAAGTGGACAGCACCTGAGAGCTGGCTGGGGGAAAAAAAGAAAAGAAAAATTCACAACATTTCACTTCTGTTTTTCATCCCAATTTTCCAACCGGCTCTAACTATTTGCAGAATCATTTACTATTTATAATAGTACCTAAGATTGCGCTGGGAGCTCTAAAATAATGTAAGAAGGCAAGATCCTGCCTTGCTAATGAAGGCCTAATGCTGCAATCAATCCATGCAGCCAGTCCCCTGCATCCCTATTGAACTGCCCTGACTTTAAATGGGACTCAATGTAGTCATGAGGCTCTGCCTACACAGGTCACATTGCAGGGCTGGGGCCCAAGACAAACACCAGTTGAGGGACAGGACAATGAAGACACACACACACACACACGAAGTGAGGTGATCCTGGCACACGTCCTATTGGTTCACGGATTTTTATATTTCTTAAATGTTTTTATTACCCTTCCTCTCTGCCCTACACAATTCCTCTATCTTCACAGCCCTGGTCTCCTTGCCTTTAAAAGTCAAAGGTAAGTTGGTGGCACAAGCTAAACATGGAAAATTGGCCTCTGAAATGGCCTCTCATCTGTCCCCGTGGTCCTTGGTCCTATTTTAAAATATTTTCTTAAATGGTTTAATCCGCTCTTACCCAGTTACTCCACCTATCTCATCTTACTCTGGCTCCCAGTCATCCCTACCCTCCATTAAACAGCTCTTACTTGGTCAACCAAAACCCCTCTTCCCTGCCCGGTATCACCCTCAGACATACTTCCCACATCCCTCCCCACCCCCAACAGATAGTCTCCCCGTCCTGCCTCTCTGGACCAGAGGGCTTTCCAAGGTTCTTTAACCACAGCTGCAAGAGCACATGTGACATGAGGAAGCACAGTATATCCACAGTCAGTGCAACTTTCTATGGTTCTCTGATGGCAAAATCTGATGCCAGTGTAGTGGAAACTATTCTGAGGTGGGGCTCACTCCTCAAGTTGAGAACACAGAATGACTGTGGAACTTCAATTTTGCTGTCTACATCCCTGTTACACTAAATTATATTTACTCCACCACTTTGAAGGAAATAACATTTTTATGCTTTCATGATTTAATAAGAGTTTTAGATTTCCTTTTGTCATAATTCAAGGTGCCAGAAGTTTTGCATTTTGCTCCAATTCCTTACAATTGACACTTTTCTGCAATCAGAGCATTTGGGGATGTCTCACACAACCATTTCACTTCCATTTTTATATTATCAGTAATTTAATTTTGTATTAAAACCTTAGTGCAATGTACACCTAACATCTATTGATCCCAGGCAATGCTAAAAGGTATGTTTGTTAAAAGACATTCAGGAATTCAGTACCTTAATGTTTCCTACCTGTCCTTTTCACTTATAAAATAGTCTGGATCATGACCTGGGTTTTGCTCTTACATACTATTTTAACTCTGTGAGTATAATATGCAGTTTGTCCTAGAATGAACAAATCTGAGTTCCAATTACCAAAACTCTACATACAGAGAAAAGCTAATTAACATCTACTCTTTGGTCCCCTGTCCCTGCTTTCCTCCTGCAATTAAGTACAGTGAACACTATATTAATGTTACTTATTCTCTGAACAATTTACCAGACCAAATTTATGCATAAGATTGGTCAGTTCAACTTTCAAACATAAAATGATAAAAGAAAACCAAGTGGTATAACACATTGCAACTTTAATGTTCACGTAAAATAAGACAGGTTCTGACTCAAATTTAAATTCAGTAAAGATTCATCTTGGAGAAGTTAGAGGTGGAAAAGACTTATTAAAATGGATCATCACAAACATTCACCTGCAATGGCTCCAGGACATATTCAGTCCCCAAGACAAAGTACATATCAGATGGTAGGGAATATGTCTGATATTAAACTCATAAGAACAGATTTTAAAAAAATATTAAAGCTAATGTTTAAAATCAAATTTACACAAGTTAAAAAGGAAGGTACTGTATATCTGGGGTCAGGCTTGAGTTATGAGAGATTAGAAGGGTCACAAGTTACTTACATAGTACATAACCAGCATAGACCCAGATTGGGGTGCAGGAGTTTTTAAAGCATCAGTGAATAAGTGATCTCAGGTGTGCCACCCATAGAATGTATTTAGAGTCCAAGTCAGTATTGGTGTAGTGAATAGGTACATGGGTGGGGTGCGTCCCTAGGTTTGTCAGGGAAGGAAGTATTATAATTTCATCCTAGTGAAAAGGCCAAGAAAGAGGGAAACTGCACTTGTACAGGCGTGTGTGTGTGTAAACATGATAGTGAAGAGAGGTATAAGGGTCTTGTCAGCATGCCTTTGACTTATTACTCACAAGTGGCATAGCCCTGAATAAAGAAACAAAGGGACAGATTTTCAACTGGTGTAAGCTGGCATATCTCTAGCTCCATTAGGTTCAATTGAGCTACACTGATTTATACCAGCTGAGGATCTGGCCCAAAACTCTTATTTCACAGCACAGTATATTCTATATATGTTACAGGGAAAAAAAGAGATTGCTTTAGAGAGTTAACATTTTATGGGGACTAATTTTTTCATCTCTCTGCCTGTGAAACCAGGTGTTTTAGCTACCACGAGTACAAATGTAAAGAGATTAGAGGGAGTCATAACATCTAAAAATTACCTACAATACCTTGTTTATACACAAAATCGTCATGTTTTTAAAGTCTAATATCTCAGGTCTTTCCAGAAGTCTGGCAATCTGGTGGTCTCCACTATGGTATAAAATTTGCAGAATCATGAGATGCCAGACCTTAACCATATCAGTGGAGTAGGACTGATGCCTGCCAATCCAGGTGCTTGCACAAGTAGGTAGTCGATCCTAAGCTGTCTTGCATTCAAGATGAATTAATGAAGGGACGATGCACCCAAGATCAGGCACTCTGACTTAAGACATAGAAAACCATTTGAGTTGGTGCAGCCCTTATTGACCTGATGTCAGCCTACGACATTCTGTGGCACATCAGGCTGCCTGACAAGCTGCTGTTGAACCACACCTTCAGCCAACATGGAATAATTTTCATCTGAAAAATTATTAACCGAAGTTATATCCTGCAAGTCGGGCAGAAAATCAGTCACCTTAAACATCTCTGCAAAGGGCTTCACAAGGGTCAATTTTGGTTCCCCTTTTTGATCAATATGTACACATATGACCTTACTGGAACGTGGACTGAGAAGTATGTATGCTAATGACATCTGTATTGCTGACATAGGAAACTATTTCCATAGGGTTGAAGTGAATCTCAGTCAAGATATGGACATTTTGACCACTTATTTCCACTAATATCTTAGTAAAACCAAGACAGTTGCATCTTTCAATCTAAACAATCTGACCCACCTTGATCTGTGCACAAGGATGGTTGCTGCCATTCCAACTAGCTGTCACTGCAAAAGTTGTAAGGAGCAAAACTCAACCATAGCCTGATGTACTGGCCTCACTTGAAAATGAGCATCTGAAAATCTCTCTTCCTGTTCCACCTTGATACAAAAACTATCAGGAATCTCCTGGGGAGCAGACCCTACATCTGTAGTAACCCTCATGTTTGCTCTAGCTGAATAGTGATCTATGGTCTGGGAGTGCAGTCACCACACTCAGTTTGTCAACATGGAGCTGAATTTGGCCACTCATCATTAGTGCAGCATAGACACCAACTTGTAGTTTTCCCCCGGGGTGTTTCACCCCAAGGCCCTGCCACCACTCTGCCCCTTCCCCTGAGGCCTCACCCTTACCCTCACTCCCTCCTCAAGGCCCCAGCCTCGCTCTGTCTCTTCCTGCTGCTGATCAGCTGTTTGGTGGTACCCCTGATTAGCTCAACAGGCTACTGTCTGGCTTGTCCAGAGTAGCCACAGCTATGCACCTGACTGGCTGGTTTTCCTATCCATGTGACTGTGGGGCACAGCTGGATGGCAGTTTATAACGCATAGCCTCCCTTTATACAGAACTCATCTTCTGGATATGGAACTTGGCCATTGAGCTCTGATGTCTGCATATGAGGAGGAGGTGGTCATCCCAATGCAGTTTCTACATCAATAGAAAGGCCAACTTGCCTTAGAGCCTGATCCCATGGGGTACAGTGCACCTTCAACTTCCACTGAAGTCAGTGTGAACATAGGGATCTTGAGCCCCTGGTTACTGTACAGTGTCGTCAGGTTCTTAGATTTTAAAATAAACTTAAGTAGCTTCTGTTTTTGTAAAGTGTTATTAGTTGAAGCAGCAAAGAATCCTGTGGCACCTTATAGACTAATAGACGTTTTGGAGCATGAGCTTTCGTGGGTGAATTCAGACATGCATCTGACGAAGTGGGTATTCACCCATGAAAGCTCATGCTCCAAAACGTCTGTTAGTCTATAAGGTGCCACAGGATTCTTTGCTGCTTCTACAGATCCAGACTAACACAGCTACCCCTCTGGTGCTTTTAGCTGCTTGTCCATACTTTATTTTTATATACAGTTTTGTATCACTGTTTTAAATTTGATATTTATAACAAACATAAACAAAATAAACTTTTCTATGTGTAAGGATGTCACTGTTTTGAGCTGTTATCTATTCAAATGCCAAAGCTGAGTACAAACGCTATTTACATTGCTGTACAGAACTGTATTCACTTCTGTATATGTCTTGACTCCTATGTTTCTAGCCCTGATATCACATGGTATTAGACTATAAATCTTTCCCTAATCCAGCACTGAATATTGCCAGCTCTGGGCCTTAGATCTTTCTTTTTATCTGATTCACATTTCGACAGGAAAGAAAGAAATATCTTAATAACAGTTCAATATAATAGTAAAATCAGAGCTGAAAATAACATAGGAATTTAAAATGTCAGATGCGGTTCCAATGTAAATCCTTATGGGTGAGGACAAAAGTGCACAATCAATGCCTTTTACTACCAGACTGCAGGTTTTATCATGTGGTTGCAGAAAAAAAGAAATGCATATCATACATATCTGACACTACAGGATTCATTGTACAAATGAATGTCCACTACCTGCTTTGAGGGCCATTTTTCAAGTGCTTTGAAAGTGAAGCATCCCAGCTGTGAGAGAACAGATACCTTCATTGGTTAACATAGCATCCATCAAGCACTAAAAAAAAAATAAAAAATCTTATTTCTCAATCTTGAACAGCAAAAAAAAGGGCATTGCAGTGTGACAAATTGCTAAAAAATTTTTTTACTCAAACATGATTATTTTTAGAATACATAAATAAGACATTTCAGAGCTCCTGAAAACTCTTCTAGCCTGTTAACCTTGTAGCGTTCATATGTATGAATTCTCCCTATGCCATAACTCCAACTGCCATAATAGGAAAGAGTGTCAGTCCACTTAGCAAGCATATTACCTCTTTTTTTTCCCCTACTCTGGGTCTTCAAAAGTAATTTGAGTCTAATATTTTTCAAAGGAACCAAAAACAAACAATACACAGATCTCACACAAAGGCTTATTTTGTTGGGGATGACTTTTGAGGGTTGCCATGGTAGACTGCTCAGTCCTACCTGTTTCCTATGAATATGATTTACTGTGTGAGTGTAGCAGACAGGTAGATCTGCATGTGTTGCCTGTGGAATGCACTAGACCAGGGATTCTCAAACTGGGGATCAGGACACCTCAGGAGGTCAAAAAGTTATTACATGGAGGGTCACAAGCTGTCAGCCTCCACCCCAAATCTTGCCTTGCCTCTAGCATTTATAATGGTGTTAAATATAGAAAAATGTGTTTTTAATTTATAAGGGGGTTCACACTCAGAGGTTTGCTATGTGAAAGGAGTCACCGGTACAAAAGTTTGAGAACCACTGCACTAGGTTGTGGTAAACTGGTATCTGTGTTACCTAAGGAATATTTTGAAGGGCAGGTGGAAGATATTTTGACCCTCTAAAAGGTTTGACTCTGATCCTTCCCACTCACTAACCTTCAGTAGTTGAACATTGATTGCATTTTTTTAAACATACCTGCAGAATTTTGTTAAATGGATGCTGGCCTTTACTTCTACCTCTCATGTATTCAGCTTTTCCTCCTTTGCATCCTTGTTGTTTCTTCAAAGTCTCCTAAGCTGCACCCCTTCTCCCACATAGTATCTGTGCTTTTACCATCTGCCTGCAATCAAGGCCTGCACATTTGCACTCCTGGTCCGTGTACCCCCTTCCCATGCGCCTTCCTGATGCAGTTCTCTTCAGCTGTATCCTTGCCATTGTTTCCTCGGACAGCTGCACTCACTACCTATAATCCCTCTCCTCAACTGACCCATTTCCCTTACCACACATCTAGACCATGCCACCTCAGTTGCACCCTCTTCCCATGCATCTTATTGCCCGGGTCCTCTTCTTCGGGCCCCACCCAGCCCTCCTCGCTCGTGCCCCAACTGGTTTGGAGGAAGGAGCCGGAGCGAGGCTCCCCTCCCAGCAATCTGCCAAGAGCAACCGGGACCCGCTGCCGGGATTCGCGCGTTGCCGGGGGCCACTACAGCTGACTGGCGCACGCTGCATCCGCAGCTCTGCAATTCTCACGGCTGCACCTCCAGCGGGTTTGGTTTTTACATGCAGTGCATGCCCAGGGAGGCCGGGGACTGTGCTCTGCCTCTTCACGCGGGGCTCAGCTACCTCTTGCTTCAGTTTATAAAATATATCCATACATCTAAAAAAACATCCCTCGTCCAGGCGATTGGAGGAGTTTGTTTGTTTGGTGACCGTGATATGCATGCATGTGAAATGGCCTTTCACCAGGCAGCGGGCTTTGGTCTGTGGAGAAGGGGGGTAGGAGGTTTCAAACCATTCCCCTTTGGGTGGAGGGGGGCTTAGCCAGCCTGAAGCTCCTGTCATTTGCTATGAATGGAATGACTAAACGTTTATTGAGGGGAAATCGGAGGTTTTCAAAGCGTCTGTTCCTTAGCCACGGTTCACATCTTTCTCTCTGTGCAACACTCACCCTTGTTTCTTTCCTGGTCCCTCCCTGCCTTCCCCTTGCAGCGAATTAAATATTGCTTTTGTGAACTGAGGAATTAAGTGTCTCTGCCTAATTCCCTTCGCTGTGCAATCCAGGCAAGGCGAGGACGCGTGCACACCCCAGATCCGTTCAATGAAGCAACACAGATCCACGGATCCAAATGGGTATTTGGAGGAGGAGGAGGTGTAAAAGGAGCTACAGCAGCGGGCAGATTTGCAAGGAATAATTTAAGTCCTCTCTTTCCTCCCCCTTCCCTCCTCCCTCTCTCTCTCTCCTGCTCAGGATTTAAATGTCACTCAAAAACATCCTCAAATCAGTTTTCTGCTCGTCTCCGCTTTCTTCCGAAGCATTAATTCGGCCCAACACTGCCTTTCAGCCGCTCTGGTGTTTTACTCAGAAAGGTAAGGAGGGTCTGTGAGTGGAAATGCACCGGGTATGGAATGGTCACTAAAAGCCTAGTTTTCTTTGCAGGGTATCCCGCTCCCCGACCCCATTCCGTGGCCAGGCTAAATCTACCTGAGGAATTTGCATTCCCTGCTAAAGGAAAAAATAGCATGATCCCCTCCCCCCCCCCGCCTCCCCACACTTGCCCATCCTTGCCAGCCATTGCTGTACGCTTAGGAGCCACGCTAAAATACAATGGGAACATAAAAGCGAGACGTTCGTTGTAATTGCCACCCTTATAATATTATAAATCTCCAGAATTGCCTGGCTGGTACGTCATAAAGCGAGTCCCTCTCTCCCCTCCCCAATTCCTCTGACCTAGGAACAGCTCCTTCTAGGAGAGTAGGAAACATCCGAATCCCTTCTTACAAGAACCTGGTTCGTCATCATTTCATTTTCCCCCAGGAAGATTACCATAGGCTCAACCCTCTCCCTCCCTCCCCCCCTACCCCACCCCGTTTTGCAAATCTAGGTCCCTTTTTTCTGCCCCTCACCTTTCTTCACGTAGACTGATGTTTCCGGGGAGCGTAAAGTTAAGCTACCCCTCGTGTCTGCCTCTCACACCGTATGCACGATTTGCAGCCCCAGTTTCTTTTAAACCTCTTTCCCCCTCTGTTTCTAATCGGATCCTGCACATGCCCGCCCCACTTTAAGCTAGGTTGCAAAACTGCCGTACCCTGCAACTCCTGAAACTTCCTTGCTTGCTGCAGTTTATATTATATTGTAATATACTGACAAAAAGACAAAAAATACACTCGATCCTCCTGTGGGATGACTCTTTTTTTTAAATAATGCATTTCCTTCTTCCCCTTTAATTTTTTTTTTTCCGGCAAGGAAATTTGCTCCATCTCCAGCAGCAACCACTGCTCCTTTTGATGTTGTGGTACGCCGTGCGCATGCGCCTCACATTAGAATTACTGCACTGGCCAGAATAAGTTGGATCTCTTCTCCTCTTCACTGAAACCCTAAATCATATCAAAAGCTAAAGGGATGTTGAGAGTCCGGAAAAGGGGCTACTTTGGAATTTGGTCATTCTTCTTAATAATAGCAATGGTGTGTGCACAGAGGTAAGTGAGCGAGACATCTTTCCCTTCACTTTGAATTGCCCTGTATGCCACTGTTCCCCGAATGGGGAGATTGGCTCTGAGATATAAGAAATATGTATTATTGTTTTTTTTAGTGTCAATGACCCTAGCAATATGTCGCTGGTAAAAGAGACCGTGGATAGACTGCTGAAAGGCTATGACATTCGCCTGAGGCCAGATTTTGGAGGTAATTTGATTGCTTTTTGAATAAGAGCTGTTCCATACTCAGGCTGTGCAGCTTCTGTGTGTGTTTTGCAACGTGTTGTGGGTGCTGCTGCTTTGGTGTGTATGTTGCCATTTTCTCAAGCTGACCCAAAGTTAAGCCAATTGTTACTCAATTTTCTTAGCACTGGATGCTCTTAATGCGACCATTGAAAGCTGTATATTTGTAATTGGGCTCATTTGTGAGAATGTGTGCGGATAATTTATTAATCCATAATTAAACCCTCGGTTAATTGGCTTTATTGAAATGCAAATCTCTTAAGTTTACCCAGCGTTTGTTCTAGTGAGCCTAATGTGTCTGTGACCACAGTTACTATTTTTGAGTACAAAATATGCTCTTAACTGATACAGAAAATGACACTTAACCCAATGTTTGCTGCAACTTTGAACTAGTTGTGTGCGTGAATGTGTGTGTACTACTCCAGGAAGCAATCTTAAGAGCCGGGTATAAATCATTGGAATCTCAGGTGAGATTCTTTTTTCTCAGTTTGTCTGTCGCATGTGTCGAGTAGAAGGAGTTAAAATGTGCAGTCCAATCTTTTCTCCCCCTCCCCCACGTACCGATTCGAACTAGTTAATACAATAATCGATTTGTGTGTGTCTGTCTATATAACTAGTGTCTATAGAGCCCCCGTTATTAACACGTGTGTGCATGTTACATAAAATGTCCCTACAGCTGACGGCGGAGGCAAAGGGTGAACACTCTGCAAACGGAGGGTTTTCCAGGTATCAAAGGAGAGCCTGGTTTGTTGTTACCAACACTCGTGCCATATCGTCCTTTGATTAGTCTTGATAACTCTGGTGAGAATGAGTTAAGTTCTTAGAGATCACATTGCGGACCATCTCGTTGGTTTGCAGGTCCCCCAGTGGCTGTTGGCATGAACATAGACATTGCCAGCATAGACATGGTATCAGAAGTCAATATGGTGAGTATTTAGTTTTTTTTACCCCCTCTCTCTCTCTCCTGAAGATTGTGGTAATAAGCTTGGGGGTTGGGGGAGAAATGTCTGATTATTTCTCATCTGGTCACATTGTGCAATGGCTGGTACTCCCCGACCGGTGATCAACCAACCGTACTCCCCATCCCCCACTCCACCCCCAAAATCTCCTGCTGCTCTTTGTGTGCATTGTAAACCTAATAAGGACTTGTTCTCCTCTTTGGCATTACGAGACACTGCCTTTGCCTGTCTGCTACAGCAAATGTTACCAGTCCAAACCTGCATGCAGATTCTGGGGAGTGAAAAAATCCATGGAAATCTATGAATAAATGCATTTAATCAGAGGGGGGTTGGATTTTGGGAGGCTCAGGTTTGTGCCTCCTGTCCTCGCCACCCCCCCCCCCCGGAAAAATCCAACAAATTAATAATCTGCGATATAGGCTACAAGGATTATTTTTATATTATGACTCACAACATGTTCAAAGCTTGTACGATTTATTGACAGTCTTACTGTTTAGTAGCTACCACTTCAGACGTACTGTAAGCGCTGTTGAGCGGGCCCTCGAGTTTATAGTCAGTGGAACAACGTTAGTCTTGTTTTGCTTCGTGCAAGAGCGCCCCCTGCTGACAACGGGGTTCCACTGCAGCCGAAAGACAAATTATAATACCCTGTAACTAAATCCCCGATGTGCTGCTGGTTCGTTCTTTAAAAGAGTTTACATTATTTTTTTTTCTTTGCACTTTGTGCCTATTGGGGAGCGAAGGGACCCGCAAATGCTTCAGCTAGCAAGGCCACGTTGGACTGCCTGCAAATTATTTGATGCAATTACAAGACCTACATGCTTTTTCATGTGCCAGTCACTGAAAAGTGCTTCAATGTGCAGAGGAAGTTTGTGAACTGGGTAGAGAACTAGGTCTATTCCCAGCCAGATTTCCTTACACTTGATCTCAAACTAAACTAGATATGGAACCACACAGTGCAGCTATCTCTTCTCTTATGGGTGAGGTGATGGCCCGTTAATACATAGTTCAAAAATGTCTCAAAGCGTTGTGCTTTACATCAAAAATGCCTTTCAGATTATGTGGGTGGGAATTGAGTTCAAATGGAGATTTTGCTTACAGACTTGTTTTTCTACCTAACTTTTTTTTTTACAAAACGAGTTGTTTTACAAACTACACACACACAAAAGTCAGCCCCAAATAAACATTTTAATTTATGTAAATCAAAGCTATTCCTGTGCTCTTCATTTATAGTCTGTACTTAATACAATGTTGAAGTTGCTGAAAGGATAATAAGAAGTTAACTAATTATTAGTGTGTTTTGCTTCCATTATTTGGGGGTCTAATGAGCAGTTGAGAAAACAGCAGCATTCCTGAAACTAACATCTGAGAAGGAGCTCTTCAAGGGTTAGACTGGACTTTCCTAGTAATGACTTTGCTTACATGTAAATGTTATGGGCCCAATTCTGCAGTCTTAACCTTAATTTCAGTTTTGTTTGGTTAAAGGAACTGGTTTGGGCCCTGAATGATGACATACAGACATAAAACATTCTAGCAGCAAAGGCAACATGGTAAATACATATTAATAAAATGTATGCACTGGGAAGGAGATAAGTATCCTGTTTAAAAACAAATTGTCCAACATTGCTGGCGCTTCTAACTATACATGCGAAATTATTTTTCAGAAAAGTTATATAAGTGCCACTTTGCACTATCTTGACCTTTGTACCCATTAAAATATATTTTGCTTAATGGTTCAATCGTCTGATCTGAATTAATACTTTCCAAAAATGCTGTACTCCCTGGGTAATGTTGTCCAGTGCACTAGCATCCATTTGTGGTTTATTTTCGTAACTGAAGGTGTTCTGTGACTTACAGAAAATGTTCCATAATATAAAATGGCAACTTTAGGATTACAAGAATATTAGCTTTTGTTTTTGGAAGACTTGCTAGTTGAGTGCTTGGTCTGCTATCATTGGAGACAATGGCAAAGTTCCCAATAACGTCACTGGGAGCAGAATCAGTTCCTAAGTATTAAGTTTTAAAGTAGCTGCCTAAAATACAGTCTAAAAATCTTTGCACTGAACTTCTGGTTTTGTTGTCATGGGATACTTTGATATGTTCTATTCAGGAAGTTTAGGTGCTAAAGAAACAAAATTACATTTTATTTTAAGCAGCTTCCTTTTAATGAAATATGGGCAGAACAGATATGGCATATATAGAATCTTTATAAACATCCATTAGCCATTTGAGAGTTTCACTTGCTAGTGCTGTGAGCTAGAACTGTTAGGTTAGTGTTACATCTCAAAATCTCTGCAAAACTGGACATTGATGCGATACCTTTTCTTCATTTAAGAGGGTGCAGAATCTGTTAAATAACTGCCAGAAATTTGATCTCTATTGAAAAAATGTCACCTGTGTAATGTGGCACAACACACACAAACTGAATATTGTTTTGAAAACTTCTTGTGTATGTCTTGAATATTTAAGTTTCTTTAATGAAAATTGTGCTTTAGAAAAACAATGAAGTCTTTTAAGGACTTTGTTAGATAATTTGGCAAAATTGGCAGGCGGGTTTGTTGTAAAGAGACATATATTGAGTTTTACCCATCACAATTGTGTTAGAGACTGAACATTGTATAACTGTATCCGAGCTTAACTAGTTGGAACATGACTAATTTCATTCTTGAAACCACAAGTTTTTCTTCAATAATTTTTTTATCATTTAGTATGGGGATAGGGGTTTCCTAATCAACAATAGTAAGAGTTATTTTCTCAACCTATTAACTGCAAAATAAGAAACCCATAAGAATGCACTTACAGTACTTACAGTACTCTAAAGATCATAATGGGTATATGTCTTGAAAGATTAACAGTGAATGACCTCGGAAGACAGGCATACAAGAAGAGAAGGAGAGAAATACTTAACATATAGGGTCGTGTCTTGCTCCTCTTGAAGTAAGTGAGAGTTTTGGCCTTTGATAGAATCTCTTTGCAGCTCTCATTACTTCAGAAAGGTTCTCATCTCATTTAGAGATCCTTTTTCCTGCTTGTGGACCTTCTGCTGCTCATATTGAAGTCAATGGCAAAGTTCTCACTGACTTCAATTGAAGACAAATCATTGCCAATATATGTTTATAGCTTGCACTAACTTTTTGCCTGCAATGGCGACTACACAACCTGGGACATTAACATGAGACGATCACTGATAACTGAAATATGAACTTAGTTTTAGAGTCCCATCCTTTCCAACACAAAGACACACACTTCCATAGTCAGAAAGTTTTTCTATCATCATCATCCACAATAAATCAGGCTTTGTAGTTGCCTTCAAAATAGCTACTCTGGTCGGTAACAGCATTAAAACTGGAAGCAATTCATTTACCTCTAACCTTTCCTAGTTAGAAAGTTGGAGATATATTCATAAGCTTATATTACTTTTTCAAAACCTGTTGGTAAAGAGTATATATTACTTGACTTTCCAGCTCTGGGCTATACTGAATGAACATAAAGGGAAGTAGTGAGTCCTTCAGCTACATCTGTGAGTTGATAGGTTTCATGTCTGAATTTGCTCTCAGACTTCATATTTTGCACAGGAGTAAAATACTTCATGTAATGCTTTTGTGCAACACAATAGTAACCATAGCTAATTTCATTGACTTCTTTGTGCTTTGAATCAGGCCCTGTATTACCATTGTTGAGAGTATGCTTTGTGCCAGTCATACTGCAGTTTTCCTTGAAGGTGTCCTGGTGCAGGTGAAAGTTGAAAATAAACATGAAGAGGTGTAATAGCTACTTAAACCAAAATGGTTTTCCTGTCAAAATGAATTCTGTGTTACATAAGATGAGCTGTATTGCAGTGAGCCTAATACAACATTCTCAAGAGAGTTTCCAGGTGTTTGTTACTATACTTGAATTTCCTTCTCAGCTTCCTTTTTCCCTGGTACTAATCAGACTCATTATAAAGATAATATCTCTAGAGGGCTTAATAGTCTATTTTTAAACAACTAATGCCAGCTGAGATGTCAGATTTCCAAATCTGCACCCTCTTGATTAATAATTGGAGCAGAGACTTTGACACTGATACAGCAGCTAAGATTCCTTCTCTCTCCCCCAATATCTCTATTATGTTTAGAAAACAAACTTTAACCTACGCATTTGTTTGGTGGCACAGAAGGAAATTTAGGATGTATTTTTTCCTCTGAAGTTTTCACTGAGTGTCCTCTATAGCATATTCTGCATTTGTTTTGCTTGTTGACCTTCCATGGATGAGAGAGTGATCTCAGAGGAGACTATTGGACTGGAATTAGGTTCCAAATTTTGGTTTGTTTTTTTAAAAATAGTTGGAAACAGTTTGTGTCTGCGAATGTGGCTCTTTTGGAATTCTGATACAGAATATCCTAAAAAGAGAAGGAATTCTTGATATATTTTATCCCCCAAATTAGTTTTACTTTAAGTGATGTGTTATATTTAATTTATTTATAGCTATTAATCCATACTGAGATGAGGAAGGTAGAATCTAAACAAGTGTCTTGGTTCAAAATATGCACTTGGACGTAATTTTAAAGAGCAGCAGTAATATGTCGATATTGGCACGTGGCTTTAGTACGCATGCATGGAGCCAAATTAATACATTAGACTGGTTTGTTTTATTGGGAGTCGTCATGGTTGGTTGAGTGTATAATCCTTCCATCAAGAAGGAGTTACGGGATACAAAGGCAGTGTTAGTATATCAGGGTAAGATTCACTTCTTACAGTCTGCTGAAATTTTTACAACAGACCCTCATAGCATCTAAGCTCTGTAGAGAATTACGTTTAATATTATATAGCAACTTCTGTACTCAAAGTGCCCCAGAGTACAATAAGACACTGATAAGTCAAGATGTAGTGATACCAGAACTGTGCTGTTGCACTTTTCTTGGTAGGGCAAAGCAGTACTCTGTTAGTGGACCTCGTATTTTCAGTTTCTATCATAGTCCATATTCACTGCTGTGTTCTCTTAAAATCTGCCACACTGCCTTGAGGTATTCCAGGTAGGGAGCATTAATAGAGGATCAACCAAAGCAGTCTAGTGTAATGAAAATAGTCTGATGCGGGTTTTCAGACTTCAGGTAGTCAGAAATTGCCTCTGGGTGTGTGAAGTGGGAGCAGGGCTGATGAGAGGGAGGTAAGGGGGAGCAATTGTACTAGGCCCCCCCAAAAGATCTATAATCTCTGCACAAATAAAGTGAAATTGGACGGGGTGGGACCCCAGTGAGCATGATGTACTGGAGTCCAAATTTCTCTCGATGGGCCTGGCAGGGAGACAGGATAGGAGGGACCATTTGCTTGTTGGGGAAGGAGTGTGGTGGGTAATGCTGATAAGGGGAAAGGAGAGAGGTTGGAGCCAGATAAACCAGAAAAGGGCAGAACAAGATAGGGATAGAGCTCTGGTAAAGGAAAGAGAAGGAGAGGAAGAAACGACAAATAGAGAAAGGGAGAAGATGAAAAACATGAGGGGGAAAGGAGAGAGAGCAGGAGGGAAAGAGATGAA
The DNA here is from genome assembly GCF_007399415.2 of Gopherus evgoodei. Classification (NCBI taxonomy): domain Eukaryota; kingdom Metazoa; phylum Chordata; order Testudines; family Testudinidae; genus Gopherus; species Gopherus evgoodei. Next base: position 24,676,641 of record NC_044329.1, on the reverse strand, counting down.
CATTGTGCTTGCTGGCAATAATCCCCTTATTGTTTACATACAGGAGATACTGGCAAGGGCAGGAGTAGTAGAGCATGGCCACTTCATATGCCTTGATATAGGGCATCTAAACATGAAAATTAAAGTCACATATTGGGAGGGCATCACTTTCTTGGTTTTATAACACAAGATTACTATTTGTTCATTACTGGTTTATTATTTCTGCAGTGATATGGGTGTGCATGGAGCTGTTTGAACAAAAGACAATGGTCTTTTCCCAAAAAGCTTCTAGTCTGAGTCTCATGTTGAAAATATTTCTGCAGATGAACTTTTGCACTCCCAAAATTATCCTGACTGCACACCCGTGCTGGTAGTGCATGGCTATATAGATAAATGTAGCAACTCCTATGAATGCAGAAGTAGATCCCAAACGTCTAGGATATGACAAACTGTCTTACTGAAAGAAGGAATTTTGGTCTGAATATTGAGATTATCCATTGTTCATTTTGAATAGTACACTTCTACCCTGATTTACCACAAATTCTGATAACGCGATAAAGCAGTGCTCCTGGGGGCCGGGGCTGCTCACTCCGACAAATCAAAGCAAGTTAGATATAACGTGGTTTCACCTACAATGTGGTAATATTTTTTGGCTCCTGAGGACAGCATTATATCAAGGTAGAGGTGTATAATGATTTCTTTAATTTCCTGGAGAGCGCAGGGTTCAACAGAAAGGACCTCAGTTTAGTATCTTGTGTGAAGGATTTAGTAGTACAGTGCCCTCTCCCAGGTCTGTGGTATAAAAACCCAGTAAGAGCTCAAATGATGGTAAAAGACTTGCATTCATGAGCACCTGGCCCAAAAATGAGAGTGCTGCCATTAGTATTATAGGCATGGGTTAAAATATATGAAGTAGATCTGTATAATGTGCATACATTATCATGTAATTTTTTTTATTTAAAACACCTACATATGAATTGAGTTAAGCTTTAAAAATACATTTTCAACTGAATACAATCCAAATATGCATTCTTAATATTATGTATTTTATGTTCAAATAGTTCCTGGGAAATGGACACCTACTTCAGTAAGACATTAAAGCTGAGAGTGAGATGTATTTTATTTATAGGAAATGGTCACTTAGCATGTCTACATTTCCTATGATAGCTTTCTCCATTAACTGTTAACTCATTGGCTTATCTTATGTTTAGAGAACTCTCTGTGTGCTGGTACAAATCTCTGTCTGATGACCTCTAGCCACTCTCAAGCCCCTCTTTATACCTTCAAATGGATGATATATTAGGTTCCACTGGTGTGCTCTTCCTCCCTACAGTAGACAGGAAGCATTTGTTCCTTTAGCATTAGCAATCACATCCAAATTATAGTTGTGGTTGAGTACTGTACTATTTATTTAAGAAAGAGAGGTGTGAAAGAGATAAAAATAAAGAAAAGTATTTAATGCAGAGGCAGTGACAGAGACGTGTGCTACTACGGGCTGGAAAAACACAAGTTACAAAGGTTAAAGAGTGGTAGGTATATTCTTTATGCTATTAGCAACGACCCACTTTGTAAATGCTCTTTGGAACTGTCTGTCTTTTTGTGCTTCATCTGAATGTCAGTGTGTATCCTGCTTCCACGTAATGCTGTTTTAAATAGCAAAGCCCTGACTTTTCTCCTTTCCCCTCCCCACCCCAAAGACTACCTCCTAGTCACTTCTGAAGGTGTTCCCTTTGACTTTCTAGGGTGCATTGCTCTCGACTTTGTGGGCCCAGGCTAGCACTGAGATTATTCACACAACTATTATTATCACTTTAGCATGAGCCCAATTCTGTAGACCAGGCTCTGAGAGTCACTGCTGTGTTTTGTTTTGTTTTTTGTGTTTTTTGCCATGTAGATATACCCACAGAGACTTGCACAGAGTTTCAGAAATAAACTTTTTAATAAATGCCCATGACCTATAAATCTTGAATCCGTAGAAAGGCGCCTGTTACAGTGTCATCACCAGCTTCTGTTTAAATGTATGGTCTTTGCACTGACCTTTAAGGAAGACAGTAAGTGCCCAGTTCAATGGCCTGATTTCAGTGGGAGATTTTCTTGCTCAAAGAGTAATGAATTGGACCCTACAGACTCGATCCTGTAATTTCTTTCATACAGAGGTACAGCTGTGACCACTGAAGTCAGTGAGGTGCTGGGTGCAGTAGTCCATGTTGTGTGCAAGAAGTTGCAGTATCCTGTGACTTAAGACATTTAAGTCAAGGATTTTTTGTAATGTCTTCGTTCGCTTTAAAATGAATGCAGCATTTCTGTATAATTATCCTGATATCCTTTTCTTTGCTTTCCTTTAACAAATTAAACATACTGCATTAGACATCACATTTTCTATGCTGCAATGTTTCAATCTTTTTTTTTTTTCTTCAGTAGAAGTAGTTTATTTTAAATTGATCACTTTGGATTTATTCTTCAGACCAGTGGATAGTTGCCAGAAATTTAAAGCTATTGCCTTGAAGATGATCTGTACAGCTAAGTTAATAATTACTGGCATCTTATTTCCTGTTAGTACTCACCCATAAATATTTTAACTAATTTGGCTTCTGCCAGAGAAGAGAAGATGTATTTGTATTTACCATGTTTTATGGACAATGTCCTATAGTGCTAAATCGTGGGAAAGGACTCTCTGTGCACTTTGTTACCTGCTAGTACACGGCTTTCTGTATTTCATAACTTGGCTATTGGCTATCCCATAAGATCTTTATAAATTAACTGTGGTGGAATGAAAAATATTTTTATATCATGTTCTACAAACATGTCACTTACAATTTTAAAGAGATATCTGTGTTTGTGTTGGTGCCTCCGAGTGCTGCTAAAGTTAAGTCTATCAGTATACCATGACAAAAGCCACCCTCTTTGTCCATGGTTTATAGTTTGTTTTTCAGTACTCAAATGGGATGAAACTTGGCATGAAAAGGTCTCGGAGTGGATATGATGCTTGCTTGCCTGCCCCAGTGAGGCCAGTGGAATGGCTTGTGTGAATAAGGAGAGCAGGATATGGCCCCTTCTGACAAATCCATAAAAAGGGGATGGTTTTCTTTGTTTTTGTAACACCTCTTTAAAATAATGAAAAATTTCATTGTGTTACATTTTAAGCAGACCTGAGCCCTTAAAAACAAAACATTCTAAAATGCGTGAGTTATTAATATTCAAAATTGACTACTGAGGTTTCACAGAAACTTTTAATTAAAAATGCATATTAATCCGGTAATAGTGTCATACCATGGATTGACGAAAAGATAAACAGCACAGAAGAAGCCTTTGTGCTTTATTATAATTGCTCTTCAATATGCATCTATGAGCATTCCCCCCTCTCTCATTTTATTTTAAACAGCAATATTACCAAACAAGAGAGATGTAACAGCTCTTGTAGAGATAATAGTGACCCCTAAAATGATGATAAAACATTAAGGGAAATACTCTTTCCTCTGTGCGGATGATCATTTGGAGTGCCACCTGTGGCTAACGGCCAGATTATCAAATGAAGGTGCCTACATTGTATCTGCAAAAAATATTTGCATGCTGTTTGTGCTGCATAGACATTATTTACATTTGCAAATGGCGAAGCTTGTTGAAATCAATGGGTAGACTCCTGTTGGCTTTGGATTAGGCCCTAATTGCACATCTAGGTACTCATTTGGGGGCCAGATTTTGGTTTTGCATGTACAAATGTGTATGCCCATTGTTGTCAGCCTTTACTGAAAATACGGTGTTATAGTCATAATTCTGTCCTCAAAGACACAATTTCAGACGCTTGACTAGGATGGCACAAGTCTGACTGAAAGCAGAATTTGTCATTAGGCTCATGCAGTTCAGAGGTAATGTTCTGAGTCTGAATCCTTCCTGTGCCGTCAGACATCGCTTGGGGCATGAACAAGGTTCTGCCATCCCTGTGTATCCTGGGATGCTCTTTGCATGTTCTCTATGTTAAGTCCTATAAGTTTTCCCTCACTAAATATTGTTTGACAGAGTAATTCTTTTGATTAGCCCCCATTTACATGTTCCTCCAGCAAAACAGCTATGGTAATGGTGTCAGTCATGGAAGTGCAGCTGCACTTGTGTGAATTTGTCCTGTGAGATTTATCGTTTATATTGATCAAATAATTTAAAGACCCCTGATTCCATAACAGCCAAATTTTGCTCTCAGTGGTATCTCTGGAGGAAAATCAGTGGAATCTCTCTGGATTTACAGCAGTGCTGTTGAGAGAAGAATTGAGCCCTACTTGTTTTTAAACACATGTTGGCTTTATTCTTTTGCAAAAACATTAGCACTGAATCTGCAAAGACACACAGCATGGTATAATGAGATGATCTGATAAATGCGAACTGAAAAACATCTACATTTTCTTACCTATATTTATTCATTTCCATAACAAATTAATACCTAATATGTAAACAGTTCAGATTTCCAAACTGTCTTCCCCTCAGATAAGCTTCAGTGACACACCTGCTTTCAGTAGTGATTCAACTTAAAGACATTTAGATAGTAGCAGGAACAAGCCAGACAACAGAAGTTAAGCAAATGACCATAACTGAAATGTGAAAAAAAAGCTTTGTGAGCTAAGAAATGTTTTGGGATTTTTATCTTGAGTTTTCTGGTTTAGGTTAGTTTGTCTGAAAACTGCAGCATCTTACGGGCCAAATTTTAAAAAGTGCTCATTGTGCTACATAGGCATTATTACATTTGCAAATGTCTAAGCCCATGGAAGTCAATGAAAAGACTCCTGCTGACTGTGATTCAGGTCCTAATTGCATATCAAGCACCTAAATGAAGTGGCCATATTTTCAGAAGTTCTCAGCATCCCACAGCAACCATTGTTATCAAAGACATAACTACATTGTTTCAAATGGGAACTACCAGGTACCTAACACCCTTAAAAACTGGCCCACTTTAAGTGCCTGGATGGGATCCGAACTCTTTTGGAAACCTGTCTCCAATTCTGGATGTTGCTTTTTTTTTGAAAATCTGACCCTTTAATTTTACTATGTATTAAATCTTTAATGGGAGTTTAAATTGTAAATTATTTAGTTGAGTCACAGACCCATTCTAGGCTACTGAGTAGTAAAATATACCTTTAGGCTATGTAAATGTTGTATTTAGGCCTTTAAAAAGGTATCTTTAAGATTAAATGCATACTTAATCACACCCATTTAACCAAAGGAGTAAAATAGCTTGAAATCTTTATGATCTATAAGGATAAATATGTATTTTCATTTGCATAGTACTTGTTACCCAATAGTCCAAAAGTCTGTATGGTTCATTGTGTAAATCCATAGTTCTGTTCTCTTTTTTACAGTGGATATTTTTGAATGAATAGATCTAGCGCCTCCAAAGGAGTTGTTGCAGACTGTTGTGGAAATTTCTTCCTATTTCAAGGACTATTGAAATAGGAGGCTCTATTGGCTCTTTTGGAGCTGTCACAGTGGTTAGTGCTCATCTGTCTTTGGCACACGTGCTCTGAAAATAATGATACAGTTTGAGTCCCAATTAGTTTCCATGTGCAGTAAATGGATTTTCCAAATAAAATATTTCAGATTTTTTTATTTCTGTTTTTAAAATTATTGTATTCTTCTAATTTAAAAGATAGGGAGGAGGGAAACAGGACTAAGTATGTTTATGCATGTCATATTTACAAATGAAATGTAGCATATTGTAACTAACCGCATCACTATTATACTAATCTTGTAACTCCAGAAACAATCAAAGAAGCTCATCCAGAACTAGCAGTTTATTTTAAACATGATGAAATCCTCTCCAATTTCAAGAAAACACTCATTCTGTTATACCCTTCTGTAGTATTTAAGTTAGCTGTGGATTTTGTCACACTATGTTGAATGCTAGTATAAGAGATTCTCTGAAGAATTGTTTCTCTGATAGAATTAGAGATGTAATGCTTGTTTCTGGAAATATAAAGATCCTTAGGCTTCTTGGGATAAAATACTTTTAAACTTGTTCTCATAGACAAATGACTTGCAAAAATACCCTTTTAAAATTTAATAAAAAGTCCTTTTCAAGATGTAGGAACATTTGTAGAGTTAAGCATAACTGAGACCTTTATACCAAGTTTCAGTAAGACTATATTACAGTGTCTGATGTGTAAGCCCCTGAAAATAGGTTTGTAATGGAAATACCAAGAGACCCTTAACTATAATTATTCTTGTTAGTTTAAATGCCTAGAAATGAATACAGTTTTCACTGATCTACTATAATGTGACAGAAGTGACTACTCTCAGGGAAATTCATAGTGATTCCAGTTACCTTGCTGCATTAGGAAATTAAGTTAAATGTTATTCACCCTGTGCAGAGGACTCCGACAGTGCCACTCAGAGTGTACCATTCAGGTCCCATGTAAACTTTATTTTGAGGGTTTAAAGTGGTGCTGACTGCACGGGGCTGAGTTTCACCCTCTGTGCCTATCATAGGCACTTACTCCATGGGTGCTCCAGGGGTGGAGCACCCACAGAAAAAAAATAGGGGGTGTTCAACACCCACCAGCCACCTACCAAGGAGCTGTTCGGCGGTGGGCAGGAGGCACTGAGGGGGGAGGGGCAGGGGTGGGAAGAGGGGCAGTGATGGCAAGGCATGCTCTGCGGAGGAGGTGGAGCAGGGGAGAGGCCTCAGAGGAGGGGTAGGAGCAGGAGGAGGAGGCAGAGCGAGGGTGGGCCTTGGGAGAAGGGATGGGATGGGGGTAGGGCCACAGTTGTGGAGCGTCCACCTGGAAAAGTGGAAGTCGGTGCTAGTGGGTGATTTAGATGACTAGAGATTTCCAATGTGAGATGGCTCCTTTCCTTTCTAAGACATGATGTGTTTATCTGAACTAGGTCAATAGTGTCCAGAATTGTAACTGTCTAATAGCAGCTCAGTGTCTTTTGTGAAATCAATGGGTAGTCTCAAGACTTACTGTTGGACAAATGAATACATCACAAAAAACATAATGGCTGTTACTGGCAGTTTCAGTGGAGAGTCCTAAGGAGACCAAGCAGTCTTGGCATGGAGAATGAAGTACTTTCTCACTGCTAGGATTGGTTCTTCAGGGTATGTCTACACTTAAATCACTACAGCTGTGCCACTGCAATGCCAATGACAGGGTTTCTCCTGCCAGCATAGATAAGCTATTCCCCTGAAAGGTGGTAGCTAGGTTGAGGTTAGAATTTTTCTGTTGACCTAGCACTGTCTACAGGGGGATGTAGGTTGGCTTAACTATGCCACTGAAGGGCATAGGTATTATGTCAACCTAATTTTCTAGTGTAGATCAGGATTCGGTGTTAGGATTGAAGTATGTTAGTGGGGTAATGGGAAGCCCATGTAGCTGCTGCCAATGCTAAACTGGTTCTTCGATACATTGAAGACTTCAGTTTCCAGCTGTGTCTTTCTGGCATCTTCCACCTCTTTGAATAAAGTAATAGAAAGGAACTCTCTTGCTCTGAGTTATAAGACTGAGGTAAGGTGTGTGCTAATGAAAGGACTTGAGTGTTGAATTTAATTTTGATTAACTTTTTAATTGGATTGACTTTTTGAGAACAGAAAGATGTATCAGCACTTGATATGTCACTTGACATTTTAGTGGTGAGACATCTATGCTGCAGTGTAGAATGACTATATAACCATCTCACAGCTCTGCAGAGGCAGTAATTATCTAGAGCAGATGCAAAATAAGAGATTTCTTTCAAAATAAAGATCTTTCTTTTAGGGAAAGTGTTTGTTTGTTTGTTTCCACATTTATCCACTCATGCCAACTTTATAAGCATAATGTATCTTTTAGCTTTGTTCACTGAGTAAGCCCTGTGAAAAACAAGAAAAGATTTTTTTTTTCACCCACATAATTTATGGAGAAGAAAGTACAAAATGAGAACACGTTTGCACATGAACGCATGAGCTGGGGTGGAAGTGGAATAAAGGATTCTAATGTTTTTCCCAATATGCTTTGACCTTATTTGTATCTACAGTTACTCCTTTCAATATGCATTAAAAGCAAATTACAACCAAAAAGTAATACTGCATGGAGATACCAAACCAGAATATACTAAAAATGATCGTATTTTTTCTGTCATGCAGTTAGTTAAATGTATTGACTGCAGTACAGGTAAAAATTTTATCATTCTCTTCATTATTCAGAAAATGAAATATTATTTGGAGAGAAGAGGAGAAGGCTAGATGTTCAAAACAAAACAAAAAACCTGCTCCACTCTTTTCAAACAATTGAATTACTGTATCTCTATTTTTGGATAATTCTCTGAAAACTTCAGCTCAATGTGTAGCAGTGGCCATAAAGGCTAACAAAATGTTAGGAAATGGATAGAAAATAAGACTGAAAATATCATAATGCCACTATATAAATCCATGGTGTTCCAACACCTTGAACACTGTGTCCAGTTCTGGTCGTGCCATCTCCAAAATAATATAGTAGAATTGAAAAAGCTTCAGAGAGGGGCCACAAAGATGATCCAAGGGAGGAAATGGCTTTCAGATGAGGAGAGACTAAAAAAAGAGTAGTGTTTGTAGTAGTGTTGTTGTAGCTATGTTGGTCCCAGGATATTAGCAAGACAAGATGGGTGAGATAATACCTTTTGTTGGTTCAATAAAATGTTACTTCACCCACCTTCTCTTTAAAAAAGATTAGGGCTATTCAATTTAGAAAAGAGCCAGTTAAGCGGGTGGGGGAGGATAGAGGTTTATACAGTTATGAATGGCATGGAGAGAGTGACTGGAGAAGTGTTATTTATCCTTTCACACAATACAAAACCAGGGGTCCCCTGATGAAATTAATAGGCAGCAGGCTTAATACAAACAAGAAGTAGTTCTCTTTTTACACAATGCACAGCTAACCTGTGGAAGTCATTGCCATGGATGTTGCAATAGCCAAAAGTATAACTGGGTTAAAAAAAGAACTAGATAAGTTCATGGAGGATAGGTTCATCAGAGGCTATTAACCAAGATGGTCAGGGATGTAACCCTGTTCTCGGGGTGATCCTAAACCTCTGACTGCCAGAAACCAGGAGGGAAAGATGGGATGGAGCACTCCAACTGCCTGGTTCTGCATGCTCCCCTGAAGCTCTACTTTGGGCCACTGTCAGAGACAGGACATTGGGTTAGATGGACCTTTGGTCTGACCCATATGGCAGTTCTTTGCACCTCCCTGCCTTGCTTCTTGAAAGATTGATAACTGCAGCTCCTGTTGGCTTAATATTTTTTAATAATGAATGGACATCAACATCACTATACTTTTGCAGCTGTTTATGAATCATTCAGAATGACTGCTTTTGCCATTTTTGCATTTGTTTATAAAGATGGTGTGATTGATAAGTTTATGCTCATGAAATAAAGGCACATTACTGCATTGAGTATTCAGTGCAAGTTGACTATGTACTTTTCCCTGTCGCTTTGGAGCTTTGTGCAAAAATAAAATATTGGGGTGGTGGTGAGGGGAAAGGGAAGTAAATTGCATCCCATGTGAGAGTTTTAGGTATGGTGGGAATAGTATATTTGATTTCCTCAAACGTAAACCTGCACCTGGGTCAGATCCAAAACTGGATCTGTCTGTTTTCTTATTTGAGTTGAAATGCAGCTGAAATCTTGTGAGAATATAGGCCTAGTCTTCATCTGACCTTGAAGCTGAACCTTTACCTATTCTTTACCTCATTCCAGTTGCTACTTCCTTGTCCCAACTCCAAAATATGACATATAAAATAACTTGGATGGCCAAAGGTTATTTGACATCATGACTCTCAGTGCAGCCAAAACATATATTGTGCCTTTGTGTCTGAGGGTAGAATAGTTGCCATTCATTTGCAAAAAGATGCAGACCTGCTTGTGGAACTGCAGCAGCATTTTTCAGTGCCATATGGGACAGCTGTGTTTGAGTTTCTGGATTTCAGACTTTCAGTAAAGTAAAATGCATTCTGAAGCTGGCATGATTGATCTCAGCAAAGAAAGGATGCCAGTATTACACACTATCCATCAATCTGTAACTGTTATAACTGAGGATGTGTAGAGAGCTTCATGAAGGCCGGGAGTGATAATACCAGAGCATGAGTTTACAGCTGATTGTGCTTATGGAACTCCCATTGGAATCAACAAGAGCTGTGTGTACAGTATAGCTTCAGAATCAAGTCTGTAGGAGGAAAGGATGGTGCTGGTGATGGTAATTCTGAAGTAAAGTTATCTCAAGTTATCTGTCACTGTCGGTGACTGAGGAGGTTGGGTGTTGGGAGACCAATGTTAAAGCAGACTAACTTTAATAGCTCAGAAGATAATTGAAATAGAGAGGCTCAGCTGACATATAAGCTCCATCAGACTGTTTTTTTTTTTCAAGTTCCATATCGTTCATACCCAAATACCGCAAGCACTTCCCCCATCTAGAAACAGCCTAGACAATGGGGCCTCAGTGGGCTTTGTATCAGGATCAGAGACTCTAATAAATCAAAAACACAAAACCTGCAGTTCAGTAAACCAAACACATTATTTATTGGCATGTTTTCCTACAGAGAATGCAGATTAAAATGGCTGCAGTCAGCCTGTAGTTTATATGGTTGACTGTTAGGTGAACTAACCAGATAGTATAAAGACAAAGGGAGTACAAGCCATATTCTTTCCTATTCCAGCTCTAAAGTCAAATTGGGAATAAACAAAAAATGTACTCAAGCTCTGTCCACAATCCCATACTCCACTTGCAATTCCACATTAGCTTCTGTATGTTTCTGATCAAATGTTCAATAGTGAGATAATTAAAAATGTTTACATTCAGTTTTTGTTAGACGTGAGAGCTAACCCCTGTGGAATGAGTGGGGTCTAGTTCTACTTCTCCAAGCTGCTAACCAGATGCTGCTCTCAGTTACACAGCTATTACACAGCTATAATTATATTATGATAATCTCCACTGGTGTGACTGAGATCGGAGTTTGGTCTGTTGTTTGTTTCTGTTAGCAGCTTCAGGAACAGCATTGATTACTATTCAGAAATGTTTCATTGCAACCATGCAGAAGCTGAGGAGTCACCACAGAAGTGTTGGTCTGGCATATCACTAAGTACTAACTGAATATAACCACCACTTCTGTCCCTTAAGAGCATTGTTTTGTAACATGACTATCAACTAGACAGCTCAGGTGACCGCAGATTTTGGTTCAGTCTCATGATTATTTTACCCCAAATAGTAAAAGAGTAACAGTGCTTTGCCTTGTCTGGAATAGAAAGAAGACATATGCTTAGTTCTTCAGCAATTTGTCTGGATTAGCCACAAATTTATCGATTTGAAACTATGAGCAACAGAGCAGAGGCAATCCTTGCAAGTGAACTCATTCTTGTGATGGGACATGCTCTGTTTCCATGACTACAAATCTGAAGACCACGAGTCTCACTCTAGCTTGCTTGACCAGGACATAATGGCCACCAAACTGACCTGCTTATGTATGTCCATGCATAGGTGCCCACTCCATTTGTCGCTCTTGTACTGAGAGCACAGGCACTCCTGCATCTGGCTGAGTCTCCATCAGCTTTTAACATTCAACTCTCTTGGGGTACATGGGCAGAATGTATCCTCACAAACACTCGATGTCTATTCCTCCCTTGCTAACTGGTACATACTTTAAATGACCCTATTTTTCTCATTTCCTTTGCAGTGGTCCAGATGAAAAATACTAGCTTAAAGAGCTCAGCTTAATTAACAATAGTAGTCAAAATATTATCACACAGAAATTCTTCTCTATTTATGGTCAAACATTTCTATAAAGTGAGACTAAATTTCTCTTATATTGGCTGGGTCATTTACGCCTAGATATGTGGGACTGTTGGGAAGTTGATTAGTGGGGTTAGGTTTAATGTGATGTTGGGGAGTTGGTAGCAATAGGGAGAATATAATAGGTCAAGTAGAAGCTATGGTGGTAAATCCTGGTCTAGTAATATAGTAGTATGGGATTTTCTTATATGAATCTCAATGTAGGCATTGTTTAGTCATCCTATTTTAAAATGTTGTTTAAAAATAGCACTTAAGACAAACATAGCTAATACATTTGAATAAATAAAGAGCACAGTCAGTACTGGTAACTGAGTAGAGTAGAATATTTATAATAAATTTATTTGGTTTAACCATAATGGGTTTTATAAGGTAGTGTGGTGTAAGAAATTATTTTGCATATCTTAAAGATTATTTTGTTTTTTGCATTCAAGAAACCTAGAAGAGTTCAGTGTTTATGTATACTGGCAAGGTAATCATAAAATTTTATGTTCAGAGAGGTCTTGGAGACTGTAATTTTTCATTATTATACAGCTACCTTCATATAGATTGTTTTTAACACTGTGTAAATGGCTTGGATCATCTGCCTTCATCTTTAATTGAGTACTGTCTACTTAAAGACTAATGAAACTTCAGGAATGGTGATTGATGGACAGCATAAAACATCTGTTACAGCATAGAGCAGTCACAGAGGACTAACAATTGCATTTTTAGTGCTTTAAATTGAAGTTAAACAACAGGCACTTAGGGGTAGTTGGTTTTTTTTTTTTTTTTTTTTTTGGTCTCTTGTCAAAGGTAAGATCCATTTACAATGTATATGTTAAATTAAGAGAGTAGATTGTTGAAATCACAGCAAAATAAAATAGTCTGTTAGGGGTTTTGTTTTGTTTTTTTACTGTGGTTGTTCATTTTTTCTTCTGAGAGTTACTTCTCTGCCCCTTAAGGAAAACTCTGTGTAGGAAAACATCCGTGGAATTAGGATTACTGTTACAAAATTAGAAATTAAAGCATCTGTGTGCCGCTTTGTTACTGAGTTTCTTGCATATGGGTATGATGGTGTTGAACTATCATTCTTCCTTAGAATGTTAAACCACAACTGGCATTAAATCTTACTCTTGTTTGCAGTTTTAGCACAGAGGCCAAATTATGGCATAAAATGCAACAAGAGATTGAAATATCAACCCTAGTGATAGGCCTTCCAGGTCACAATTGAGATGCATTGGTGGACATAGTGCAGAAGCTTGCAAGGTCAGGGGTTGTGGGAAGATGATGCTGTCTCTCTTGGACTGCCACTCTTGTACCTTTCACAAACCCTAAATTTGCAAAATCAAGAAACCAAACAATATTTTAGATTCAATATTTTTTTTTAAGGGTAAGCTTCACATTCTGATTGCTTAGGATATGTTACAAGACCACTTTTTGGGATGCAGGGGGAAGGTAGTCTGGGCCAACTACAGGCAAACATTATATACTTTTTTCTTCATTTCCTTCCTTAGCCCTGCTCTGATTCTTATCACACTCGAATGCCTCCCCTCTGGCCCCCAAATATGCCAGGGCAAGTCAAGCCCCTTGGATCACAGCTCTAAGGGCCTGCAAGTGTTTCTAGATCCCAAGCCAATCTACTGCATCCTGTCTCTGCACATCTGAATCACAAGTTCTGCTGTGTATTAGGCCTTTCACACTAATGGATTGGGTCTTCTTGAGGTGCTAGCTGATTCCCCATGAGACCTAATGTTGGACATCCTTTTCCAAGACATTAGCCAGAAGCATCCATTAATGGGTAGTAATTATATGGTAGCTAACATGAGTTGCTGTGAATGCTTACGTGTCCTGCAATGCAATTTTTTAATTCAATGAGACTTTATTGACACAATAACCTAAAAAAGTATTGCCAAAGTATAAGAAAGAGACTCCTGAGGTAGCTGTCTGAGGGCTTGGCTACACTGGAGAGTTGCAGTGCTGGTGAGGGGGTTACAGCGCTGCAACTCAGGATGTGGCCACACTTGCAAAGCACAGCCAGCGCTGCAACTCCCTGGTTGCAGCGCTGGCTGTACACCTGGTCTGCCTCGGGTGTAGCGATTCCAGCGCTGATGATGCAGCGCTCGTCATCAGGTGTGGACACCAACCGCGCTTTTATTGGCCTCCGGGGTATAAGGAGGTATCCCAGCATACCTTTTCAGCCACTCTGGTAATCGTTTCACACTCCACTGCCCTGGGCTCAGCTGACCCCCCTTAAATGCCCCGGGAATTTTAAAAATCCCCTTCCTGTTTGCTCAGCCAGGTGTGGAGTGCAATCAATCAATCAATCAATCAGCGACCATGCCTCCACGCCCCAAACGAGCCCCAGCATGGAACAGTTCCGAGTTGCAGGACCTCATCAGTGTTTGGGGTGAGGAAGCTGTGCAATCACAGCTGCGCTCCAGCCGAAGAAATTATGATACCTATGGGCAGATATCAAAGTCCTTGCTGCTAAGGGGCCATGAACGGGATGCGTTGCAGTGCAGGGTGAAAATAAAGGAGCTGCACAGTGCCTATTGCAAAGCCCATGAGGGAAATCGCCGCTCAGGAGCTGCCCCCACAACCTGCCATTTTTACAAGGAGCTGGATGCCATACTTGGGTGTGACCCCCACTGCCAATCCGAGGAGCATGATGGAGAGTTCAGAGCAGAGAGAAGTGGGGGAGGGTGTAGAGGAAGCGGAGAGTGAGGCTACTGGGGTGGAGAGAGACACCCCAGAGTCCCAGGAGGCATGCAGCCAGGAGCTCTTCTCAAGCCAGGAGGAGGCTAGTCAGTCGCAGCAGCTGGAAGTTGTTGGTGAAGAAGAAGCAGAGGAGCGTGTTCCGGGTAAGCAGATTTTATGTTTTGGGAGAGGAGGGTTATGGCTGCCTGCATGCATGCCTAAATGTGGAATAGCCCATTGATTTGCTCTATCACGTCTCTGTAATCGGCCTCAGTAATCTCTTGAAAACTTGCAGCCAGAGCGTGGGCAATGTGCTTGCGCAAGTTTATAGGGAGAGCCACCGTGTCCCGGTCAGGCTAACTCGTCCGAGCCACTGTGCCGCGAGGGGTGGGGGGACCATTGCTGCACACAGGCAAGCTGCATAGGGACCAGGGCAGAATCCACATTGCTGTAGAAGACCCTCCCTCTCTTCCCAGGTAACACGCAGCAGTGATATATCTGGCAGTAGGAAACCCTGTTGAGAATGTAGGGGTACTACTCAGTGCAGGGCGCCAGCTTCCTGGCCCCCCCCCTTGCAGGTCGGCAGCTTCGCGGTCCCCGCCCCCCCTTGCAGGTCGCCAGCTTCGCTGTCGTCCCCCCCCCCCCCTTGCAGGTCGCCACCTTCCTGTTCCCTCCTGTCCCCTATGCAGGCCCCCAGCTCCCTCCTCTACCCAGTGCAGAGAAATTCCAATGAGCCATCAGGCAGTTCCCCTTCCCAGGTGAAGTCGGGGCAGAAACACTCACCCCATTGCTCGCCATGCCTTTGCTTCCATGGCCTCTCTGTGTTATGTTAGGTATGTGGGAATGATGCTACAAAAAGTCTACAAACTCCTTCATTGTGTGATAATAAACAATGTAGCCTCTGTGTATTACATGTTTCTATCTATGTTTTTTTAAGTGACCTTGAATAATGCAGCCGGATCACCACCTGCCCGTTGCTTGCAGAACTTGAGGAAAAATCTGCGAAAATCAAAAGAAGAATTGATCAAAGCAGTTATGAATCAGTATGCCAGAGAAAGTAGGAAGACGCAGGAATGGAGAGAGAAAATGCATGAGTGGAGGCAAACAGAAAGCAGGAGAAAGGAATTGGCTACCAGAAAAACCTTGAAGCAGTTGATAAGCCTCCTGGCTCGCCAAACTGACTCTTTCTAGTCTCTCGTAGCCATGCAGGCAGATCTGTACCGTGGTAACCCACACCCCTCTCAAAGCTCTCTTTCTTGTTCCCCAGTATTTGCACAAAACACCCTTCTCCAGCAGCCTGTTTCTTACTACCCCCAGCTGCCCCCAACACCTGTACGATCACCTACCAGCCCTGATAACTACAATCCTTACCCTGTGCACTCCACCCCCATGACGCTGCAGCATATTAATCCTGAAGTGCAGCAGACATTGAACAGCAATCCAAACAGGACATATTCAAACCTCTGAATGTACAGTCCACCACCCTGCCCTTTTATGTACTGTATTTTGAGTAAAGGATTTCATGGCTTTTACAATAGTTTTTATTATTGTAGAAAGTGGTAAATACTGTACCCCAAGGGAAAAACGAGCACAGCAAAGGCACCAAACATTGCTGTTGGCTCTCAGCATCAAATTGCTCCCTTAAGGCATCCCTAATCCTTGAAGCCCTTTGCTGGGCCTCTCTAGTAGCCCTGCTCTCTGGCTGTGCAAATTCAGCCTCTAGGTGTCGAACCTCGGAGGTCCATTCCTCACTGAATCTTTCACCCTTCCCTTCACAAATATTATGGAGGGTACAGCACGCGGATATAACAGCGGAGATGCTGCTTTCCCCCAAATCTAGCTTCCCATAAAGACAACGCCAGCGGGCTTTCAAACGGCCAAAAGCACACTCCACAGTCATTCTGCACTGGCTCAGCCTGTAGTTGAACCGGTCCTTGCTCCTGTCAAGCTTCCCTGTATACGGTTTCATGAGCCATGGCATTAAAGGGTAAGCGGGGTCTCCAAGGATCACTGTGGGCATTTCGACGTCCCCTACTGTGATCTTGCGGTCTGGGAAAAAAGTCCCGGCCATCAGCTTCCTGAACAGGGCACTGTTCCGAAAGATGCGTGCATCATGCACCTTTCCAGGCCATCCTGAGTAAATGTCAGTGAAACGCCCACGGTGATCCACAAGCGCTTGGAGAACCACGGAGAAATACCCCTTGCGATTAATGTACTCTGATGCCAGGTGGGGTGGTGCCAGAATAGGAATATGCGTCCCATCTATTGCCCCTCCACAGTTAGGGAAACCCATTTGTGCAAAGCCATCCACAATGTCCTGCACGTTCCCCAGAGTCACGGTTCTTCTTAGCAGGGTGCAATTAATGGCTGTGCAAACTTGCATCAGCACTATTCCAACGGTGGACTTTCCCAATCCAAACTGGTTTGCCACCAATCGGTAGCTGTCTGGAGTTGCCAGCTTCCAGATTGCAATAGCCACCTGCTTCTCCACTGGCAGGGCAGCTCTCAATCTCGTGTCCCTGCGCTGCAGGGTAGGGGCGAGCTCAGCACACAGTCACATGAAAATGGCTTTTCTCATTCGAAAGTTCTGCAGCCACTGCTCGTCATCCCAGGCTTGCAGGACGATGTGATCCCACCACTCAGTGCTCGTTTCCTGAGTCCAAAGGCGCCGTTCCACAGTGCTGAGCACGTCTGTTACTGCCACAAGCAATTTACTGTCTTGAGCGTCAGGCGAATCAATATCATCGTCTGACTCCTCACTGTCACTTTGCAGCTGAAGAAGTAGCTCCCCTGCCATGCGTGATGTGCTGGCAACATTCATCAGCAAGGTCCTCAGCAGCTCGGGCTCCATTTGTAACAGAAATCGTGCTGCAGACTCACAATGCCGCCAATCTGCTCGGAATGTGTAGCAAAGCACTACGGGGCGTTGGAACAGGAAGCGGAAAGACCCGCACCCTTCCGTCCCCTTCCCACAAGCCACAGCGCCAAAATGGGACAAGGTGCTCTGTGGGATAGCTGCCCACAATGCACCACTCCCAACAGCGCTGCAAGTGCTGCAAATGTGGCCACACTGCAGCGCTGGTAGCTGTCAGTGTGGCCACACTGCAGCGCTGGCCCTACACAGCTGTACGAACACAGCTGTAACTACCAGCGCTGCAGAACTGTAAGTGTAGCCATGGCCTGAGGTAGGAGCCTTTTATGGTATGGATACATGCTGTTTAGGGGTAGTTCTCTTTGCTCATATCTACGCTGCAGTTAGACACCCACAGCTGGCCCAGGCCAGGTGACTTGGGCTTGTGGGGCTGTTTAATGATGGTGGGGGCATTTGGGCTTGGGCTTGGGCTGCAATCTGAGCTCAGCTCACAGAGCCTGGGCTACCGCCTGAGCCCGAATGTCTGCACCATAATGAAACAGCACCATACTCCGAGCCCGAGTCACTTGGCATGGGTCAACCATAGGTTTTTAATTACGGTGTAGACATACCCTCAGTCCATTTTTCAGCAGTTATCCTCAGATTGCTGGGTAGTGTGTTGCTACCTCTGCCATTTGTCTTCTTTCTTCCAGGATCAGGCACTGTTTTCACTCCTCACTTTTTTAAGAAAAATCTTTTTGTGATTTCTGATAATTGAAGGAAATGTCTCTCATACTTTCTACTGCACTATCCCAAATACAAGAAAGTTTGTCTTTGTCTAAATCTCTTGTCTGTCATATTAGCTGTCTAGTCATTTCTTACTGGGTTTGGACTATGCTTTGTGCCTCCCAATTTCCACTTCTGGTTTATGGTTATGGATTCTGTATTTGGTGAGAATCTGTTTTTTATTTTTCACGTTTCACTGTGGTGAGGTAGTCTGCTAGTATGTTAGCTCTGAGTAGAGCTAGCAGTCTAGTTTATTATTGGTTTTTGGTCTATTCTTTCCAGTGACTCATGTACTGGTATTGTAGGTGGCGCTCAGGCATCCTGAGCATTTTTCAGTTCTAGGTGGGGTTCTTTGCTCCATTGGTCAGGAAGTAGGATTTGCTAGGTTCAGACTGTGATATGTAGCAGTGGGTACTGCTTCCATTTGGATTAAATATTTGATCTTCTAGTATGTTTTGGTGGGGAAGCATTTGTTGCTTTGAGATCGGACCAGAAGTTGAATAATTTTTTTCTGTATATTGATCCAGCATGTGGTATCGTCCCGGTCTGCTCTGCAGTCATTTAGTGCTGGAGTTCCTGTACACAAGGGAAGATTTGTTTGCAAAATGGTAGCTATAGAGTTTCTGGTGGGGTTTTATCCCAGTGAGTTGTTAAAATTTGGGCCCCACTCAAATTCACTCCCAAATGGGTGCGTAGAATTCACTCCCAAATGGGTGGGTAGATTGGCTTGGATTATGTTGTTGAATACTTCTGGTAATAGTTTTATTTGGGTCATATATAGTGAGTGGTTCTATGAAGCCCCAAAAGGCCCACAGAGCTGATTTCCTGTCATGATTTGGTAGTCAGACTAAAACTATTTGATACGCTTCTTATGAGGCTTAATATGTATAATTTAGGATATATTCAATTTCAGTGGCTCTGTAATTAAAAAAAACCATAAATATCTGTTTTGGTTAAGTTGGGACTTTTTGTCTGAAATATCATGATCTTTGTTTTTTCCTCAGTGACTTGTAGGGTTCATGTATTAGAAAGTATACGTTTCTCTGGAGACCATCTTGCATAAGTGATATGACCAGGTCATAAGCATAGAGCATTTTATCTCCAAGTCATTTAGTAGGGGTCTAGGGATTGTTTCAGTTGGACTGGTAAATCACTGATTTATGTGTTTGCCGTATTGTTGTGAAGTGTTGGTCTGGGGATACTGGAGACAGGGTGTGTGAGGTAATATATTTTACTGGACC
Source organism: Gopherus evgoodei (assembly GCF_007399415.2). Lineage (NCBI taxonomy): Eukaryota > Metazoa > Chordata > Testudines > Testudinidae > Gopherus > Gopherus evgoodei. The sequence continues at coordinate 24,657,328 of NC_044329.1, read as the reverse complement.
AACTTCTGTTGGTGAAAGACACAAACTTCCCAGCTTTCATGGAGTTCTTCTTCATGCCCTGAAGAAGAGCTATGTGTAAGTTTGAAAGTTATTCTCTTTCTCCAAGAGAGGTTTGTCCAATAAAACATTATTTCACCCACCTTGTCTCTCTACTGATGTATTTATTGAAGAGGGTCATGCTGTGATTAGATCCCTGTTTTATGGCCCTTTCTTGCTTAAAGAACTCTGCATAATGTTTTTTTGCTATCCTGCTTTTAATGAACTGGTTCATGGAGTTAATGAAGTCATACATTTTCCCATTATTTCCATTTTGTAGCATTTTAAGGATCGGTCCTGAGTACCAGACTGAGACAAAAGCTTTTCTGAAGACTATGACCTGGGCAAATATTTTCCTGTATTGTGTATTTGTTAATAAGTCTATAGGGTGAGGACAATGTGTTTGGTGGCTTGTTTCTAAGGGAGAAAGGCAATTTAGATTATATTGGGGATGGTTACATATAGTAGTATTCTTTTCTTGAGGATGCTACAGAATACTTTGAAGTTGCTGCTTACACAGATATCTCAGTAGCTGCTGCAGTTCCTAGTTGCTAGTAAGATCCACCTGAGCATATATGAGGGGAGTGGTAGGCTGGAGGGTTAAGCTAAATAGTTTTAGGAGAGCTATCTGGTTTCAGGTCTCAGTGCTATATTTCAGCAGCTTGGCCAGGCCCCTGATTTCCTGAGTTTGAGGTTTTGAAAATTTTCCTTTAGCAATATATTGAGAAAATGTTCCTCTGGACTCTTTAATGTGTTTATACAAGCTTCAGTAGAGAACAGAAAATTAGATGTCCAGATTAATATATCAGCTACATCTGTGTCCATCTGGAGTAACTTCATTGAAATCTATAGATTTACTTGGATTTACAGCATTTTAACTCAGACCAAAATCTGGTAAATCATTTACAAATAGTCATTGATACTAATGTAGCACCTTTCATGTAGGTTCTCAAAGCATTTTACAAACAGTAATTGTGTAAGCTTCATATTGAGGTATTTCACTATTTTACAGATGAATAAATTAAGAAATAGAGAGGCTAAGTGAGTGGACCAAGGTTACACAGAAACAAATTGTGGCGCTCAATCTCTACCCATGAGGCCATCCTGTGAATTTCGTTAGATAGATTGCATTATTGAAGCATACCAAACCACTAATTTCTGAACCCTACAGAAAAGAATCTTGGGTGAAATTACTGTCTAAAATTTTCAAGACAGACTATAGTGAAAATACCAGACTGTGGAGAGAATGAGGTATAATCATTGTGACTTGCTAGTTAGTAAATATGCCACAATTTATCAGACACGGAAAAAAGAGAACGCCCTGAACTAATTTAACCTACTAAATAAACACGAGTTGTAATCACAAGCCTTTGAAGGTCTTTATTAATGTCAACTGACTCTGAAATTTGTGCAGATATATTTAAAGTGCAGGGCAACTCAAACTTTAAAAATTCTACTACCTGATTGGAAGTGGAATGAGTTGTTTTTTATAGAAATTCCTAAAATGGTATTAATAAATGGAATAGTACTTTTAAATGTTAGGATAACAAAATTATCTGTAAGAGATAAAATCAGACTTACTTAGTGACTGAAATTTGGATCATCCTCCAACATCTTGACACGAAGGAGTTCTCAACCAATGCAGTATCATAGGAAGGAGGAATTGTATAGCAATGTCTTCCCACTCCTTTTTGTCCCAGTGGAAGTCACTCCACTGAGTTTTCATGCAGAAGAGGCTTGGGGGTACGATTGAGGGTAGTAAGGAAAGAGGCCCTACCTTAAAGGTGTTCTGTGAAGCTTCGTTTGGCATTTGTGAAGCTTGCTGAACTCCTTGGATAAATGTGCTATATAAATACCATAGTATTACAACTAAGACACAATAAAGTTCAGTTTTCTGTAGCATCTTTCATACAAAGTATCACAAAACATTTCCCAGAGAGTCAATCAGGAGCATAAGTGGAAAATAAAAGCTAAATCTGAGGAAGTGCAGAGATGCTTCATGAGGCATGGGAGAGCACATCAGGATGAAAATTATCCACCTGTACAGAAAAATGGAGGGGGACAGAAAAGCAGCCATAAAGAAAATATTGAGAGGGTTGTGAGTACAGAGAGGTAAAGTAATAATGTTTCATGGAAAATTTTGAAGGCAATCCTGAGTTGGATTGGTAAATCAATAAGATTCCTGCAGAGTGACTGAGAAACAGAGTGATATGCTTCTTGCAATTACATCATTTCCATTCAGAATTGAGCCCCAGTAACTGTAGTGAAGAAATTGATGGGACACGGATTTTCTGATTTCCTGATGTTTCTGTATTCTGTACCTATGATATTTGAGAACAGGGGTTTCGAGAGACCATAAGAGAGAAATGCAGTAGTCGAGATAAAGTGATTAAGACATGAGTAAGATAAGTGATTTTAAATTACATTTATCATAAAGTAAAAACTGATAATATTGACCCACCTTGCAAACTCAAAATGAGAGTACACATTTTCTTAGCCTGAAGGCACTTATTGTTTAATTTCAAAGATCTTGAAGTGAACACCAATCTAAATGACAGTGTAATAGGTTCCTTTGATAAAGGTGGATAAATAAAATGTCATTTTGTAATACGATAGAATCTCGGAGTTGTGAACATTTCGGTAATGGAGGTTGTTCATAACTGTGGACAAAATCTTATGGTAGTTCTTTCAAAAAATGTACAACTGACATTGACTTAATACAGATTTGAAATTTTACTATTCAGAAGAAAAATGCTGCTTTCCCTATACCTTTCTAGTAGTTTGTTTAACTCAGCCATCGATGGATCATACAGAACTATTAGCCAGGACAGGTAGAGATGCAAACCCATGCTCTGAAGGGTGACTTGCCTCTGTTTGTCAGATGCTGGAAATGTGTGACTGGGAGAATCACTTGATGATTACCTGTTCTGTTCATTCCCTCTGGGGAACCTGGCATTGCCCACTGTCGGAAGACAGGATACTGGGCTATATGGACCTTTGGTCTGACCAGTATGGCTGTTTTTATGTACTGTATTTGCTTTGCCTTTTTTAATTTTTTGTTTGTTTGGTCTCTGCTGCTGCCTGATTGTGTACTGATGGTTCCAAATGAGGTGTAAAGTTGACTGGTCAGTTCATAACTCTGGTGTTCATAATTCTGAGGTTCTGTGTAGAAGAAATCACATTATTTAATTGTGCTGGTAAAGAATTTTAGCTTTTTTTTTTTTTAAAGCCAGTTGTTCTTAGCCACAAATACATCTTCATTCTATTGCACATATTTGAGCTTAGCAATAGAACAGACATTTTAATCTTTATTTGCATTCCTTGTTAAAGGTCTTAAAGTGAAAAGTTAGCCGAGTCATAGAAGAATTCTTATTTTTTTCTGTGTTGATGGAGAGTTAGTGCTTGGTGATACCTAAAAGACAGAGTTTGGATATTGTTAGCTGGAGACCAACTGAATTCCCTTTTCTTTAAAAAAGAAAAAAAAAAAAAAAAGAAAAAAGGGATTACTGTGTACTAATGATCTGTTTATAGGTTTCCTAAAAAATAAGATCAGAATTTAACTTTGAACAATTATGTATAAAAACACTAAAACAAAGTCCTTTCTATATTGCTAGTTCACATGAAGCTTCATCTATTTTAAAGGAAAAATTATGGTTCTTGAAATATATGATGCCATTTTAAAAATACTACCAGTTTATGCAGAATTTTCCCTTGTCTTGGAGGATGCTTCTGAACATTCAGTCTTTGCTGTTCAATCTCAATAATTGCAGAGCTGTGGCATTTAGCACTGGTTATGACTTCTGTACTTTCATTAACTTTGCAACACATGCAGTAATAATCTGGGGTTAATTAAATTTGGCTCAAGTACGTGTATGTGAGCATTTCTTTTAGTGTTTCCACTTCCTGATTCCTCCAGTATTCCTTTGTTATATAAGCAAGCTTGAAATTTTCTTTATGACCTCCTGACTTTCAGAAATGTATTTTCTCTAATGGGATAGCCTGGTTCTAATTTCTCATTGAATTGCTTGATGTCAAATTACAAATTTTGGTCTCTTCTATAAATGTGGCATGGTTGACCCAAAACTCTGTCTATGCTCAGTTTTCCTCTCCTATATTGGTGGTTGCTCACACAGAGAGCATTAGTGATATTTATTAAGATCCTGTCATGCAAAAAAAAAAATTAACAGAAAACTTTATTGAAATGAATGAGGAGTTGTGCTCAAAAATCAATGTCATGCCATGGCCCATAACTGGTTACATCACGAATAAATCTTTTTTATTAATGTATTTTAAATTCAGCAGTTGAATACTTGGTATAAAGTTAGTGCCATACAATAAACATTTCTGTTTCCGTTTGTGAATGTCATATAGGTACAGAAATAGTTTAATAGTGATCCAAAATGGACTTATGTAAAATCAGTCTGGTGCAAACTGTAATTCTTAGGGTCTCCACAAAGCCTGATCAAGGCACGGCATAAGTCCTATTTAAGCCCTTAAACTAGATTTAAGTGGAACTTAAATTGTTCTTGTACCTGGAGAGCTGGTCTTTGGTACAGGACCATACTTTACCCTTAATAAATTACTAATTTTGCTTTCTGGAATAAGAATGGATTTAAGCACGTTTCAGTGCTTTCTTGAATCAGGTCCTTTTTTTCTGGCTAGCGTACAATGAAATGTACTTAATTAAATACTTACATAATTTTCTTGCTATTCAGCCTCTCTCTGTGGTATGCAGCATCATTAGGATCACCGAACTGTTTATTATCAGAGGAGTAGCTGTATTAGTCTGGCTCTGTAAAAGCAGCAAAGAGTTCTGTGGCACCTTATAGACTAACAAACATATTGGAGCATGCATCCAATGAAGTAGGTATTCACCCGTGAAACCTCATGCTTCCATACGTTTGTTAGTCTATAAGGTGCCACAGAACTCTTTACCACTTGAACTGTTTATGGTTTTTTGTTAAAAGAAAAATTAGATAACTTTAAATTCATATTTTTTCTAAAATAATTTGCCATAGCTGGTGGTGAGTTGCATCAAATTTTTATTAATAAAATATTAAAATGAAATTGTTTGTCATTTTCAGTTTATTTTTATTTTTTAAATCACAAGTTTTGTGCATGCACACAATTTTTCTAAGTTTTTCCACTGTTGCTAACACTAGGATTGCTTACTGTCCCAGATTTTCAATACAGCCTCCAGTCTAAGTACATGTAGAATTAGGGTGTGCACCTCCCTCATTTGTGCATTGTTGTTTCCATGTGTATGCTGGGTAATTGTGGTACTTACTGCCATATTTGTTTACTATGTAACTGTTTCGTTGCACAAATGGGTAAGTGGTTGTGCACACAAATTATGTGCAACCACTAGCAGTTTATAAAATGTGGCCTATTTTGTCTTGAAGAGCTGTTAAGACATAAAACTTGGAAAACCTTCGGTTTAAAAACAAGCCTATTTATAATTAATATATTTTTTTCTGTCTCTTGTCTTGTTCATTACTAAGAATGTGTAGAAACAAGAATGTAGGCAGTGTAGTTGTAGCCATGTCGGTCCCAGGATATTAGAGAGATGAGGTGGATGAGAGCTAAGAGCTCGGTGACTCTAAAGCTTCTCTCACCAACAGCAGTTGTTCCAATAAAAGATACTACCTCACCCACCTTATTTCTCTAGAAACAAGATTTGTTATTTCTTTTAATCTCCTCGCATGAATTCACTGATTTCTCTTCAGGCCTGATTCTGCAATCCTTATTCACTTTGAATGACACACAAACAAATCAGGCCGATTCAACAAAGCGCGTAAGTGCATGCTTAATTGACAACATGGTGCTTAAGTTTCAATGAAGTCAGTGGGAGTTAAGCCAATGTTTAACTTTAAGCAGGAGCTTAAATGCTTTGCTGACTTGGGTCCTGTGAGGGTTGTGGGCTTGGGTTCTTGGCAATATCCCAGTCTTTTCCATTGTAACTAATGATGCTCTCACAAGCCAAGGATTCAGTTGAGAAGTGAGTTCTAAGTAGTAGGAGCAGATGAACAGAGAAGGAAATCCTGTTTTCATGCAAATATTCTCAGTGATGGAAGAAAAGAAGAGAAATACAGTTATCTGATATGTGCACAGGATTATTTCTATGCAGAATATTTTTTCAAATTTTCCTTGTGACTTCAGCTGTTCTGTGAACATCCAAGGAGATTATTGTGCTTCTAATCAGTTTCCCACTCATTTTGATCCACACCACTTTGCTGTGCCATCTTAGTGTCACTTTTTAAATTCTGCAAAAGAAACATTTTGTTTATAACGCAGAAATAAAAATCTGGAGAGAGGAAAGAATCTTTTTTGTCCTTCAGTTTAGCAGATCAAAGCTGAATCATATCTGAGCAGCAAATATGAAGTAAAGTAACTAATATGTTTATAATGCACAGTGCCTGATTTTAAGTGAGGATTCGTTTAAGAAATACTCTGAATAGACATTGACTTTAATAGATGACTGGTTTTGCATATGGTTGATCTTATTTTTAGAAAGTCCATCTTCCTGGAAATTATTACACTTAAACATATAGGAACTTAGTTGTTGACACACCACATGAAATCAGTGGTTTATCTAGTCCAGTATATACTGTCTTGGATATTGGCACCAGATACTTAAGGAGAAGGTGCAAGAATAGAAAATTATGGAATAAGCTACACAATAGAGGAAGTTTCGTCTTCACCCTGAGTGACTATGTTGGCTTTATGCTCCGATACATGAGGGTTCAGTCACTGATAAATACTTTTATTCTGTCTAATGTCACTGTTAATGTTCTTACATAATCATTGTAATCATAGTTAGGTCGGAAAACTAGTTTTGGAGTCACAATTTGTTGAGTAGTGAGAGCAGGGGGCTGATATCATACTGAGTTGTATTTCTAAATCTATGCCACAGGATTAATTAATGCAAGTTCTTCTTCGAGTGATTGCTCATGTCTATTCCACAATAGGTGTGCGTGCTTGCCACATGTACCAGTACCAGAAGTTTTCCCCGTAGCAGGACCTGTAGGGGAGTGCCCTAGCGACTCCTGGGAGTGATGCCTCCATAGAGTGGTGTAAGGGGCGCTGTGCACTCCCCCCATCCTCAGTTCCCTCTTGCCGCAAGTGAAGATGCTTCGGAACTGCTCTGCTCCAGCTTTGCTGTAGCTCATCCCCAAAACTGCTTGTTCGTTCAGTATATGGTACTGTAGTTAGTTAGTTAGTTTAGTTTAGCTAGAGCGCCCTGGCTGGGGCATGCCCTGTGCCTTGGGTTTTAAGTCATGCGACACTTGTAAGTGATCTATGTCACTTAGCAATTCGCACACAGACTGTCTGCACTGTTTTCCTGATGGGCAGATGAGCAGGGCTTTTCCCCAGTGGCCACCCCGATCCAGCTTGTCCTGGACTACCTCCTTCACCTTAGAGCCCAGGGCCTGGTGCCCTTGTGAGTCAAGGTGCATCTGGTGGCCATATTGGCCTTTCATCCGCCGGTGCAGGGCCATACGGTATTCTCCCATGCTATGACTAGCCGATTCCTTAAAGGTTTGGATCTTCTCTTCCCATATGTTAGGCCCCCAGTACCACAGTGGGACCTAAACTTGATGTTGTCTGATCACATGGGGCGCTGTTTGAGCTGCTAGCCACGTGTTCCTGGTCACACCTCTCGTGGAAGGTGGCCTTTCTGGTTGCGATCACGTCGGCTAGGCAGGTTTCGGAGCTCAGGGCCCGGATCTCTGAGCCCCTATACATGGTGTTTCATAAGGATAAGTTCCAGCTCCGCCCACACCCCTTGTTCCTCCGGAAGGTGGTCTCCGCCTATCACGTGGGTCAGGACGTTTTTCTGCCGGTCCTCTGCCCCAAGCCCCATGCGTCCAGTGAGGAGTGCCGCTTCCACACGCTGGATGTGAGGTGGACTCTGACCTTCTACATGGAGCAGACTAAGCTGTTCAGAAATTCCTCGCAACTGTTCGTTGCCTCAGCTAAGCATGTGAAAGGTCGTCCGATCTCCACTCAGTGGCTCTCCAACCGGATCACCTCGTGCATCCGTACCTGTTATGAGCTGGCAGGAATCCCTCCGCCACCAATTGTGAAGGCGCGCTCAACTTGGGTCCAAGCCTCGTCGGCTGCCTTTTTGGCCCATATCCCCATTCAGGACATTTGTAGGGCTGCCACATGGTATGTTAACACCTTCACCTCGCACTGTGCGATTGTCTCCCAGACCAGGGATTACGCTGGGTTCAGCAGAGCTGTGCTCCGTCCCAAGAATTTGTGAACTCCTACTCACCTCCGAGAGAGAGAGCTTGGAATCGACTGTTGTGGAATACACATGAGCAATCACTCGAAGCAGAAAAGACAGTTACCTTTTCTCTAATTGGTGTTCTTTGAGATGTGTTGCTCATGTCTATTCCACATCCCGCCTTCCTTCCCCTCTGTCAGAGTTGTCTGACAAGAAGGAACTGAGGGTAGGGGAAGCGTGCAGCGCCTCTTATACTACTCCATGGAGGCACCACTCCAGGGGTCACTGGGGTGCTCCCCTATGGGTACTGCTAGGGGCAAAACTTCTGGCACCAGTACACGTGGTGAGCATGCTCACCTATTATGGAATAGACATGAGGAACACATTGAAGAACACCAGTTATGGAAAAGGTAACTGTCCTTTTCTTATGCAAACCATGGTAATTATAACTGTAAAAGATGTAAACTATTCTCATTTTAACCACTGCAAAAAAAAAAAAAATTTCACAAGAGGTTTATGATTCTCATAGACTCTGGGACTGGAAGGGATCTCGAGAGGTCATCGAGTCCAGTCCCCATCCCTCATGGCGGGACCAAATACTGTCTAGACCATCCCTGATAGACATTTATCTAACCTACTCTTAAATATCTCCAGAGATGGAGATTCCACAACTTCCCTAGGCAATCTATTCCAGTGTTTAACTACCCTGACAGTTAGGAACTTTTTCCTAATGTCCAACCTAAATCTCCCTTGCTGCAGTTTAAGCCCATTGCTTCTTGTTCTATCATTGGAGGCTAAGGTGAATAAGTTTCCTCCCTCCTCCTGATGACACCCTTTTAGATACCTGAAAACTGCTATCATGTCTCCTCTCAGTCTTCTCTTTTCCAAACTAAACAAACCCAATTCCTTCAGCCTTCCTTCATAGGTCATGTTCTCAAGACCTTTAATCATTCTTGTTGCTCTTCTCTGGACCCTCTCCAGTTTCTCCACATCTTTCTTGAAATGCGGTGCCCAGAACTGGACACAATACTCCAGCTGAGGCCTAACCAGCGCAGAGTAAAGCGGAAGAATGACTTCTCGTGTCTTGTTTACAACACACCTGTTAATGCATCCCAGAATCATGTTTGCTTTTTTTGCAACAGTATCACACTGTTGACTCATATTAAGCTTGTGGTCTACTATGACCCCTAGATCTCTCTCTGCCATACTCCTTCCTAGACAGTCTCTTCCCATTCTGTATGTGTGAAACTGATTGTTCCTTCCTAGGTGGAGCACTTTGCATTTATCTTTATTGAACTTCATCAATAAATGTGTAGTCCTTAGACCAGAGGTACTGTTTAAACACTCTTTGAAGTAGTCTTCTTTGAATTTCAACTTGGTCTCAATTAACACCATCAAGTTTGTTTTTCCTCCCCAGAATAGCAGATAATTTGGCCATTTGCAAACTGTTGACATGATAAAATAGTGATGGTGAAAATTGCTTGTAGTTAACCAGGGACTTATTAGTACAGCAGGTCCTTTCTCTCATTTCTCACCTCATTTCTTGACAGTAGAATTCAATGTGAGTTTTAGTTGGCTGTTTGCTATTTATTGTCTGGTTATTCCGAAAGAAGAACAGGAGACATTTGACATGGGTTTAATCAGGTTGCAACTTCATTATTAGATGTCTGGGACTACCCGGCATATAACAGCATACAGTACAGGTAACCCCTGTATTCCATAGTTACCCGAGGGGCATCCGCTAGCTCTTCCTCTTTTTCCATCTAGGTCCTTCCAGCAAATCCACTGCCGGGACCTTACTATTCACACCCCACACCCCATAGGAGTGTTAAGGGGGGCTATAATAATTGGGGGTTGCCTCCCTGTTGAATCAACCGTGAGTCTCTGACCACTTCCTGTTCGCTCCTTTACCGACATCTCTTTTTAAGTCCTTTCCCAAGCCATTTATCACTGTATACCTTCCCTACTGAGTAACTGCACTGGACATCAGCCACAAGGAAGTACCAGCCATTAACTTGGCTGTACTATGCCAGGATACAAAATTACTGCCCCTTCTGTGGTTGCAAGGAATTTGCCCACGTCCCTATTCACATAACTCCTTGCCTTGTCCACCCTGGGAGTCAGGGGTGGGGGCTCATGCTCCCCAGCAGACCCTGTGCTGAAGCATGTCTGCCCATACAATGTTAACTCCAGGAAAAAGTTGAAGGATTAGCCTCAAGTCTCTCCTTGCTCTGAGCATTAGTTCAACCCCTTTAAGCATTCCCAAATTGGTTTCCCCAAGGTGCACCACAATTATATCTGGTGGCCGCTCACTGGCGCACACAGCATACAGCAGTTGTATAATGGATCCCATAACATGTCCCTCTTTGCACGCCAACTGAGTACTGCTTCACCACCTTTACCCACTGTGAATCCTCAGGCAACTTGGACACATGCCTTTGGTCCCAAAAGACAATAGTGTGACTGCAGATCCACACCACTGTCTGCATGGCTGGTCGTCCAACATCTGTAATGGGATTATAACAAATAAATGCTGACTTACCACCTGAGGTCATGCATACATTCAGTACGCGTCCGAATGCCAGTGCCCGATTGCCAATGCCCGATTGCCTGAATTGCCTCTGCTCGCATACCTAGCTGTGCTGCTGCTGTTGCTGCCCTGATTCTGAATGAGTCGGAACCAAATTCATGGGCTGGCAGCCCCAACCTTCTCAGCCCCCATTTCAATGTGACAATTTGATAAGTTGTGAGGGGACTCTGGTCACCATGCATAAAAAGGGGCCCTTCCATCTCAAGCCATATTGCCAAGTAGGCCTTCAAAGCCTGAACGGGGAAGACCCCAGGCTCACCACCCTCCCAGAGGATGACAAATTTACCCTGGATGACTTGATCCGTCTTTGACCTTCACAAGTGTAGTATCAATGAATGCTCATGGCAGTGTGTATGACACAGTTCCAGAGCCCTTCCTGTAGAGTCCCTAACAGACCCAGGTACTAGGTTGCTGATCCTGAAAGAACCAAAAACAGAGGCTTAAATCACAGGGCTGCCCCTTTTAAACCCCTCATTCTCAGGGGATGTCAGACCCTTTTGCAGCAGTTTTCATCTCCTTCCCTCTCCCCCTAGCCATAAAGCACAGTTCCCTTTATTCAGCCAACCAGCCAAAAATATACCCCCCACACCCTACTTAAAGGTGCAGGGCGGTAAGTATGAATAAGCAACAGATCTATTTAAATTTTTCATTTATTTTTAGGAAACATGATTGGGTTTTTGATTGATTCAGCAACTTCAGTCAGTAGATAGTTGAGTTAAAGCATCTTTGACTATTTATAGACCAATTATTCCTAAACTTCAATAGAGATTTATTTCTTTTCATGTACATAAAATCATAGAAATGTAGGGCTGAGGCAAGACCAAGTACTGTCTAGACCATCCCTGGCAGGTGTTTGTCTAACCTGTTCTTAAAAACCTCCAGTGTTGCCTTTAATTTGAAATGTTCTTTCTACTTCACAGATTTTTCACACCTGTACATGTGTGATAAGATTATAATATCCATCTTGTAATTGTGGATCTTTGCGATACTATGATTATTATTGTTTTTATTTCAGTAACGACTAGGAGCCCCAGTCATGGACCGTTGTGTGTTAGGTATTGTACAAACACAGAACAAAAAGATGGTTTCTGCCTCCAAAGTAATTTATTATCTAAGTAAATAAGCTACATTTATTTGGGAATTATGACTTCCTCCCTTGCCTCTGTTTCTGTTTATAACTGTCCAACTCCCTGAGCAATTTTCAAGCTGTTTCTTCAAAAAATAAACAAACTAGCAAATAAAAATAACTCCTTCCATGTGTTCTACTTCATGTGGAATTTCCCCCACAAATTATGTGTCCTAGGTCCATCACTGACAAATTTTATTCCTGAACTAGTGGTAGGTTTAGAATATAGTATTTTGTAAACAATCCAAAGTAGAAACAGGCACTGTAGAAAGTTGGGGTCTTCCCCTTTTTTATACTCACTATGGTTCTTGCTTGGGTTAGTTACTAAGAATAGGACCGTATATTCCTAACGACTTGGAGCAAATTAGAGCTGTTCTAGGCCATTTGTACAGGTTTATTATGCTGTACATGTGTTCTGTATTTCTCTGTGCCTTCACAGTTGGATTCAGGGTAATAAGGGAACTTGCCTTTGAAAATCAACTGATGTGCAGATTAGCACTGATAATATTAAAAAAAAAAATCTTAGAATAGTGCCTTCTATCTGAACATCCCAAAGATGTTTATGAACGTTAATGTGTCATTAAGCCTCAGAACACCCTTCTGAGGTAGATTAGTATAGTGACAGTTATAACATCACCACTTATGACGAATGCATCCTTCTTAAATTCATACTGATAAAACATTTACCCGTACATCTGGTTTAAACAAACAAACCGAAAAAACTCCAACAACCACCCCGTTTTTTTTAAAGGGTTCCTGTTTTGTCTCTTTTGCTTTTGTCAGTGAATCTACTAATGGGAAAAAAATCATGGAGATGATAAAGGCAAACCATTACAGTTAATGTTCATAGTGAGGGTAATATTTGATTCTTTCCTTTAACTATCAAAAATATTGTTTACCGTTATCTTAACTTTTAAAAATAATAATTTTTAAAAAGTTGAAAAACATAGAAAGATGTGGTTTAAATTGCATCAACCTATTAGCCAGTCCTAATTATTGAAGAAATCCATTAAAGCCTTCTGTGAGGCTTCAACCAATACCGCTATGTAAGTGATCTAATAGTAGGCTTGTGTAGAAACAACCTCAGCATATTCAAGGCTGTTTTCTCTGCTGCATGACAAAAATCCATTGGAGGCTGGAATCCTAAAGCTGTCAGCTTATCCAAGCATTTTGCATGACACTGCCCTATTGTGCTAGTCACAAGATCACCTCCTATTAAAATACACTTTTGACACAGCATTTTGCAAAGAAAGCTAAATTCTAAAAAAAAAACTTATTTGTATTTATTGACTACTTAGTGGTAGTGCTGGCTTCAGAAGTCTGTTCCCACAGTATTAAATATAGGAATTAATAGTTGCCAATATCTCTCCTCCACAAGTAAATACTGATTACTGATCCACAGCTGGAATTTACAGAGATCTTTATTCATTAAGGTGTGAATAACTGCCATGTTGTTTTATTCTCAAAAGAAGATCATTGGCAGCAGAATGGAATTGGTATGTCAGGCTGTTTCCCCTCATGTTTTCTAAATATAACTCATCACTAGTCAGGTTCCTGAAGCCATCTGCTTCTAGACAACTAAAATATAGCATATGTTGACAATGTAAATTGACAAAAATGGGGTTTAAAGAGATTTACCCTTGTACTTCATTCAGGTGGGAAATAAATGTTCTCTTTTAAGGAGAGGTACAGTTCAATTGTAGTATGCTATAGCACAGATTTTTCAAGGTGACTTCAACTTACTAGTGTCCAATTTGAGGTAGCTTAAAGTAGCCTGATTTTCAGGAAGTGCTAACCGTCCACCTTCCTCTTGATATGGGTTGACAGTTTGTAACAGTTACAATTATGAAGCAAGGTAAAAATGTACTCCAAAGAGCTAACGAGTAGTTTTCACAATGGAGCCTTTCTGAAGAAAAATATTAAATGGCACATTTTTTTCACAAACTTGTACATTCTGTCAATACTGTATAAATGAAACAATCATAATTTCCTTTTCTGCTGTCAGGAGTCCTATTGAGTTGTAGCAGTGAAGATTGAATTCCCCCTCATTTGTCATTTTGGGATTCCTGTAGTCTCAAAAAGTGATGTTGAGTTTACAAAGATATAATTAAGTATCAGAGGGTAGCCGTGTTAGTCTGGATTTGTAAAAGCAGCAAAGAGTCCTGTGGCACCTTATAGACTAACAGATGTATTGGAGCATGAGCTTTCGTGGGTGAATACCCATTTCATCATGCATCTGATAAAGTGGGTATTCATCCATGAATGCTCATGCTCCAATACGTCTGTTAGTCTATAAGGTGCCATTGGACTCTTTGCTGCTTTTACAGATATAATTGTTTTCACTGTCTTTTCCATTATGCAGTCATATATTTATATGCCATTCTTGCTGTGAGCTTAGCCTGGGCGGAATGGAGAATTGGGTTACAGGTCTTGCCTCTGAGTATGTGACCGGGAACTAGAAACTTCCTACTTTAACTCTGGCTCTGTGTGGATTCCCTCGGTGCTTTGGACAAGTCACATAACGTCTCTGGTTCCATTTCACTGCCAATAAAATGAGGATAATAGTACTTACCTCACAGGGCTTTTGTGAGATTTTGTTAGTTAATATTTCTAATAGGGGATAGGTATGAAAACTGCTAAGTAATAGTAATTTTTAATTATTATTTGTTCACAGCTCACTCAGCTCATAAGACATTTCTTTTTCCTTTTGCCTTTTTCCCCTAGTGCTTCCCAAGCCTCTGACTAATAAACAGAAGCAATGGAAATAAAAAATGCAGAGTAATAGAGCATTAAGGGTTTGATGTTAGCATACAATATTAACTCTTTCATACTGCCATACAGACCTGCTGTTTCATTGATTTCAGTGGAATGTCCATTCATAATGACTGCAAGAAAACAGATCCAGCAGTGAAGGATTTAAGAAAATTTAGAGTGTAAGCTAAGTATGAGTCGACAATTTGCTATTAAGCCATCGCTTTAAAAAATAGTGCAGAATGGTGCAAACTAAGGACAGTATGTCAGCCTTACTTCTGTGGGATTATCTGAAAGCCTTAACGTTACTGATTTTGTGCATGTGGCTTAATTTATCTTTTGAGCTGCTGGGAGAACACAATTTTCAGCTTCAACAGCCTTCAGCATGCGAATATCTGATAGATCCTCTTGCTAAAATAATTTCTGTTAATGCATAGTTAATGTGCATCAGAAAGTATGATAAATGAACTTTGTCACTCGGTAGCAGCATGTCTTGAGAGACTCTTACAATACGCATTAATGTGCCTTTGATGTCTGAAGGACATTTCCCCTAAGTAAACAGTTTTCTCTTACAGTTTTTTAGAAAACTCTGTACATGGAATGTTACATTCAGTTCTTTATACCTAAAACTATAGACTATATAGACATACTCCACACTGAGGAAAAGAATGGAGTTTATTCTCTTTACTGGGTTCTTGCTACTACAGCGGAAAGCAAACAGAATTGGCTAAACGTCATGATTGCATGTATTTTTATTTAAATGAAAAGTTAACAGTAAGGTGAATAAGGGAAAAATCCAGTGATTATGGAACTATGAAAGTAAATTAACTCAGTCAGCAAGGTTATTACTTTGCCTTTTTGTGTTCAGCTTACTTCCTAGGTACAAGTATTTTTAATGGATTTAATGGATTTTCGTTGCTTTATTAGGATAATTAAAATCTTGTCTTGTTATGCTCCAAATATGTGTGGTTTTAAGTGTTACCATATTATATTATATATGTCCCATTTTTGAATGCTGTGGTTTTAATTACTTTCATATATTTTTAAATCGAAATACAGTGCACATTAGTCTGTCTAACGTGTGTGTGTGAACGCATCTCTAATCCTGTGGAATGGAAGTACAAGTAGTAACTTTTTCTCCGAAAATTTGAAATGTCTATTCTCATGTTCTTGTCCTTTAATTAATTGTTCAATCACTTATGGCCCATGCTGTCTGTTTTTCCAGTATTTTTCATGTCTGTTGTCGTCATAATTTTTTTTACAAAAATAATCATCTCAGTTAACTGCTGCTTTAACTTCATTTTGGATGACATTTTCTTATTTTTTACTTCTATCTAATAAAATTGCTGAGCAATACATATGGAGGAAGCTATGGTCCCGGTACTCCAACCCTTGTCTTTCTTTCTCTTTACCTCCTTAATACATGTGTGTATTTGAAACTATATTGTAAATGTTCCATAGCAAAGCCATGTCTTTCATAACCCCTGTGAGGTGTTTTGGGCACTTGACAAATAACTCTTGCAGCGCCTTTCGTCAAAGTTGCTTAAAGTGCTTTACAGACATCAGTTAATTAGGCACATTTCCTCCCTTATGTGATAAGGGATATGCTACAAAGGTAATTTCAGCCATTACTGAGATGGTGGAATGATGAGGCTTGATTGTGTAATTGTGAAGAGCAACACTATGGAACAGTTTAAGATTGGAAGTAACAGTACCGCAGTCCAGTGAAACTGTGCAATGAATTTAGGTAGGCAGAATGTAATTATCTTTGTTAAAATTTTGATGGAATATCAGAGATAGCATGCAACAAGTGGATTGGAATATTTAATTACTGTAGTGTGAGCTTTATACCCCATCTGAAAGGAATGGTGGTATCGTAACACCCACCCATTGTGCATGGTCAATAGATATGATCCCTGCCCCAAAGAGCTTGCAGTGGAAGGGACATACTAGATAAGGAAATCGGTCATTGAGTAGGTGATGGTTGCAAAAGTTACTCCTGACAGAATTCTGTGCCAATGTGGGGGTGCGGAATTCATATGGCCTGCAAATTTCTGTGCTCCCCCGCACAGAAAAATACAAAAGAAATCTGCTGGGGGACACATGTCTCTTCCCCAGCAGCCTGGGCAGTGTGTCTGTTGCAGCGTGCCTGGAGTAGCTTCAGAGATGGAAATCACTGCGGGAAGAGGGGGCTCGAGTGCGTGCCTGCAGGGGAAACCTTGATCACTGTCAGGAGGCAGGGCTGGCCAACAAGCTAGAGAGACTGTGTCCCTCTCTTGATAGTGTGGCTCGAGGGGCGCAGAAGAAAGAGGTTAGGTCTTTTTGTTATGCAGGAGGTATGTTAGGTCTGTTTGCTATCCCTGAGGCAGAAATATAGCAGCCTGCCTACCTAGTAAAATGTAACTTCTTCAGAACTGAAAAAACACTTAATTAAATATTAGTATCACGTTACTGAAAATCATTTGTTTTTAAGTTAAAGAAAATAGCTTTTGTAAAAAAAATTATATTTTCTTAATGTTGCTGTTGATGGTTAATTGATCTCATTCTCTGAGGCAGAAATGTAGCAACCTGTCTGCATAGTAACATTGTTAATTATTCTATAGATAGTTAACTGTTCCCATTCTCAGTCAATTCCCCCAGAAGCACAAAAACCTGTAGAAATTTTAAGGCCCCTATATTGCCAGAGTGATGCAAACCCTTTTAAATGAGAGTAAGGGAAGATCTGTGTGCTTTCTCACTTTTTTCCTGTGCCACAGTGGTACAATGGGGTTAGATTTTTACTTACCCATTTAAAAAAAAACAAACAAACTTCTGAGGGCAAATAAAACATTTTATCAAGTAGTCAATAAGATGTCAGGACAATCAAAACCAAGCACTTCCCAAAGTACCCAGCTAGGTCCAGGACAATGATTAGCAAAATTGTATTGACTTTCAGGTGTAACAGTCTGAGCAATTTAAAATTACATTCCTTTTTTTTTTCTTTCTGTTTTGATGTTCTGTAATGTAATTGTTATGCTCCAAATATGAAAGTCCAGGATTATAACTGGAATGCAGGGTATTAGTTACCAAGTATTTGTAACTTAACTTTCTTTTGTTTAGGAAATGCTGAATAGTTATTGTGACTTTTTTTCTGTGTTGTAATTTAAATAACTTACCAAAACAATTGAAACTGGTGTGATAATATTGCATTATTTTGACAAATAAAATTTGCAGAATTTTTAATTTTTTGGCACAGAATCCCCCCAGGAGTAGAAAGTAAGGTCGTTCATCTATTTAGAGGCAGATTATGATAGCCTTATTCACAGTGAGTGCTTTCTTACTCCGTGTGAAATCCCACTGAAGTCAGTGGGCCTGTTTACAGAATGAGGTGTTACCAAACTTGAATAAGTGTACCATAGTCGGGTCCTCATTTGTTTGGCACTCACCTTGTTCCAACATTTGTTCCCAAGTATTGATAATCCATTGGATTTTTAGTGAACAAATGGAAGAATTTCTTATTTGTATGGCTATATTTGCACTGTTTGAACCTCCTCTAGCTGATTAACTGCCTCCATTAAGAACGTAGACAAAAGTACGATAGCATAGCTGTATGTACCTGCTACGAGCACATATCTTCATCCCTAGCAAGCATCCCAGAAAATAAGCATCCAATCTTCAGGTTTGTATAGCTGAGCATTAGAAGTCAGAACAAGATAGCTGATGTTTTAAAAGTTTTGTAAGGCACTAACTAGGAGCCTGCTCACCAAATGTTTTTCTTTTTTTTAATTTAGTCACAGCAGATAAGTGAAGTGACCCAAGAACAAAAGAAATGAACTAAGATGAATAAAACGAACTAAAATTAGCAATATGCTAAAAGCATGCATGTTGCTTAGGGCAATATACAGCTGACAAATAATGTGATGACAGACAGCAGATGAATTTCCATTCTCAGTCTAAATTCTGTTTAATACACAAGGTCAAACCTTGATTTAAAAAACAAAACAAAACAAAAACAAACAAAAAAACCCCACTTTGTCCAGCATCTGCATTGTGGAGGCCTGCGTTAAAGCAGTGTAATCCCTAGAAAACCGCTTAGTCCACAAACCCTTTGGTAGTATTAAGGTTTATTGACTCTGGCCCCAAATTAGTAATCTCAGTAATAGCTTTATGATGAAGAATTATTGTTGCTGTCAATCTGTACTTTAAAGTGTTGTGTTTTTGCATGCCCTGAACAGCACGAGCAACTTCCTTATTAAGGATCCAATCCTGCAAGATGTTTTATGACTTAATTTGTAGTTAAGGACACTCAGCACTTCACAGGAAATGCTTATCTCCTATCAGGATTTGGCCTGACTACAAGTGCTGAAATAGAGGAGGAAAGTGATAGGGCTAGTTGCTGATACAACTATACCGGCAGAGCCTCCTAGTGAAGGCACAATTTATACTGACATCAAGAGATTTTTTTGCCAGTATAGTGCAACCACCTCCTGAATGACCATCAGCAGAAGGTCTCATTTGCTGTATAGCTGCATTTACACAAGGGGTTTTGCTTTCAGAAGTATTGTCAGTTCAGGGGTGTGGATTTTTTCATACCCCTGCCCAAAATAGCTATGCCAACAAAACTTCTGTAGTATAGAATTAGCCATATTTATTAAAATAGTGGCAGCTTTTTCTGAATAGCTTAACGTAGGAAGTATTTGGAACTCATGTCAGCAGTGTAATTGAAGCTCAATGGGATTCAAAAGAACTTAAATCCATTTTGGAATTATTAGATAACTAAAACATTCCACAAAAAGAACAGGAATATTTGTGGCACCTTAGAGACTAACAAATTTATTTCAGCATGAACTTTCGTGAGCCACAGCTCACTTCTTCGGATGAATAGAATGGAACACACAGACAGGAGATATTTATACATACAGAGAACATGAAAAGGTGGAAGTATGCATACCAACAGGAAGAGTCTAATCAATTGAGATGAGCTATCATCAGCAGGAGAAAAAAACTTTTGAAGTGATAATTAAGTTGACCCATACAAGGTGTGAGGAGAACTTAACATAGGGAAATAGATTCAATTAGTGTAATGACCCAACCATTCCCAGTCTCTGTTTAGGCCTGAGTTAATTGTATCTAATTTGCATATTAATTCGAGTTCAGCAGTCTCTCTTTGGAGTCTGTTTTTGAAGTTTTTTTGTTGCAAAATTGCCACCTTCAAGTCTGTCACTGAGGGCTTGTCTACATCAGAAAGTTGCAGCGCTGGTGAGGGAGTTACAGCGCTGCAACTTTGAAGGTGTACACATCTGCAGGGCATCACCAGCGCTGCAACTCCCTGTTTGCAGCGCTGGCCGTACTCCCGTTTTGTCTCGGGTGTAGAGGATCCAGCGCTGGTGATCCAGCGCTGGTAATCCAATGTAAACACTTACCAGCGCTTTTCTTGACCTCCGTGGAAGGAGGAAGCCTCTGGTAATCAAGCTGATCTCCTTTCCCGGTTTGCTCTCTCGTTCCCGGAACCCCGAGCAAGCAGGTAAGGAGAACCGCTTGCTCGGCGGTTCGGTGAACGAGAGAGCAAACCGCGGCGAAGCTGGTCTCCTTTCCCGGTTTGCTCTCTCGTTCCCCGAACCGCCGAGCAAGCGGTTCTCCTTACCTGCTTGCTCGGGGTTCCGGGAACGAGAGAGCAAACCGGGAAAGGAGACCAGCTTTGCCGCGGTTTGCTCTCTAGTTCCCGGAGCCCCGAGCAAGCAGGTCTCCTTCCCTGCGGTTTGCTGGGTGGCTCCGGGAACGCGAGAGCAAACCGGGAAAGGAGACCAGCTTCGCCGCGGTTTGCTCTCCCGTTCCCCGAGCAAGCAGGTCTCCTTCCCTGCGGTTTGCAGGGGGTTCGGGAACGCGAGAGCAAACCGCGGCGAAGCGGGTCTCCTTTCCCGGTTTGCTCTCTCGTTCCCCGAACCCCGAGCAAGCAGGTCTCCTTCCCTGCGGTTTGCTGGGTGGCTCCGGGAACGCGAGAGCAAACCGGGAAAGGAGACCAGCTTCGCCGCGGTTTGCTCTCCCGTTCCCCGAGCAAGCAGGTCTCCTTCCCTGCGGTTTGCAGGGGGTTCGGGAACGCGAGAGCAAACCGCGGCGAAGCGGGTCTCCTTTCCCGGTTTGCTCTCTCGTTCACGGAACCCCGAGCAAGCTGGTCTCCTTCCCTGCGGTTTGCAGGGGGGTTCGGGGAACGCGAGAGCAAACCGCGGCGAAGCTGGTCTCCTTTCCCGGTTTGCTCTCCCGTTCCCCGAACCCCCCCTTGAAGCCGCCCAACAGCGCTGCAGTGTGGCCACATCTAACACCACTTGCAGCGCTGGTTGCTGTAAGTGTGGCCACTCTGCAGTGCTGGCCCTATACAGCTGTACTAATACAGCTGTAACTACCAGCGCTGCAAAATTTTAGATGTAGACATGGCCTGAGTGGTTAGAGAGGCTGAAGTGTTCTCTCACTGGTTTTTGAATGTTATGATTCCTGATGTCAGATTTGTGTCCATTTATTCTTTTGCGTAGAGACTGTCCGTTTTGGCCAATGTACATGGCAGAAGGGCATTGCTGGCACATGATGGCATATATCACATTGGTAAATGTGCAGGTGAACGAGCCCCTGATGGCGTGACTGATGCGGTTAGGTCCTATAATGGTGTCATTTGAATAGATACGTGGACAGAGCTGGCATCGGGCTTTGTTGCAAGGATAGTTTTTTTTCTCCTGCTGATGATAGCTCATCTCAATTGATTAGACTCTTCCTATTGGTATGGATACTTCCACCTTTTCATGTTCTCTGTACGTATAAATATCTCCTGTCTGTGTGTTCCATTCTGTGCATCTGAAGAAGAGAGCTGTAGCTCACGAAAGCTCATGCTGAAATAAATTTGTTAGTCTCTAAGGTGCCACAAGTACTCCTGTTCTTTTTGAGGATACAGACTAACATGGCTGCTACACTGAAACCTGAACCATTCCAGAACTTCTTGTTTAACAGTTAGAGGGTCCCCATAAAGAAAAGCAGAAGTACTTCAGTATTGCAGAGTTTTTCCTGTAGACTTCACTTTCATGCCATAATCTGCTCCCTCAGACTCAGAATAGTATCGTTCTCTTTCATAGTCTCTACGGTGGAAAATGTTGGGTTTATTTCCACGCTCCATTTTCATAATACCTCAAATGAAATATTTTCCCTAAGAATGAGTAAAGAAATATTAAATACTCTTCATTTAAAGTGATAGGGTTTTTTCCCCCAAAGTAAACAGTATATTCAGCTACTACTAAGTGAAGATGTTTGTTTAACCTATTGCATGCCAGGCTGCCAAGTGCTTTGTTTCTCTTTTTTTACGTTTAATAACAGCCAATAAGTCAACTGAACCAACAGCTCTAAAGAATTGAATGAAGTTGAATAAAACAAACTAAAATTAGTAGGGCTGTAAAGCAATTAAAAAAATTAATCAAGATTAATTGCATGATTTAAAAAATTAATTGCACTGTTAAACAATAATAGAATGCCATTTATTTTAAATATTTTTGGCTGTTTACTTCATTTTCAAATATATTGATTTCAGTTACAACACAGAGTACAAAGTATACAGTGTTCACTTTATATTTATTTTTTATTACAAATATTTGCACTGTAAAGAACAAAATCAATTTTTCAATTCACCTTAACAAGTACTGTAGTGCATGAAAGTTGGACTTCCAAATGTAAAAAAAAAATGCATTCAAAAATAAAACAATGTAAAAGTTTAGAGCCTACAAGTCCACTCAGTCCTACTTCTTGGTCAGTCAATCGCTCAGACAAAAAGGGTTAGTTACAATTTGAAGGAGATAATGCTGCTTGATGTTTACAATGTCACCTGAAAGTGAGAACAGGTGTTCTTCTTCGAGTGATTGCTCAGGCGTATTCCACAATAGGTGTGTGTATCGCCACGTACACCAGTGCTGGTAGTTTTTCCCCTAGCAGTACCTGTACGGGGAGCGCCCCAGTGACCCCTGGAGTGGCGCCTCGATAGGCCAGTATAAGGGGCGCTGCGTGCTTCTCCCCCCACCCTCAGTTCCTTCTTGCTGCCAGTGAAGGTGCTTCGGAACTGCTCTGCTCCAGCTTTGCTGTAGCTCATCCCCAAAACTTCTTGTTCGTTCAGTGTATGGTTAACTGTAATTAGTTAGTTGTTTAGTTTAGTTTAGCTAGAACACCTGGGCTGGGGCATGCCCTGTGCCCTGGGTTTCAAGTCATGCGACACTTGTAGGCGATCTGTGCCACTCAGTGATCCGCACATGGACTGTCTGTGCTGTTTGGGGGAAACCCATCTCAGCGATTTGCTGCAAGATTTGCAAGTTGTTTAAGCCTCGGACCAAGAGAGAAAGGGACATTAGGCTCCAGGCTATTCTGATGGAGTTGGTGCTGACCCCGGCTTCAGTGTGCCACTCCTAGTCTACACCAGACAGGGCGGTGTCGTTGCGTGGTGACCTTTTGTCACCATGAACTAGTCAGCACTGCTCCCTGTCCACGGAGCACGCCAAGAAGACTAGAAAGAGGCCTTCTTTGCTGCGGCACCAGAGTAAACCCGGGACAGAGGCTAGACCCATTTCAGGCACTCCTCGATCCCCACCGGCCCCTAGGCCTCTGACTCAAGTCGAGCGGAGTAGCCTGGCCCATTTGGGGCAGGCCTCCCTAGATGTCCAGATGCCCTCCATCCGGAAGACCTGCAAGTGGCCTGGGATGTTATGTCCATACCGGTACCAGGAGCACCACAGATGGCAGACCCATGCTGGTATGTCCGCAGTCGCCCCGGCTCGGTACCGGTCTCGGTCAAGGGAGCATTCCTGATGCCGTTCGCTGCCCAGCGACTGTTCAGTGCAGAGTCCATGTGGATCGCCCTCGACTCCCACCATACTATCTGGTTGGGTTCCGTCCGACCGAGACTCTTGGCACCGTTCCACCTCAAAGAGCGAATACTGACAGGACCGAGGCAGACAATGTCAAATGTCCTCGTCTTGGAGGGGCTATCACAGCCGGTCATAGCACGAACATTGACATCATTACCGTTCAGTGTCCCACTCCAGGACCCAGCCATGGCATGGCCTCCGCAGCCCTGGGCGTTGATCGCTGTCGTCTTGCCATCATGAGTCCGCCCATCAGAGCTGATCATGGAGCAGCTGTTACTGACGGTACCAGTCGTCCACGTCAGGATCGCGGTCCCGTGATCGGCATTGCCGCTCCTCCCGAACCAGGGACAGCAGCAGTCATATGTCAGCCCATCCTCCCTTTGTAGTCGTCCATTGATGGGCCAGGCCAGCCAGACCAAACAACTGATCCCCCCCGGTGCCACAGCAGGTGCACTGGCACTGGGCTCTGTGGCTGGCCCAACAGTACCAGTGGGCACCATGGCCCCTGACACAGCCCCTGATGGGGGCTTGCTTGGTGTCTGGAGCCTCAGAAGGAACATTGGCCTCCCTTTCCAGACCTCCAAGGAAGGAGTCAGTGGGACATACATCATCGGCACCCTGCCTGGAGACCGACCAGGTGGTGGACCCGCTGGGCTGGTGGACTCTTAAATTACTGCGCTGGCCTCCTCGCCCTCCCTGGATGAGGCGATTATGGCCCCGCCTCCCTCCATTCCACAAGAAGACTTTAGGGCCCACCAAGAACTTAAAAAGGGTGGCATCAAGCCTCCATCTCCAAGCAGAGGAGATGGAGGAGCCCTCGGACTTCCTGTTTAATGTGCTGTCCTCCTCGTCACTGGAGAGGGTGGCCTTGCCTCTCTATGAAGGGGTGGCAAAAATTTCAAATGCCCTGTGGCAAACACCGGCCTCATTGGCCCCCATCTCTAAGAGAGCAGAACAAGTGTTTTCTGTCAGCCAAGGGACATGAGTACTTATACATCTACCCTGCTCCTAACTCCCTGGTGTTCGAGTCTGTCAACCACAGGGATCGACAGGACGGGCCAGCCAGCCCCTACCCCGAAAAATAAAGATTCTTGGAGGCTGGACTCTTTTGCAAGGAAAATGTATTCGTCCTCAAGCTTCCAGTTACGGGTAGCGAACCACCAGGCTCTGCTGGGCCAGTATGAGTTCATTCTGTGGGCTCCCTGCCCAAGTTTGAGGATTCTCTCCAGGAGCATGACAGGAAGGAGTTCAAAGCGCTGGTGTAATAGGGTACATAGGCTGCCAGGACAACCCTGCAGGCAGCTTTGGATACGGCGGAAACGGCTTCGTGTTCCATTACCTCCGCAGTGTCCATGAGAAGGATGTCATGGCTCCTGTTCTCTGGGCTGTCCAGTGAGGCGCAGACCTAACTGCAGGACCTCCCATTTGACAGCAAAGCTCTGTTTGCAGAACAAATGGATACAAAGCTGCATGGCCTGAAAGACTCCCTCATGACTCTCCAGACTCTGGGTCTCTATGTTCCGGCTCTAGCTTAACCTAAGTTCAAGCCGCAGTAGACTCCTGCTCAGGCCACCCACCCAAAATACAAGGCCACTTATAAGAAGTCACAGGACTATAAGAGGCACCCAGGAGGCAGACTCAGCCTGTGCCACAACCTGGGTCCTCCAAGGGCAAGCAGACAGGGAAACAGCGGTTTTGACGGGATGCACCCTGCCAGTTCTCGTCAGGGATCCACAATAAAACTTCCCTTCTCCAATCAGTTGTGTGCTTTCCTCTTGGTGTGGTCGCAGCTGAACTTGGACCGATGGGTCTTCAACACCATCTGTCAAGGTTTCTTTCCCCACTCTGAACTTTAGAGTACAAATGTGGGGAGATGCATGGACACTTCTAAGCCTAATTACTAGCTTAGATCTGGTATACACTGCCACCACCCAGAATTTCAGTGTCTGGGCACTCTCTGTTTCCCCCAAAACTTTACTCCCTGGGTTGCTTTGAGGGACTTCACCAATTCCCTGGTGAACACAGATCCAAACCCCTTGGATCTTAACACAAGGGGAAATTAACTATCCTCCCTCCTTTCCCTTCACCAATCCCTGGTGAGTCCACATCCAATTCCCTTGGATCTTAAAACAAAAAATCAATCAGGTTCTTAAAAAGAAAGTGTTTAATTAAAGAAAGAAAAGGTAAAAATTATCTCTGTAAAATCAGGATTGAAAATACTTTACAAGGTAATCAGATTCCTATAGACCAGAGGGGCACCTCCCCATAGCCTTAGGTTCAAAGTTACAGCAATCAGAGGTTAAATCCTTCCAGCAAAAAAAAACATTTACAAGGTGAGAAAAACAAACATAAGACTAACACGCCTTGCCTGGCTAATTACTTACAAGTTTGAAACATGAGAGACTGATTCAGAAAGATTTGGAGAGCCTGGATTGATGTCCCGTCCCTCTCAGTCCCGAGAGCGAACAACGGACAAAACAAAGAGAGCACAAACAAAGACTTCCCTCCACCAAGATTTGAAAGTATCTTGTCCCCCTATTGGTCCTCTAGTCTGGTGTCAGCCAGGTTTACTGAGCTTCTTAACCCTTTACAGGTAAAAGAGACATTAACCCTTAATTATCTGTTTATGACACCATCTCTCAACGCTACACCCTCCAGTTTACGTCCTCTCCACCCAACCACCTCCCGCCCCCATCCCTCCTGGGGGACCCCTTGCATGAGGCCCTGCTCAGTCAGGAGGTGGGGGGGCTCCTGGGCCTAGGAGTAGTGGAAGCGGTACCCGGGGAGTTCAAAAGCAAGGAGTACTACTCCCCATATTTCCTTATCTCGAAGGCCAAAGGGGGGCTCAGGCCCATCTTGGACCTGTGACGCCTGAACCAGTACGTAGTGAAGCTTAAGTTCCTCATGGCCTCCCTGGCCACCGTCATCCCGTCCCTGGATCATGGGGACTGGTACGCTGCCCTTGATCTGCAGGATGCGTACTTCCACATTCATATATTGGAGGGGCACAGACGTTTCCTCCATTTTGTGGTGGGGCAGGAACACCACCAATTTATAGTCATTCTATTTGGCCTGTCCACTGCCCTCAGGGTGTTCACGGTATGTTGGTGGTAGCAGCCTACTTTAGGCGCTGGAGGGTCTAGATTCCCTATCTGGACGACTGGTTGGTACCAAGTCCAAATTCAGTCCCAAAGTCTGTGGTCGGCTTGGGATCTGACCCTCCACGTAAACATCCAGGAGCTCAGGGCAGTATGGCTGGCATGCATGGCCTTCCGCTTGCACCTTGAGGGCTGGGTGGTCAGGGTCCTCACGGACAACACGGCCTCGATGTTCTACATCAACAGGCAAGGCAGGGCCCGACTCTCTGCCCTCTGCCGTGAAGCCTTCAGGCTTTGGGATTTTTGTACAGTCCATGATATCTGCCTACAGGCCTTCCATCTGCCGGGTGCCCGGAACGCGCGGGTGGATCACTTGAGCAGGGACTTCTCCTCTCAGCACGAGTGGTCTCTCTCTCCAGAGGTGGTGGACAGACTTTTCCAAGTATGGGGAATTCCCCAGGTGGACCTGTTCGTGACTTGGCAGAACCGTCGCTGTCTCCGGTTCTGCTCCAGGGTTGGGCCGGGACGGGGTGCTATCTCCTATGCCTTCCTCCTGTCCTGGTTAGGCCAGTTTCTCTATGCCTTTCCCCTGTTCCTACTGATCGGCATGGCCCTGGAAAAGATAAAGATGGACAAGGTCCGTGTCCTTCTGATTGCCCTGGCATGGCCCAGGGAGGATTGGTTTGGGACCTTCCCAGCCTGGCTGTTGCCCTACCGTGGATATTACTGTCCTGCCTGGACCTGCTGTCCCAGAATCAGGGCTGCCTCCTCCACGTCAACCTAGTGGCACTCCACCTCACAGTGTGGCTGCTCAATGGTTAGGTAGAGAGGAAAGGACGTGCTCAGAAGGGGTTCAGTTTGTTCTAAAAAGTAGGCAGCCCTCCACGCACCAAGCCTACTTGGTAAAGAGGTCTTGGTTTTCCCAATGGGCAGCTGAGCAGAGCCTTTCCCCTGCTTATCCTGGACTACTTCCTTCAGCTTAGAGCCCAGAGCCTGGTGCTGTTGTCAGTCAAGGTGCACCTGACGGTCATATCGGCCTTCCATCTGTCGGTGCAGGACCACACCGTATTCTCCCATGCTATGACTGGCTGATTCTTTAAGGGGTTGAATCATCTCTTCCCATATGTTAGGCTCCCTGTCCCACAGTGAGACCTGAATCTGGTGTTTGCCCCCATTTAAGTCGCTAGCCACATGCTGCTGGTCACACCTCTTGTGGAAGGTGGCTTTCCTGGTTGCAATAATGTCAGCCAGGAGGGTCTCGGAGCTCAGGGCCCTGACTTCTTAGCCCCCGTGCACAGTGTTTCATAAGGATAAGGTCCAGCTCCGCCCACACCCTTCATTCCTCCCGACGGTGGTCTCCACCTATCATATGGGTTAGGACATTTTTCTGCCGGTCCTCTGCCCCAAGCCCCACGCGTTCAGTGAGGAGTGCTGCCTCCATACGTTGGATGTGAGACGGGCTCTGGCGTGCTATGTGGAGCAGACTAAACCATTCAGAAAGTCCTCGCAACTGTTCATCGCTTCAGCCGAGCGTGTGAAAGGTCGTCCGATCTCCACTCAGCGGCTGTCCAACTGGATCACCTCGTGCATCCGTACCTCTTATGAGCTGGCAGTAATCCCTCCGCCACCAATTGTGAAGGCGCACATGACTTGGGCGCAAGTGTCGTCAGCTGCCTTTTTGGCCCACATCCCCATTCAGGACATTTGTAGGGCTGCCACATGGTCTTCAGTTCACATGTTCACCTCACATTGTGCGATCGTCTCCCAGACCAGGGAAGACACCAGGTTCGGCAGGGCTGTGCTCCGTCCCAAGAATTGGTGAACTCCTACCCACCTCTAAGAGAGAGAGCTTGGAATCACCTGTTGTGGAATACACATAAGCAATCACTCGAAGCAGAAAAGACAGTTACCTTTTCTCTAACTGGTGTTCTTTGAGATGTGTTGCTCATGTCTATTCCACATCCCGCCCTCCTTTCCCTCCCTCAGAGTTATCTGGCAAGAAGGAACTGAGGGTGGGAGGATCGTGCAGCGCCTGTTGTACTGCTCCATGGAGGCGCCACTCCAGGGGTCACTGGGGTGCTCCCTTATGGGTACTGCTAGGGGCAAAACTTCTGGCACCAGTACACGTGGTGAGCATGCACACCTATTGCGGAATAGACATGAGCAACACATCTCGAAGAATATCAGTTATGGAAAACTTTTCACGTGGCACTGTTGTAGTTGGTATTGCAAGATATTTATGTGCCAGATGTGCTAAAGATTCATATGTCCCATCATGCTTCAACCACCATTCCAGAGGACATGTTTCCATGCTGATGATGGGTTCTGCCTGATAATGATCCAAAGCAGCGCAGACTGACGCATGTTTGTTTTCATCATCTGAGTCAGATGCCACCTGCAGAAAGTTGATTTTCTTTTTTGGTGGTTTGGGTTCTGTAGTTTCCACCTAAGAATGTTGCTCTTTTAAGACTTCTAAAAGCATGCTCCACACGTCATCCCTCTCAGATTTTGGAAGGCACTTCAGATTCTTAAACCGGGGGTTGAGTGCTGTAGCTATTTTTAGAAATCTCACATCGGTACCTTCTTTGCATTTTGTCAAATCTGCTGTGAAGGTGTTCTTAAAATGAACATGTACTGGGTTATCATCTGAAACTGTTATAACATGAAATATAAGCAGAATTCAGGTAAACAGAGCAGGAGACATACAATTCTCCCTCAAAGAATACAGTCACAAATTTAATTGACACATTTTTTTAATGAGCATCATCAATATGGAAGCATGTCCTGTGGAATGGTGGCTGAAGCATGAAGGGGCATACAAATATTTAGCATATCTTGCATGTAAATATCTTGCAATGCCAGATACAACAGTGCCATGTGAATGCCTGTTCTCAATTTCAGGCGACATAAATTAGAAGTAGGCAGCAGTATCTTCCATCAATGTAAACAAATTTGTTTGTCTTAGCTATTGGCAGAATAAGAAGTAGGAATGAGTGGACTTGTAGGCTCTAAAGTTTTACACAGTTTTGTTTTTGAGTGGAGTTATGTAACCAAAAAAAGATCTGCATATGTAAGTTGCTCTTTCACGATAGAGATTGCCTTACAGTACTTGTATGAGGTGAGTTGAAAAATACTATTTCTTTCGTTTATCATTTTTACAGTACATATATTTGTAATAAAAAATAATATAAAGTGAGCACTCTGCACTTTATATTCTGTGTTGTAATTGAAATTAATATTGAAAATATAGAAAAACATCCAAAAATATTTAATAAATTTCAATTGGTATTTTATTGTTATAAGTGCGAATAATCACTATTAATTTTTGAGTTAATCATGTAAGTTAACTGTGATGAATTGACAGCCCTAAAAATTAGTAACATTCATTGCTGTGCGCAACAGAGTTGATGCATGATGTGGTGACCATCAGCAGACAGGTCCTCCTTCTGATTTTGAAATATATGTATTTCATGCATTAATAATGTTATTGTTCTCACCATCCACAGCAGCTGCATTACCATGTTGTCTGTAGTTTTTGTTATGGGGTTGCCCCCTTTGCCTATCCAAGCTGTTGCACAACTAATTTCCACCAATACAGTTTGATTTTAGTGCTGGGAAGATATGACATGGATGAAACCTGCCACCAATGGACTTTGACCTGGAATGGCTAACTTAGATACGTTGTAATAGAAGGTTCCACAGCAGCTGCCTCTTTTGTTCCTTTTCCTTTGCTGAATCTGCCCTCTGAGGTTCCCTGATTCGGCTGACATTGCTCCTTCTATATCAGCTTCTGCCCCAGGGTTCCTACCCTTTTGCAGCTCCCCGGCCCCCATCGCTGCTTACCAATCTATAAGGGCATTTGTTTCTGCTGAAATCATTTCTGCACTTGTGTCATAAACAGATAGCTAAGGGTTAATGTCTCTTTCACCTGAAGCACCTGACCAGAGGACCAATCAGGAAACCGGATTTTTTCAACTTTGGGTGGAGGGAATTTGGTGTCTAAGTCTTTGTTGTCTGTCTGCCTGCTTTCTCTGAGCTTTGGAGAAGTAGTTTCTACTTTCTAGTCTTCTGTTTCTAAAGTAAGGACAAAGAGATCAGATAGTAAGTTATATGGTTTCTTTTCTTTGGGATTTGCATGAATATAAGTGCTGGAGTGCTTTGATTTGTATTCTTTTTGAATAAGGCTGTTTATTCAATATTCTTTTAAGCAATTGACCCTGTATTGTGTCACCTTAATACAGAGAGACCATTTGTATGTATTTTTCTTTCTTTTTATATAAAGCTTTCTTTTAAGACCTGTTGGAGTTTTTCTTTACTTCAGGGAAATTGAGTCTGTGCTCACCAGGGAATTGGTGGGAGGAAGAAATCAGGGGAGATCTGTGTGTGTTGAATTTGCTAGCCTGATTTTGCATTTCCTCTGGGTGAAGAGGAAAGTGCTTTTGTTTCCAGGACTGGAAACGGAGAGGGGGAGTCACTCTGTTTGGATTCACAGAGCTTGTGTCTGTGTATCTCTCCAGGAGCACCTGGAGGGGGGAAGGGAAAAAGGATTATTTCCCTTTGTTGTGAGACTCAAGGGATTTGGGTCTTGGGGTCCCCAGGGAAGGTTTTTCAGGGGGACCAGAGTGCCCCAAAACACTCTAATTTTTTGGGTGGTGGCAGCAAGTACCAGGTCCAAGCTGGTGACTAAGCTTGGAGGTTTTCATGCTAACCCCCATATTTTGGACGCTAAGGTCCAAATCTGGGACTAAGGTTATGACAACTTGCCGCCTCTGTTGTTTCCTTTTCTGTATCTTCTCCAACTCTGCAGCTGCTCACCCTCTTCATCTTCCTCACTTCAGCTGATTTGCTTCTTCTGTAGTATCTGTGGCTCATCACAACTCAGCAGTGATTGTGCTGAGGTGATGGATTTTAGGTAGGTAAATTTTATTTGGCCAATGAATTTTATAAATTCCATTACCTGAGCATACAAGTATTAGGACCCATCAAGGTGTGTTTGCATGAAAGTGACATGCACATAGAAGGAGAGCCGCTTTGCAAATCAGTCCTCAGATGTGTCAGAAGTGTATAAAACTTGACTATTTTCCCCCCAAGTGTATTATTCTCATTTGCATCAGCTGCCTTCCTCCCAGATTCTCAATCTTACTGCTTGTGCAGGCTGAGATGAAAAGACAATGCAAGGCCAATTCTATATGTGAACTATGTTCACCTTCAACTATCAAACAGTGTCATTTATATGGAGCACTATAGTATATGCGCAGAACTTCACAAATCTCTGCTCCTGGGATCTTACAGTTTAATCCAAAGACATAATATAACAATTGCAAATCAAGAGAGCAACACTGATGTCTGTCTTAAGAAAAGGTTTTAATGAGCAAGCTGGTGCCTGTTGCACAAAATGCAGATGGCTACTTCAAGACTATAGGGGCAGAGAATACAGAACAGTGAGACTGTAAGGAGTGGGGTCACCTAGGAGCCGCAGTTGCTACTGAAAACCAACTGTAAGGGGAAAAACAGCTGCAGGCTTTGGGTAAAAGTCTTGTGAAGCAGTGAAAATGCAGTTTTGCTACCTTTGCTTTACATGCATCATGTTGCACAGTTGAACGTATGAATCTTGATTGGTGTAAGCCCTTACTCACCTCTTTGTGACAGAGAATGTCTTTTTGTTATATTTACAGTGCCAAGCACCCTGGGGCCTTGGTATATGACTGGGGCTCCTGAGGTGCTACTGCAGAGCAAACAATAACAATATCATCGTTTGTGCACAATTACTCAGAAACTAACCCTTCTGAAGTATTGAGATGGAAAGACCCCCTCAGGGAAGAGACATGGCCTGCGTAATTGTCCATAAAGAGCAATTAATTATAACATTTCACTTTGAGATTTACTGACTGTAGACTGAGGTTTAATTTAATAGACTCATAGAAGTGTAGGGCTGGAAGGGACCTTGAGAGGTCATCTAGTCAGCCCTCAAGCTAGGACTATGTAATAACTAGACCATTCCTGAAAGATGTTTGTCTAAACTGTTCTTAAAAATCTCCAGTGATGGAGATTCCTATGCAGTTTGTTCCAGTGCTTAATTACCCTGACAGTTAAGAAGTTTTTCTTAATATCCAACCTAATTCTCACTTAATGCAATTTAAGCCTATTGCTTCTTCTCTCGTAAATTTAGAGATTAAGAGAACAATTTTTACCCTTCTCCTTTTAATAAACCTTTATACTTGAAAACTGTTATCATGTCTCTCTCTCTGCCCCCCCCCCCCAGTCTTCTTCAGACTAAACAAACCCAGTTTTTTCAATCTTTATCCATAGATCATGTTTTCTAGATCTTTAATCATTTTTATTGCTCTCCTTTGGACCTTTTCCAGTTTGTCAACATCTTTTCTGAAATGTGGTGCCCAGAACTGGACATGATACTCTAGCTGAGGCCTTATCAGCACAGAGTAGAGCGGAAGAATTACTTCTCATGTCTTGCTTACAGCATTCCTGTTAATACATCCTAGAATGCTATTTACTTTTTTTCAGTGTTGTTATACGGTTGACTTATATTTAGCCTGTGATGCACTGTAATTTCCAGATCCCTTTTTGAAGTACACCTTCCTAAGCAGTCATTTCCTATTTTGTGTGTGTGCAGTTGATTGTGCCTTCCTAAGTGGAGTACTTTGCATTTGTCTTCATTGAATTTCACTCTATTTATTTCAGACCATTTCTCCAGTTTGTCCAGATGATTTTAAATTTTAATTCTATCCTCCAAAGCACTTGCAACCCCTCCCAGCATGGTATCATCTGCAAACTTTATAAGTGTGCTGTCTATGCCATTATCTAAATCATTGATTAAGATATTGAACAGAGCTCGCACCAGGCCAACCCATGAGACCCCAGTCGATCTGGCCTTCCAGCTTGACTGTGAACCATTGATGATTACTCTCTGGGAATGGTTTTCCACTCAGTTATGCACTCACCTTTATAGTAGCTCCATCTAGGTTGTATTTCCCTAGTTTGTTTATGCGAAGGTCATGTGCGACCATATCAAAAGCATTACTAAACTCAAGATATACAACATCTTACACTCCCCGCCCTCATCTAAAGGCACATCCCTTGGCCTGTGCCACTTCCCTTAGCCCCCATTGGCCTGGAATGGTGAACCGCGGCCAGTGGGAGCTGCGATCGGCCAAACCTACGGATGCTGCCGGTAAACAAACTGTCCCGGCCCACCAGTGGATTTCCCTGACGGGCCGCATGCCAAAGGTTGCCGATCTCTGCTCTAGAGTGACTGCAGTATGGGAGAAAGGCAGCTGTTATCAACATTGTGTCATATTGTATGAACGTCAGTTAATACCTTCCAAATGAAACGTGCGACTATTGATGTTTTGTAGGCTTTCATATCATTCATCTCAGCTTTCTGATGTCTCTATAAATGTACATACTGTGATACGTTTTTTGCTCCATTTACTCCCCACCTGCATAAAGTATAGTAGTTGAGCAGCTCTAATCCTGGTCTTTTCAAACCTGCACAGTGAAAGAAGTACTCCTACAAATATTTGCATTCCCTCCACTGCAACAGGCTTCCTTCTTTCATGTCTAATACTCAGGCTGGCCAAGTCACTGCTTTGAAACATCACATAAATCAATATGCCTCTCCCATGTTGTTAGAGGTATTAAGATTCATTGACTAGCAATAGTTGCAAATTCAAAGCTACAGATAAAAGTAAAAACCAATTTTTCACTTCAGTGGCATTAAAGATACTTTTCGCATTTGCTCCCCTCCTGTATACACCAGCCCCCTGCTCCCATTCACTCACACAGTCAAAAAAATGAGAAATTCATAATGTTGATCCCCACTTCCCTGAAAAAGGTTTGTGGTAGAATTAATTTGTGCTGAAAAAACCTATTATGTTTCATTTCACCCAGATTTTTTTTTAAAAGCACAGCATTTTTTACACCAAATGTCATGAAAAGGCCTATGGGACCACTTGTTCACTGATCAGAAATAGATTCAGGAAGACAGGTGGCCTGTCTGACCAAGGCAAGACTCATTAGCCCCACAGGAGCAGTCAGGATTGACGAGGTTGAACCCCCAGGGCTACTTCAACACCATTCTGAAAGGGTGGTTTTTAAATTATTTGTTACATACTTGGCTCTTTGGTTCACTTCACAATGCATCTGTGGTTACACTAGCTAAGGTAAAAATTAGATGAGCATTGAATCCTGCTCGGAGGCAGAGGCTCATTAGCATCCAGGGTAGATGCATTATGAGGGGTTCTGTTAAGAAGAGATCAGCATAGAAGGACCATTGGTTTATTATAATATGGCTATTTTTATGTTTGATATGGATTAAAGGAATTTTTTACCTTTCTTTTTCCATAAATGGTGATGTGTTGGGCATGGCCCACAAATGTTTAGTTCTTTTGTTCAGCTTGGACAATCTATTGTATGAGAAGACCAGATAGATCCTTGAGGGACAAATATTTCAGAGATGACACACAATCGATTCCTATATTTTATGCATTGCTTATACCACAGGAGGGCAGTTCCTGACACAGAAACAAGGTTCTTTAGTTGTCATATCATCCAGTAATAGCCTTATTTGAAGCAGACTCTCAAATCATTACCCAACCAAATCTGATTCAGGAGGAATCCGGACTCCCCGTTCTCTCTGAGAAGCACAATAGCCTCACAGTGGGAGTTAAGTGGAGTGGTCCGAAATTGCCTAGAACAGGGAAGCATCTGCAGTCTCAAGGCAATTATAACAGAGAAGAGGCATTCGAATTTATGATGTTATAGCATTTTTATGTTCAAGCTCTACTTTGATTCTTTTGCCTCTTTTTTTTACCTTTGCAAGACGTCAAGTTTTACATTAATGTGACCTACTTATTTAGTGGTTTGATAATCACTTTCTTTGTAGATGTCCTGCTCTGACTTTTTTTCTTTCTTTGATTTATGGCAGTGTATGGTGTTCTGCACCAAGACTAGATGTGTTAAATAGATGTTTTAAGTCTAACACTCGGCTATTGTGTACACACCGTAGAGGCTAACCATAGCTGAGTGTTAGACTTAAAACATCTGTCAAAGTTAGACTCAGGACTCAGTTTGTCAAACCACTCTGTTTTATTATCACAGCGCTCTGCTAATAACACCCAGATAATGTGAGCACCATGCAAGGCACAAACTATCTTATTTATACAGATAAAAGGGCGAGCACTTAACAAGATAACAAAGGAAGCAGAATCTGATGTTTACCTGGGCTAGGCATGCGTATCTTATTTCCTTACTACTATTACCGATCCTCTGTTAATGTTTCGCCATTAGCACCCTTGCTTATGCCTAATGTTTGTTTTCCTGGCACCTGTATTTCAACATTACTTATTTCTGCTTAAAGGTACATACAACATTTCTTTAATCCATTCTTATTTTTACAATTTAATTCATTCTACTTTCGCACATCAATTTAAGTCTACATTTTAGGGCAGTGATGTGCTTCGTACGTTCATTGGGTTTGTGCTTTTATTGTAAATAAAAGTTCAAATCAAATACATGATTCGCCCTCTTGTTTGTAATCTACTCAAGACAACCTGCATTATCCAAGAAGTTATTTCTCCAGGCCAAGGTTAGGTTTATTGAGGGACTGCTCTTGTGCCTGTGCTGCACTCTTTTGAAATTCATATAGGTTGGACTTTTCAAGGCTGCTAGACTTTCACCAGCACTAAAGTCAGTGAAAAAAGTTTTTGTAGTAATGCTTCAGGAGCTGATTATAAAATCGTTTGTCTCCTGCATTCCATTTAGGCGCTTCCATTTAGGCGGCCTAGGCAATCGCCGGGGGCGGCATTTTGCCGGGAGGGGGAGGGCAGCAGGCGGCTCCGCTGGACCTGCCGCAGTCGTGCCAGTGGAGGGTCCCCTGGTCCCGTGGCTCCAGTGGAGCTGCCGCAGGCATTCCTGTGGACGGTCGGCTGCTCCCGTGGCTCCGGTGTACCTCCCACAGGCATGGCTGCGGCAGCTCCACCAGAGCTGCGGACCAGCGGACCCTCTCTGCAGGCCAGCGCGTAGGGCGGCAAAATGGCCGTGTGCCTAGGGCGCTAAAAACACTAGCGCTGGTCTTGCCTGCATTATACACTATTCAGTGCAAATGTGATTGGATGCAACATCTCTTGTGCTTTTACCTTAAGATCACATAAATTTCACAAAAGCCATAAGGAGAAAAGTACACAGTTTCTTAATATCTATTAGTTTGACATTAGCCATGGAATATTTACTGAGAGATAATCAGGATACCATTTTATAAAGCCAGCAAAGATTACTGAGGAAGACTGCATTTAGCATTTTGGAAACAAACAAACAGAGAAAACTACTAAAGTTTTTAAAGAAAATACATCACCAGATGTTTCCTAGATCAGTGGTTCAAGGTCTAACACAAGGTAATTAGCTCCACCTTATATAATGCAAATTATTGCTTTTCACCCTTTGGATACTGCTAATGAAGAGACCTGTGCTGAGGCCTGAAATGAAGTGCAGGATCATTTTTTAAGTCTGGTGCTGTTTCCTTTAGCTATCACATTACCTGTGCCACAGGGAATGGAAGATTGTAAATAACAATTCTTTATCCAGACATACATCAGTACAAGCATGGACACACAATTTGAGTCTCTTCCTTCAGACCTGTATTTGTAATTTCTTACTGCCCTCTTTCTCTTCCAAATGCTATTTCTGTAAGATAGTAGTGGTTCCTGTTACAGTGTTTGAGCATATCATAATCTTTATTCTCACAAACCCTTATGAGGTAGGAAAGTACCGTTACCCCATTTTACAGAGGGGAAACCAAGGTACGGAGAGGCATGGATGCACAGAATGAATTAGGCACCGAAGTCCCTGTTTTAGGCACTTAAGTCCCATTTTCGGTACCACTGCAATGCACAACATTCCCACTGAATGCTGTTGTGCCTAAACTATAAAAGTTTCCATGGTGCCTACATGGTGTTCATGCTGCTGCCTATCTCCCACTTAAGCCCCAGAGTGATTCACAAACCCGTGAAAGATAGGCATTTGGTTGCCTCAGTCATGTGCACAGCCTGATCCCATAGGTGCATTCTGTGTATGCCCACTGATTAGGCCCCTCAGGCGAGTCCACGTAAAACACTGGAGGCGGAGAGGAGGACAAGAAGCTCTCTCGTAACTTTTATCCCAATGGTTAGGATATGTGTGAGACTCCTGGTTGAAGTCACCCCTCCTCCTAAAGGGAAGAAGGATGAGCATTCAGTTGAGTGCTTTAATCATTAATATCATGGGATATTCTAAGGTAGGAATCCCTGAGTCTCTCCTGTTGCAGCTGTTGCATTGTGGATAGTCATTGGAGCAGGGGCCCTGGATCTTGGATGTCCAACGTCCTAGCTGGCTGCGCTAGCCACCAGGCTACAGAGTCATTCTCAAGCTGTGCTCTCTCTTGCTTTCTCTCTCTCTCTGGCCCAAATGACTCCCAAGTATTTCTCCAAAGTGCAGTGCCTTCAGTAGGAAAGACTGACGGAGCCCATATCTTAATATCCAATAGGTCAGAGATTAGAACACTCACCTGAGAGGTGGCAGATCCCTATTCAAATCCTTTCTCCTCTTCAGATGGAAGGGGACCCTTCAGATGGAAGGGGATCCCAGGGGAGTACCCTAACCACTGGGCTAAAAATTATAGGGAGGTCCTGGTCCTCCCTCTTCTCCTCCACCTGTTTTCTTGCAAAAATGGCTTTGGTGACTAACTCCAGGAGAGGGTTCACAGCTGAGAATCACAAGCAGAGCTAGGCATCTCCCTGCAGGCTTGTTTTAGGTTCCTATCTCCGTGAGAGGAGGTGGGGTTTAGCACACTTCTGGTTGCATATTCCATTGGCTATCTCCAGTGGCTTGTTGTCTAGATTATCATTTACAAAAGCCAATATAAAGTACACTCTCTCTCCACTTATTGTATAGGAGCATAGGTACCTAACTAAGGTTTTGTGAATTGCAGTGATTTCCTAGACACCTAAAAGTCAGGCGCTGTAATGCTCAGTATCACAACACCCAACTCCTTTTGTGCCTCCACACCTGAGTGATATTCCTAAGGTCAAACAAAAAGTCCATGTGACCTTGGCTCTGGCAAGTCCCTTGGTTTTCGCCCTAACTACTTGTCATAAAAAGGTAGTAGGAGTTAATAAAACAGAATATCTCTTTTGTCTGTAAAGGGTTAACAAAATCAGTGAGCCTGGCTGTCACCTGACCAGAGGACCAATCAGGGGACAGGATACTTTCAAATCTTGAGGGAGGGAAGTTTTTGTGTGTGCTGTTAGTTTTTGGTCGTCGTTCACTCTGGGGGCTTAGAGGGACTAGACGTGCAACCAGGTTTCTCTCCAATCTCTCCGATACAGGCTCTTATAAATTCAGAATAGTGAGTACTAGGTAGATAAAGCGAGTTAGGCTTATGTTTGTTTTCTTTATTTGCAAATGTGTATTTGGTTGGAAGGAGTTCAAATTTATATTTTACTGAAAGGATTTTAATTTGTACTTGTATACTTAGACTGTGAGGGTATTCCCAGTGTCTATAGCTGAAAGACCCTGTACCTATTCCATTTTAAATTTACAAAGATAATTTTTACTGTTTTTTCTTTCTTTAATTAAAAGCTTTTCTTGTTTAAGAACCTGATTGTTGTTTTTTTATTCTGGTGAGACCCCATGGGACTGGGTCTGGATCCACC
The DNA here is from genome assembly GCF_007399415.2 of Gopherus evgoodei. NCBI lineage: Eukaryota > Metazoa > Chordata > Testudines > Testudinidae > Gopherus > Gopherus evgoodei. The sequence goes on along the minus strand of NC_044329.1, from coordinate 24,617,923 downwards.
AGGGAATTGGTGGGGAGAAAGGAGGGAAGGGGGAGAGAGAGGTTAATTTTCTCTCTGTGTTAGGATTACTTTCTCTCTCAGGGAAGTCTGGGAGGGGGAGAGAGAAGGAGGGGGAAAGGTGCATTTTCCTCTCTGTTTAAGATTCAAGGAGTTTGAATCACAGTGATCTTCCAGGGTAACCCAGGGAGGGGAAGCCTGGGAGAGGCAACGGTGAGGGAAAGAGTTTTCTTTCTTTGTGTTACGATCCAGAGGGTCTGGGTCTTGGGGTTCCCTGGGCAAGGTTTTGGAGGGACCAGAGTGTATTCCTGGTTGGTGGCAGCGCTACAGGTCCTAAGCTGGTAATCAAGCTTAGAGGAATTCATGCTGGTACCCCATCTCTTGGACGCTAAGGTTCAGAGTGAGGGGTTTATACCATGACATTACTACTCCAGCCTCCCTCTCTCCCTCTTCTTGAGTGAGATGGTGCAAGTTCCTTTTGGATTCTCTTTGCCAAAAAAAAAAACCTTGCATTGAGAAGCAGCCAGGAGCCAAGGCAGTTTCAAAACATGAAAGGGGCATGGAGAAAGACAGGAGAGCTGTGGTGGTGCACCCGTTGTGCACTCTGTGCCTGCCCTGCCCTTTCAGATTATCAAAGGGGAGAAAAAAGAGGAAGCATAAAGTACCAAATTCCTTGCAGTTTTCTTAGGGCTTGTCTATAAGAACAGTTATTGCATGGCAAGCTGAAGTATGGACCCTCCTAAAATGGGATACAATTTCCCTTGTGCACTTTGATCTACTCTCATTTCAAAGTAGGGAAGATCAAAGTGAACCTGTAGCATGTGGTAGTAGGTCCACATGGACCTAGTGTGTGTGGCACGCTGATGCAAGATTGATTTACACCTCAGTGTGCTGTGCACTATTTGTTTGTAGAGACAGGCCCTGAGAGAAGAAGAGCATGTCAGGCCTGCATGTCAGATTGGCTTTAGATGTGTGTCTTTGCCTAGTCTAAACTGGATGTGCACTGATGACATAAGCAATCCTCTGAATTGCTCTGTTTTCTGTGCTGATTTTATATATAATGTTGTGTCTTGTGTTCTTATCTGTTGTGAAACCTCCCAGAGAGAGGCTCAGCAGACATACATCGAAACAACAAATACTTTAACAAAAATCTACTTATGTGAGGTGCCACAGAGCTGAGTTTTCTGAAAGGAGCTATACAATTAATATAGTCGCAGCCAATTTTACTATGAAATCTATGCTAGCCAATCAGGTTCCTGACTGGATGACTATTACTAATAAAATAAAATAAAATAAAATAAAAGATGGAAACATTCTGATAAATCAATAAGAGTTTTAATGTCATTTCTATCAATAAATAGTGCTCTAACTTGCTGAAATTAATCCAGTCTAGGTGTTGGAATTGGGTCATAAGAGTCTAGCTACTGGAGTCTGTTTTTGGCCCATGTCATTAAGCTGTACTGTTATCTGGGGCAGGTCACTTATCTTCTGAACCGCAAATGAAAGGTGTTGTTATATACTGTTGAAATGCAAAGTTTTATTGATAGCCAATGCAAATGCCACAGGTTCAGAATAGTTCAATGAGCAACTGTCACTGTGTTGCAGTAGCAGCCATCAGATCAAATGATTAGATCAACATTCACAATTTAGAATAATGGAAATAATGTAATTTGTTATAGAACATTATCACAGAATTAATGTCTCCTGCTTTGACAATAAATGGCTTATCTGTGCATTGGCATTTATATAGCAAGCAGGAGACCATTGTCCTGTGACAATGCACTATTTCATTGTCATTATATCTTAAGTAACACAGTATTACTGAGAGAAATGACTGAAGGCCAGATTGTTCCCTTCTGCAGAAAACATGCCAGAAAAAAACTAAGTTGGTCCACAAGATTGGGGATTCTGCTGATCCACTGGATCTTCCCCTCATTGAGAGGAATGAAATCAGGCCCTGAAAAGCTCATATAGGCTGGAAATCTGTGGGAAGCTATGGCTCCAACCTCCTGGATCCCTGATTAGACTGGTAGAGCAGAAGTCACGTCACATTCTTCTTGACAACCTTCCTTCTTCACCACCCGGTTGCATGGCTTCTTATTGTTATAGACAATGCACAGTTATTTTGCAACTGTCCATGTCTTCTTCACACCTTTTCCCTAAAAAGTCTTATTTTTAGCAATGTAACTAGTGTTCCTCATCTGGAATATGAAGGTTTACAGTATGGTTCACCATACCCGTAGCATGTGGTAATCTTACAGCATATATAACATGAGGCCATCAGTATTTTTTATGCAAAATGAAAATCGCAACAGGTGTGGACAGCATTGCATATGTATCATAAACAGATAGTTAAGGGTTAATGTCTCTTTTACCTATAAAGGGTTAACAGTGAACCTGGAACACCTGACAAGAGGACCAATCAAGAGACAAGATACTTGCAAATCTCGGTGGAGGGAAGCCTTTGTTTTGGGCTGTTTCGTGGGTTTTTTTGTTCTCTCTGGGTTCTGAGAGAGACCAGACTTGTAAGCAGATATCTCCAAATTTCTGAAACAGCCTCTTCTGTTCAATTTAGTAAGTACCAATTAGGAAGGCGGCTTAGTCTTTTTGTTTGTTTTCTTTATTTGCAAATGTGTATTTGCTGAAAGGATTGTATCTCTGTTGCTGAACTTGTATTTGTGCTGGGGGGAGGATTTTCTCTAGTGTCTATAAGCTGAAAGACCCTGTAACATTTGTCATCTTGATTTTACAAAGACAACCTTTACTTTTTTCTTTCTTTTATTAAAAGCTTTTCTTTTTAAGAACCTGATTGATTTTTGGCTATCTTGTGTAAGACCCAAGGGGAGGGAGTCTGCACTCACCAGGAAATTGGTAGGAGGAAGGAGAGAAGGAGGGAGGAAAAGCCTGATTTCTCTCTGTTTTAAGATTCAAGGAGTTTGAATCACAGTGATCTTCCAGGGTAACCCAGGGAAGGGAAGCCTGGGAGAGGCAACGGTGGGGGAAAGGGTTTACTTTCCTTGTGTTAAGATCCAGGGGGTCTGGGTCTTGGAGTCCCCTGGGAAGGTTTTGGGGGGACCAGAGTGTACCAGGCACTGCAAGTCCTGGTTGGTGGCAGCACTACAAGATCTAAGTTGGTAATTAAACTTAGGGGGGGTTCATGCTGGTACCCCATCTTTTGGACGCTAAGGTTCAGAGTGGGGGCTCATACCATGACAATATGGTTCTTCCACTGGACAATGAAACCAGCTTGCTCATTCATGCCTGTCATTTGCTGTGGGTGGCTTCCCCTTTGTGGAATTTAAAATATAGCTTGCAGTCCTCATTTGCACAGTTAATTTGCCTGCACAAAAGGGAATCTTTTGCCGTTACTTAAAAACAGATGCTTGCCCATGTACCTGTACACAGCTTTCCACATGCCGTTGTTGGTTCATCCCATGCCTCTCCTGCTGTGAAGAGGATCTGTGAGGGTAGAATCATAGTTTTCGTACACCTGTTACATTATTTCATAACAGAACCCTTAGAATAGATATTGAGGAGTGCATCTGAAGATAATTAAACAACAGAGAAAAGAAATAGGATGTTATTACATTATATGAGGTTGGAGAATTGTGAAACTTGGGTTTTGTAGTGCCCTAGAGTTATTCAGCAATTCCAGGAGCATTGAAGACTTAAAAAATTATATATAGTCCATTCTTAGTGTGTACATTTAGTGATTCCTTTTCCCCGCATGTAGCCCTAACACTAACATATCACATGACCTAGACTCAAAAAAGGATGTTTTTCTTCTGATGATTATGGTTTTAGAAAATTGTTTATTACAATACTGCACTACACACACAAGTTCACCTCCCTTTTTCATATAAATGGCATGAGAATTACTCCTCTTTATTCAGGGGTCCAGCACTTGAGAAAAGGAAGACTCAGCAGAAGACGCATGCTTCTATATTCAGGTTTCTTATCACATCTTGTTACATGGTATTTGAAGGTCAAACTTCATTGTAATTTCTCTTGGCTGCCTTCCCTCATCTTTCCATCAAGCAACATAGAAATGGTAAATGAATGATAGTCTGTACGGCTTGAATCACCCATTATTTGCCTTTCTGATCTGGGAAAAGTTTGAGCGAGAGAACTTGACAATTTGGTCCATTTGTGTGCATTGTGTTTTCACCTGGAGGTCTGCACAAGCTAGTGTATATTCTCAGGGAACATTCATTTTCTCCTAATCCCTGTCCATTCCCTATTTCCTCCACCAAAACTTGCAGTTGGTGGTGGTTCTTTCACAAGGCTAGCATTCAGTATAGGAGTACTAAATGTTCTGTGCAAATAGAGGGATTGTAGGCCATTTGCAGGTAACCGTACTCAAATCAGAGAAATGACATCTTTAAGGAGCATACATCAGGGATTAAAGCCTTCAGTGTTTATACAGCAAAAAAATTCATACAGGCAAGGCTAGAAACAATCTGCCACACCTTATTTTTGATATGCTAGTGCTGCACATGCTTGTTGTCATGCTTGTTCTCCAAGTACAAATGATGGCATCAATTTATTTTCAAGCCACCCTTTCACGACAGTCCATAATAAAGTAAATTGTTATTTTAGGAGAATGTCTGACTATGCAACTAAGTTGTTTCCCACGATAACTAGATACGCTGCCATTCATAGTCTGTGACATCCATGATAAAAAAAAAAAAAGAGGAAAGCAGATGTAAAATGTGAACAGCTAATTAAAATTCGTGAGGAAACATGCACATCAAAATATTACTGAATGGGGAAAAATGCTGAATATCCTTGTCCACTCTGGAAAAAAAAAACCTGAGTCGTGGTCTGATTTCCTTAGACATCAAAACATCAGTTAGTTGTTTTGTTATAAGAACATTTCAGCATTCTTGATTTGATATGCATTTCCCTTTTAAATGTGTATGGGGCATAATAATAGTATATTTGATCTAGAACATCAGTTAGAAAATACTGTCTTGCAAAAACAAAAATGCATAAAATTAGTATGTCTTTACCGGCAAATAATTTGCTGTTAAAATTTGTCTTGATTTGATTGTATAACTCTTTGGAAAGTTATGTGATTCATACTATATATCTTGCTTTTGACTTACTGACCATGTGAAATATGCATATGTTGTGCCTTGTAATATAGAGATTTAAACTCTACCTTCGTGTTGACCTGTAATGTCCACTATGTGCCAAGCAGAGAAGGTGTGACCCCTGGCCTAGAGTTCTCATGCTTTAATATAGATACTCAGACAAAGAATTAGGGGGAAGAACGTGGGGTTTAGTATTCCCAGCATACCCCTCAGGTGTGTCATTGCCTATCAGTAACTTGTGCATAGGAATCATAGTGGTGAAGATAGGAGACTTATAGTGAGCTCAGTACAGTCATTCTATGCATGGGGGCAGCATGGATGAACACATGGAGATGTAAGAAGCCAGCAAATCTATGGATAAAGCTGCTATGATTGGAAAAAGAGTGTGGGGTATTCTGGCATTTAGCTTGCATCTATCTAGGCCTTGAGGTGCTAGATTGACAGACCAGAGGGGAGGTGCTTATCTCTGCTTGGGATTCTCAAGTCTGAGCATATCTGTAGTGAGGCACCTAAACCAGATCAGCCCTTTCTTGTAAAGAGGGAGAGAGACCTACTTCACTATAGCCAATAGTCCTGTGGTTAGGGCACCCAGCTGGGATGTAGGAGACTCAGTGGGAAATTCCCACTCTGCCTTATTTGAAGCAGGTATTTGAACCCATGGGTTCCATATCACAGGTGAGTGGGTGTGCTGAGAGACATCGCCTCCAAAAATAATTCTCTCCCTATTGGTCTTTTGTGCCCTGACCCCACCTACTGAATCAGCCCCCCCTAGGTGGACAAGTGGGGGTACACCTAGATTTAGAATCTGGGTCTTAGGAGTGAGCTGGGTTCTAAGCAGCTTGTTAACTGTGGAACAGCATTAACAGTTAGGCAGCTTTGCCCATGCCTTCCTGGCAGAAACCTAGGCACCATGGGGACTTTAAGCTCTGTCATAAACAGATGGTTAAGGGTTAATGTCTCTTTTACCTGTAAAGGGTTAAAAAGCTCAGTGAACCTGGCTGACACCTGACCAGAGGACCAATGGGGGGGACAAGATACTTTCAAATCTTGGTGGAGGGAAATCTTTGTTTGTGCTGTTTGTTTTGTTCGTTGTTCGCTCTTGGGGCTAAGAGGGTCCAGACGTGCCACCCAGGTTTCTCCAATCTTTCTGAATCAGTCTCATGTTTCAAAATAGTAAGTACTAGCTAGAAAAGGCGGATTAGTCTTATGTTTGTTTTCTTAACTTGCAAATGTGTATTTTGCTGGAAGGAGTTTTACCTCTGTTTGCTGTAACTTTGAATCTCAGGCTAGGGGAGAGGGAGTCCCTCTAGGCTACATAAATCTGACTACTCTGTAAACATTTTCCATCCTAATTTTACAAAGATAATTTTTACTTTTTCTTTCTTTAATTAAAAGCTTTCATTTTTAAGAACCTGATTGATTTTTTCCCCCTTGTTTAAGACCCAAGGGGATTGGGTCTGAACTCACCAGGGATTGGTGGGGGGAAAGGAGGAGGGGGGAAGGTTAGTTCCTCTCTGTTTTAAGATCCAAGGAGTTTGGATCAGTGGAGCCTCTCAGGGTAGACCAGGGAAGGGAAAGTCTGGGATGGGGAAAGAAGGGGGGATGGTTTTTCTCCTGGTTTTAAGACCCAAGGGGTTTGGGTCTTGGGTTCCCCAGGGAAGGTTTTGGGGGAACAGAAAGTGTGCCAAACTCTATATTTTGGCTGGTGGCGGCGCTATCAGATCTAAGCTAGGAATTAAGCTTAGAAGTGTCCATGCAGGTCCCCGCTTTTGGACGCTAAAGTTCAAACTGGGGGAAAAATACCTTGACAAGCTCCTACAAGATTAGGTAGCAGTTGAGCGGCGGTTCTGTGAATGTCAGTCTTGCCTACACATTGGATTTAGATATCTGAAGAGGCAGCAAGGTGCTTTTTGTGAATCTAGCCCATGGTGCCTCCACTGTACTGTGTATCTTAGACTGACAAATCCAGTGGTCAATTTACCACGTACCAATGAATATATTAAAGCTTAAATGGTGTGTTTGTCTACAGTTAATGAGATAGAGTGCAAAATAGACATGTTATACCTAGTCCACAGAGAAGTATATTAGTGCATACCACAGACATTTTATTCCTTATTATTTATAATATAGGCCACCCCCATATTGAGTTTCTTTGGGAGCTGTCAAATTTCTGTCTCTCAAGAGAATATGAGGCGTGCATGACTCAGTCTGTGGGGGCAACACCACAGATTGTGTTGTCTTAATTGTTTGACTACCCAAAGGGAGAGTAGGGGAAAAATAGTTTCAAAAGAATCAGGTTAACCTTGAAATTACGTTGCAAAGTTTACTGTGGGCCTATGCAGCTCCACATTGTCAGGAGGGGATGTCAGGCAGAGAAGCAAAGGTTTTCACCCTGGCTTTTTAAGACAATATCATCATTAAGGAGAGCTTTGGTGTCTTTATCTAAACCACAACCGTAGATTTATACTCCGAGATCATGGATCTAAACCTGTCAGAATTCAATCTTAAAGGTTTTGTGATAAATCCTCTTTTTTTTTTTTTTTGTCTTGCACTTTCAGTTCTAAATGAGCACCTGGAACAACATCCACAACAGCACTTGTGTATAAGTGCAAGGCTGCAAGTCAATAAAGCTTTAAGATCTTGAGAGTCTGCTTCTTATGACAAACTGCATCGAACAGGAATGAAAGAGGTTCACTGTATTTGCCTCCCCTTGAGACTAGCTTGAGAGAAATTCTTCGGAAGACATAGGACAGGCTCAGAAAATGTACAGTTTAGTACAGTAACCAAGTGCTATCCAAATGTCCCAATTTGAAACTTCACCAGTAAAACTGAAGTAGACAACAAATACAGAAAACTCAAAAAAAAACCCCAAACATTTATTCCTGGGACTTGTGTATTGATTTTCATCCCAAAGTAAATTTCAGTGACAGAATATTTACAAGGAAAACAATGGATAACATTTAACTTCACTGTTATTGAGGAGGGGAGGGGTCTATGCAGAGACTTATCAACTTGACATCTATATCCTGTCCCCAAACAATGCTGAAGAGCAAGTTAGTCATATGGCATTAGTGTTAAATGAATGAAATGGCCAGTAAGAGCTGTGAAATCCCAGTATGCAGATTCATTTTTACAGCTCGTTTTAAATGTTTGCTGACAGCAGCTAGAATTTAAGACTTAATTTATTTTGATTTTAAGGAAGCTGTTGTGTGTCAGACTTAATGTACCATTTTCAGTGGTCCAGAATGTCAAATGGTCATGGTGAGGGTATGAACCGTGAATGGATAAAGGAACCTAATTATATACACTAAAGGGAAACTCGCATATGAGTGTAACCGGGGGCTTGTTTTCACTGCAGTGTTAGCTTGAGAGAGAACTCGAGTGCTGCCTCTAACAGCTCTCTCATCCACACATAAGTCTCTAGCTTGAGTTAAGTGGTGCTCTAAGCTCGAGCTTCCTGGTCCATCAAGGGCTGTGGGTTGAAGCTTGAGTGCTGCTGACTATTGGAGCTAGTAGTGCAGTGGGAACCCTGTTACTCTGTATTGCTAATCCAAACATGATGTGTAAATCCAGGGGTGTTTTGCAGTTTGACCACTCTTACTTCAGGTAGGCTAAGTTCATAGGAGTTAACTTAAATGTAGGTCACTGGAGTTACCACTGCAATTGGGCCAAATGTAGGGTGGAGATGTATGATGTAAGTGCTAATTTTATAATTTGAATCTATATATTAAAAGATTGTCTGTGGAGCATTACATTTTCTGATAACATACTATTGGGAAAAATCTGATGAAAAATCAAACTGGAAAAATCAAAAAAATATTTACTAAATTCCTTCTGCGTCGGTTCCCACAAGACAGAGGCTTTAGTGTTGATAAATGTAAAATAATACTCAACAAGATATCCTTACCATAAACATGTTTGTTTTTGTTTTCCCCATGTAGAAATCTCTCTAGATGTAGAAGAGGGACAATAAAAGTGGTCAAATTAAAACAGTATTTTGTAGGTAATTAAACTGAAATTCAGCCAGTTCCATGGGATTAATATTCCACTTGACTAGTTTTGCTTTCCTTCTCTTGTTCTCTTTTGAACAGATCTTGGCAAGTGCTGTGGTGGTTTTGAAACATGGACCAGACCACCAGATTCATTTTTCCTTGTGATCTAAACTGGGATTCTGCCCAGCTCTGTTGTGGTGAAATGCTAGGGCACCAGTCACTGAAGTTAAGACGCAATAGTTTTAAAAATTATTCATGCTGATTTCCTTCTTTCTATGTGTTTATTCCCTTCCCATTGTATAAGTTAGGGTTGCGATAGAGATGTCTTTGCTGGGAGGTGGAAATAATAGCAAATGATCCTGTAGTTGTGCCTCTTCACCTCATGGACTGCCTCCCTTGTCTTTGGTCACAGTGTTGCATAAAGTCCTTATCTCTGGCATACCCTGCTGAGCTCTCCATCAGACTTTCCCAGTCTTCATCTCCTGACTCCCCTCTGAGTGTTCTGTGGCTTGGCCCTCCAACCACCCCTCATGAAACTCTAAATCCCGTCTGGGGTAACACAAGTTCAAATTAATGTCCAACCAAATATTCAGATTAATAGCCCATTCACCCCTCTCCCTTGTTGGCTTTACCTCAGGAACATAACATGCTCCTGTAGTGTTCTTCCTCCATGGTTTCTTCTGTTAAATCCTATCCTAGGGTTTCTATGCACCAGAGAGAGCTGTCTTCTCTGCAGTCTCCTGCTACCCTCCCCACTGAGTTCCCTCTGTCTACTTATGAGGCCTTGCTCTGCTTCCTCTGGCCACAAGGCAATTAGTTAATTACCTCCTAGGTGCAGAGCATGACTAATTGGGGTTCTTTTCCCTTGCCTTGCAGAGCATGGTGGGCAAGCCCCATCACAGGTCCTAAGGAGGAACATATTTGCTGTAAACATTTGTTCCACAAGTAATTTTAACTAATGCCAAGTACTTATGAATCATCCTCTTATCACTTAACAGAAAAATAACTTTTAGTCTCCCATCTGCTTCTCCTTAATTTTCAGCTTTATTACACATGCAATTACAATTTTCCTCTTCGAAATAATTCACTGCACAGTTCATTTCACACAGAAGGTAAATGAATAAAAATTTGTTTTCTTTAGCATTAGCCTGTCTGTTTTCTGTGCGTGGTTGGTGGCCAGAAATGCTAGATTTCAGCATCCATATTTTTTAAAAAGTGTGGTTCTTAGGGCTAATGATAGATAATATGTATGGGTGCTATGTAAACTATCCTACGGTTGGAATCAGAACACTCTTTTGCTGTACTTTTACCACTCCTTTTCTGTGTCTATTCTAAGCAAGGAATGGCTAGTTATGTTAAATCATGGCAAATGTATATGTGGTGGTTTTCTTATATTAATAAATGTCCCCTAGTTAATAAATTGAGATTTTCTTGTCCAAAGCAAAGTACTTGAGTAAATTTCATTGTTGTTATAAAGATCATGTAGGTCAGTCAAAAAAACCAGGAAGTGGATGACAGCTGGGGAAAGAATGTTTGTTTCATACAATCCAGAATTTTAGAGAGAGACCTAAGACAGGTTAAGGGGAAACTTGCCCTACAGCAGCGGTTCTCAAACTTTAGCTACCCGAGGATCCCCATTTTGATTTAAAATTTTTCTGGGACCCCCAAGCTCCCCCACCCCACCTTTTCCCACCCCCCACTCACTCCATCCTCCTCCCTCCGTTGCTTGCTCTCCCCCACCCCCACTCACTTTCACGATGCTGGGGCAGGGGATTGGGGTACAGGATGGGGTGTTAGTGCAAGCTCTGGGAGGGAGTTTGGATGCGGGACGGGGTTCAAGGTTCGGCTCTGGGAGGGAGATTGAGTGTGGGATATGGGCTCTGAGCTGGGGTAGGGGGTTGGGATCCAGGCTCTGGGGTAGGGGGTTGGGGCACTTACCTCTGGGCGGCTCCTGAAAGCAATAGACACATCTCTCTGGAAGCAGCTCCTAGGCAGGGAACCAGGGAGTCTCCGTGCGCTGCTCCTGCCCACAGATATCACACCCTCGGCTCCACAGTTCCCAGCCAGTGGGAGCTGCTGAGTCAGCACTCAGGGCAGGGGCAGTGCACGGGGAGCCTCTGTTATATTTTATGTTTGTGTTCTGCAACCGTTCGTCTGCCTTCCGCATGACATGGTCCCATATAACATCAGACCAGTGGGTCCTCAGCACCAATTCTAAGGGCTGCATGTTGCACTTCACCTCATTCCTTCCAAACCACTCGCCCTCCCCGGTGGATCTGGGGGCCCCGGAGCATGCCCACCTGGGGCAGGAGGTGTACCGTTTACTGCACCTGGGAGCAGTGGAAAGAGTACCAGTAGAATTCCAGGTTAAAGGGGTCTACTCCCGGTACTTCCTGATCCTGAAGGCCAAAGGGGGCCTCAGGCCAATCCTCGACCTCTGGGGCCTAAACAGTTTCCTGTCCTGCTCCAAGTTCCGCATAGTGTCCCTGGCCTCTATTATCCCCTCCTTGGATCCCGGGAACTGGTATGCGTCCCTAGACCTCCAGCACGCATACTTCCACATCCATATTTTTGAGGGGCACAGGCGCTTCTTTCGCTTCCTAGTGTGGCTGGACCATTACCAGTTTGCGGTCCTTCCGTTTGGCCTATCCACAGCACCCAGGGTTTTCACGAAGTGTATGGCTATGGTAGCGGTCTACCTCAGGCAGGAGGGGGTGCAGATCTTCTCATACCTGGATGATTGGCTTCTCAAGGGCGACTCGCATTCTGAGGTAAAGACACACATGGAGCTGCTCCTCTTTACATGCGCCGGTCTTGGCCTAGTGGTGAATGAGACCAAATCACCTTAGTTCCAGTTCAGCGCATAGAGTTCATTGGGGTGCTGCTGGACTCTTTGAGGGCCGCAGCCTCTCTCCCTCTAGATAGGTTCGAGGCCCTGAGAGATCTCATCACCTCAGTCACGGCTTTCCCAATGACAGCGGCGAGAGTGTGCCTTCAAATTCTGGGCCACATGGTGGCATGTACTTACATGGTTTGGCATGCCAGACTCCGAATGAGGCTCCCCCAACTCTGGCTAGCCTCCCAATTCTCTCAGGCCCGGGACGGGCTGAACAAGTTTCTCACGGTTCCATCCCTTATACTGGCTTCCCTTCAGTGGTGGTCTTGCCCAAGCAATATGCTGCAAGGGTCCCCTTTTGAGATGCCAGCCCATCTGTAGACCTGGGGACCAACATGTCGGACCTGGGTTGAGGAGCCTACACAGGAAACATGCAAACACGAGGGACATGGTCAGTCCTGGATTTGTCCCTTCACATAAATGTCAAAGAGCTCAGGACAGTACGGTTAGTGTGTGTGGCTTTTCCCACGTACCTTCGTGGCAGGCTGGTCAGGGTCCTCACGGACAACGCCGCCGCCATGTACTACATCAACAGGCAAGATGGGACTCGCTCCCTAGCTGTCTGCCGCGAAGCCCTGAGCCCATGGGAGTAATGTATAGCCCATTATATCTCCCTGAGGGCCACACACCTCCCAGGCATCAGCAATAAGCAAGCAGATTGCCTCAGCAGGGTCTTCTTCCCCCCAGTACAAGTGGTCGCTCCACTCGGAGGTTGCCCACCGGCTCTTCCGAGAGGGAAGAGTTCCCTAGGTCGACCTCTTTGCAACCCACCAGGACCGGCATTGCCCCCAGTTCTGCTCCAGAAGAGGGATGGGGAGGGGCATGATCTTTGATGCATTCCTCTTGTGGTGGTCGGGCTGGCTCCTTTACGCATTCCCACCATTCCCCCTCATCAACAAAGTCCTGCAGAAGGTAAAAGCAGACAATGCAAGAGTCATCCTCATAGCCCCGGCGTGGGTCCACCAACACTGGTACGGGACTCTCCTTTGCCTCTTGGCGGTCCCCGCAAGGACGGTGTGACTTCGCCCGGACCTCCTCTCCCAGAATGGGGGCCTTCTGCTCCATCCCAATCTAGCCGCGCTCCACCTGACAGCGTGGCTGCTCTGTGGCTAGATGAGGAAGAGGGCAGGTGTTTGGAGCAGGTAAGGCTGGTCCTCCTGGAAAGCAGGAAGCCATCCACGCGCCGTACATACATGGTGAAATGGTCCAGGTTCTCCAAGGGGGCAAGTGACCGGGGAGTCTCCCGCTCCTCTGCACCTCTCCAGCTTATCCTGGACTACCTCCTGTCCCTTAGGACCCAAGGACTGGCACCCGCCTTAGTCAGGGTAAATTTGGTGGCCATATCGGCCTTCCACCTACTTGTGCAAGGGCACTCGGTCTTCTTGCACTCTATGACCTCCTACTTCTTGAAGGGCCTTGACTGTTCGTTCCCATATGCTAGACCCTCCCTGTGCTACAGTGGGACCTGAACTTGGTTTTGTCATGACTCACAGGTCCTCTCTTTGAACCCCGGCCACGTGTTTCTGGTCTGACTTCTCATGGAAGATAGCCTTTCTTGTAGCAATCAAGTCGGCCCGCCGTGTCTTGGAACTCAGGGCCTTGACCTCGGAATCCCCCTATACGGTCTTCCACAGGGATAAAGTCCAGCTTTGCCCACACATGGCATTCCTCCCGAAGGTGGTCTCCGCCTTCCATATGGACCAGAGCATCTTTCTCCCCATGCTCTCTCCTAATCCCCATTCCTCCAATGAGGAACACCGCCTTCACATGCTTGATGTATGTAGAGTGCTGGCATTTTACCTGGATCGGACCAAACCATTCTGGAAATCCTCGCAGCGTTTTTTTGCCTCAGCTGAGCAGGTGAAGGGGCAACCTATCTCCACCCAGCATCTTTCTCACTGGATCAACTCGTGTGTATGCACGTGCTATGACCTAGCAGGGGTTCCCCCACCACCAATCGTTAGGGCACACTCAGCGAAGGCTCAGGCCTCATTAGCTGCCTTCGTAGCCCATGTCCCTATCGAAGACATTTGTAGAGTGACCACTTGGGCCGTAGTTCACACTTTCACTTCACATTACGCGATCATCTCCTAGTCTAGGGATGATGCCGGGTTCAGCAGGGTGGTACTCAGTCCCAGTCTATCATGAACTCCTACCCACCTCCAACAGGGATTCCACCTACTGTGGAATACACACGAGCAATCACTCGAAGAAGAAAGGACAGTTACCTGTTCTGTAAGTGGTGTTCTTCGAGATGTGTTGCTCAGGTGTATTCCACACCCCTGCCTCCTTCCCCTCTGTCAGAGTTGTCCGGCAAGAAGGAATCAAGGGTGGGGGGAGTGTGGAGCTCCCCTTATAGCGCGGTATAGAGGTGCCACTCTAGGGGTCGTAGTGGTGCTCCCCCACTATGGTTACTGCTAAGGGAAAAACTTCTGGCACCCGTGCATGTGGCGAGCACGCACACCTACTGTGGAATACACCTCAAAGAATTCCAGTTACGGAACAGGTAACTGTCCTTTCCTGAAGTCTATTTCTTTACAATTAACTAATGTATTGAGTGAATATCATTAAGGAGATAATCATATCTATCTCATTCTGACTTCGTATTTGGGTGGGAGGCGGTGGAATTTAACACAATCATGCTAGGGCTTCCTCCCCTGCCCTCTCCCTCAGGTGATGTTCTCATAGATGGAGGCTCAGTTGTGTGCTGTGTAGTGTTATATGTCTATTAGGAAATCATCCTGATGGATGTTTGCCATTATGTGTCTTGTCAAAGCAAAGTGTAGAGATAATTTTGCTCTTAAGAAATTTCCTCTAGGTAAAATATATTGTAAGGTGTATATTAGCTTATGTGGATTGTTTTATCATCCACAACATTTCCAGTAGTTTTTATTTTGTGTTTTAATGCTTCCTCTGCATCACAAGCGTATTACTTTGGCTTGTCTAATCCAGTGACTCCTGTATAGGCATTTAAAGATAATACTTACATTAGAATAAAAACACTCTTTAATTGAGGAATTTTCTGACTTAATAGGGCAATAATTTCAATAAGCTGCAAATCAAATTAAATTGGTTGTAATCAAATAGAAACTATATAGTCCTCCTGTGCCCCAAACTTAGGGGAAATTTGCATCTGAATAATTTTGTATCTTAAGAATGTTTTTTTATAGAGGACCAAAAACTAGAGTCCTGAATAGAAACAAAAACATCTGAAATTTGGGGAAGTTCGGACTTGGATCAGATTGATTATCAGATATAAGTGTGATTTTCCTTTCTTCTTGTAAAACACTTAGGCCCTGATCTTGCAAGCACAGGTACAAAAACAGAGTACAGGTCTAGTCATAGATTTGATCCTGCACCTGGAATTTTGCCATTTACTTCAGTAAATGCAGGACCAAACCCCATGTGTCTATAGCTTTCAGAGTAGTAGTAGTTGTGTTAGTCTGTATCAGCAAAAGGTTTGTGGCACCTTGGAGATTAGCAAATTTATTTGAGTATAAGCTTTCGTGGGCTAAAACCCACTTCTTCGGATGCATGCAGTGGAAAATACAGTAGGTAGATATATATACACAGAGAACATGAAACAATCGGTATTGCCATACCAACTGTAACTAGAATAATTAATTAAGGTGAGCTGTTAGGTGAGCTATTATCAGCAGGAGAAAAAAAAACTTTTGTAGTGATAATCAGGATGGCCCATTTCCAACCGTTGACAAGAAGGTGTGAGTAACGCGGGTGGGGGGGGGAATTAGCATGGGGAAACTGTTTTTACTTTGTATAATGACCCATCTGCTCCTGGTCTTTATTCAAGCCTAATTTAATGGTGTCTAGTTTGCAAATTAATTCCAATTCTGCAGTTTCTCGTTAGAGTCTTTTTTTAAATTTTTTTTTGTTGGAGTATTGCAACTTTGAGATCTGTAATTGAGTGACCAGGGAGGTTGAAGTGTTCTCTGACTGGTTTTTGAATGTTGTAATTCTTGATGTTTGATTTGTGTCCATTTATTCTTTTGCGTAGAGACTGTCCAGTTTGGGCAATGTACATGGCAGAGGGGCATTGCTGACACGTGATGAGATTTATCACATTGGTAGATGTGCAGGTGAACGAGCCTCTGATAGTGTGGCTGATGTGAGTAGGACCTATGATGGTGTCCCCTGAGTAGATATGTGGATGAAGTTGACAACGGGCTTTGTTGCAAGGATAGGTTCCTGGGTTATTGTTTTTGTTGTGTGGTCTGTGGTTGCAGGTGAGTATTTGCCTCAGGTTGCGGGGGCTGTCTGTAAGTGAGGACCGACCTGTGCCTCAAGATCTGTGAGAGTAAGGGATTGTCCTTCAGGATAGATCCTTGATGATATGCTGGAGAGTTTTTGATTTGGGGACTGAAGGTGACAGCTAATGGCATTCTGTTACTTTCTTCATTGGGCCTGTCCTGGAGTGGGTGATTTCTGGGTACTCTTCTGGCTCTGTTAATCTGTTTCTTCACTTCAGCAGGTGGGTATTATAGTTGTAAGAATGCTTGATAAAGCTGTTGTCGGTGTTTGTCTCTGTCTGAGAGTTGGAGCAAATGTGATTACTTATGTGTTATATCTGAAATCAGTGAGGCTTCATGTGGATGCAAGGGTACATCACATTGCAGGTTTGGGAGTCTTACCTCTCATTTTTGTCTGAGAATTTACCTATAGTTTATCTTCAAAATCCTTCTTGAAGCCCTGATTCAGAAAAGTATTTAAGGATGTGTTGAAATTTAAGCTTATGCTTATGACTTCAGTGGGATTAAGGCACATATTGAACATTAAGCATGTGCTTAAAGTATATACCTTCTCCCCCCATGTCGACGTTGCTATTATTAAGGTTTCTTTCTTCTTATTTGTAAGGAATAGTAATCCTCTCAGATACCGTGAGTTTTTCCGATTATGCATTTTCCTCATTTAATGTCTAGAATGAACAGATATCAAGATTGATATTGCAGTGAGCCTATAAATAAGTGTGTGTGGCCACGGGGTGTTGCTGCAATTTGTTAATTATAAACTGCTGTAGAAAAAGCATGTTATGCCTTAGGCCGATTGAGGTCTCATCTTGACTTTTTGAACATTGCAAAAGATTAGGAGATAATTTAAGAGGAGTACTTAATTGTAATGCTCGATAATGTTAATAACATGTCTAATGCAAGAAATTATGCAATTAACTTATTGTGTGCTTGTCTAAAAATGTCCAATCAAAGCAAAAAAATTACATTTTACTTTCAGAGAGCACCTTTAATTGTAATCTGGATATCAACACCTCCAATTTCCAGATTGTGGGTGCACATAATCTGAGATGTCAATGCTAAGATGCACCCACAGTGTGTTTTATGGGAGGCCAGGCTTCAGCATAGGCAAGAAAATATGATTTTAAACAAAAATCTTGTGCATGAACTTCATAAGTGTTTAAAATCTCCATCTCCCATTGACTCTAGCTTCAGCACTTCTAAAAATCAGGCCCGTGATTTTTAACCTGACAATATCTCTAATTATTCTCCATAAAAATAAATTTAGAGGAAATTATTAAAACCAATTGACTTTAAAGCTGGGACATGGGAAGTTAGCAGTCGGGTGTTAATAGCTTCTATCATATGTATTAAAAGAGATGCTTATTACAGTGGGAAAATTCAGTTCCTCTCTTTTTGAGTTAATTTGATGTCCTATATAAACTGCTCATATTATAATTGTATTTGCAAAAACCTGAGAAGTGTCCCTCAAGCTGTTTCTCATATATGTATTCCTATAGATATCAATGTGAAATGAGTAAGAATCTGCACAATCAGGGCCAGAAATTCCAATTAAAAATTGTTTTATCTTGTGTATTTTGCAAACATTATGTATTTAATAGTATGAACTACAGTTTGTTTAAATACTAAGGAACAGATCCTGTTGCAAATCAGGTGATTAACTGCCCTTAAATATTGACTTCCTTACGAACTGATACCTGCTGAAATGTTGGTGTCATCTTCTGCTTAAAATAGGGAATAGCTCAATACCACATTAAATGTGAAACCACAAATAGTCTACACATCCACTGTCTCTAAAAGTACATATTAAAATGTTTTAATATTTTAGCGACGTGAAAACATGTATAAAGTGTCATCACAAACAGGAATCAGCAATCATAGAAGTGCTAGGTATAGCAGAAATGGTTTGTATTGCTCAATACAGAGGAGAGCTGTAGCATTAGATAGGGAGGCACGGGCTTTAAATCTAAATTGGAACTATACTACAGGTTTCAAACCAATTTAGTTATTTTATAAGTGACATGGGAACTGCTACTGTGGATTTGTGACTAAAAAGATTATTTGGTTTGACAGCAAAACAAAATAACGTTAGTTCTGAATTGCACCACTTGGTTAAAGATTTACGTAGTTTCAAGAAGAGAGTCTAGATGAGTGCTGCTACACATTTTTGGATGATTATTCATTTATAAATATTAGTTGTGGCAGTGACACAATAGGTGCTTAGATCCTGTCATGGTACTACAGTGATGAGGGCCGTGCAAATGCCTGGATAGTTACATATATTGAGGTTGAGATATTCAAACTACTCTGTGTGTTCGTAATCCTCAGTCAGTGTGAGAAAACGGTACAGTGTATCATGGGAAAATATTTTGGTTTTTGTCACAATAAGTAAAGTAAGAATTGGTTTGTACTTTACTCAGCTCCCGTAGGCTTGAACTAAAGTAATTTTGCTGGTGTTTAAAACGAACAAAACTCTTTATCCTTATTTCAATGTATTTTCTGAGATTCAACAATTTGGATGAAGGAGATACAGTTATAAGGGAATTAATACCAAAACTTATAACCAATATAGTACTTTTTCCTGGTGATCTCAAAGCCCTCTGCTATCTGCTAGGAGAACCCAGTAACTGAAGATAGCCAAGGACTTTGAGATTACCAGGAAAAGTACTATAAAAGTCATGATTAATTGCAATTTTAATCACACTGTTAAACAATAATTGAATACTAATTTAAATGTATTATAAATATATTGGATGATTTTCTATATTTTTCAAGTATATTTATTTCAATTACAACACAATTCAGTGTGCAGTGCTCTCTTTGTATGATTATTTTTATTACAAATATTTGTAGAAAAGATAAACCAAAGAAAGTATTTTTCAGTTAACCTCATACAAGTACTGTAGTGCAATCTTTTTATTGTGAAAGCGCAAGTTACAAATGTAGATTTTTTTATTTTTGCATAACTGCACTCAAAAGCAAAAGAAAATAAAACTTTAGAGACTACAGATCAAAGCATGAAGGGGGATATGAATGTTTAGCGTATCTGGCACGTAAATACATTGCAACATCGGTTTCAACAGTGCCATGTACACACTCATTCTCACCTTCAGGTGACATTGTGAATGAGAAGCGGGCAGCATTGTCTCCCGTAAATGTAAACAAACTTGTTTGTCTTAGCAATTGGCTGAACAAGTAGGACTGAGTAGACTTGTATGAGGTGAATTGAAAAATACTATTTCTTTAGTTTATCTTTTCTATAAATATATGTAACAAAAATAATATAAAGTGAGCAGTGTACACTTTGTGTTCTGTGTTGCAGTTGAAATCGATATATTTGAAAATGTTAGAAAAACATCCAAAAATATTTATAATAAATTTAAAATGGTATTCTATTATTGTTCAACAGTGCAATTAAAACTGTGATTAATTGTGACTTTTTAAAAATCTAGTTTAATTTGTTTTGTGTTAATCACATGCATTAATTGTGATTAATTGACAGCCCTATATTAAGTAGAATTTGAGCTATTTGTAAACTGGGTATAAATTGAGGACAGAGAAGTAAAGTGATTCTCTCAAGATGGCACAGCAAGTCAGTGGTACATATGGGAATAGAACACAGAATTCTTAAATTACTAGTCCAATCTCTTACTCTAAATTTTCACAATTTAACCTGAGTAGCCCAAAGCCAAGGTATTGCACAGTAGCCTCCAAAGAGTGTAGTGCATACAATGTGATATGCACCCCCTGCCCACAATAGAGGGTTCCAGGCTTTGTGCAGGTGTAACAGTTCAGAAAGTAAATTCTTCCCCACATGTAACTCAGTGCTGCTTTTCAGACGTAGGGTCTGGAATAGCTGCCTCTGAGATCCTCCATACCAGCTGTGAGGAGTTACTGGTGCCATTGCAGCCATATAAATTTGGATCTGAACCTCTTCCCACCCTCACTGTGGCTTTCAATGCCAACATATTTGCACAACAACCATCTCTGCAATGCAGAGGGAGGGCACTGGCCCAACCAGAATCCCATAATATTTGCTACGTGTGGCTTAATTGATGCATGTGGCCTTATGCTGGCATGCTGCACCATGGATGAATTTCACCCAGTGTCAGAAAGAGGGAAACTGAAGGATCATTGGAATTTCAGCAAGAGGCTGATTGTGACCAGTACTGTACTTAAGTTTCACACTTCCAAGTTGGGAGAACTCTGGATAAGGAGAACTGTTAACAATGACCTTTATATATCACATGGAAATGTATCATAAGTCTCTCTTAATTTAAATTTCAACTACACTCTGTACAGCAGGATGAGTCTACATAGCAAGGAAGCCAAAGGATTCAGAGTGAGAAGTGCTACTATTCTCATAACAGCAAGAGATGTGTCATAATCAAAGCCATTGAGTTGATGTGTAAATGTGTATATTTCGTGCATGAACTAACCTGCTACCAACTAGTGGATTTCAAATCGATGTGCTCTACTCACTGATTAACCTGTTGTGTGCTCATGCAGAAATACTGTATAAAACTTGTCTGAACAAGAGGTTAGAAATATGTGGGATGTTTGAGATTTTGCTTGTTGAACACCTGATGAAGCCATAGTCTCATTTGAGTGATTTAAAAACTAATCATTTGAGAGAATAAACAAAATGGCATTAGTTAGTGTCTTTGCCAAGCTGTTAAAACAAACATATTAAACAAAACTGACAATTATATGGTGTAGGTGCAAAATCAATCAAATATATCAGTAGAATTTTTAACAGTGCTCGTCAGCATGACCTAACTCTGTTCCCGTTACAGTTGGTGGTAGTTTTGCCATTGATTTCAGTAGGAGCACTGTTAGACAAATGCTGAGCACTGCTGAAAATATCCTATGTAGCATTTCATACAATATAGTGTATTTGTGTTACATTGGTGTGTGTACAAAATGGATTTTATTTTAATATATTATGAGAGTTTTCCACTGCAGGTGTGAAAAATAAAATATTGTTAGTCTCTGTGTTAAACAAAGTTAATTGGAGTTATTTTATAGAATGCAATTAAATTTGATTGATTTGAATGTGTGTTTATGTTCTTTTCAGTGAGTGGTGGTCACTTTTGAAAGTTTCAGTTCTTGGTTATGGACGCTTGAATTTCAGAAGGTGTACACAGGCAGTGAATATATGTTAAGATAATATGAAAAAGCAAGAAAAATCAGAAATAAAATTAAAAATTGGACTGATATATGGTCTATTTTTATCAATACAGACACTATTAGTATAATGAAGTCTTCATACTGATGGTTTTGATTCAACACATTCTGGAAAGGACTAGTGCAGGCTTTACATGTCTTTATTAATCCAGTTATTCTGTTTCTTTGACTTTTAAAATGCTGTAGATTACGAGACAGTCTTAGAAGGGCTTAGCTTGGGTACATGTTTCTGTGCAGTTTATATTTGGTAATTCCATGTGGGAAATTTAAACAAAAGCGTTTATTTTCATCCTCACAAATATGCACCAGAAGCCTGACCATGGCTTGAACCCTCCCTTATCAAGCTAACCAATGAGGGAAGAGAGATTTGGAAGAAAGATTTGGAAAGACTCCATGATTCCTGCTTCTGACCTGTGAATTAGTTGGCTTTCTGCATCCTCTTCTAGTCCTCTGTCAGAAACCAAGAAAAGAATTCAAAAATGCATTCATGACACAGGAATGGGCTTGATATAAGAACCTAGAGAGAGAGAAATGGAATTTCTTGAATCCCCAAATTCTGTGATCTTTTTTATAGAGCAAGTGCAGTTCATGGTGCCAAAATGAGACACTTACAGAACAGGTGTTTGATATTCACCAAACATATAAAGTAATTGAGAAATGGTAATGAACTCAGCCTCATGTGACGAGGGAGAGGAAGACATAAACCTTTTGAGTGTTTGATTTATCTTGAATGACAACTGTTCTTGAACGCACACAACTGGAGATTTGTTTTTCTTCACTATTAAAGAATAACCTGATTAGGCTAATTTGGATCTAATTCTGAGAAAATGCCTAAAGGGAGAAAAATGATTAATGGGCTAAAGATGGACTTTGTTTTCAACTCCATACTCTGTAACATCGGAGGTGGTGATGCAGCTCACACAGTACCACCGCAGAGACATTAAATAAATACTTGGACTGCTAAGTAGGGAGAAGAAGGAAAACTTAGGCTAATTAGATTTTCTTAAATGGTGGAAGGGGTAACATGAAACCAGCAGTGCCAGTGCATTTCATACAAGACTAGAAATGTTAGACTGATGGAGCACTTATGTGAGTTAAAAAGTTCCAGCGGCTTTCAGCAAAATCACCTTTCTGAAAGTTTGATTAAAGAAAAAATGGTTTTGGAAAAAATGAGAGAATGTCTGGAGACGTCAGCTGGATTCAGGAGTGAATACGTTGAGACTGGATTGAAAAGATGTAATTCCTCATGCATAATTTCATATATTTAAGTGCTATACTTGTAGAATCAACATCTGTATTTAGAAATAGTTATTTGAGAAGGATAAAGGGAAAAACGCAATAAGATTGATGCCATTGTCACTGCTATTTTCTTACTATAGGCACGACTGCCTAAAGCTTGCACATGCTAAAAGTCAAGAATAATGAGGAAACTAATGACTTCCTGATTTTGTCTTTTTTCTGCTGAGCCAGATGCCTTGAGCTGGAGGATGAAAATTAATGCTTTCTGTAAGTCTTTTACTGCAGAGGAAGCGAAACCTGCCACTTTAAAAAAACCAAAAAACAAAAAAAAAACCAAAACAAAAAAAAAACAGCTACAGAGCAGGCATGATTGCAGTGTTCTCATCTGCTAGCGTTATGATCAATGTTCTGTTGAAAAGATTGAAGAGAGACAATTTCCCCTGTCTCTGAGAATGAGGAGAACCCAATTGTCATTACATCTTCTTTGATATATACATTGTGGTGAAATACAACATTTTATTGGAGTGTTTGATCTATATCACATCCAACTTCTGATCAAGTGTCTGCTTTTCATTCTCGGTAATGGCTTGTCCAAGATGACGTGTTAATGGTCTAATACAGGTTGAATGTAATTGGGAGAAGCTGGATATAAATTAGATGCTAGAGTTAGCTGGAAATTTTTCAAATAAAAAATATGACGAAAAAGAGTAAAATGTATTTTGAGTCTCTCCACATTTTCTGATCAGCTGTGGTACAGTGTTTATGCTTCAGTTTCTGATGTGTGCTGAGCTACCACCTGTCCTGCTCCAAAATGGCAGGATTTGCATATCCTGCAATTTTCCAGAAAATTTTAATTTCAAAATGATATTTTGGTTTCCATTGCTCGAGAAATCAGATGACCAAATGAGTTTTACATATGGTTACGGACTGGGCTGATGAACCAGCAGCCGTAAGATTTCTTTTGATTTAAGGGAAGTAGCTCTCTGAGGTTGATGCAAATCATCTATAGACCAAATGAGTGATAAACTAATCTTGGATTGTCTTATTTCTACTTTTGTAGGTTCTCTAACACAGTTCTGAATTTAGTGTCTTCTGCCCAATTTTGTTCATATGTATTGCTTTTTGGGTAGTTGCAAAAATAACACAGAGAGACTTCTTAAGAGAGACGCCTAATTTTGCTCTAGATTTTGAATCTTAAAAGTTTTTTCGCATATGGGGTCAGATAGTCCCAGCTGTTCCCTCCAAAGATTTAAAAAAAAATGAAAATAGATGCAATTGGAATTTGTGCTAATGATAAATAAATAAATCTTCACTCTCTCGTTACAATCAATCATTTTTAGTTTCCCTTTTTTTGGCTTTTATAGAGGAATTGAGCGTCTGTCTTGCTCCTGATATTGCCCAATTGCTGAATCAACCCTTGTGGAGGCAGCACTTCCAGTCTGATTTAGAAGTTATTGATGCGTTTCTATGTATGTTTCCCTCAATTTTTTCTCCCTGTTGTTGCTTCCCTTCTGGTCTGTCTTGTTTTCTTTTCCTCCTCCTTCCTCCTCCTCCTCCACCATCTCCATCACCATCACCTTCTATCTCCATCATCATCATCATCCCTTCTGCCAGACTCTGTTTTATCAACAAGGGAAAAGAAATTACTGTATCTTAATTCAGAGCATCATTCCTCCTGCCCCCCAACACACACTGCATACATCAGGCAATATAAACTCCATGTGAAGTCACAACTGTGGGACTGATGCAATGACTGGTGTTTCATGTGGCAGTGAATCTCACATTTTTCAGTTTTTTGGTTAATCAGAGCTAATATTAGAGAGGAAGAGGAATAAAGAGTGATCCATTGGCTTGGGTACTAGCCTGGGATTTGAAAGATCCCAGTTCAGTTCCCCCCTTTGCCATATACTTCCTTTGTGATCTTGGGCAGGTCCCTTGGTCTCTTTTTGCTTCCGTTTCCCATCTTTTAAATAGGAATAATATTTCCTTATCCTCACCAGCATGTTCTGAGGATTTAAATATTGGAGAGACAAGCTTGTCTCTGTCATCAGCAGAAGTTGATCCAATAAAAGATATTACCTCACCCACCTTGTCTCTGCAATATGCTTGGACCAACATGACTACAATAACACTGCATTTGTTAACTTTTTGATAGATATTCAGATACTAAAGAAATGGGGGCATATAAGTATTATTTCATTGTTTCCTTGTACTCCCACATCTGTCTGTATTTTTTGTTCTATGTATTTTTGGTAATTCTTAAGGTTAAAATGATTTCTCCTCTCCATATTAACAAAAGTGGAATGCACATCCCAGATAAAGACTATACATTTTTTTCAGGGAGTACAGTGAGATCTTAAAAGGTGTTACTGTTATGGGAGCAGATAACAAGGTTGTTACAACTATTAAAAACTGACATAACATGAGACTCAGATGAATTTCTTCTCAGAAGTATGATGGAAGTAGCAAGGGAAATTGGAAGGCCTTTGGCTAAAATGTTAGATAGTTCAAAGTGCATGGATTGTATCAGAGAACTGTAGAATGTTTAATATACTGTGTTTCCCATGTTAAGAAAAGGAACAGGGGAAGATCTAGGGAATGATAAATCCACAAGCCAGACTCTAGCTCTAGGTAAGATACTGAAACACAGAGAAAGAGACAAAATTGCAAAATATGATGAGATGAGACAGTTGAAAAAGTAGATCCATATCTGGAAGGGGGCACCTGGTATTTTGATGCTTGTTTTTATCCCAAATCAGGATAAAAAGTTGAAATACTAACATTTTCACAGAACAAAAAGTTCTATAAATTTCAATTAAAAATGGCAAAAAAAGAAAAAAAAGACACTTTTTAATCAAAAGCAAGTGTTTTTGTTTTGAAAAATCTAGTGGAAATGAAATGTTTTGTTTTTCAAAATGTTGGTTCAAAATGAAATATTTTGTCAAAAATTTCCTGAATAATTGTAAAATGTCATGGAAATTAGCATTTTTCTACCCCCTCCAAAAAAAGGAAAACCCCATAATTAGTCAGGAATGTTTTTAGCTGAAACATTTTCACTAGCTCTAGTGACTAATAGCATTGTCAAGTGACAACACAACATAAGTTTAGTAGCCAGTGTGAACTGCCATTTCCACTGACCATTGTTTCAGAATGACAATGACTCTTCCAGTGATTCACAGTAATGGTAATATTTCAAATGACATTTTTCATGAGATGAATGTAAAATGTTGAGGGATAAAGAACTTTCTGCTATTTTTGGGAAAAGTAACTGCCTACGCTTATTTCATTTGTAAGACTTCCTGACTCTCAGTGCTCAGTTAATTCTTTTTATTCTTTGTTTTCTATGGACTTCAAGCGTTCTGAGTTAGCACAATAGCTCACAATTTGTCTATTGAAATGTGATCCATTATTGTCCTGACAGGAAAGTTTACAGCAAGCTTAGAATAATAAGTGTGTTATGTCATCTTGCCTACTTCACTGAACCCAAAGCAAAATTATCTTCGAACTCTGCCATATGTATTAGGTGCTGGCATGCATTGAGGGTTTTAAGCAGTCTGCAGAATACCTTTCATAACTGTTCTTTAGGAGTAGTGTGCCTTTCCTAATGCAGCACACTCTGTTGCAGGGGCATATTTACTATTTGAAGTATACACAAATATTAACATTTAAGTGGCATAAAAGAGTATGTGGTGAGGAGACTAACCTTTCTGGCCATCATACATTTGCGACTGATACACCTCTGTTGCAACTGGTTTTGAGATTCAGCTTCTAGAACTAATGGAGCCTGCTTTCTGATGACCCTTTATGAGAGGTAAGTATCCTCATCATGGTTGAGCCCTGGCCTAATTCCAACATAGGTTGAGATATCATAAAACTCATAGACTCATAGACTCTAGGACTGGAAAGGACCTCGAGAGGTCATCGAGTCCAGTCCCCTGCCCTCATGGCAGGACCAAATACTGTCTAGACCATCCCTAATAGACATTTATCTAACCTACTCTTAAATATCTCCAGAGATGGAGATTCCACAACCTCCCTAGGCAATTTATTCCAGTGTTTAACTACCCTGACAGTTAGGAACTTTTTCCTAATGTCCAACCTAAATCTCCCTTGCTGCAGTTTAAGCCCATTGCTTCTTGTTCTATCATTGGAGGCTAAGTTTTCTCCCTCCTCCTGATGACACCCTTTTAGATACCTGAAAACTGCTATCAGGTCCCCTCTCAGTCTTCTCTTTTCCAAACTAAACAACCCAATTCCTTCAGCCTTCCTTCATAGGTCATGTTCTCAAGACCTTTAATCATTCTTGTTGCTCTTCTCTGGACCCTCTCCAATTTCTCCACATCTTTCTTGAAATGCGGTGCCCAGAACTGGACACAATACTCCAGTTGAGGCCTAACC
Source organism: Gopherus evgoodei (assembly GCF_007399415.2). Classification (NCBI taxonomy): domain Eukaryota; kingdom Metazoa; phylum Chordata; order Testudines; family Testudinidae; genus Gopherus; species Gopherus evgoodei. The sequence goes on along the minus strand of NC_044329.1, from coordinate 24,590,853 downwards.
AGTGCAGAGTAAAGCGGAAGAATGACTTCTCGTGTCTTGTTTACAACACACCTGTTAATGCATCCCAGAATCATGTTTGCTTTTTTTGCAACAGTATCACACTGTTGACTCATATTAAGCTTGTGGTCTACTATGACCCCTAGATCTCTTTCTGCCATACTCCTTCCTAGACAGTCTCTTCCCATTCTGTATGTGTGAAACTGATTGTTCCTTCCTAGGTGGAGCACTTTGCATTTATCTTTATTGAACTTCATCCTGTTTACCTCAGACCATTTCTCCAATTTGTCCAGATCATTTTGAATTTTGACCCTGTCCTCCAAAGCAGTTGCAATCCCTCCCAGTTTGGTATCGTCTGCAAACTTAATAAGCGTACTTTCTATGCCAACATCTAAATCGTTGATGAAGATATTGAACAGAACCGGTCCCAAAACAGACCCCTGAGGAACCCCACTTGTTATACCTTTCCAGCAGGATTGGGAGCCATTAACAACTACTCTCTGAGTACGGTTATCCAGCCAGTTATGCACCCACCTTATAGTAGCCCCATCTAAATTGTACTTTCCTAGTTTATCTATAAGAATATCATGCGAGACTGTATCAAATGCCTTACTAAAGTCTAGGTATATCACATCCACCGCTTCTCCCTTATCCACAAGGCTCGTTATCCTATCAAAGAATGCTATCAGATTAGTTTGACACGATTTGTTCTTTACAAATCCATGCTGGCTATTCCCTATCACCTTACCACCTTCCAAGTGTTTGCAGATGATTTCTTTGATTACCTGCTCCATTATCTTCCCTGGCACGGAAGTTAAACTAACTGGTCTGTAGTTTCCTGGGTTGTTTTTATTTCCCTTTTTATAGATGGGCACTATATTTGCCCCCTTCCAGTCTTCTGGAATCTCCCCCATCTCCCATGATTTCCCAAAGATAATAGCTAGAGGCTCAGATACCTCTTCTATTAACTCCTTGAGTATTCTAGGATGCATTTCATCAGGCCCTGGTGACTTGCAGGCATCTAACTTTTCTAAGTGATTTTTTACTTGCTCTTTTTTTATTTTCTCTTCTAAACCTACCCTCTTCCCGTAAGCATTCACTATACTAGACATTCCTTCAGACTTCTCAGTGAAGACTGAAACAAAGAAGTCATTAAGCATCTCTGCCATTTCCAAGTCTCCTGTTACTGTTTCCCCCTCCTCATTGAGCAGTGGGCCTACCCTGTCCTTAGTCTTCCTCTTGCTTCTAATGTATTGATAAAAAGTCTTCTTGTTTCCCTTTATTCCCATAGCTAGTTTGAGTTCATTTTGTGCCTTTGCTTTTCTAATCTTGCCTCTGCATTCCTGTGTTATTTGCCTATATTCATCCTTCATGATCTGACCTAGTTTCCATTTTTTATATGACGCCTTTTTATTTTGTAGGTCACGCAAGATCTCAAGGGTAAGCCAAGGTGGTCTTTTGCCACATTTTCTATCTTTCCTAACCATCGGAATAACTTGCTTTTGGGCCCTTAATAGCGTCCCTTTGAAAAACTGCCAACTTTCCTCAGTTGTTTTTCCCCTCAGTCTTAATTCCCATGGGACCTTACCTATCAGCTCTCTGAGCTTACCAAAATCCACCTTCCTGAAATCCATTGTCTCTATTCTGCTGTACTCCCTTCTACCCTTCCTTAGAATTGCAAATTCTATGATTTCATGATCACTTTCACCCAAGCTTCCTTCTACTTTCAAATTCTCAACAAGTTCCTCCCTATTTGTTAAAATCAAGTCTAGAACAGCTTCCCCCCTAGTAGCTTTTTCAACTTTCTGAAATAAAAAGTTGTCCGCAATGCAGTCCAGGAACTTATTGGATAGTCTGTGCCCCGCGGTGTTATTTTCCCAACATATATCTGGATAGTTGAAGTCCCCCATCACCACCAAATCTTGGGCTTTGGAGATATATATATATATATATAAGTCAAGGTATAATTAATGAGGGTGCAATGACTGTTAAATATTTAGTGTCTAGGTGTCTGCAGTAATTTTTTTGCAAATTTTTTTGCCCTGCAGGATAATCACATGCATTCTTTTTCATCTCGGTACATCAGTTATTCTCTTGGAAGTGCCACCATTAAGTGTATTCTCTTTGCTGAGGTGTTGGGTTGCTGTGCAAACTGGATTTCCTAGCAGCTTCCACAAGCTTGTCATCACTATGGAAACAATCATATGTGCTTATTTAAAATTGTCTTTTTACTGTAATGCTGTCAGCTCTCTGCAGTGTCTGACAGTTAAGAGAGAATCAGCCTAGCACAGACTGTGGGGGAAATAAGCATTTAAAATACTGGAAAAGGCCTACATGACACTGTTCCTGTGTTGTTGTTTTTTCCATCCTCACACTCTTCAACCCCCATTAAATCTCTACATGCAGTTGGAAGATTCTGCAGGTTATTTGTCTGAGTGTAGCTGAACCAGATATTTTGTGTCTATTCCCATAAGATGTGTATGTAAATAGGAAAGAAACACATTAGTCTGAGGTGCAGTAGGTAATCTCTGGTGTATTAGACCATGATATATAAATGCTTATAAGAACATATCTGTAGGAGATTTGTGCTCTCTGGAGTACATTGCCTCTTTCAAGACATCAGTTTGTCACTAACAGATTAATGAACCATTTTAGAGAACTTCTTGGGACTCAGCAGGGCAGAGAAGTAGAAGAATCCATGAAAGTGTTTAATAGTAATGAACTGCTGCTGGTGTTGATGCACATGCTGTTGAAGAATGACATTAAAAATAACTGACAAATTGCAGTTGCCAAGATCCATTTCCTTTTTTAGATCCACATTCAATGCTTTTGGAAAGGGATATTAATTTAAAGGGACGCTCTTAATTTTAGGTTTAGCATTCAATTTTGTGTAAACACACATACACATCCAAAATCTGTGTTCATGATTCATCATCATAATAATAATTAATAAATAAATACTAGTGACTCTGTTCTCCCCTCTGTGGTTACAGGTTGTGTAGAGGAAAAGCACCTCTCTCAGCTGCTGCTTGGAATTTCATACTCATTTTCCTGCCATGCATTTTCCACTCCGTGGGGTTCCAGTACTCCAGTCCAAGTATTTCCCAATGCCAAACTGAGCTTGTGGGATCTGAAGGAGGTAAGGAGCTCTAAGGATGCTCCACTTACCTCTGTTCTGTTCAGTCTATTTAGCCTTTGTAGGAGTTACTCCTCCATGGGCTTCCCCTGCCATAGCTGTCCTTCGAAGCCACCCTTCCTTCTCCCACCATAGGTTGCCCATAAAGGGCAACTCTACAGCTGTGATTGGAATGCAGCTGTAGGTGGCTGCCCTGGGTCACCCCTCACTCCTGCCATACTCCTTGAAGTAGCTGGGATCCTATGGAAGCCTTTTGTGAGGGGTTCTGTAGGGTACGGAATACAGTGAATGAACTTCTGGTAATGCAGGCTCTCCTCTGTGTACAGACAGACGTAAGTATGGAACTATAAAACATGGCTCCAGTAAACATCAGATTCAAATAGTGTGTCAGGATAATCTCCTCTATTTGAGACCTCAACTTTATTTTTTGGAGATTATTATGATGTGACTGGGACTTGAGATGAGGAATAAGCAACAGAAATAAGTGTATTTTAAGGAAAGAAGATTCAGAATTTATGCACATGGTTTTAGTTTTAAAGAATGGAACAGAAATAAAACCATAGTATCTGACACATGATCCAAGTTGCTTCTGATTTCATAACTTCCATGAGGCATCAGAGATTCTTTGAGGCCATTATAAACTAATGGAATTAATTAAGCTAACTTTATTCCAGCTATATAGTACATTAGTAAAGGGAATATAATGAATGGTGATATTTTTATAGTTTTGAAATTAACTCTAAATCTTAGAACAATTTTTATTTTTAAATGATTTTAAATATTATACTCTGAGGCCTGTACATGATTTTTCTTCTATAATTAACATTTTTGTAGGGAGCTCACCCAGATAGGGCTGTATTCATTATTCAGCATTCATTGAACTTGTTCAGAACTCTGGCCTCTGCCTCTCTCTCCTCATTTCCTCATCTGTAAAATAGAAGTAATACTTAGCAGTTGTACAGTGCTTAGTATGTGAAAGCACTGCATAACCAATAGTATTTATGTCAGAGTGGTGTTTTGGGGAGTAATTAATGTTTTTACAGGAAAGAGCTTTTGAAGTGCTTTGTGTATGACTAGCTGCAGTATGTATTCATGATGGCTTGCCAACTTTTATTCTATACTGCTAAGGGCATTTTCACAACAGTAAATTGTGATGTCAAAAGCATAGGTTGGTAACTTAGATGGGAAACAAGCTAAAGAAGCAGATGGAGTCTGAAAACAATAATTCTGTAGTTGTTCCTAGACATACCAAATGTGTACACATAGAAAATGTCCAGATCATCAGAATTAGTTTATAAAAATAAATGGCTTTCAGAAATCTACCAGGAACATATTTTCTGCTGGTTAGCCAACTTCTAGTTAATATTTCACTACTTTACAGTAGTAGCTACTGTCATGTTTGAGAACACTACAGCTAACCTTAACAGTAGAAACAGTATTCAGATATCCTTTCTACAGTGAATCAAGGATTAAGACTGGCAAAAGGGAAACCATACTCTCAAAAGTATTTTAAACATGCTGTACAAGTGATAGAAAATAAACCAAAAAATGGCTAAAATTTTCACACTTGGTGCCTAAAATTTGGCACCAGAAATAAGTGGCCAGTTGATGCAAAGGATCTGAGCACCCAGACTTCGTTATGTTTCCAGATTATGGGTACTTTTAATTAAAGTTACAATTAAATGGAAACCAACACTTTTTCCAAGCAGAGCTAAGAGGTTTTTTTTAAAGAAAGGAGGAACAAGAACAGTAACAGACACTTGAATACCCTTGCTTAAACTTTTTCACAGAGACGATGTTACTTGGAAGATTTTTTTTTTTGAAGTAACAGTTTCACAGCCACTTCATGCTCTGAATGAACATCATTTCACAAGTTGTGGTAGAATTAATGGTTCTGTCAGTTGTGTGAGAGTTGATAGAAAAGTTCAACCATGGAGATCAAAAAAGGGGGCTGAAATTTTTTATGAGAAAATGAGCATATTCCCCACCTAACATGGAGTGAATAAAGTAGATTTCACCGAACATGTGAGGTGTCTATAGCAGTGCTAATCGCAAATAGTGATGGGTGAATACCCCAAAGTCTGGAAAGTTCCGTTTGGTTTGACGAAGCATCCAAATGTTCAGCCACTTTTCCAGGCCTCTGGTCTGCAATATTAGGCAGGAAATCTTAACAGCAACATCATTCCTTCCAGATTTCTAGTTGGTGCAGAAATATACTATACTTTATTATACCATTGTTGTTTTCACGATAAGAGCTCCTGTATTTTAGTTATGGTGAAAACAACTTCTACAGAACAGACACACTGAAGGTACATCTACACTACCCGCCGGATTGGCAGGTAACGGTAAATCTATCAGGGATTGATTTATCGTGTGTAGTGTAGACACAATAAATTGATTCCTGATCCATCTCCCGTCGACTGCTGAACTCCAGCAGTGCGAGAGGTGGAAGCAAAGTCGATGGAGGAACTGCGGCCGTCGATCCAGCACTGCAAGGATGCGAATTAACTAATTTTAATTCAGTCTAAGGTAAGTCGACTTCAGCTATGCTATTCTTGTAGCTGAAGTTGCGTATCTTAGATCGATTTCCACCCTCCATGCCACAGTGTAGACGGCCTAAGATTTGCTGTATTTTATTGAGTGCATCCGTGCTGTGAAAACTGACCTGCAGAAACATCTCCGCTCCGTCACAAATTCAGAAGCTAGATAGCTTTATATTTTAGGGGAAATATTAACAAGATAATATGCTTAATGAAACAAAAAAAAAGCAAAAAAGCCATTAACAGCTTCCTGCCAAACAAAATACAGCAAAATGAGTCCCTCTGAAACGTTATGTTATGAAATACTGGAATAAGTAAATAAACACTCTAGAAATGAGTGTTCAGCCTGTCCATTTGAAAGCGAGGGTGCAGAGGATAGAAGTTGGCTAGAGTGCTACTTGGCTCAATGAACACTAAAGAAACAGGTTAATCAAAGCTTCCAGTCAGCTCTGTTTGTTTGTTTATTTTTTAAACTGCTGAGCAAGTTAGGGTTACGGAACCAATTCTCACTGAAGAGAACATTTTGTTGTTCATTTTAGTTCCTATAAGGGAAATTCTGCTTCAGTGTGCAGGATGTACCACTTGGAATGTAGCTGGTGCCACGTGTAATATGAGGTTGTGGCAAGTATTTCTAGAGTGTGCATCACTTTGTCACTAGGCATCAAGGTTCAATGTACTATCCTGAAGCCTTAAAAATTCTACCTTTCTTGCAGGAGAGGCATGTCGTTTGAACAGGAATTCATTGCTATGCAGTAGAAATTTCCTTGTGGGACAGATGAAATTGGACATCACCCACATATAATAAGCAATCACATTGTGACTGCCTTTGCCACACTGAGATATTTGGGTACAGAGATGGATACAATCCTAGCTAGCAGGCTGAATGCCATATAGAGCTAGGAACCTCCATTTAGTGTGGACAAAGAGGTGTATTCTGCAGTATATTTCATTGTAGCCTAGTGTCACATGTATTTCGGGCAGTAGTGAATTTTAGAGGTGATGGCCTGCTGAGAAGGCTCTGCCTCCAGCACCTGCAAGTTTCACCCTTATAATAAGCACTCCTGATGAACCATGCTGGGTCAGGGAAGAACAAGCAGTCTGTTACATAAGTTAAGTCTAAACCAGTTAGGACTTTGTAAATGGCAATTGAAACTTTGAATTGACAGCCAGTGCTGGGCAATGAGTGCAGCTGTCATGTGGTTTCAACAATTTGCTTCTCTTGAAGTCAGGCAACTGCATTCTGTAGAAGCTAAAGCTTCCTCCAGCCCTTCAAAATAAGTCCAGGTAACCTGGCGGAGCAATAAAAAGTCATGGGTAAACTTGGTTTCTCTGAAAGAAAATGATCTTCTGGTCTGCCACAGATAAGAGATCTCTCTCTCTCTATCTCTCTGGGACTTGAAGCTTAATGAATCTAGAAAGGTACATACACTGCAAACCACTTTGAAAGTAACTGGCCAGACAGCCATAAGTGAGCCAGTGCTTATAGATTTTATGAGCCAGCATCATCTCCATTTGCTCTGGATTGATCTTTAGGCCATTTGATTTTCATTCAAGTCCCGATCGCTGCTAGAGTGAAGCACAGAGTGGAGAATTTGAAGTCTATTACATATGGTTTGATGGAAAGAAGACAGAGACAAAGTTAATCAGTATATTGGCATACATAGTGATGGTAACAATCTCACCATTAGTTTCACACACATCTTAAATTAAGGGTATGAAAGGATTGCATCTCAGCAAGGCAATGTTTTAATGAATGCCTGGGGTGTCATCCTGTAACTCTTCTTCATGCAAAGTTTTGCAATATGCAATATTTAATTAAAAAATATTATTTTGCTATTTTAAATAAATACCTGTCAATCTTTCTCATTGAAATAATTTTTCTAAAAAGCTAGTATGGTTATCTAGAAGTCAACTTTTAAGAGAAATATGCTTTTCAATTTAGTGTTGCTTAGAAGTGTAAACTTGATCACTTTAAGCATTCAATTTTTTTCTTTCGTTTCTTTACGATAAAAAAATCTCATTAGGAATTTAGTGTTAGGTTTACTTATTAGAAAATCAGTCACTGAAACAAACAAAATCACAGAAGTACACATCTCAGTGTTCATATAGGAACCAATTCAGCTAAACAGTGGAGAACATTAAGTACTTGCTTAAAGGTAACATGGTCCTAAGTGCTTTGCTGACTTGGGGCAATAGGCTACAACTATGACTGGATGAAAAAAGGAATAAGTTTTTCATGAACTTTTTTGCAAAAAAATATATATATATTTTTGACCAACTCTAGGCATTTATTGCACTGTCACAGTTTATGCTTTCTTCTTGTTCTTGAAATTTCTTTATATGCCACAGGTTTCCCTAATATTTCATTAAAAATGTCGATAAGGACTTCAAGATACATTCAGCATCTTCTGGTCTCTTCCTTTAGATCATCACCAAAAGTGGTTTTTGCCAACAAATCTTTTTTCTTTTGTAAAAATTTGCTTGTAGCTCTCTCCAGTTCTGCAAGATCATATTGTAACCACCACAGATAAACATTAGCATGTTTTTCATAGTCTAGAGTAATTATAACAAGTGGTCCTTCAGTCACAGCCTGTTAATGTTGAATTCCAAACTCAAATACTGTTTCTATTCTCTGACTTCAGCTCTCATCAGGAATTTTGTTGTTGTAGAATTGAATAACCAGTAAGTAGCCTGTGAATTCAGAGTTCCTCCAACATCTTTGGCAGTTGGCCTTATAGCCAATTTTGTGATACCCAACTGGGTTAAAATTCATAGTAAAAAAATTAGATACCCAAAGGGTTAGACTTTACATTTGGGTCTCGTGTGGGTTGCTAATACTTTTTAGAGCACTTTGTAAATATGAATGTACTAATAGATTACAGTGAAACATGATGATGTTTATGAGGCAGAAACTTTTTTGTTAAAAAAATTGTCATGGTGTTTAAAGAAAATGTACTAAATTAATGTTAATACTTTAATCATTTTAATTTTTTAAATAATTAATTTAATTTAATATTAATGCCCAGACCTGAGCTCTGTGAATCTCAAAAGTTTGTCTCTTTCACCAGCAGAGGTCGGACCAATAAAAGATATTAACTCACACACCTTAACTCTCTGTTATTACTTCACACTCACATACTGTCTTTCATCTGAGAACCTCGCAACATTTTATGAAGATGACTAACCTCTTTAAACAACTGGGAAAACTGTGAGGCATTGAGAGGTTTACTGACTTGCCCAAAGTCTCACAATGAGTCAGTAGCAGAGCTTGATTTCCAGGCTCTCCACCCGCATTTAATATACTTGATCACATTGCCTCTTGGTATCAGGAGGCAGCAAATCAGGGAAGTAAATGGCATGGTGTGTAACTGCACATGCTTTTTGATTAGAATGGCACGCATATTGCTAGCCTGTGGTTAAGTGTGATGTCATGGCTCTGCCTGAGTGATTTGTTTGAGCCTAAAATCAAGTGTGTCTCTTGCTTAAGTAATTGGCATGAGAGGAAACACTCCAGCTCTAATTGCATAATATTGCAGGGCATGAAGGCTAAGAGTATTGTATTGCCCAGTTATATATAGTTCAGCGTAGTTATAATTCAGTAGAAACTATGTAAATATTTGATACTGAAAGCACCGAGGAAGGAGTCTTGCCACTGTAATGTAGCCTCTTATCCACAGACTTCATGTCATCAGTGGGAATTGAACCAAGGGCTTTTTACCCCCCAAAGAGACCAGAACCCGTAAAGCTGCAATTCTTCGTTAGCCAGTTGGGCTGGACTTGTGCCTTGGGTACTGAGTGTCCAGTGTTCAAACCCATCTGAGAACTATGATGTTTATGTTCATAGCTAACAGTCTTCATGTAAGACTGTTGCAACACTCAGTAATGTGTGGTCCTTAGTGGTGTGCTGCCTTAGGTAGATGCCTCTTGCCTGTTTTTTCCTGTTCTTGCAATATAGGATATTTGTAGTACATATTTTCTGGACTAATCCCTCATGGAATAAACATTTGGGTTATATGTTGGAAGAATCATAAATGTGCTTCAGACCCTGCAATTCCCATTTAGGAAAATGATGAATTACCTTTTAGGAAGTTTGTTGTGTGCTTCAAATCCAGTGCAGGGGAAGAGGCTTTGAAAGACCAACGATGTTCAAATCTAGCTCTATCAAAGGATTTAGATATTGGTTGAACACTGACCATGTGTATTTGAACTAGAGAGTCACTGACTAATATTGATATGACATGAATTGGTAGAATTTATGTTGACATTTGCTTTGGAATATCCATTGGCACAAAGCCATTACATTGACAATACTCTCTACTCTTGTATAGGTCACTGTTAGTCTCTCTAAAGCTTCAAGCTCATGCTTTGCACTGTTTTCTCTTACCCTCAGCCCCAGATGAGTAGTTCTGATCAACAAGGATACTCCAATTCTTGGCCTTCAAAGGAGGTCAGGGACTGGAATGGATTCTCAGTAGTAAGTCCTCTGCTATAGAGTTCTTACCTGAAAGAAATCCATCAGAGCCTCACCATGCAAGGCACTGTATTTAGCCGTATGAAGTGGAAATCCATCAACTTCCTGAAAAAACTTGTACAGATACAGAGGGACGTCCCATTTTTTTCATGTTCTCTGTATAATATATAGATATATATACACATCTTCCTACTGTATTTTCCACTGCATGCATCTGATGAAGTGGGCTTTAGCCCACGAAAGTTTATGCTCAGATAAATTTGTTAGTCTCTAAGATGCCCCAAGTATTCCTGTTCTATCTGTATCTTATGCGTCTCATTGTATGATGCACCTTTTTGTGTTCCGTATTTGTGTTTTCTGTGACAGTGGGTGGTGACACGTACTGGCTAGTCCTCTGAAGAAACTGGCCTCTTGTCTGTTAAATTGCCAACTATGTCTGCTGAAGGAGTGGGATAATGCAAATTGTTTGCTCCATAAGTAAATGTTGTATTTGTAGTTTTCTTTTATGAATAGCACTTGTATTTGTCAGTGATAGGGTCCCTTATAAATGCATGTAATAAATAAATTATAGCATGTGGCAAAGTTCAGCTTCAAACATTTTCCAAAAGAGAGAATCTAGCCTTAAATATATCATGATGGGGACTGAAATAAACTTTTTGTTTTTACAAGTTAGGGATAACCAGGAAACTTGTGAGAGATGGACCACAGATGAGTTATTCAGTCATTTCTAATGAGAAGAAATAAATAACTTATTCTTTCTGTTGCTGCATGTTTTATTTATATGGCATTAAATTTTCCTCATACTCATTTATTTTTCTCCTCCTAAAATAGTTCAGTTGCATTATTTTCAAAGTGTTTCAATAGCTGTGCAGTCCCCTAATAAAAATGTAAGTCAGTGCTTTTTATTACTGTGAATTCTGTTTTTGCAGAATGTAGAAGAAAAAGAATAAAGCTTTAAATGTGTCCCTGCCTGCAGGTATATGGGATCTTGGGGAGCAATTACCACACAGGTGGGGTGCCAATTAATTTCTTTATTAAAGGAAAAAGGAAGTGGTGGGAATTTAACAATGAAGTACGATGGGATGGGGTGTATAGGGTGTTTACAATAGACAATGATGGGGGGGTTCTTATTGAGCAGTGTAGGGAGTTCTAACAGTGGGGTACAGTAAGTGGGGTTCAGCACAATGGGATACAGTACAGTCAATAAGTGTATCAAAAAGAAATGCAAAATAAAATGGTAGCTTCTATATAAAATGGTCAACAATCTTAGATAGAATGTATTAAGTGATTAGTGGCCTTATACACAATGTAACACAATGGTATCAACGCAAATACAAAGTATTTCAGAAAAGTGGAAGCAACCAATAGGGTGTTATATTTACAAGTAAAATGTGAATCACAGTGCAATAGTACAATATGGGTGATAAGTGAAATTATGCAATGTAACGGTATAAAAGAAAATTAATGACTTAATTTGTGAGGCTAAGTTAGCAGATAATCTGCAAGAGTGTACCTAAAGGCTGGGTCAAGGAACAGGGGGAGGGGAGGGGAGTGAATGATTAGTGGCAACTGATGAGAGGAGAGTGCGGCTGGAAGCAGCGAGATACTCTGAAGCCCTGCAGGGTAAGGACAATGGAGCAGTGTGATGGTGATCTTCGGTAGGGGAGGGGCAGCGGAGAAGTGTAAAGAAGGGCTAGAGAGAGGTTTAAGCAACAAGCAGACACCAAAAACAAAGGAAAAAAGCGGCAAAGGGTTTGGGAAGTTTCACAGGGGGAGAAGCAGCAAGGGGTTTGGGAAGTTCGGAGGGTGATGCAGATGTGGGGGGGGGAAGCAGCAAGGCGTTGGGAAGTTCGGAGAGACTGCAGATGCGAGGGAAAAGGCAGCAAAGGGTTATAATAGGGAGACATGGAGAAGCACACAGAGGGGGAGATTGGAGCAGGGAAAAAACAGACACGAATTCAAGCAGCAAAAATGTTATCTATAGACACGGAGAAGTACACAGAGGAGGAGATTGGAGCAGGGGAAAAACAGACACGGGAAACTGCAGGGAGAGATCGGGACAGCGGGAAGACGAATGGTGCACTTTATGCTATGGGGAAGTTACAGAGGGCAGAGTGGTATGTGCCCAGGATCCAGCTCCCAAGGAAGCCCAGGGGTGGTGGCTGCAGCAGTGGATACAGCTGAAAGCAGAGAGCCCCGAGGCAAAGCTCACAGGAGCAGAGCTTAGCAGCGGCACAAACTTATTTTTAGCGGCAAAGTGCCACGGAGTTTAAGAGAGGTTTTAAGACACAGACCAAGGTTTAGCTTGAGTCTGTGTGCTACGGAAACAGAGCCAGCAGCTAAAGTAATAAAATAAAAGTATAGAAAGTTTCACAGAGGGATTCTTACCAGTCCCCAAGGCAGCAGCAAAGGCAGAAGCAGCAGTAACATCAGAAGAAGCAAAGAGGGCTCGGTACGGTCTTGATAATTAGGAGATCTCTCAGGCAGCAATTCGTTCTTCATGGGGGAGGGGGTTTAAAAAACCAGGGGTACGCTCAAAAATAAAACGAGAGCGGAGAAAGGACCCCCAAAACCCCTGGCTGATCAGACCAGGCAGCAATGCAGGAACCTTTCTGATGTTTGTTTCAAAAATGTCTGTTTTTAAAGGCAAACTTAGGCAGTTTCCTGCCAGTAATCCTGATAGGCTCCCTCTGTCACAGGGAAGGAGGCACAGGGAAAAAACTGCAGGTGAGCTCAGAGATATGCCTGGGCATAGCCCTGTACAATAGGTTACTCAAAAGCACATGAGGCCTATGACTCATGCCCAGGATCTTAAAAACACAAAAGGTCTTGCAGCTCTGGACATTGCCTGCCCTACACCGAGCCCAGGTTCAACAAGGTGATAACAGGACTAACCCTTTGAACAGGGCAGTGGTCCCATTTAGCACGCAGCACAAGTGGCCATCCCTTTGAGAAGGGCAATGGCTCTTGTTAAAAAACGTAAGGGGCCCTCCCTTTGAGAAGGGCAATGGCCCTGGTAAACAACTTAACAGCCAGGCAAGGGCGGCCACAGGAGGAGAACAAAAACATGGAGTATGAGGACAGCTGTAAGAAACAAAATGGAGTAGGGGGATAGCTGTAACAGACAAAATGTTGTTGTGCCAAGATTGGAATGTCTTCAAACTCTGAAGAACTTCAGACCAGGATCCAACCTTTGCAACTGAACCCTACTTCAGTTCTCAACATCCCTGAAATTTAGGAACTTCCTTGTCTGCTTTGGGCCTTCTTGATTTCAAATGTTAGTTATTAATTGATTATGCTGGGTCCCGCCCCTCCCCCCCAATATTTTAGTTAGTTTTTTGTATTAAAAAGCATGCAACATACATTTGTGTTTTGATATACAAGAGTCACACTTTATTATTAGATGAGAAAGTTAATTAAATATACAGTGATCAAATAGAAAAAGTTAGTGTTTATTGTTGATTTTTTTTACCAGCCTAGAAGAATAATTAGATAATTTTAAAGTCTTTTGAATTGGGATCACCCTTATCAGGAGTCCATCAGCCATGTGTCCCATAGTTGGACAGTTTAATTAAGGTAGACATCTCAGAAGTCTTATTGCTGTTGACCCTCTGGTACTCAAGCTGTAACCAATTTCCAGCTACATTTTATGACATGTCATAATGATGTATGGCTTTTGTAGGTAAATTGTGCTCTGGGTACAATAGTTTTAGACTATTCACCATATTTTTAAGGCTGGTCTTGTGGTTAAAAGCACAGGTCAGAAATCTAAGACGGATTCTGTTTCTGTTTATGCTTCTAACTTGATATGGAACATACAAAAAATCACATGACCTTATTGTGCCTCATTTTACCCATTTGTAAAATGGAGATGATAATACCTAACTACCTTATGTGCATCCAGTTAAAATTTGTAGCATTCTCAGAGAAAACCATGCCAAAACAATGGCTTAAAGAGAAGATGATCTGGTGTAATATGATTATTCATTGATCATAGCTTTTGGCACCAAAAATGTTAAAGTTAGTTAAAGCCATATTTAATGACAGTTGTCTATCACAAAAATCCCATCGCTTTCACAGGTAGGTTTCAGGCCAGAACATGGAATGGAAAGGGTATTAGTTAGATCTGTTGATAGATACATCTCTCTTCTCCATTGTTGGGAGGAGGATATCTGTTCTCATGTTGTTAGATCTTTCTGTTAAATTTAATACCATTAATCTCATCTAGAAAATGTACCAGAGGATAATTGAAAGTACAGAGTTGGAGGAGTTTCCTTCTTTTCAGGTCACTCTCAGAGTGATGACTGGCAGTTTTTCCTCTGCTATCAGATTATGTGTGTGTGGACTATCTTAAAGCACCGTATTATTGCCTACTGTGGCTAAGACATTACGTGATAGTTCAGAGCACAATCTTCTTGCCAGTCACAGATAGATGATGTTTTTCAGCAGCTGTAACTATTTGGAAGTCCAGAAGGAGAGTATGAAACAATTTGTCTATTTCAGGGGAGATCTTTATTAGGGGGTGATGGTGGCTAGTCCTTCAAAATGCTGCCTCCTTACCAACAGCATCGCCTTTGTCTTGCTGAAGTTTTGTGTCAGCAGCTACCTTTCATCCACTTGTTGATCTTGACCAGGTCCTGAGATAGCTGGATGGACTGTTATCAGTGTCCCTAGTGAACAAAGAACAGAGAAGGATGTTATCTGCATGTTGTTGTTTGTGACCATGAAGTCTCACAATTACCTCCAGTGGTTTCATTTGGATAGTGCAAACTGATATTCATCAATTATTAATTTGGCTGACTGTAACATGGTCTATTTGTGAAATGCGTTGTTATCTTCTAATATATTTATATTAGCAGCAGTGAAAAGTTTCTCCAGATATCCTTGCACAAAGTTAGTGACTGAGTCCAGGGTGATAGTCATATATATGCTAATTTTAATACACTAATCACTGAATTTTTATTAACACAAAGGAAAGTTAACTTCATCTTGAACTTGCCGTTCTTATGATCTTTGTGTATCTTGACAGAAACAAAAGGCGTACTCAGCATAAATGTCTAGAAACAAGGGGACAGTAAGGAAAGCTGCGCGAAAGGCTTCGTATGTACTGCTCACATGCTTAAAGATGAGCATACGTTTATGTGCATCAGTTTGCAGATCTGGGGGGAAATGATGGGCCTCTGATTCCACAGCCTTGATTCCTCCTCCCCTGAAATTGCTGTGTTCCCAAGCAGCCCAAGTGGCTCTATGAAGAATCCTGGAGATATCTAATCCATGAAAGAGTAGGGCTCAGGGTTTGTTGGAAATGAAATGGGGCAGCAGGGAGGTCAGCAAAATCAAACCTATGTAAGTTGGTTTATTTCTAACCCTTACAAATCCAATAGCCAGACTGGAACTCTGTAAGGTCCTCTCAGCTCTAAAAATAGCACTGTTTTTGTTCGTTTTCTAATAATTATTGATTGGAGCATAGATTAACTGGGTTGAAAACAAGCTCCATGAAAGTTAGATGAACTATCCACTGTCTATGTACATGTATGTGCACAACTAATCTCTGTCTGTGTTGGCTATGTATATATGGCACATACGCAGAAATGATTATTCGTTGAGCCTTATTTCACATTTCACTCAACCCATTGTCATAATTTTGCGCCAGGCTTTCTGAGTGCATTGGCTCCTGTTTCACCTGTACACTCATTTTTATCTCCTAACAATCCTTACCGCTATTTCATGAATTTCTCAAGAAGGGACTATCTTTTTTTTATAAAAATCACCTTTCCTGGCCTCCAGTTCCATCTAGTTCTCTGTCCCTCATTTGTTCTGTGAGGACAAAGAATTTGCATACCGTTTGGAACTCTACCCTTAGGGCACCAGGGAACTCCCTTATTAACTGTAAGATTAAGGATCTTTTTCTTTTTCATATCGCTTCTAGCTGAACATGTTTGTAATCTCTTTCAAAGTGTTAAGTGCCTTGGGATGCTCACAAGACAGACCTCTTTAAAACCGAGACTCTATTGTGCATTTGATTTCCTTATTCCTGTTTCAGTTCAGGTTTTAAAAATAGAGTTTTTCCTGCCTTATTGAGCTGTGAATTGTATCTTATGTGACTAATGAGCTGGTGTGTCTACATTTTTGGATATTCTACTTAATATACCCAAAAAGATCTGATTTTCCGAAAGTGAGAATTCTCATTGCTATCTAAAAATGATCCCTTTTAAGGTGTCTCAAGTTGAACATCCAAAATCACTGGTCACTTTTGGAAAATTAAGTCCTTTTGATTAGAGAGAGATCTGAACTACAACACCAAATCTGAACCTCTCTGAAATTTGGATTTGCTTCTGTTTTTCCAGTTTATGGCTTCTCTATATAGTGCCACAGTGCGAAATAGGATGTGTGTGAACTGTAGAGTGCTCTAACTGTAGAGTTGCTCTCTAACTTCCCCATGTAAACCCTGTTGTGAGGCTCTGAAAGGTACCTAGTTCATGTTGAGAGAGCCCCATTTCAGACTGGATTATATTAATGCTCACTTGGGTACCATTTAGAGCAGGAGGTGGGCAAAGTTTTTTGCCTGAGGGCCACATTGGGTTTCTGAAATTGTATGGAGAGTTGGTTAGGGGAGGCTGTGCCTCTCCAAACAGCCAGGCATGGCCTGCCCCTGCCCCCTATCTGACTCCCCTGCTTCTCGCCTCCACACGGCCCCCCTGGGACCTGTGCCCCATCCACCCTTCCTTGTCCCCTGACTGCCCTCAGACCCTCCGCCCCTGACTGCCCCCTCCATCCCATCCAGCTGCCCCTCCTTCCTGACTGCACCCCAGGACCCCTGCCACCTTTCAGCCCTGTTCCCTGCCCTTTGACTGCCCTGACCCCTATCCACACCCCTGATAGCTAAGGGTTAATGTCTCTTTCACCTGAAACACCTGACCAGAGAACCAATCAGGAAACCGGATTTTTTCAACTTTGGGTGGAGGGAAGTGTGTCTCTGAGTCTTTTGTCTGTCTGCCTGTTTCCTCTGAGCTGTGGAGAAGTAGTTCTATTTTCTAGTCTTCTGTTTCTAAGTGTAAGGACAAAGAGATCAGATAGTAAGTTCTATGGTTTCTTTTCTTTGGTATTTGCATGAATATAAGTGCTGGAGTGATTTGATTTGTATTCTTTTTGAATAAGGCTGTTTATTCAATATTCTTTTAAGCAATTGACCCTGTGTTGTATCATCTTAATACAGAGAGAACATTTGTATTTTTTCTTTCTTTTTTATATAAAGTTTTCTTTTAAGACCTGTTGGAGTTTTTCTTTACTTCAGGGAAATTAAGTCTGTACTCACCAGGGAATTGGTGGGAGGAAGAAATCAGGGGAAAGCTGTGTGTTGGATTGCTAGCCTGATTTTGCATTTCCTCTGGGTGAAGAGGAAAGTGCTTTTGTTCCAGGATTGGGAACGGAGAGGGGGACTCACTCTGCGTAGTTTCACAGAGCTTGTGTCTGTATCTCTCCAGGAGCACCTGGAGGGGGGAAGGGAATCAGGATTATTTCCCTTTGTTGTGAGACTCAAGGGATTTGGGTCTTGTGGTCCCCAGGGAAGGTTTTTCAGGGGGACCAGAGTGCCCCAAAACACTCTAATTTTTTGGGTGGTGGCAGCAGTACCAGGTCCAAGCTGGTAACTAAGCTTGGAGATTTTCATGCTAACCCCCAAATTTTGGACGCTAAGGTCCAGAATCTGGGAATAAGGTTATAACATGGTGTGCAGCGGCGGGATATAGACAGAATCCAGAAGCCAGTAGGAATATTATATTTTTCTTTTCTCTGCTAAGGGCTTTTTAGCAGAGAGAAACAGTTTGGTTTTAAAAGGGAACCAGAGAGAAATTTTTTTTTCTGCTCTCTCTAGCAGTTTGTGGTTTGCATGTTAAGCGAGAAGACTGTTAAGGGTCTTTTGTCATGCAATAGCCCTCCCATTAGGAGGCAAAGTACCAGCACTTATATGCATGCAAATAAAGTGGTTTTTCTGGTTTCCCTTCATTGAACATTAGCTAGAGAGAGAAAAGGAAAAAAGCACTGTTGCTAGGCAGACTTCAGGAGGCAACAGAGAACCTGCAGTTCAGAGGATAAACACCGGAGGGCACCCCAACACAAGAAAACAGGAATCATGACTTCTAAGGCAAAAATTAAGGCCGAAGACCAATTCAAAGAAGCTGAACACAGGCGACAACTGGAAATAAAACAAAAAGAGATGGAGATAAAAGAAAAGGAAGAAAGCATCAAACAGGCAGCCCAAGAGGCAGCACACAAAAGAAAACTAGAAGAAGAAGAGGTGGCCTACCGAAGGAAACAAGCAGAAGATGAGGCAGCCCACAGAAGACAGATAGAACTCCAGAGGGAAGCCCACCAACAGGCCATGGAATTAGAAAAGGCTAAGCAACAGACTCCAGCCAATCCTAGCAACCCATCGCCCATTATTGCTCCACAGCACAGGAAATTTCCCACCTACAAGGCAGGTGATGACACCGAGGCCTTCTTGGAAAATTTTGAAAGAGCCTGTCTTGGGTACAACATCCCCGAAGACCAGTACATGGTGGAATTAAGGCCACAACTCAGTGGACCTTTAGCAGAGGTGGCAGCTGAAATGCCCAAGCCGCAAATGAATGACTATAAACTTTTTCAAACCAAGGCCAGATACAGGATGGGGATAACCCCAGATCATGCCCGTCGGCGCTTCAGAACCCAAAAGTGGAAACCAGAGGTGTCATTTCCCAAACACGCCTACTACATTGCAAAAAACTATGAGGCCTGGTTAACAGGAAACAACATTCAAACCTTGGAAGAAGTGAACCTCCTCATACAAATGGAGCAGTTCTTGGATGGTGTTCCTGAAGACATCACACGGTACATACAAGATAGAAATCCCAAAACTATCGCTGAGGCGGGGGAGATTGGAGCCAAATGGATGGAACTGGCAGAAAGCAAAAAAGCTACTGTCAAGGGGAACGATTACCCCAGGGGGCACACAGACCATAAACCCTACAACCGAGGACAGCCAAAGACCCTACATACCACCCAAGTAAAGCCACAGATACCCTACTCTTCAACCTCACCAGTCTCCAGTAACTCACCTCGGCCCAGTGACCCATCAGATGGAAGATGCTTTAAGTGTAATGAACCGGGACATATCAAGGCCAACTGTCCCAAGAACACCATGCGAGTGCAATTCATTACACCACCATCACACCAAAGATCCCCAGGCCCGGATGCCTCTCAAATACCCTTGGAGCGAAGGGAAAATTTGAGAGTGGGCGGAAAGAAGGTTACTGCGTGGAGAGACACGGGGGCACAAGTGTCAGCTATCCACCAATCCTTCGTTGACCCCAAATTCATCAACCCAAAGGCCAAAGTTACAATTTACCCCTTCATGTCACAAGCTGTAGACTTGCCTACAGCTCAACTGCCTGTCCAGTACAAAGGCTGGTCAGGAATGTGGACTTTTGCAGTCTATGACAATTATCCTATCCCCATGCTACTGGGGGAAGACTTGGCCAACCAGGTGAGGCGGGCCAAGAGAGTGGGAATGGTTACACGTAGCCAAACCAGGCAAGCTTCCAGACCCATTCCTGTTCCTGAGCCGTCCACAGAGGCCCCGTCTGTGTTACCAGAAACCCAGACAGAGGTAGTGGACCCTGATTCCATGCCTACCACTGAAACAGCCACAGCACCTCCAGTCCCAGGCCCGGAACTGGAACAGCAACCAGCACCAGCAAGTGCAACCACATCTTCAACCTCAACGCCAGAGGGCGCCAGCGAGCCAGAACTGGCAGAAACACACGACAGCCATACCCAAAAGGCTCAGCCAGAGCCTGAAATACCCTCAGGTGCACCAGCGGAGAGCGGTTCACCAGCAACGGAAACAACCCCATCACCTACATCGCTTCCAGAGGGACCAAGCCCAAGTCCACAGTCTGAGAAAGAACTGGTAACCCCAGCCTCAAGGCAACAGTTCCAGACTGAGCAGGAAGCAGATGACAGCCTTCAGAAAGCGTGGGCGGCGGCACGGAGCACCCCACCGCCTCTCAGCTCTTCTAATCGATCCCGGTTTGTTATAGACCAAGGACTTTTATACAAGGAAATTCTTTCTGGTGGACACCGGGAAGAATGGCAGCCGCAAAAACAGTTGGTGGTTCCAACTAAGTACCGGGGGAAGCTCTTAAGCTTAGCCCATGATCATCCCAGTGGCCATGCTGGGGTGAACAGAACCAAGGACCGGTTGGGGAAGTCCTTCCACTGGGAGGGGATGGGCAAGGATGTTGCCAAGTATGTCCGGTCTTGTGAGGTATGCCAAAGAGTGGGTAAGCCTCAAGATCAGGTCAAGGCCCCTCTCCAGCCACTCCCCATAATTGAGGTCCCATTTCAGCGAGTAGCTGTGGATATTCTGGGCCCTTTCCCAAAAAAGACGCCCAGAGGAAAGCAGTATGTACTGACTTTAGTGGACTTTGCTACCCGATGGCCAGAAGCAGTAGCTCTAGGCAACACCAGGGCTAACACTGTGTGCCTGGCCCTAACAGACATCTTTGCCAGGGTAGGTTGGCCCTCTGACATCCTTACAGATTCAGGGTCTAATTTCCTGGCAGGGACCATGGAAAAACTGTGGGAAACTCATGGGGTGAATCACTTGGTTGCCACCCCGTACCACCATCAAACCAATGGCCTGGTGGAAAGGTTCAATGGAACTTTGGGGGCCATGATAAGAAAATTCATCAACGAATTCTCCAATAATTGGAACCTAGTGTTGCAGCAGTTGCTGTTTGCCTACAGGGCTGTACCACATCCCAGTTTAGGGTTTTCACCATTTGAACTTGTGTATGGTCACGAGGTTAAGGGGCCATTACAGTTGGTGAAGCAGCAATGGGAGGGGTTTATGCCTTCTCCAGGAACTAACATTCTGGACTTTGTAAGCAACCTACAAAGCACCCTCCGACACTCTTTAGCCCTTGCTAGAGAGAACCTAAAGGATGCTCAAGAAGAGCAAAAGGCCTGGTATGACAGACATGCCAGAGAACGTTCCTTCAAGGTAGGAGACCAGGTTATGGTCTTGAAGGCGCAACAGGCCCATAAGATGGAAGCATCATGGGAAGGGCCATTCACGGTCCAAGAGCGCCTGGGAGCTGTAAACTACCTCATAGCATTTCCCAATTCCTCACTAAAGCCTAAAGTGTACCATGTTAATTCTCTCAAGCCTTTCTATTCCAGAGACTTACAGGTTTGTCAGTTTACAGTCCAGGGAGATGATGCTGAGTGGCCTGACGGTGTCTACTACGACGGGAAAAAAGACGGTGGCGTGGAAGAGGTGAACCTCTCAACCACCCTGGAACGTCTGCAGCGGCAACAAATCAAGGAGCTGTGCACTAGCTTCGCCCCATTGTTCTCAGCCACCCCAGGACGGACTGAACGGGCATACCACTCCATTGATACAGGTAATGCTCACCCAATCAGAACCCCACCCTACCGGGTGTCTCCTCATGCCCAAGCTGCTATAGAACGGGAGATCCAGAACATGCTACAGATGGGTATAATCCGCCCATCTACCAGTGCATGGGCATCTCCAGTGGTTCTGGTACCCAAACCAGATGGGGAAATACGCTTCTGCGTGGACTACCGTAAGCTAAATGCTGTAACTCGTCCGGACAACTATCCAATGCCACGTACTGATGAGCTATTGGAAAAGTTGGGACGTGCCCAGTTCATCTCTACAATAGACTTAACCAAGGGGTACTGGCAAGTACCGCTACATGAACCTGCCAAGGAGAGGTCAGCATTCGTCACCCATGCGGGGGTGTATGAATTCAATGTCCTTCCTTTCGGCCTTCGAAATGCACCCGCCACCTTCCAGAGGCTGGTAGACGGTCTACTAGCTGGACTGGGAGAATTTGCAGTTGCCTACCTCGATGATGTGGCCATTTTTTCAGACTCCTGGCCCGAACACCTACTCCACCTGGAAAAGGTCTTTGAGCGCATCAGGCAGGCAGGACTAACTGTTAAGGCCAAAAAGTGTCAAATAGGCCAAAACAGAGTGACTTACCTGGGGCACCAGGTGGGTCGAGGAACCATAAACCCCCTACAGGCCAAGGTGGATGCTATCCAAAAGTGGCCTGTCCCAAGGTCAAAAAAACAGGTCCAATCCTTCTTAGGCTTGGCCGGATACTACAGGCGATTTGTACCACACTACAGCCAAATCGCTGCCCCATTGACCGACTTGACCAAAAAGACCCAGCCAAATGCCGTTAAGTGGACTAATGAGTGTCAAAAAGCCTTTACCCAGCTTAAGGCAACACTCATGTCTAACCCTGTACTCAGGGCTCCGGATTTTGACAAACCATTCCTAGTAACCACAGATGCATCTGAGCGTGGTATAGGAGCAGTACTCATGCAGGAAGCAACAGATCACAACTTCCATCCTGTCGTGTTTCTCAGCAAGAAACTGTCTGAGAGGGAAAGTCACTGGTCAGTCAGTGAAAAGGAATGCTATGCCATTGTGTACGCCCTGGAAAAGCTACGCCCATATGTTTGGGGACGGCGGTTCCAACTACAAACTGACCATGCTGCACTAAAGTGGCTTCATACTGCCAAGGGGAACAACAAGAAACTTCTTCGTTGGAGTTTAGCTCTCCAAGATTTTGATTTTGAAATTCAACACATCACAGGAGCTTCTAACAAAGTTGCTGATGCACTCTCCCGTGAGAGTTTCCCAGAATCCAGTAGTTAAAAAGTGTTCTTAAAATGTAAAAGTCTGTTAGTTATATACTTAGTAGTATATGTAAAGGTGCATGTGTTGTATTAATCTGTTTATTTTCAAGTTCTAGAAGGAAATTGCCGCCAGTGAGCTTCCCCACTGTCTGCAATTTGGGGGGCGTGTCATAAACAGATAGCTAAGGGTTAATGTCTCTTTCACCTGAAACACCTGACCAGAGAACCAATCAGGAAACCGGATTTTTTCAACTTTGGGTGGAGGGAAGTGTGTCTCTGAGTCTTTTGTCTGTCTGCCTGTTTCCTCTGAGCTGTGGAGAAGTAGTTCTATTTTCTAGTCTTCTGTTTCTAAGTGTAAGGACAAAGAGATCAGATAGTAAGTTCTATGGTTTCTTTTCTTTGGTATTTGCATGAATATAAGTGCTGGAGTGATTTGATTTGTATTCTTTTTGAATAAGGCTGTTTATTCAATATTCTTTTAAGCAATTGACCCTGTGTTGTATCATCTTAATACAGAGAGAACATTTGTATTTTTTCTTTCTTTTTTATATAAAGTTTTCTTTTAAGACCTGTTGGAGTTTTTCTTTACTTCAGGGAAATTAAGTCTGTACTCACCAGGGAATTGGTGGGAGGAAGAAATCAGGGGAAAGCTGTGTGTTGGATTGCTAGCCTGATTTTGCATTTCCTCTGGGTGAAGAGGAAAGTGCTTTTGTTCCAGGATTGGGAACGGAGAGGGGGACTCACTCTGCGTAGTTTCACAGAGCTTGTGTCTGTGTATCTCTCCAGGAGCACCTGGAGGGGGGAAGGGAATCAGGATTATTTCCCTTTGTTGTGAGACTCAAGGGATTTGGGTCTTGTGGTCCCCAGGGAAGGTTTTTCAGGGGGACCAGAGTGCCCCAAAACACTCTAATTTTTTGGGTGGTGGCAGCAGTACCAGGTCCAAGCTGGTAACTAAGCTTGGAGGTTTTCATGCTAACCCCCAAATTTTGGACGCTAAGGTCCAGAATCTGGGAATAAGGTTATAACACCGCCCCTCCTTCCTGACTGCACCCCAGGACCCCTGCCACCTTTCAGCCCTGTTCCCTGCCCTTTGACTGCCCTGACCCCTATCCACACCCCTGCTCCCTGACCACCATCCCAAACTCCCCTGCCCTCTATACAACCCGCCCTGCTCCCTGTCCCCTTACTGCGCTGCCTGGAGCACTGGCAGCTGGTGGCACTACCATACAGATGTTTCATAAAAGTATATACTACAGGCATTTTGCTGTATCTTTATTTAAGGTGTCTACCATCTCTTTTTCCTGTCACTTCTAACAAAGAAAGTTTTTGTCCTCACCTCAAATTATTGATGGGTTCTGGAGCAGGTTATGTCATAACAAAAGCAATACTCGTTAGTCTGTTTTCCAAAAAACATGTAGACATATAAACCAAATGCACCAGGATAGGCAGCCTGGAGGGATGAACTGTGGCCAGTGGGAACCGTGATCGGCCAAACCTGTGGACGTGGCAGGTAAACAAACTGGCCTGGCCCGCCAGGGGCTTTCCCTGAACAAGCAGCAGTCCGACTTTGAGAACTACTGCTCTAGAAAATGTGCCCCTCTAATTTGCACTGCAGTACCATGTAGACAAAACCCAAATGGCATGGGCCTGTCTTTCTGATGAGCTGCATCAGAGCATCAACTCCAAAGAGTTTGGAACTTTGGAGTTGTTCAGATTCCAGGTTTTCAACTCAGTTAGAGGAAGGCCCATCTCCTCTGTTGAACATAAAGAAGGAAAGTTGTTCTTTGTTAATGTTATGTGGGTAATTGGCAGGGAAAGATATATCAGTACATGTAGGTCATAATTTAGAACATGCATCGAATTCACTATTCCTGATTTTCTAAGGGCATTGGAGGAGAGTTAGCTATGGCTCATAAACTTAGAAATGGGCTGTTATGTTACTGTAATGAAGAGTAATACATTTTCTTACTGGCAATGCATAACTAAACAGCTTTTGATGTCTGGTTATGGGACAAATTTTGCAGATTTGGTAGTAAACCAAAGAATAAAATAGTTAACGTAATACTGCAATCCTGTTTTTAAGGACTTGAATCTTTTATGGTGAACTAAGAAAAACATTTTGATTTTTTTTAAAAAAGGCTTTTTCACATGTAATATCATTAACAGACTGTATGGATAGGTTTAACGTTTTTAAAGGGAAACACATTTTATAACAAAATGATTGAAAATTCCTTCTTCACTTACCTACTTGCATGGTCCTTAGTACAGGAATGCATGTCTCCATTAATATTAGGTGACTTCTTACCAAACAAAGCAATGAAGGGTGCACAGGAACATATTTCTTGTTTTTTCAGGTATATGTGATTCCAGCAACAGGAGAAATGTAAAACCCAGAACTAAGAATTTAGGCTAAAAGGCCTGTTCATCTGTAAATGTAGAACACAGCGGGAAGAGGACTGTATGAAAGTTTCACTATTCCGTTATATGTGGAAGGGAAAGCAAGGCTATTAATATCATTCTGACTCAGAGCGTGCTTTTAACCAGATAGGAAGAAAGACTGAAAAAAAAGCATTAAAAACCTCTCCTTGATGGACTCTACTGGGAACAGAAATGGAATCATTCATTCAACCAGAGTTTCTGTGCTATAGAGGATGTTTCTTTCTCTTTACAAAAAAGTGAGAGTTTATCCTACCTCAAATACATTGACTTGTGCACTGCAAGAGAAGCCGGATCAGCTAACTTTCAAATATTGTATTTTAAGTATCATTCCACTAGTTCAGTGAGTGGAAATGGAAGTTGAAAAAAGCAAAAAACTGTTCCTGTCATATCTTCAAAATGCATGTATTTGCATGTTGACCTGTTTTCATAATCAAGTCAATAATTGCACACACAAATCTGATCTCTGTGTGGAAAGATTAGCAGAAGAAAAAGTCTAATGGGTCAAGCCTGGGATTAGGAATCAGGAAGTCAGATTAGGGTTTCATTTACAATTCTGCTCTGGACTTGCTGTGTAACCCTGAAGAAGTCAGTTAACTTCTTTGTCTGTTTCCCCATCTGAAGGTGGGATTTCTAGAAATGCGAAGTATTTATTTTAAATGTGAGTTTTGGGGAGTGCCCACATCACAAGCGTATTTTCACGTGTCCTTTGAAAGCTTGTCCCTTAAACAGTAAAACTGGAAGTGGCAAATGTGGGAGAGGGAAAAATGTTAATAGACCTCCATTTTTGTGTTTTGTGAGGAATTTTTCTTGCCTGTTCTGTCATAGAGTGTGCCTGTGAGTATTTCAAAAGAGAAATCTCATGCACCCTTGACAGTCCTGAGAGAGGTTAATTTCAGTGCTGCTAAATTACAGAAAACTTTATTAGGGAGTTTCCGGGGGGCAGGGGAGTGTAATTCTTTCATCTGTCTACTGTGGCACTAGTTTCCATTCTCAACCATAGTCTCTTGCCATCTGGACAGTAGCTGTGAAGTGTAGCTACAAAGTAAATTAATTGGGAATTAGTGTAGCAATTTGCAGAGTAACTTGTGTTTGTCCAAGTGTATCTCTAAGTTTCTCTGTGTTAGCAGACAGATGGTGAAAGTTAACATGTGAGGCACAGTCACAATAAACAATCACCTATTCAAAATAAGATAGTTTGGGGCATATGAATCTTTTCTCAGGCTGATGGATAGATACAAGCTCTCAGAAACTAATAAATTCTCTGACTGACTGGGTGTTCATAATCAAAACAGCTTTATTGACTGCATCTGCTAAAAGGGACAATAATCATATTTCTTACACTAACAATTGTCACAAAGCAATGCAGATCATATTAAATAGGAATACTCAAACAAAACACTGTGAGCTGCCTTCTGATCTCATCGAAAATTAAAGTGATGCCATTGTGCCTCTTCTGGTAGTTTGAAAATGAAGGCTGCCTGTCTCTGGCATTATTTTACAGTCATTGTTCCATGGACAGTCAGAGAGAGACTGTGTATCTGTACTAGGTATTGTCTATGGAGTGAAAAGTGTTATGTGTAATAAAATATACAATATATACTTAATATAGTTCCTCTTTTGTTTAACAATTCACAGTGATTCACTTACAAGTATATTCTCTGCTCAATTATCAAAAGACCAGCACAGCTCCAAAATATTCATAAAGAGCCTGATTCAAAGTCAATTGGTTCCTAAACCTGCAAAGACATATACATGTGTGTAATGTTATACACTATGAATAGTCCTATTGAACTAAATGAGACTTACTCAATCCATAACATTAAATATATAAATCAGGTTGGGTTTGATTTAAATAAAATTGATTTAAATCGTGATTTAAATCACTAGTCAGGAAGACTCGATTTAATCATGGATTTCTTTATAAAAGTGCATTCTTGTTGGTTGTTATAACCGTAATACATATTCTTCACAACTCAGATATAGGTGTAGGTTTCATTTTTAGAAAGTACACACTATACATTTTTAAAGTGATTTATTTTGAAAAGTTTTCAGATTAGTTTTACAGCTACATTAGAAAATGAATGATTATTTGGTTATTTCATTTACCAAAGATAATTGAAGCAGATTTTTATGAAGTCTTTGGGAAGTGAACAATCTCCAGTTCAACAGGTTAATCGTTAATGTTTGGAGGATTTTCTTGCCATGCTGTATTAGGAGGAGAACATCACCAGACAGACATTTAAATTATTTTATTTAACTAAAACACCAACATTATGTATTCTGGATTTTTTTCTTCAACAGCAAACATATTTTAACAAAATAAGCATATGAATTTTTGATTTAGTTAAACATTCAAGTTTTTTAAAATCAGGTTTGTTTTTGTTAAAATTGTTTTTAACTAAAATAGTTAAATGAAATATTAAGAAAAATTAAATTGACTATGTCAGCCAGGTCAACAAGAGCAACTTAAAATATTGGTTTCTGCAGCTAACTCAGTCGTCTTCACCTTCATTTTCCTGTTTGTTCATAATCTGGAAAAGAAAAACAATCTTTCCTGCTTTTCCGGGTCCCAAATGATTTCTCAATTTGGAATGAATTAGTCCAAAGGAGGAAGATATTCTTTCTACACAGGCAGAAGAAGCTACTGCTGTTAAAAGTGAGATTATCACTTCAACAGTCTCTGAATGCAAGTGCTTAAGTGACTTCTACCAGTTCACTGGTGTGACGGTCTTTAAAACGTCGTCAGCAAACATATATGGCTTGAATGGTTCACACTTAGTTCTGAAGTTTATTATAGTTGGCATTATGGAGGGATGATTGCTGGATGTCCATTCATAGCCAACTCCTCTTCTTCAGCAGTTAGGGTTTGACCTTGGTACTGAGTATTGAGAATATTTGCAAGAAAATGAGCTGGAGATCATGCTTGTCCCTTTCGTTTTTTTAATGCTTATAGTTTAACTCTGTCACTGCATATTTCTCTTTTTAAGATTTCTCTTAGTTCCTTCCAAATTTCAACAGCATCAGCAATAAAGCAGCTATTTCCCTGCATTTTGTTCAGGGCTACAGAAGTAGTCTTCAGGGTACTCAGCATGTGTTCAACATTTCTCTTAAGCCCAATGTTGAGAACTTTGGCTGTGACAGTGCCATCTATTTTTTCACAATTTTGTTCACAAACTGTCGTCAGATTTGGCCAGTTCTTAATATAGTACTCAAAACAGTCCATTGCTGAGTTCCATTGCACGTCTTGTGGGAGAGTTAGCTTGGTTCCTCCCACTTTTTTCAGAGCAACTGCTGCAAAGTGGTTGTTACAAAAGTATTTTGCAATTTCAACATTAGCCTTTATTTCTGGAACACTGAAGTCTTTGGCTAGGAGGTGCATCAAATGAGCAATGCAACCGTATGTTATTACCTTGGGACTCTCTTCACTCTCTTCTAAATTTCTTCTCATCTTGGATACATTTGCATCATTGTCTGTAACCAAGCTATGTACTAGACATTTGAATTTTTCTTCAGAGTTTATTATAGCTTTTACTGCTATTTCATGGAAGTATTTTGCTGTGTGTGCATTTCCTGATATATCAGTTGTTTCTGTAAGGAAGACATTCCCTTCTTCTGTTGTCACGCAAGCATATACAACAGGATCATTGTGGACATTGCTCCCACCCATCAAGACTCAGGTTAACAATTTCACCATCTAGACCTTTTGCACACTGCTCAATTTCTCTTTCATACACTTTATCCAGCAATTTGCCTGTGACATCTGCTCTGTTGAATGGACTGTATCCTGGTCTTAATGACTGAACCATGTTAATGAAGCGGGGGTTCTCAATCATACAGAAATGAAAATTTGTTGCATAAACAAACTGGGCAATTTTTTTTATCGATTACTTCTTTTTGTAATTTGCTGGTTCTTATCACAAATTTATCTATAGTTGTTTCTGGATGGAGATTTTTTTCTTCTTCTTGCTACTGTGGCTTTGTGATATACGTGATGTGACTGAAACATCATCATTGGCAGATAACTCTGAAGCTATAGAAAATGATGGTGATCTTGAAGATGAATAGTCTTCAGAATCCTGTATGCTGAGGATGGATTCTCCTAAACAAAATAAGTCAATGCAGTTATTTAATTATTATTACCATACTGCTCATTTAGTATTACTCATTGCATTCATTGACACTCAGTACTAATTTAAAGGTGCAATTGTAAAAGGAACATCTGCCTATTTCAGCTATTTATTTTTTTATCACAACTGCATCTAAAATAATAGTACCATAGAGTAACAACTATATTTTTTTTGCTCAAACATGAGAATTCAAGAATAGTCCAGAAGGAAGACAGGCATTCCTTAAGAAAGAAGTATGAAATAAAAAAGTTTACCAACCTGAAGATCCTGCATGTTCAGACATGTTCCTTTCATCATCTTCAATGAAGCTTCCCCCTCATAAGGAACATTTCTCATGATGTTGTTCATTTGGGAAACCAGGCCTGTTTGCATTTTGCACACATGCCTGTCTTACCCACAGGTAGAGGAACTTCATTAAAATATTCCCAAACTGGATCTGTTTTATGGCCTGCTGCCATTGTATTTTTCCTTCTAGTGAGAGAATGATATGGTAGATCTCAAATCAATGAAGGCTACGCTCAGAAAGACCTCAAGACTCCTGGAATATGCTGCTCAAACAGTTTCACTTTTGTTTCTACTGCCTGTCCCTTCCTTCTTGCATTTATCTCCAGACTTCTTCTTCTTGTCCAGGTCTATTCCACCCCCAATGATTTTCTATTCACTGAACTTTTTGAAACTTTGCACTTTTAGAGCGAGGCAAGGGATTGGCTCCGTATACACAAATTTGCAGAGGGACAATAGAGTTGAGGTCTCTTATTTCTCACCTCTATATATTATTTATTTAAAAACATTTTTGCTGTTAACAAGCATGTTATCTCCGGAGACACAAATCCACAGTTTGAGAACTGCAAAATTAAGCATCTCTGATGGTATCTTCTAGAGTCTGAGAACCGAGTCCCATTGGCCAGATAGAAAGATTAACCTAAATAATCTATACAGAAGCCCCTGAAACCCCATAAGATTGGGTCTCTAATCCATGAACTATAACTCATTTACAAAACTTTTCTTAAACATTACATGAATATATTGTCTCATACTATAGAATTAGAATGTATAATTCCTATTTCATGATGAGATATCTTAGAGCCATAATGTATCTTAATTAAAAATATCTTTGGATAGGTTTTTTCCTCAAAAACCATTTTATCAAAAAAAATCCGATTTAGATTTTAAAAAATCCATTAAAAATTATTGATTTTTATCCATCCTGATTTAAATAAAACTCTTTGAAATTGGGGCTAGGAGTCTTTCTTGTTGTTTTAGTGCCCTTAATGAAAGCTAACAGGGTCGAACGCGTTTTTCATGTAGAAAAGATTGTAAAAGGGGTTGGTTGTATTTTTAGGAAGACATACAGGGCCTGGTTCTGAGGTGACACACATTCCTTGTTACACTATTGAATTCAGCAGAAATCATGGAATAAAAAGTCAACACATAATTTGGCTCCGATTCCATGTTTTGGAATCTCGGAATTTCCTGTGTTCTAGAAAACGAAGACTTGTAGAACTCCTTGAGTTTATTTTCCATAAATTGTAGAGAAACTTCAAACAGCAGTGTCAAAAAGGGTTAAAATTTTTAATAGGCCCTCAAATTCATTTCAGTAACATTGGGTAATACCCCAGTCTACCTGTATTCCAATCCCTATTATTAAGAATGCGCGTAGTCTTTTCCTCTATATATACACGTAAATAAACAACCTGTGAAAATACAAAGCTGAAGTTTCTGTGCACAAATGTTGCCACAGAGTATAAGCTGCATTTTAATATAGTTGCGGTATATGCCTACGTATATAGTCTGTTTCAGTGCGAATAATGATTCTATTTTTAATATTGCAGGACTATACTTTGACAATGTACTTTCAGCAAGCATGGAGGGATAAGAGGCTGTCCTATAATGTAATACCTTTAAATCTTACGCTGGACAATAGAGTAGCTGATCAGCTTTGGGTTCCTGATACCTACTTCTTGAATGACAAGAAATCATTTGTACATGGGGTCACTGTGAAGAACAGAATGATTCGCTTGCATCCAGATGGAACAGTCCTCTATGGTCTCAGGTCAGTGTCATCCATTTTTAACTACATTTTTAAATCAGTTTCAAACTGAAAAGTACTGTATATAAATCTTCACTACTCGTCTGTCTCAACAGCTGGCATATTGCAGACAACGTCGTCTTAAATGTTTTAATAACAGATAAGACTATAAAAACCTTTTTGGATAAACTTTGAGGATTAAGTGTTGTTTTTAATAACATTCTAAGATGTTTGTTTTAATAACATATGAAGATATAGAAGCTTTTTTGAATAAACTTTCTGGATTAAGTGTCCTTTTCAGGAGTGCTTCCGTAAAGGATTTGAAATAGCAAGTATCAAGTGGAGGTTAGGGGTGAAAAAGAAGGTGGGTGCAACTGGTACATTCACTATTTTAAAAAGTCAGATGCTCCATTTTATAAATCATTTTTGGGATGAGCTGCTCAGAATGGGCTGCACTTTCTTTTGATGGCAGAGAATTTTCTCCATTTTCCTGAGGTGCAGCTGGAGTTGAAATGTTTCTTCTGTGTCTTTTATGTTGTTAGATGTGATATTAGGTGGTTATGCTGCTCGGTGGTGTCATGGTAAAACAATGGAACAGCCTAACTGTACCATAGGAAAGCTCAACAATACTTTTTTGTTGAAAACAGTTCCTGAAAATGGCAATTTAAAACTACCAAGCTGGTAATGACCTGAAATGATTGGAGTGTTCCTGCATTACAGTGTGACAAACTTCCTACTCAGATCTCTCAGATGTTGCCCTGCCCTCAGCATGTACTGAACTAAAAACAGATGGAGCTTAACTTTGTTTCTACAAGTGTCTTGGGTTCTTGTTCTGAATCTTTTTTTCCCTTAGCCTGGAGTGTTAGTGATGAAAAGTAGTTACTATATAAGGGGTATTCAGTCCTGTGTGAAATAAGTTCATATGTCCACATCACAAATGCCTCTAATTATTGGTGCTCTTGTTATCAGTCTCAGCAAATACATCCAGGACAATCGATCTGGAGATTCAATTACCCGCTCGTGGTGGCCTCCCAGATATTGCTTTCGAAGCACATTGGACAAAGTGGGGACATGTATAATCTGTGTTGTCTTTTCTGTACTTTGTTGATAAATGAAAGACTTCAGTCTTAATTACTGTGAATCTGTCTCTGTTTAATTAATGGAAACAAACAAACAATAAACCCTACCACCAACAAAAAGCCTCTTTGGATCTGGATCCAAGAAGGGAAAGGAATCAGTATAGACAGCTATCATGTAAGTATGTCAGTTTTGCTGACATACTTACAAGTGATATGGGTGGTTTGTGGTTGTTGCTTTTTGAACATTGTAGTTATCATCCATCCTTGTATTGTGCAACAAAATTTAAATTGCTCTTGGCACTCATTACTGCAATGAAGATCAGGTATCCAATTCCTTTGTTTTCCTATGAGTGATGTCATGTTCGGTCTGGGCACCTTTGACTGCAGCAGGTCAGAATGAGTGGTTGTGATTAACAATATTTATTATTTATGTACTATATGCTGATCTGCACAATGTGCCACACTACCCCATACTTGCCCCAAACACAGGATGGGGTGTGTTCATTGTAACAGCAATGCCTCAAGGAACAGACTGAATCTTCAGGAATTTGGGAGGTTGAGAGGGAAGTGCATGTTACGCAAATTGGAGGCTGCTTCAGATGCCTTTGGTGGCTTGAAAGAAGGATGGGGGAAAGCCAAGATGACACAGCATGATGTGAAGTAGCCAAGGCTGGAAAGCCTCTTATGTGTTTGTTTAATGAGGACTAAAAACACACCCTTTTCAGAGACTAATACATGGATTCCCAAAAGAGAGCAAAGGGATGAGGATGGAACTGAGGCCTAGAGAAGCAGGATATGAGATAAAAAGGAAAGGGAAGCAGAGACAAGCAGAAGCTGGACTGGTGGTTGGATGGCAGCCTGTCAGAGTTCAGGGAACAAGCAAAGTCCTTTGCTTCCTTTGCTTCGAGTGCTGCAGAGGCAATGCACTCAGCCACTGGCTCAAACATGGCTTGTATTAACCATTTCAGGCTGACTGAAAGAGCAGCAAGAATAGGTTCCAGAGGGAAGGTCAATGCAATGCTTGGTTATGAGTGACTGAGAGTAACTGGGCAAAATAAGAGGATTGGAGGAAATGCCTCTTACCCATAAAAATAAAGGATGGAGAGAAGAAAAATCAGGATAGAGAGAGAAATGCAAGTGAGGGCTGGAGAAACACTGGCTGAAATAAGAGCATGGGGGAGTCGATAAATCTACAAAGTAAATGCAGGATAAGGAATACATAAAAGAAAAATTAAATAAAAGTTCAATGAATGTGTATAGCTTTCCAAGAGGGTGTGAGGTGGTGGGGGAAAAGAGTAAGTATATTGATGCTTTGGAGGAGTGCTCGAACTTAGAACTGATTGACGGTGAATTTCCATTTGTTGTCAGCTTATAGCTATCATGACTAGGTGTGTGCAACTAACTCATTTGTTCTGTATAGATATGCTGCTGAAAAAAAAGTGATGTGTACCTGTTTGTTTTTACTGTTTACTCTGAACTTGAGTGTAAGCAGAAATAGCTTGCCACTTGAATATAGGCAAAGTAGCTCTACATCTGCTTAAAAGTATCAACTGTAAGTATCCTGGTCTGAAAAATATTGGGGGCATTTTTGTTCCTTTGTTGTTTTTCTTTTTTTGTGCATACACTGATATTAGGCATGCAAGTGCCTTTTGAAATGTGGCTTTTAGTATAAAACTTGTTAAATCAGTGAGTTGGCTCAGCAAATATATCTGATCTCCAGATCTCTCTGTGCATTGCTGTTCTTGAAAGTAACTCTGTTGGACCTGAGAAGAGTTTAAAGATTTCCCCCTGAAAATCAAGGCATTTAGTTAGATGGTTTTAAGAGTCTAACTTTAGAGGCCCAAGTTTTGAAAATTTTGGCTTCACTGATTTTCCCAAAGCCATATAATTAGTGAGTAACAGAGCCGGGATTAGGATCCAACTCTTTTTGGCTCCCAAGCTCCATTCTCAGTTCACTACATGTCACTGCCTCTTGTACTATAGTTTCAAAGTAAAGATTAGTATTTTACAGATAAAGAATCATTATTCTAGCTACCACAAAGTGATCCCAACTAGATGTGTGTGTCGATAACAAAAGTGTGACCTGCATGAAATTATACTTTCTCTTTGGGATGATCATATAATTTGCATTTGTAACTGCAATGGCATATCATTTCTAACGCAACATGAAATTGGTGAGGCAGTTCCACGAAAACTGCAAAATTCAGTCCTGTTTTTGTGCTGACAGAAATCAAAGCAATGTATTTCACAGCTGGAACTTTAATGCAGATCAAGTATTGCCTTGTGAACTCTAGAGGCATAATTTGTCATGGGTAAATGCAGGGAATTTAATTGATATTATGTTGTCTGATATTCAGGTTCAGTTATGCCACCCAAAAGTCTCTAAATGCTGGCACATTATGGTTAGTTAGTAATATCCCAGTTGTGTGTTGTGCATGAGAACAAACTAAGATTATGCTTTGGAACCATGGTGGGTGTTGTGTTACTAGACAGTAGGGGTTTTTTTGTTGTTTTGGTGCATTGTTGTTGCATTTTTTTGATGTTTGGGCGTGTTCTAAAATCAGAGGGGTTTTTGGTTCTTGGAAATAAACGCCATCAAAAACAAAAAAATACAAGGAGGATAAAACATCTTGCACAGCAACAGTGAAAAATCTGGTAAATTTATGTAGTCCCCAATAAAAAACACACTCAGTATTTAATATTCTAGGGTAGCAAAACTATAATTAAGACTGTACCACAGTTTTCAGTTTAACAGGATTCTTAAACCTTTATATCTATATCTATAGATAGATAT
The DNA here is from genome assembly GCF_007399415.2 of Gopherus evgoodei. Lineage (NCBI taxonomy): Eukaryota > Metazoa > Chordata > Testudines > Testudinidae > Gopherus > Gopherus evgoodei. Next base: position 24,555,524 of record NC_044329.1, on the reverse strand, counting down.
AGATACATAATAAATATAAGCTAAACTAAACAAGATTTTACTTTTTCAAAGTTTCTGAATTTTTCATGGCTTTTTCTGAAAAGCACCTTATTTTTGACGAAAACTTAAAAAAAATTCTTTGAAAATGAACGTTTCCTGAACAACCTTTTTTGTTTAAAAAAAAAAAATGAAAATTTGACCAACTCTAATAATATATCTAATTCTTCTGTCACACCAGCTTCATGTTAGCGTAATTCTGTTCCCTTGGGTGGAGTTCGTTTTCAGTTTCATTGGGACTAGAATAAAATCAGGTCTCTTGTACTTGTTAGTGTGATCAACAGTATTTGGTTGCAGAGCAGAGCCCAGAGCTGGAGTGCGGAGCAGCTCTGGAGCAATGGAGCTGCAGGTTTTTCCCTGGAGCTGGAGCGGAACTGGCGCACAGCTCCAAAGCTCTGTTTTGTTTATCTTTACTTGTAAACTTAGGCCCAGATTGTTAAAGGTATTTAGGCCTTCATAGATTCTAAGTGCGGAAGGGACCACTGTTGTCATCTAGTCTGATCTCCTGTATAGAATTTCCCCAAAATAATTCCTAGAGCAGATCTTTTAGAAAAACATTGAATCTTGATTTAAAAATTCTCAGGGATGGAAAATCCACCACGGCCCTTAATACATTGTTCCAATGGTTAATTACTCTCACCTGTAATAAAATTGTGTGTCTTATTTCCAGTCTAAATTTGTCTAGCTTAAACTTCCAGCCATTGGATTATGTTATACCTTTCTCTGATAGATTGAAGAGCCCATTAGGAAATATTTGTTCTGCATGCAGATACTTATAAACTAGGGGTGGGCAAACTACGCCCCATGAGCCGTTTTAAGCTGGCCCGCAAGCTCCTCCTGGGGAGGGGGGTCTGGGGCTAGCCCTGCTCCGGTGCTCGAGCTAAGGCACAGGGTATGGGGCCGCACCATACAGCTCCTAGAAGCCATGGCATGGCCCCTCTCTGGCCCTTCAGCTGGGGCATCATAGCCCCGCACTCCAATGGCCCCTCTCCAATGGTCCCCTCCAGTGTTCCAATGCGAGCTGCTGGGGTGATGCCTGTGGATGGGGCAGCATGCAGAGCTGCCTGGTCATGTCTCTGCTTAGGAGCCTCTTCTGGGAGCCGCTTGAGGTAAGCACCCGCTCGAAGCCTGTACCCTGGAGCCTTTCCCCACTCCCTGCCCCAGCCCCGATCCCCCTCCCACCCTCCTGCACCCCAAACTTCTCATCCCCAGCCCTACTCCAGAGCCTGCAACCTCCAGCCGGAGCCCTAACCCCCACCCTCCCAGCACTCTGCTTCCCCACCCCAGCCCGGAGCCCTCTCCCACACTCTGAACTCTTTATTTCTGGCCCCACCCCAAAGTCCTCGCCCCCTCTTGCACCCCAGCCTCAATTTTGTGAGCATTCATGGCCCGCCATACAATTTCTATTCCCAGATGTGACCCTCGGGCCAAAAGGTTTACCCACTCGTATTATAAACTGTAATGAAGGCACCTATTAACCGTCTCTTTGTTAAACTAAATAGGTTGAATTCCTTGAGTCTTTACTATAAGGCATGTTTTCTAATCCTTTAATTGCTCTCCTGGCTTTTCTCTAAACTATTTCCAATTTATCAACGTTCTTGAATTGTGGACATTAGAACTGGACAGAATATTCCAGCAGCAGTTGCACCCGTGTCAAACACAGAGATGAAATAACCTCCCTACTCCTACTCAAGACACTCCTGTTTATGCATCCCAGGATTGCATCAGTTCTTTTGGCCACAGCATCAGACTGGAACCTTTATATTCAGCTGGTTATCCACCATAGAATCATAGGGCTAGAAGATACTGCCAAGATGCAGGATTTGTTGTTTCTAAACAATCCAAGAGAGATGGCTATTCAGACTCCTTTTGAAAACCTCTAGTGAAGAAGCTTCCACAACCTCCCAAGGCAATCTGTTCCATTGTCCGACTGTTCTTACAGTTAGGAAGATTTTTTTCCCTGAGATTTAATCTAACTCTGCTATGCTGTAGTATGCCATTGCTCTTGTCCTGCCTTCTGTAGCAAAAGAGAATATCTTTTCTCCATCTTTTTTATGGCAGCCTTTCAAGTATTTGAAGACCACTATCATATCCCCTCTTAATCCCTTCTTTTCCAAACTAAACATATACAGTTCCCTCAGTTTTTGCTCATGGCTTGCATTCCATCCCTTTGATCATTTTTGTCACTCGCCTCTGGATTCATTCAAGTTCCTCTACATCAGTGGTCACCAACCGGTCAATCGCAATCTCTGGCAGTGCAGTGTGGCTGCAGCTAAGGCAGACTCCTTGCCTACCCCGGCCCCATGCTGCTCCTGGAAGGTCTCCCTCTGCACTCTGCTCCTGCCTGCAAGTACTTCCCCCACATCTCCCATTGGCTGAGAGAGCTGTGGGGGCGGTGCTTGCATAGAGGGGCAGTGCCTGGAACCATGTGCGCCCCGCCATTCCCCAGGACCACATGGATGTGTTGGCCCTTTCTGGGAGCAGTGTGGGACACAGGTAGGCAGAGAGCCTGCCTTAGCCTCGCTGCACCCACCACCGACTGGGAGCCGCTGGAGATAAGTGCTGCCCGGTGACAGGCCACACCCCATCCCTGAGCCCCCACTCAGAGCCAGCACCCTGTACCCCCTCCTGCACCCCAACCCCATGTCCCAGCCCTGACCCCGTCCCAGAGCCAGCACCCTGTATCCCCTCCTACACCCCAACACTCTGCCCCAGGCCTGACCCTCCTTCCAGAGCTAGCACCCCTACCTCCTCCTACAGCCCAACCCACTGCCCCAGCCCTGACCCCCTCCCACAGCCAGCATCCTATAACCCCCCCCTCCTGCACCCAAACACTCTGTCCCATCCCGAAGGTCCCTCCTGCACCCAAATTCCCTCCTAGAGCTTGCACCCCTCACCCCCTCCTGCACCTCAACCTCATATCCTAGGCTCAGCTCAGACCCCTGCCCCACTGCAAACCCCTCCCAAACCCCAGCCTCCTGCCCCAGCCTGGTGAAAGTGAGTGAGGGTGAAGAAGAGTGCGCGACGGAGATTGAGGGGAATGGAGTGAGCAGGTCAGGGTTTTAGGGAAGGGGTGGGGTAGATCCTCGGCTGCCCTTAGATTAAAAAAGTGATCTTGGGCCTAAAAAGGTTGGAGACCACTGCTTTACATCCTTTCTATACTTCAGTAACTAATATTGGACACAGTACTCCAGCTGAAGCCTAACCAGCACCAAGTAAAGTGGTACTATCACCTCCCGTGCCTTGCATGCAATGCTTCTGTTAATGCAACCTAAAATTGCATTTGTGTCACTTGCAACAGTGTCACATTGCTGACTCATGTTGAGGTTGTGATCCACCACAACTCCCAGATCCTTCTCAGCAGTGCTGCTGCCAAGCCTGTTTTCCCTCATTATGTATCTGTGCATTCGTCTTTTCTTTCTTAAGTGTAGCATCTTACATTTGTCTTTGTTGAATTTCATTTTGTTGTCTGTAGACCAGTTCCGCAGTGTTTCAAGATCCCTCTGAATTTTAGCTCTATCCTCCAAAGTATTGGCAACCCTCCCAGCTTTGTGTCATCTGCAAACTTGATCAATATGCTCTCTATACCTACATCCAGGTTGTTAATAAAGATGTTAAACAACACCGGACCCAGAACAGATCCCTGTGGATCTACATTAGAGAACTCCTTCCAATCTGCTGACATTCCATACTCCTTTGTTTATGGTTGTTTAACCAATTATAGATCCACTTAATGGTAATTCTGTAGCGCCCACATTTCTCCAGCCTACTTATCAGAATGCCATGTCGGACTGTGTCAAAAGCCTAGTTTTTCACCATGACTCCCAAACGTTTTTCAGAGTCACTGCTTCCCAGGATAGACTCCTCCATCCTGTAAGTATGGCATCCATTCTTTGTTGTCAGATGTATATACATTTAGCTGTATTAAAATGCATATTGTTGCTTGAGCCCAACTTATCAAGCAATCAAGATTGCTCTCAATCAGCGACCTGTCCTCTTAATTATTTACCAGTCCCCCAATTTTTGTATCCTCGGCAAACTATCGGTGATGATTTTATGTTTTCTTCCTGGTCATCAGTAAAGATCCTAAATAACATAGGGCCAAGAACTGATCTGTGGGACCCCACTGGAAACAGAGCTGCTCAATGACAATTTCCCATTCACAGTTACATTTTGCAGCTCTCAGCATTGCAATACTAATCTGAGTAGCCTAAATCTAATTTTCAAAATGGATTTAGGCACTTAGGAGGATTTAGGCATTGGGCATTTAGACTCTTAAGTGCCTAAATGCCTTTTGAAAATGAGACGTAGGTTCCTAAATTAGTTAGGTGTTGCGTTGTTGAGCACAGCAAGACCTAAATACATACCTTTAAGGATCTGGGCTCTAAAGCTGATATACAGTTTAATCAGACGGAACATTACCAATACTTGGCATTTCTGTAGCACCAGTTAGTGGATAATCTCCAAGAACTTAATTGTTCTTATTGAATGAAGCCACGTGATACCCGTATTGGTAGGGAATTAATACAGAAAATAGACAGCACTTTGAACTTGCTGTCTCTCACAAAATTCTGTGTGGTTAGCAATGTCAGTTATTTTAACAATATGGTACCCAAAATGCACTAGGAATATTGGACAGTAATTATTCTTGGACAAACTCTGCAAACTGCATGCAGCCCAGAATGAAAAATGGTGTGGAGATGCCCTTCGTCGTTGGAGCTAGGGGAAAAGTTCTGCCTCTGAGCAGTTCTCTGGTATCCAGTGGGAGCATACCCATTGCTACCTCCTTCCAAGGTGCTTCTTGCTACTCTTTGTGTTCCTGAGCTAGTATGGAGGGAATGGGGACAGCTCATGGCCACTCCCTCCCTTCCTCCCTGCCACCTTTGGGGCAAACTGCACCCCTAAGTGTGAATGAAGGCAGTGGTCCCAGTGTGTGCACCTTCCTCCCTATCACAAGTGCAGGAGCTGCACTTGTGGCTGGCCCCCATGCAGCTATGCAAAGGGGAGATGAAGGGGAGAATGCTCAGATATGGTTCCAGATGGAAATAGAAAAGATTAAGAGAAAGAGAGGTCTAGCTTTCTGTCAGTGGATGAACCATACAGAGTCCATATTGCCTTCCAATGTAGTAGTCGGCTTAGAGCCTCCAGCCCTTGGAAGACTGCCAGATCAAAGTAATCAGTTCTAATAATAGAGCAATGCTTAGGCCCACTCATATGAAACAGGGACCTAATCATGTACTTCTTAATGGAGGAGGGAGAACCCCTCCCATTTCAGTCAGTGAATCCAAGTAAAGGCTCTGAGATACAGGAAACATAACCCTCTTCTTCCTGCTAATAAGAAAAAAACAATAAAAATAATAAGAGACAAAGGTAGCTGGCAATATTTTTTATTACTGTTTTCTAACACCTGTGATGTGTTAAGGTCAAGAAGAAAATATAAACGTGTAAGGTGTTCACAGACACAGTTCTTTTTAGTTAGGAGTCTTTTTTAAATCAATTAAAATGTATGAATTGATTTGCATATACCAGATATTTGGAGGAATACAATAGCTTATAGAATTGCTAACCATTGTGCTGTATGTTTCAAATATGCTTTATGTTAAGCTTGTCTCTTCTAAATGTCCGTGAGGTAAGGACACTTTTCAAAGACCATAAATCTTAGATGATAGAACTGTATTTCTATATTTCTCTCTCTCCCCAACCCCCCCACCCCACCCTTGCAGAGTGAACACAGGGACTGCTGCTCCCCGAGGTGCAGTGTATTCTAAAGGAGGCAGGGAGGAATGGGATGGGGAGGGGCTGTGAGCTGCCCTCCTCCCATTCTTCACAGCCATACAGGCATTTCAAATGTTCATAATTACTCTCAGGTAAACCTAGTGTATATTACTAGAAACTCCACTATTAAAACATCTGCGTTTTTGTTAATGATTATTATTATATTTTTCCCCAGGTAAAGTGTACAGACTTTTCCCCCCACAAGCAGGGCCGGATTAACTCTCCTGTGGGCCTGGGTCTATTAGATTTTGTGGGGTCCCTGTATACAAGTCTTCTTCCTGGGAGGGAGTTTGGTGCAGGAGGGGACTGGGGCAGGGGATTGGGGTGCAGGAGAGGGTGCAGGGTCTGGGAGGGCATTTGGGTGCAGGATGGGATTCTGACCTGGGGCAGGCGGTTGGGGTGCAGGAGGAGGTGCGAGGTGGCTCCCAGCTACCTGCTATAGCCCCACACTGCTCCCAGAAGCAGCTGGCTCCTAGCATGACTCTTCAGCCTCTCAGGGAGGGGGACAGCATGTCTCCGTGCGCTGTCTGCACCCACAAGCACCATCCCTGTAGCTCCCATTGGCAGGTTTCCGGGTTAGGATTAGGGACCCGCCTTCCCCCCCGCCAGGGGCTGCAGAGACTTGCTACCAGCCAGCCACTTCCAGGAGTGGCGTGGAGCCACAGCATGCAGGCAGCCTGCCTGAGTTCCCCACTGTGCCTCGAGACTTTTAGTAGCCCGGAGTTGGAGATCGCTGCCTGTGATTTATTTCTGCAGGCCCCCTAGGCTGCAGCCCCTAAAGCCCCTGCTTTAATTCGGCCCTGCCCACAAGACTCATTTGACATCCTGGTTACTCACGGGTTCTGTTCATTGTAATCCAGAATATGATAAGACAGTCAGTGCTCAGCCATGTTGGTCCCAGGCTATTAGAGAAACAAGGTTGGTGAGGTAATATGTTTTACTGGACCAACTTCTGTTGATGAGAGAGACCAGCCTTTGAGCTTACACAGAGCTCTTCTGAAGACCTGAAAAAGAGCTCTGTGTAAGCTCGAAAGCTTGCCTCTCTCACCAACAGAAGTTCGTCTAATAAAAGATATTACCTCACCCAAATTGTGTCTCGAAGTTTTTTAACTGTCATTTTTTAAATAAAACATAATGGAAGAAAGGCTATCTGAAGAAAACAAAAAGCAAATGACATTACAATATCATGTTGGTGCAGACGAAAATAGAGTCTGTTTCCTAAACAATCAAGGTCAGAGGAGGAAAGAAAAAGTTAGCTTTGAAAGAGTTTTTTTTCATTAGTGTTTGTAAAGTTTTAGAAGGATGATGCTTTTGTGCATAATGAAAATTTAGATGGATGTCAGAAAGTGTTGAGGCTGAAATAAATGGAATGTGGTCTGGGGATACTTTTTTTTTGTGATTTTAAAAGTAGTCTCAATAGACAGAATTCCCCATCCCCCTTTTTTTAACTGGTTGTCACTGCTGGGTTTGCATGGTCCATCTGGCAAGAAAAATCTCCTCTGCTGCCAAATATACCAAGTACTGCATGTCCTGCTGTTTTATTGATTTGCGGGGACATCAATTGAGCATGGTGACAAGGGAGCTGGAGTGCAAAACCATCCATGAAACAATTAGCAATCAATTGATGTAGTGGTTTTAAACAGATTGTGAGTTGAACTTGGTACAAAGAGCTCAATTGTGTGCTGTAGATATGAAAATTAATGTAATGATTATATTGAAGCAAACATTCAGTCAATAAAAATGGCATATCTTTTAATTTATTTAAACTTAGCCAAAGCCAAGTTACACAATATATGTAATTACAAATGTACTGCTTTGTCAAGGTTTCCATACATTAAAATATTTTCCATATATGATACCAGTAACAGAAACAGCAGTAGGGTCAAAAGAGTTTCTTACTTCATACAAAAAAATTGGGTAAGTATCCTTCTGCCTGACTCTTGCCCTCAGAACTTTACTGAAATGCATCTTGTATCTCAGCAGATTTAGCAATCGTTGCTGGGCTAATGGGTATCTTAAAATCTTGTGTGTTCCAGGAATTCTACATGGCTGGAGGGGTCCATACCCTTCTGTGAAGTTTGGCTGGGTCAGAATGTTTTGCTGTTTTGTAGCCGTGGTGTTTGTGAATGACTGAATGATCAGCGTGCCCAGAGACTGTGAAGGGCGCACATTTATAAATTTTTAAAAAAGAAAAGGTGCAACATCAATCTTCCTTGGCCAAGGCTTTTTTAGCAAGAGGAGTAAAATGAAGTAGGTTCCCATAGTTTTGTCAGAATTGAAGAGAATTCTCCTCTCAGAATTTTATATGCAAAGACCTAACTTACTTTACTTGTAAAGATCCAGTTGTGAATTTCCAGGAAAACCAAAAATGATTGCTAATTATTGGATTATTAGAACTTTGTCAAGCTTAATTGAAGTTTTACAGCTGCTATTCAGGTGCAGAATTATGAGAGAGAGTAATCTGCCTTGCATTTATTTCTTGCTACTAATATTTAGTTACATGAATTGAAGTTATTTCTACTTTCTAGACTTTGCTTCCTTTTCCACAACTCCTGATCTCCTCTTTTAGGTTAATAATTCAAATATTTTTTGCTGTATAATCAACTTCTTCAGCAATTTAACTTCTCATGTGCAGCTCATTATCTGCAAAATCTAACAAAATAAAAAGTAGCCCATTCATGAATGCCTGTTAAACCCTCAGAGGGAAGTCTTAATTCAGAAATGGCTAATTCAGATTGTTCAAATCAGACGTTATTGGAAAAAAAACGATTTGGTCTTCATATTTTAACAACAATAATGGCCTCAGCAGCAGCAGGAAAAACAACTGTAAAAAGTGCGGCAATAAACATAGTCTGTTGAAAATAGCTTTCTGCCTCTCAGCTGGAGATTTTTATTCAATACTTTATCAGTGCTGCTGATGAGAATTAATATTATGTTATCAGTCCGTATTTTGAACTTCAAATTGCCCAAAACTGCTCTGGTAGAGACAAGATAAATCTTAAATACACACCCCATTTTTGCACCTCTGAAATATACTCAAAACATCTGATCAAACATTTTTTATTGCAATTTTTTGGTTTTTGAGGGGGTGGTGGAGGATAAATATAGGGAGGTATGTTGTTTGAATATTAATTTCAAAGACATAAAATTTAAAGATATTTAATGTTGATCAGTGAAAAAGTTTATAAACAGTGATATGTAGGTTGGGGCTATTTTAAACATTTTATTTTATTACTTGACGAACACTCAAAAAGCATTTATTCACGTTAAAAAATTATTGATTAAACACAAGATAGAATAGGAATTTAAGACAGGCATTTATATTGAAACTGTGTTTGAGTGATTATGCAAAACAAACTTGGTCAAAACCTTTAAAGCCTTTCTCCTTTTCCAGGCAAATATCACTCTCTCTTGGTTTTAGAACAGCTTTTCTTTGATGAAAAGGAAAGAGTTAATTTTATTCTCAGTCCCGATGTGAGATGGAATTTACTTATCCTATTCTTAACAAACAGACACACACAAGTTGGAGGAGAGACTGGTTAGAAAAGATGGGTGAAATACAGATTTTGCTGATGTTTTTGGAACACTGGACCATTAGTTAGTTACAAGTGAATGCTTTTGGCTGGCAAGATGACCATGACATCTGCTGCTTGGATCCTGGTTTATGATCTGGTCAGGGATGTAATTTGATTGGATCTTTTCTTAGACAAGGCAGGCTTGGATGAATACAGCATAATTGACTTCAGGATTCAATGAAAAGCCAAGGGAGTGAGTGATAAGGTAGAAGGAAAGAGGGGGAGAGAGGAGGGAACAGGAAGGGAAAACGATGCAGGATCTTAAGTGCTTCTACAGTGCTGGCAATTAGGTATCCCTACTGATAGGGTGAGGATTGGATGGCATGATAGTGGGATGATTTTCAGCACTCAGAGATGAAAACAAAGCTCTTTGAACAAGATTAAAGCCACCCAGCCCTCCGCTCAAGACAAAAGTCCTTTAGATATCTTAAGATGAAACAAGATGAATTGTAGTGCTGGAAGTTCAGGGGATAAGCTGAATCCATCCCAGAGTAAGGAATGAAACACAAGTTTCTTGATTCCCAGCCAAGTGCTTGATACAAGTAGTTGTAGCTTTCCTATTAATTAAGCAAGATGTCATCATACTTGCAGATTGTATGGGTCAGATCCCGCTCTCCTTACTCATCAAGGAATTCCATTGAAGCTTCTGATTGATGAACAATAAAGCCAGTCGTCTTATTTCTATTAATCAATGAACTGGAGGCCAGGAGACCAGAGTCTCTTGTGTGACATTAGGCAAATCAAGAAACCCCTCCATCTGAGTTGTTCAATCCGTAAAATTGGAATAGTATATTTCCCTGCCTCACAGGGGTGTTGTGAGGATTAATTAAGTGTTTTGTAAAGTGCTTTGGTCCCATAAAATGCTACATATGTGCCAAGCATTATTATGAAGAATTACAAAATGACAACCTTCATGTGCACCTCGGGATGGCTGTTTTATGGCTGTAAACTGTTTTACTCTCCTCACAGACATATTTCCCCACTCTACCCACATAAGAGCAAATTTACAAAAGGAGTCAATCTAGGCAAGGGGCTGGAATAAACAAAGGGTTATTGAGTGTGACAAATACTTCTAAGACTCACAGGTCTCTTTCCCCTGATGTATTTTACTGGATTTATTGTTGAAATCACTTCCATCAGGAGAAGGTAGGGGTGTACTCAAGCATTATACATCTCTCCCATCTGAAACAAGGCAGGTACATCTTTACTCTTCCAGGTCTTTTTCTAGGTCTTAAGTATGGGATAAGTATTCAAGAGGGGTCTCTTCTTTTTACTATATATGAAATGGCTGTGAAATCATAAGTATGTGAATAATTAATTAAATTAAGTGTAGTAAGGAAAAAGTGTAAAGTCACAGAAATCTCTACCATTAGGGTTCTGTTATAAAGTGTATTACATTGCAATGAAGAGAAAAAAGATCCAGAGTTTTATTGCCTAATGGAGAACCTCTTTATTAGCAAGAAGAACTCCATCAGCTGTGGGATCATGTAATAGGTAAAGTTGCTCTAAAGATATTAGATAGATTTCTTCCAAAAGAAAAGAGGTGATCAAATACATAATCTTAAATTGAGATTTACGTATCTGAGTATTTTACAATCAGCTCTATGAATAATTATTTGTCCAGATTCAACTTTCCACATTGTTTTGCCTTATTTTGTTAGAGATGTAACCAGGGTCTTTTATAGGCCTGGTCTACACTACGAGTTTATCTCGAATTTAGCAGCATTAAACCGAATTAACCCTGTAGCCGTCCAAACAACAAAGCCCTTTCTTTCGATATAAAAGGCTCTTAATATTGATATCTGTACTCCACCCCGACGAGGGGAGTAGTGCTGAAATCAATATTGCCATTTCGAATTAGGGTTAGTGTGGCCGCAATTCGACAGTATTGGCCTCCAGGAACTATTCCACAGTGCACCATTGTGACCGCTCTGGACAGCAGTCTGAACTCGGATGCACTGGCCAGGTAGACAGGAAAAGCCCCACGAACTTTTGAATTTCATTTCCTGTTTGCTCAGCGTGGAGCGCTAATCAGCACAGGTAACCATGCGGTCCCAGAATCAAAAAATAGCTCCAGCATGGACTGTATGGGAGATACTGAATCTGATCTCTGGATGGGGAGATGAATCTGTTCTATCAGAACTCCGTTCCAATAGACAAAATACCAAAACATTTGAAAAAATCTCCAAGGCTATGATGGACAGAGGCCACAACAGGGACTCCACATAGTGCTTAAAATTAAGGAGCTGAGACAAGCATACCAGAAAGCCAAAGAATGAAATGGACACTCACGGAGGGAGGGGCGACTGACGAGTGTAGCTATCCCACAGTTCCCGCCCTCTCCGAAAACCATTTGAATTCTTGGCTGAGCTCCCAAAGCCTGAAGGGTCAAAAACATTGTTGCGGGTGGTTCAGGGTATATGTCATCTGGCCCCCCCAGCCCCCGTGAAAACAAAGGGGAAAAAATCATTTCTTACCTTTTTTCAATGCCACCGTATGTCTACTGGATGCTGCTGGCAGACATGGTGCTGCAGCGCTACACAGCAGCATCCCCTTCCCTTCTCTTGCCACGGCAGATGGTACAGTAGGACTGATAGCCCTCATCGTCATCCCGTGAGTGCTCCTGGATGGCCTTAATGAGGTCGGCCGGCGGCGCCTTGGCAAAAATGGGAATGACTCCCAGGTCATTCTCTTCTTTAAGCTTTGTCTAATGGAGAGTCACTCCTGGCTGGAATATCATAGCAGCAGGAGGCTGCCCTTCTCTCCCCCCTTTGATCTCTGCTTGCAGAGGCAGTAAAGTCAGTGTTTCTTATTTATGCATTCTTTATTACTTCATCACACAAATGAGGGGATAACTGCCACGGTAGGAGCAGGAGGCATGGGTGAGGAGGGGTGGCAACAGGTGGGGTTCTGCAGGGGCACCCCCTAGAATGGCACGCAGCTCATGATTTCTGCGGGATGTCTGGGGCTCTGACCCAGAGCGCCATTTACCTCTCTGGTTCTTTAGTAGGCTTGCCTGATATTCTAGGCAAGACTGACTCTCCCTTAGACAAAACTTAAAGAAGAGAATGACCTGGGGAGTCATTCCTATTTTTGTCCATGGACCCCCAACCGACCTAACCGAGGCTGGCCAGGAGCACCTATGATAGCAGCAGATGGTACAGTGTGACTGGTAACCGTCATTATCAACTGGCAAAGCAGCAGACGGTACAGTATGGCTGGTAACCATCTTTGCTAACTTGCAAAAGGCAAGGAGATGCTGCTGTGTAGCGCTGCAGTACTGCGTCTGTTAGCAACATCCAGTAGACATACGGTGACAGTGAAAAAAGGCAGAACGGGCTCCGTGGTTGCCATGCTATGGCGTCTGCCCGGGCAATCCAGGGAAAAGGGCACAAAATGATTGTCTGCCGTTGCTTTCACGGAGGGAGGATTGACTGATGACATTTACCCAGAATCATCCGCGACACAGTTTTTGCCCCATCATGCATTGGGATCTCAACCCACAATTCCAATGGGCGGGGAAGACTGCGGGAACTATGGGATAGCTATGAGATAGCTACCCACAGTTCAATGCTCCGGAAATTGATGCTAGCCTCGGTACATGGACGCACACCGCTGAATTAATGTGCTTAGTGTGGCCAAGTGCACTCGACTTTATACAATCTGTTTTACAAAACCGGTTTCTGTAAAATCGGAATAATCCTGTAGTGTAGACATACTCATAGAAATGTAAAGAGATTCTGGGGAAAGAAGAACTATCCCAAAAAACGAAAAACCAAACCAAATATTTGTATGATTTAAAATAATATTAACTGTTATTCCCCCATTTCCATGAACTGTCTTTCATTCTCCCGTTCCTTTGTAATTCTAAGTTCTGTGTGGAACTGGATGTGCCAGAGTGCTCCTAGAGAGGTGTAACTAGAGCAATATTTCTCGCCTACCAATAAAATAGATAATAGTGGAAATCTTACAAAATATTCTGTTGTTTTGCTGTTTTCAGCTCAGTTTTGCAGTCCCAAGAGATTAAGATAAGCATCTGGAGTTGCAAATATTTTTGTCTTTTAATGTTCACCCACCACTAATCTCTAAGGCTATATATAATCAAGTGAATTATGCATATAGTAGGCATGTTCCCATCAAGTGGATTGAAGATGCTCATTCAAAAGTTCTTTAAAGGTACCACAAGGACTCCTCATTGATTTTGCTGATACAGGCTAACATAGCTACCACTCTGAATCCTTTCCCCTTTCTGTAAATCATGTCTGTGTCCTACAGGAATACATATACTTTGTGCCATCCTCTATCAGTGCTTTGTCTCTCTTAATTTCAGAATTATGTAGGACAATCCATGTTTCTAATGTTTTATAATATACCTGAGCAAGTAGAAGAGATTGAATAAAGAGGATGTTTGGGACACCAGATCTTTTTACTTTGCTGGAGAATGCCATCTGCATGAGCAGATGGGAAACATGTCACAGGGCTGGAGGGAAACTACAAGATCAAACCAGAAGGAAGGAACTACATGCAGATTTGTTTGTAGTATTACAGCAGAATGGATCCCAGTTGCTGGCATTACCTCCATGATCTGACCCAGACATTGGCCATTGAGAAGCTGCTGTTTTTGAAGCAGAAGAAATTCTGAGTGTTTGCTGTTGTAGAGCCTTACAGCATTCAATCTGTGATCCCTCTCAGTTTTGGGCAGGGGCCATAAGCACAAATGTTCAGATACCTCAGTTAACATTTTCACAAGAACTGTAAACTCAGTTTCAGCTTTGAAATGAGAGGGAGTGCAAAAGTGTGGGATCTTCTGTCATAAACAGATAGCTAAGGGTTAATGTCTCTTTCACCTATAAAGGGTTAACAAACAGTGACCTGCAAACACCTGACCAGAGGACCAATCAGGAGACAAAATACTTTCAAATCTCGTGGAGGGAAGCCTTTGTTTGTGGGTTTTGGGTTTGGCTTTGTTCTCTCTGGGTCCTGGACGGGACTAGAGGTGCAACCAGGTTTCTGCCAATCTCCCTGCTACAGTCTCTTATCTATTCAGAATTGTAAGTAAGAAAAGGCGGTCATAGTCTTTTAATTTTTTTTTTCATTTGCATATGTGTACTTGCTGGAAGTAGCTTAAATTGTGTTTCTGCTGGAGAAAGTTTCTTTCTATTGTTTATAGTTAAAAGACCCTGTAACTTTTTACCCTCTAAAGTGCAGAGATAAACCTTTTACTTTTTTCTTTCTTTTTTATTAAAAGTTTTGCTTTTAAGACCTGTTTGATTTTTTTTCTCCTAGTTAAGGTTCAAGGGAATTGGTGGGGAGAAGGGAAGGATAAATTTTCTCTTTGTGATAGATTCACGCAGTTTGAATCAGTACAGCCTCTGGGTGATGGGGAAGGTAACGCTCCTCTCGGTGTGGTGATTCAAGGAGTTGAATCAGGTGATCTCCTAGTGTTCCCAGGGCGGGAAGGAGCTGGAAGGGGGAAGGGAATGGTTTATTTCCCTTTGTTGTGAGACTCAAGGAATTTGGGTCTTGGTACCCCCAGGGAAGGTTTTTGGGGGAGACCAGAGTCTATCAGGCGCTCTACTCTAAGTCCTGATTGGTGGCAGCCTATCAGATCTAAGCTGGTAATTAAGCTTAGGGGAATTCATGCTAGTACCCATATTTTGGACGCTAAGGTCTAGAATTGGGAATTATACTTGACATCTTCTCAGCTAATTTCTCAATCAAGAGGTAGTTAATTTTTCTCCATCTTCAGTGGTGATACGTATTTCCTGAATGCACAACCGATGTTGCATTATTTATCTTTTTTATTGCAGTTAGAACAGACTTTAGAATGTACACACTACATCTCAATGAGGTACAAGTGCATGATGAACTGCGTTGACAGAGGAGTTCAGTATGCAAATATCATATGGAAAAAAAAAGCTGTGGCTGCTACGTACATTTTCCTTTGCTGACACAAGGTTCTCTCTTGAGACTGCTTTTTAAAAATCTCATATTTAACTTAAACATATAAATACAAATATTGACTTCGACAGTTCGTCTTGAAAAGTGAAATGCAGGTGAACTTTTAAGAGACTTTAAAATTTATGAAAAAGAACCTCTCATATTTTCTTCAGAGCTGTATATGGGGTTATAAAGTCAAATGGAGTTGCATGGTAAACACTCTGCACTGTTTAGAAAAATCTAGAGAAAAGATTTAGTTTGGGAGCTGCTGATAAGAGAACTGGCATATTTTGTTCTGGTGTAGAAGGTGTAAAATGCCAGTTCCCTTCATCTGGGGAAATGTTTATGGGAAATTCCTGTCAATAATTTGGAACAAGAAAAAAATATGTATATAAGGGCAGATTCTCTCCTGTGTCAGAGCTCTGCTATGCACAAGAAGTTGGGCGCTGAGGTGTCCTGAGACCTGTTTTAGCTTTCTGATTCTCAGGGCCAGCCGCAATGCTACCTACTGATAGGCAACTCAAAGTTCCACCTGTGGCTTGAGGTCCTTAGTGGACCCTACACCAGTGGAGGATAGGCATAGCAGAGCAGAAATCCTCCATGCTCTCTCCACACACACCTTTCTGGGAAGGGTGACAGCATGCCCAGTATCTTGAGTCAGCTTGCTCGCATTAGAAAAGAATGCTCTGTGCCAAGTGAATTCTCTGCTGGCTATTTGTGACTAGTTTCCATTTTTTCTGAGTGAAGCAAAGGGAGCAGCTCTGTTCAGAAAATCCAGTCCGGTTCCTTTGGGTTTGATTCACCTCTATAGATTGCATCCGTGTATGACAAAGGTGGGCAGGTACTCTGGGGGCTCTCTGAGGAGAGCCGGTTGTGGTATTGGCCATGACATTCCTGGGGGCTACATCATTAAACTCCAACCAGCAGATGGTGTTTTGTTGTGGTTTTATATGTGTGTGTGTGTGTGTGTGTGTGTATCGAGTTTTCTGTGCCAATTTCTACCCTTAAATAATAATAGAATGACATTCAGCTGTGCTACTAAGAGACAGATCTTCATTTCCTGACTACAGACATATTGCAAAGGTCAGGATTACCAAAAGTCAGACCAGGGGTTCTCAAACTTAATTGCACAGTGATCCTCTTCTGAGAACAATAATTAATACATGACCCCAAGAGGGGGGACCAAAGCCTGATCCCACCCAAACCCTGCCGCCCTGGGCAGCGGAGCCAAAGCCATAGCCTGAGCTCCACCACTCTGTGCAAAGCTGAAGCTAAAGGGTTTCAGACCCAAGCAGGAGGCCTGTAACCAGAGCCCTGCCACCCAGGGCTGACTCACTTCAGCTTTGGCCCTGGGGGCTCAGGCTTCAGCCTCAGGACCCCAGCAAGTCTGTCAGCTCTGGCAACCCCATGGAAACGGTGTTGCAACCCACTTTGGGGTCCCGACCTACTGTGCGAGAACTGCTGGATTAGGCACTTGCCACATGCTGCAGTGGCTCCTATTATATTATTAGGCAGTCAGTGTTTTGTACTTGGCATGTCTGAGTGTTCAGAATACGAAGGCATATATGGCTCTGTAAGTTGACTGGCAGATAATATGGCTGTACTAAGTTTCTTGTGCTTCATCAAGTTAAAATCCTGATGGAGAATAGAATACAAGAGATTTGTTTACCATACACTATGTACCATATAATATGCAGGTTACCCTGTTATCTCTGACCACAAAGCGGCATTGCTTTCTTCCAGTCATATGGAACCTGTTGTAGAAGTCTTGTGTCTGGTTGTTATATTATTTTTAAATGAAAAATTAATAAAACATTGAACTACTATATGCAAGTTAACCCACATTTATTGGGTTGTCTCTTTCCCTTCCTTGTGAACGTCCCTTCTATCCTTCCTTGTCTCAGAGGCCTGAGCTACATTAGAAAAGTCATACTGATTTAACTAAATCACTCTAAACCAGTGCAAACTCTTGCTTAAGTTGGTTTAGCTCAATTTGGTCATTTATTGACCCAAGTGAAATCAATTTAAACAAAGGTGAAACTGTTTTCTGGATGTCTACATTAGGGGCTTGTAGTGATTTAACTAGATCAATTAAATTCTGGTTGAATTAAATGGGTGCAACTTTTCTAGTATAGATAAGCCCTGAACTTCTAGCAAGTGCCCATTTCCCCTGCTGAGCTCCCTTCAGGCCACAACTTTATCCCATGCCCTACTCCATTCTGTTAGACCTGCATACACCAGCTCTACCCCAGTTTTGGGCAAATTCCTGATCCTAGTGAAGTCAGTGGCAAAACTCCTATTGATTTCAAGAGGGTTAAGCTTCCACCCATCTGGCCTCTCCCAATTTCCTCCCCTCTTGGCTTTGTCATCTTTTTTTCCCCATGCTACCTACTCTTCCTTGCTAGTAGAAAGCTGCTGTCCAGGCAATGCGTGCTGTGCCCACTGGCTACCTTTGCCTCATTCGTGCCCCAATCTGTTGCTGATAATGGCTACCTCTAGCTACAGGTGCCTTTTACTGTGGTAATCATAGGTAGTAATTCTAATGATAGATTTGATCAGCACAGGATCAACAAAGAAAGGCCATCCAAGCAATATAGCTGATATCGTGTGGCAGGGGAGAGAATCGCACACATACACATACAAAAACCTTTGAATGCTTCACCTTAAGTTCAGATAAATCCTCCAGCGAATTAAAGTACATTTTACACTGGAGCACAATACAGAAATAATTTATAATAGAAATGAACCTCACAACAACTCATGAAATGGATTGTTTTACCAAAGGGTTCTTTTATTTAATAAGTCCCCATCTTTTCATCTACTGTTTTATCCCATTGTCATCTCCCCAGTGTCTGTTGTGTACTGTAGATGCCCATTTCTGTCTCATCTGTTTCTGTATGTGAATTTCAGTTTTACCAATACACAATACAGTTTTACCAATACACAAATGGGAAAACAAGACAAAGGCAGTAAGAAATAAACTGCTGCTTCAAGCATTTGTCTATCTTCATGTTTCTTTTGTTGTTCACATTGAAAGTTACATTGCATTGTTGCAGTCCAGTTACTAAATATTATTGTTAGCTAATGCCAACTTCTACTCTGCTTCTTTAAGAATTATTCTTTGGGGTGTTTTTGCATGCAAAGTTTGCCCTAGGCTACATTTCCTTCTAGTGAGCAACTAATCTTCTATAGCTTTTTTTTTAATGCTTTCAAGAATCCTTCATAGATGTAGAGAGTTGTTGGCAATTCTGTTACAATAGAGAAATTGTGGTATTTATGATCCTGGCCAACCAGCATGAATGAAATGAGCGGAAGGGCAGAAATTCTTTTTAAGAGGAAACATAATAGCCACAAGAGACACATGCCAGTCGGTGTTGTGTTCTTTTGCTCATGTTCTTTGTGTGCCATCAAGTAAATAACTTTTAGTGCCAAAGCATTTCATTGAAAAATTGCAGCATGTGAAGAACAAACCATATTGAGATGGATATTTCCTTCTGAAAGTAATGACAGTAAAAAATCTTAATAAGAAATATTGGAGTCAGGATCAATTAATTTTTGTAGGCTCTTGTGTTAAGTTTTTGGTAATGGCACAATTAGCTATTTCATGCCATTTAAAGGAAACATTTATAATGTCATTGAACCTAAAAGATATTGAAAATGAACATTTTGAAAATTACTGACTTTTATTGCACATGACCTATTGTCCAGGGAGGTTTTCTTAATTTCTAATTATACATTGTTTTTTACTTCATATAATTCCATTGTGTAAAACTGATAGCCTAGGACTGAAGCTTTTTTTCACAAAATTAGCCTGTGGAATTCATTGCCACAATTTATTAGTGAGGCCAAGACTTTAGCAGGATATTTAGCTGGATAACAAGAACATCTGGATAGTGAGGATGGGGAAGCTTGAGAGAATGGCGGGGGGGAGAGAAGGGACTGGAATGAATATAAACCTTCCTGCTCCAGGCTATAAGTCAGCTTCTAACTAACAAGGGTTAAGAAGAACCATTCTCTCTGCACAGCGTATTTCACTGCTGTGTTTTTTGTTCCTTCATCTGAAGAGTATGATGCTTGCCTCTGTAGGAAACAGATCCCAGACTGGATGTACCCCTAGTTTCATCCATTATGGCAATTCCTCTGTTCTCAACGTACAGTGTGGGCCCCAACCTTGGATACCAGTGTACCTTCAGCTCCCCTTGACTATAATAGAAGTTAAGGGCACTGCATATTGCACAGGAAGCATTCTGCAGTCCATATGTGGGTTCCATGACTGGGCCTTGTATGTGTATGATATTCTGGCTAAAATATTAATATTTACAATGCTGTTTTGGAGGCCTGCTTGACACCATCTGAATGAGGTCACGATCCCGTCTGTCTGTGTTATGTTCTTTCCTAGAGACTCTGATGTATGTATTTAGATTGGATTTTCCTATTAGACCTGTCTTTTTTGGCTGATACCCATACTCATGTTCAGCAGCTAGAGAAGGTTTTGATTTGTTATAATCATAGCCTTATTTCTACTTTATTCTGAACTACATTTCCCCTGTCCCTAAGGCAGACGTGCAGGGAAGTAAAGCCCTCCATTCCCTGGCATGATCACATAAGTGTCACCTGGATCTTATGTCCAGTTCCAGAGCGTTACACAACTGATGCTCACCCTCCCACAAATGAGCATGGGGCTCTGCTCCACTACGCATTTGTCAGCAGAGTGGGCTGGGCACGTGGGGGGAAATAAGCTGTTATCCCATCAAGAAATAAGATAAATAGGATCTTCCAGCATCCCACTGTAGCAACAGGAGGAGTCATAATTACTGCAAAGACCATTCCCAGGGCATTCAACTCTTTACACAGAGGTGTGCTTCAGGGCACAGTGTTGCCTATATGAGTTGCATATTCCAACAAATGTAAGAACTATGGAATTTGTACTTGGGATGCTCTGTATGAAAACATCTTAAAATATAAATATTCCATAAATGTTATTCTTTAATTACCAGTCAGTGAGTTAAATCCCTACTCCCCATCCACATCCATTTATAGTGGTGCTTGTTACATACAAATGAAATAAAGAGATTAACTATATTGTCCCAAAATATCCAGGAAATTGAAATGAAATATTATTTTTCTCTTTTGGTATACTTTGCCCGATTGACTGTTTCCAACCAAAAGAGACAAGTTTGGTGAGTGAGTAATGCCTTTTATTGGACCAACTTCTGTTGGTGAGAGAGAAGATTTCGAGCCACACAGAGCTCTTCTTGAAGTTTATGCAAGGTGGAACAAATTGTTTAATGGAAGTAGTCAGCACGTATTCTAAAGGACTATTCAAGGTAGAGTGACATTCAGTCATAGGACAAAAAGAGGGAGTTAGTGGGTTACAGATTTTTGTAATAAACCTTAAATCCAGTGTCTCTGTTCGGTTCATGATTTTTAGTGTCTAGTAGAGTAATGAATTTAAACTCTCAGGCTTGTCTTTTGAAAGCGTTGTGCAGGTTTCCTTTGAGAACAGGAGTGATAGGTCAGATATAGAGTGATCACTTTGTGAAAAGTGTTCACCTGCAGGTGATAGGCTATTTTTAAAAAGATAAAGTTACATGAAAGGGCTTTGGTGAGGAGTCAGTTACAATGTTGTGTGTGTGTGTTCTCTTTACGGCACTTTGTGTATCTGTGTTTGAGAGAGATTTGAACAGTTTCATCTGATCACATTTTATCTGTTTTATCTCATTTAATTTTCCCTAAGCTTCATCTGTTAATTTTATTTGAATACAATTTTAATTTCAATACAGTCTAAACCTATGATCTGTATGATTGCTAGGAAAAGCTGCACTGTACTGATCAGATAAATAATGGAGAAACACCAGAGAGGGTTTTCAATGGGAATAGTGAACCGAGTAATAGGAAAGGGGAACATAAAGTTAAATTGAAAGGTTGTTTAGTTAATGTTTGTAAGTATTTAAAGATGAAAATAAATGCCAAGTGTTATTATCATTATTAATTATTATAGAAATTGATTAGAGTATAATTTTAGGGAAGTTATACAAGCTGCCTCAATGGAGTATGAAACCATTAGTAATAGCAAATGAGAGGTTTAATAGTTGACTAATGTGTGCAATGCATAATTTCATGGACATGGTAGATCACTGGGGCCAGTGAGGAAAAGATAATTATAAATTTGCATTCCAAAGTAAAGAAGCATTGATTAGGAATTTTTCTCCCATATAAACTCATTATCCCTTTTTGCCTTCTTAGACTCAAATATGTCAGTGTTTTATGTGAAAGAACCTGGCTTTTAGTTTTGCTATGTTAAGTAATGTATTTACTTGTATTCTGAGGGGTATCTGCCACTTATAAATTTTTACTGGCAGTAGTTATATTAGTGACGGGCAAACTGATAAATTTGGAGATTGCATTTAATTTGTATGACTGCCTCAACGTGTTGATGAAAATTTGAAGTATCTGAACCTTTTTAGGTCTGCAAAATTGGGTGTGAAATCTTGTGAATATACCTACTGCTTCCAATGTGATTATAGCAAGGAAGTGCAAAAATACAGCTAAAAATGAACAGTAGTGGAAAAGGGAAAAGCTTCATCTAATATTTTCAGACCTAAGTTTTGGTTCAATTTGTATTTGAATGTAGAGTGAATGTTTAGGAGGTGAAGATTCACCCCTTCTCATTGCTCTTTCCAGGAACATTGGAGGGAGAATTTTTTTATCACTTACTACTGTTGATTTTATATTAGCCTTCTCTCATCCCATTGCCTTCTAGGTCTAGCAAGCTTGGTTCTGTTAAAGGATTTATCGTTTGAAAGCTGGGTGAAGGTAGTGATTCCAAGACTAGGGAGAGACAATATTGGCAAATACTGCCCTACTGTTCTCCCTCCTTGAAGTAGCATGCCACCCAATGGGGCACGACACAAAATTCACAGCAGAGAGCCCTTGCCCCTCCATCAAGAAGTTCTGCCCTATGAAACCATTTCCCAGCCAACAAGAGTGAGTTAGACTCGGTAGTTCCCATCAACTTCAGTAAAAAGGATTTGCAAAGAGAGAAATTCTCCCTCTCCCACCCCAGCTGGATTTCTAAGTATCACCTCTGGTATCATTTCTAACTATAGAAAATAATTCTACATTTAAATATATCCCCTGACTGGGAGAATAATGCTAGTAAGTCAGCCTCCTACTGCTGTTATTGGAGGAAGGTATTCATGTCTCTCGCACACACCTATCCTGCTTCACTCTGTCGTTAAACAACTTTTATCCTCTCTTCTTCTGGCTTCGCTTAACATTCTGCTATTCTGCCTCATCACTTTGTGCTCATCCAGCAATCTACTAAGGCAAAGTCTGTACAATCTGTAAATCATTTGAAACGCAGGTTGTGTTTCCGGGGTCAGCTTTTCATTCAGCTACAGACTTTGTTTATCTCCTGAGTCATCATTTTCCTGTAAAATGTATAGTGTTCCTTTTTCTCTCCTCTTTACTATAAGGCTGACTTGAATTCAAAGGGATATTTTGTCTCTTAAAGCATTAGGTGGCTGATTTATTTTGGTTCCACATACAACCTATTTCTAGTTCTTCTCTGCCTCTTCCAAGTGCGTAAGTTTCACACACCTATGTATATGTGGAATCAATTGAGAATAATGTATGAGCTACAGCAGAAGCTTTAGTCAGTGGTGAGCTTTAAATTGTTTGTCTAATGAAGATTAGGCTCTCACTTAATGAGTTATATAGTCCTAAATGATGCTGCTACTCCCGCCTACATCTCTTTGCTAGACCACATTTTAATTGTACAGATGTTGGTTTTGCCGCTCCTCTTTATAAGTCAATTTCCATCTCTTCATGTGGACTTTGACATCAGATAAATAGTTTTTATTAAAGATTTTTCACTTCTTTATTTATGGTAGATTTTACATGATTTACCATCTGTTTGAAATCAAATTCTAAGGTTAGATATACAGTACATTTTGTTACTGGGAGAATATGGATGCATACTTTATTCCTTTGACCATCTGAGTTTGAAGTTTGAAATAGCTTCAAAATATCAAAACAAATCACTGCCAGAACCACTGGGTTTTATCTGCTTTCCCACAGAAAACACATGAAACTTCAGTGCATGATTTCAGTGCATAACCATAAGTCAGTCCTGGTTGCCTCAGAATGTACACAGACCTGTCAGAGTTTGTAACCAAGCCCACAACTAAGCTAAGATTTATAGGCAGTTACGTTCCTCTGCAAACATTTTGCACAGCTCTAGTGAAGCAAGTCCATTTTGCATATGGCTAATGGAATTCAAAGTCCTGTATATTTCTTTTTGCCTTTTTTATGGATTCACTCCTATACTTTTTCTTTTAACAGAGTAATAAGAAAAACAGCAAACAAATAACCAACCAAACAAAACCTACAAAGAACTTCAGTCACTAAAATTTCACCTCTGCTTTTGATCATTCTTTCTTGGAGCCATCTTCCCTTAGGAATTAAACTGGTAAATTGTACACTTCGTTTTCATTACATAATGTTAAAAGTATTGACCTTTTCTTGTTCAGAAATTTGGAGTTTGTATTCATAAAACATAAATCATCTACCCACGTTATATGCTACAGTCAGCTCATTAGAGGTTATTTGCCTTCATGGCTCATTTTTTTCCAGCTTTCTTCACCAGCTTTTACAGTTACTTAGGTTAGTTATGCTTACCTTAGTACCATCTTTTGTGCTCAATTTGTATGTGGAAAATCAAAAATCCTGTATTGCAGATATGAGAGGAAGTAGAGGGCTATTTTTAGAGAGTGAAAATCAGCAGTAGAACTGAGATTAGATCCCTGGGGTAAAATCTTAGCCCCATTGAAGTCAATGGGAATTTGGCAAGGGATTTCATTCCAGATCTTCTAATAACTCAATGGCTACCTAACCCCTAATCACAGAGCTTTCCAGGCAAGCCAGTTATCTCTGGGTCTGCTGCCCTATCTGTAAAATGAGGATAAAAACATAGGCAGAACCACCTTCTGGCTCTCTTCCTTGACACAGCATTGACACTCAGGTCACTAGTGTTCTCATTTGTTGACTTGGTGAAGTGGATGGGAAAGTCATTTAACCTCGCATCAGATATGTGGAACACTGACACTATTTGCCAGATTGTCATTAACCTGGCTTCCCTTTTGCTGTGTAAATGAGTCAGGCACCACCAACAAGATTTTGCCAAGGTATTAAATCTAGTTTTAGCTTAAACTTGACATACGTAATTTCATAGATTCAAGGATTCCAACCCCAGAAGGGACCATCATCCAGTCTGACAGAGGCTATAGGATTTCTTCAGAATTATTCTTTATCCAATTTGAGTAGATATCTTGATTTAAAAATTGGCAGTGATGGAGAATCTTCTATGACCCTTAGTAATGTTTTTCCACTGGTTAATCACCATTGACCACCATCACTAACAGTAGTAGCATTACTAGTATATAGTTAGCAATAAACACAACTATGACAGAGTTGGCATCACAGAGACCTGGTGGGATAATATGCAGAACTGGGATATTGGTATAGAAGGATATAGCTTGCTAAGGGAAGTGAGAAAAGGGAGGCAGTGTTGCTTATATATTAAAAATATATACATTTGGACTGAGGTTGAGATGGAAATAGGAGACAGACTTTGTTGAAAGTTTCTGGATAAAGATAAAAGGGGTAAAAAAAAACAATGGTGATTTCATGGTAGGGGTCTACTACAGACCACCTAACCAGGAAGAAGATGTGGATGAGGCTTTTTTTAAACTACTAACAAAATCATCCAAAGCACAGGACTTGGTGGTGATGGGAGACTTCTACTACTCAGACATCTGTTGGGAAAATTACACAGTAGGGCACAGATTATGCAATAAATTCTTGGAAAGTATTGAAGACAGTTTTTGTTCAGCAGGTGGAGAAAGCCATTGGGGAGAGGCTGTTCTAGATGGGATTTTGACAAATAGAGAGGAACTTGTTGAGAATTTGAAAGTGGAAGGCAACTTGGGTGAAAGTGATCATGAAATGGTAGAGTTCATGATTCTAAGGAATGGTAGGAGGGAGAATAGCAAAATAAAGACAATAGATTTCAAGAAGGCAGACTTTAGCAAGCTCAGAGAGTTAGTAGATAAGATCCCATGGGAAGCAATTCTAATGGGAAAAACAATTGAAGACAGTTTGGCAGTTTTTCAAAGAGACATTATTAAGGGCACATGAGCAAATGATCTCACTGCATAGGAAAGATAGGAAGTATGGCAAGAGACCACCCTGGCTTAACTAGGAAATCTTCAATTATCTAAAAATAAAAAGAGTCCCACAAAAAGTGGAAACTCAGTCAAATTACATAGGATGAATATAAAAAAAAAACACAAGTATGTAGGGGGCAAAATTAGAAAGGCCCAGGCACAAAACGAGATCAAACTAGCTAGAGACATGAAAGGTGACAAGAAAACATTCAACAAATACATTAGAAGCAAGAGGAAGACCAAGGACAGGGGGAATAATAACAGAAAATGTGGACATGGCAGAGGTACTTAATTACTTTGTTTTGGTTTTTACCAAGAAGGTTGGTAGTGATTGGACATCTAACACAGTGAATACCAGTGAAAATGAGGTAGGATCAGAAGAAGCAAAAATAGGGAAAGAACAAGTTAAAAATTACTGAGACAAATTAGATGTCTTTTAGTCCCCAGGGCCTGATTAAATGAATCCTAGAATACTCTCAGAGCTGACTGAGGGGATATTTGAGCTATTCCATTGAAAAGTCATGGAAGACAGGAGAGATTCCAGAAGACTGGAAAAGGTCAAATATAGTGCAAATCTATAAAAAGGGAAATAAGCACATCCCTGGGGAATTACAGAACAGTCAGCTTAACTTCTGTGCCTGGAAAGATAAAGGAGCAAATAATTAAGCAATCAGTTTGCCAAAATCTAGAAGATAATAAGGTGATAAGTAACAGTCGGCATGGATTTGTCAAGAACAAATCGTGTCAAACCAATCTGATAGCTTTCTTTGACAGGGTTACAAGCCTTGTGAATGGGTGTGTAGCGGTAGACATGGGGGAAGTGGTAGACATGGTATGTCTTGACTTTAGTAAAGCTTTTGATACTGTCTCACATAATCTTATAAACAAACTAGGGAAATGCAACCTAGATAGAGTTACTATAAGGTGGGTGTAAAACTGGTTGGAAAACCGTTCCCAGAGAGTAGTTATCAGTGGTTCACAGTCATGCTGGAAGGACATGATGAATGGGGTCCCTCAAGGATCAGTTCTGGGTCTGGTTCTGTTCAATATTTTCATCAGTGATTTAGATAATCACATAGAGAGTACACTTATAAAGTTTGAGCAGCAAAAAGTCCTGTGGCACCTTAAAGACTAACAGACATATTGGAGCATGAGCTTTCGTAGGTGAATATCCACTTCGTCAAATGCATGACACATGTATTCACCCACGAAAGCTCATGCTCCAATACGTCTGTTAGTCTTTAAGGTGCCACAGGACTCTTTTCTGCTTTTACAGATGCAGACTAACACGACTACCCTTCTGCTACTTATAAAGTTTGTGGACGATACCAAGCTGGAAGGGGTTACAAGTGCTTTGGAGGAGAGGATTAAAATTCAAAATGGTCTGGACAAACTGGAGAAAGGACCTGAAGTAAATAGGATGAAATTCAGTAAGGACAAATCCAGAGTATTCCATTTAGGAAGGAACAATCAGTTGCACACATACGAAATGGAAAATGGCTGCCTAGGAAAGAGTACTACAGAAAGGGATCTGGGAGTCATGGTGGACCACAAGCTAAATATGAGTCAACAGTGAAAAGCTGTTGCAAAAAAGCCAACATTCTGGGATGTATTATCAGCAGTGTTGCAAACAAGACACAAGAAGTAATTATTCTGCTCTACTCTGTGCTGATTAGGCCTCAATTGGAGTATTGTGTCCAGTTCTGGGCACCAGATTTCAGGAAGGATGTGGACAAATTGGAGAGAGTCCAGAGAAAAATGACAAAAATGCTTAAAGGTCTAGAAAACATGACCTATGAGGGAAGATGGAAAAAATTGGGTTTCTTTAATCTGGAAAAGAGAAGACTGAGGGGGGACATAAGTTTTCTATTATGTAAACGATTGTTACAAGGAGGAGGGAGAAAATTTTGTTTTTGTCTTAACCTCTGAGGATAGGACAAGCAGCAATGGGCTTAAATTGAAGCAAGAGAGGTTTAGGTTGGACATTAGGAAAACTTTCTAACAGTCAGGGTGATTAAGCACTGGAATAAATTGGCTAGGGAGGGAGATTTTTAAGAGCAGGTTAGATAAATACCTATTAGGAATAGTCTAGATAATAGTCCTGCCATGAGTGCAGGGGACTGGACTAGATGATCTTTCAAGATCCCTTCCAGTCCTATGATAAATGATGAATTCTAGTCAACTCTTGACATATTATATTAAACTAGTATGCAGATGAAATATTGAAAAATTTGTGAGAATTGAAAATATAGCAGATGGATTTCCCCCCTGTGCACGACTTAACTGCATTCTTGGAAATATGCATGGAATTGCTGATAGTGGGAGAAGAATGCTGGATCTGTATTTATAAGGAACTGTGTTGCTAGTTCAGGACAAAGCAGAGATTCTTCCATTTGAAAATCAAATAATAGAAATACTGAGGGGAAACCACTTGTCCATAAAAACATGGACCTCTTACTCTGTACTCTCCCTTCTCTCCCCATCCCTTCCTACTGTGTAAACATTAAAGATATTGAAGGTTGAAAATCCACAACTATGTCAGGATTTTTCTACCTGTGCTCTTATTTTCAGCATGGTGTTCTAGCATTACTTCCATAAATACTATTCCCTAGTGGCTACAGTGACAGGCCATTATCATTCATGGTATGCTATGAAATTGCAGGGATGCTATGATAAAGTAATGAATGCAGACAGTGGTGTGCTGTCACCATTGCTTGCTATCAGCTATGTGTTTTGACAGACCAGCATTCAAAATGTGAAAATAATGTAATATTCGAATCAGATGTCTAATGCTTTCTATAGTGGAAGTTTATCTGCTATAAACTAGAATTGAAACTAGTGTACCAATTCTAATGAGGGGTCCTATGCTACCATTTTATAATATGTAAATGGTAGGAACTGCTTCCTCTTTGGATGAAATATCCCTTGCACAAAGTTCAATGAAACACACAGAAAATGACTTAATTTCTGCAAAGCTTGAAAGCAGCAAAATGTATTTAATTTCTTATACTGAACAGATATCACTCAGAGGTTGTCAAGGGTATATGTCCAACACTACAGCTGGTTTGAATTCTGCTAGAGCCAGGGAACAGAAAGGGCTGCTGATTTGTGATAGGAGACATTGATAAGTAATTTATTTTTTCCTATTAAAAAAATGTTTTGTTCTGCTGGCTTTGGTTATCCTAGCAGCAGCCAGGCACCTCAAGGAAAAGGAGAAAAGGAGAGTTTTGCTGCACAAGAGTTTTCTACACAGACAACTTGCGAACTATTCTCTCTAAGAAAAACAATAATTTTAAAGGATAAAATTTACCCGATGAAATGTTCATCTTTGACTCAAGACCTAGCATCAGTCAAAAGGCTTTATTCATTAAAATGGATACTCTGTGTCACCTTTCCCCACAAATACAGCTATTCTTAAAATCAGGCAGTACTTTTTTTCTGTGCCGTAGGAGCTTGATCCAAAGCCCACTTAAGTTAACATCTTTAACTTTGACATCAGTGTGCTTTGAATCAGGCCCCACAAACCTTTCTATCATTGCAGTCAGTGGGATATCTTTCATTTAGGCTGAGTGGCTATTTAGGTCCTGATCCTGTAATAAGTTTGGTTTGGGGTGGAGAGACACCTCTCAGTTTTAATATGGCTGCACATGGACCCAAGGGGACAAGTTGTAGTATCAGAGACTTAGACTGTAAGCTCTTCAAGGAAGGGACTACATCTTGCTTTGTGTTTATGTAATGTCTAGAACAATGGATGTCTGATTTCAGTTGTGACCTTTAGGCCCTGCTTTAGTACAGATATATATATTGTAATAATGGGCTTGAAAATGCAGGAAGTTCCTTTGTTTTTTGCCGTTAGAGATTTTCTAATCAACATAACATTTTAAAATTGTAATAAATATATTCAGAGGTGTGTTAATGTTTTTATCCTCAAACAACTAAATATGCAAATATGTTGCTTGAATATTTTTGAAATTTCAGAATATTTTTTAAGATGGAAAGATCAGAATAGACCAGTGGGACTGACACGCTATAATGCATTATATTTAATTTTCTATTTCAGTTTTTCTGCACTAATATTACGTATTTTCAGTACTTTTTAGATTTATTCCCTTTTTGCATGTGTTCTTTTTTAATTCAAAATCCAGCAAGATCTGTCCTATTCATTTTGATACAACTTGTAGAACTGATATCTCTGTGCCCATGTGCAGTGTGTGTGTCTCTGTTTATATACTGCATGTTAGTAGTTCTCTTCATGGTATTTGGCATATTATTCTATAATCTGCATTTCATACTTCAAAGATTGTTACTTACCAAGTGTGGGTTAAAAAAGGAAACCACATGCTTTATTTGTAAAGCTGCATATCATGAAGTTTTAACCATAATCTGTCACATTCCTAAATTAGTTAAGTATATTTCATTTTAAATCCTGCATAGCATACATGCATGGCTGATTTGTCTCAATAAATTGGAAGAGTAAATGTGAGTACTAAATCTTTAATTAATATTTAAACAAAAAGTGGATTATTTATTAAACAATAATCTGGCCTAGATAACAAATGACCTAATTCATTTAATACAAGCAAAACAAATTGTATGAAAATAGAAATAGCATTGAAACAAAACCAATCAAGTCTAACTTGTCTGTCATGCTGTTTTTTATTTAATGGTATTGCAGCCCATTCAGCTTACAGGAGGCAATATCAACCACTAATTCCAGATCTCAGCAAGCTCTGTTAAGCAGTATGGTAAATTTACCTTGGCCCTTTTAAATGCAACTGTATAAAGCTCTAATCTGACAAACACTTGAGCATCTGAAGAGTTGCACTGAACTCAACTCGCATATATACGTTTGAATCAGGGCCTGAATCACTTTGGCTCATATCAAAAGCTAAAATCAGTGTTTATCTGTGATGCTCCACATGGGTACCCAGGGTTCTGACCTTAGCGCGAGGTAGTCTTATTTGTGTCTGATATGGGTCAGCTTCCTGAAACCACCAGCCTTTGGCAACACAAGCACTACCTTCCAGTACACCACTGGCCTCGCTTTTTCAGTACAGGTAACGCTAGGCTCATACGAACTGCCAAGTTATCTGAGAACTTCCAGCAGTGTCCAGTCCATTTTCCACTGAAAAGTCACAGAATTGAGACATACTGTTCCCAAAGGAAGAGTGTACCACAGCTTATTATTTATACCTCAGAACACACCTCTGCTAAACACCCAGCACTTAGGTATATGTATAGTGAAAACAAGGATATGTTTATTATCAAAGAACAGAGATTCAAGTCATAGTGAGCAAGAATATTAGAAAAAATGTATCACGCTTGCTAAAGACTAAACTTAACTAACAAGTTGAAATCCCGTCTAAAGAAGCTTATCTCACCCATAGTTCTCTCCAACGTTTTCAACCAAACCTGGTTGAGACCCCTCTTTCAGGAAGCAAACTCACTGCCTGTGCACCTCTTTGGTGAAGGAGTCGGCCAAATATATTAAAACAAACATTTGATGTGCCCCTCCAGATACGGTCCCCCTCCACAGTGTTTGCTTTTACTTTTCTTTATTTGAAGCTCACAGTACTTTATTAGCATTTGGTTCTGGTGGCTTTTTGTGAACTATACAATACTTAATTTACATGTAGACAAGTAAACATTTCTTGTCTGAAAGAAAACCCATTTTTCACTTTGCTTGGTCACCAGTCCCTAGATACAGACCTTAAAAACATAATTTCCAGTGTGTATACATAACCCATATACAACGTCCATATGTGCGTATTGCAGTGATATTGATGACCATTGTGACACAGGCTTTTTATTAGAATCCTGACACCACATTCTAGTTCACCAAAAGAATGTCAATACCATACCCAGAAGAGTCCCTGTAACTCCTGTGCACCCCTTTTTTGCCCTTGGCCAGTTGGTAGAAAGAGATTCCTGGGTCACATTGAAGTCTCTAAAGCTCTTTGAGGTTCTTGAAGATTAGTTTGGCCTCTGCAAATAACAGCATAGGGCTGGATGTATTGATAGTCTCCCTGTTGTACCACTGAGAAAACTCCTAGTTCTCTTATACGGCTATGATTTACCTACCTCTCTTGAATTTTGTGAGGGTTAATTAGCTGATGTCTGTAAAATGCATTAAGATCCCTAGATTTACATGCATGATAAAAGTGCCAAGTCTCGTTATTAAAGATTCTATACAATATGAGATTGGCATAATTATTTAAACAAAACGTTCTTGTGAAATATATGAGGAGCTAAATTGTCAAACCTTGGGCACCTAAGTCATTTACTTATGCATTTAGCCCTTTAAAATTCAACCTGTTCTGCAGGTAGAGCTTTCCCCTCGCCCTGCCATGCACCTTCCTCAGTATTCTTCAGTAGTGCCCTGCAGGACATGAATAAATAATAACTTAGACCTTGTTCTGCAACTTGACTCTGCCGAGGCAGACCTCTGTGCTTGCAGGAGGCCTCCTTTGATCTCACTGAAGGTTCCATGCAGGCACAAGGATCTGTGCATATTGAGTCAGTTGCAAGATCATGGAGTAGAATCCTGAAATGGGTATTTACATTCTGAAGTGCCTGTAGGCACTTAAATGTGTGAGTAGGCACCCAAATGTGAATATTTGGCCAGAAGTGTGCACCTGTGTGTGTGCGCATATAGGAACTCCTCACTTAAAGTCATCCCGGATAACACTGTTTTGATGTTAAGTTGCTGATCAATTAGGGAACATGCTCATTTAAAGTTGTGAAATGCTCCCTTCTAATGTCGTTTGGCAGCCGCCTGTTTTGTCCACTGCTTGCAGGAAGAGCAGCCCGTTACAGCTAGCTGGTGGGTGGTTGGAACCAGGGTGGATCAGCAACCCCACCATCAGCTCCCCCAATGAGCTCTCCACTCCCCTAAGTTCCCTGTGCAGCAGCTGTCGCTGCCCCCACTGCCATGTGCTGCTCCTGCCCTCTGCCTTGGAGCTGCTCCGAGAGACTCTGCTTGCTGTATGGAGGGGGCGGGGGGGGAGGAAGGCTAATGTCAGAGTGTCTCCCTCACCCCCCGCTCCTGCACCCTGCTTACCCTATCTTCCATAGAGCAGGGGGGACACGTGACGGAAGAAGGGAGCTTCTAGGCAGTAGCTGCCATCTCAGGTCTCAGCAAACTGATTTAATTAGCAAGGCAGTGTACTTAAACCTGGGATCAGCTACTTAAAGGGGAAATGTGCATTTTTTTCTCTCTCACACAGGATGTGTGTCTCTGTCTGCCCTCCTTCCCTTCCTGCTGCCCTGTAGAGTGTTGTGAGAGTTAACCTTTGAGGGCTCAGTCAGTTGCTAGTTCATTTAGCAGTAAGGCATTCCCTGGGAAATATCCCACCCTCTGACTCCTCCACCTCAACCAAGCTTCACAATCATCATCACTGTGTATCAGTATTAAATAGTTTGTTTAAAACTTATACTCTGTGTGTGTGTATATATATAGAGAGAGAGAAAGAGAGAGAGAGCCTTTTGTCTGGTGAAAAAAATTTCCCTGGAACCTTACCCCCTCATTTATGTTAATTCTTATGGGGAAATTGGATTCGCTTAACATCGTTTCGCTTAAAGTCACATTTTTCAGGAACATAACTATAACATTAAGTGAGGAGTTCCTGTATATGTAATGTGTGTGTGTGTATACATTATGATGCAAAATGATTGTGCCGTGGCATCTCTAATGCATCGTCATGGCAAATCCCAAAGGGACGTGGCCTTCTTGCAAATCGAGCTCCAAGTGGATCACTTTCTCTGGCAAAGTGGTTAAGGTGGTCTGTTGGTAATGGACAAACTAAATATACAATCAATCTTTTTGCACCACCAAAGTTTTTGGTTGTGTAGTGGCATTCCTTGATACACACACTTTGTAATTCATTGATTTTTAACATGTCCATATCAGGAAAGCCACTGAAACTGAAATTAATGGATGTGGTGGCTGGTTTTCATCTCTTTTCAGATCTTGTACTGCCACTTAACATGGAGTAGCTCATAGACATGTGAATCAAAAACATCAATCAGGTGTTCTTCAACCTTCCTTAGTACCCAAATTTAACTTTCACACAGCAGAGTTGGTGTCACAACATCCCCACAGAGACCTCTGAAAAGCCTGAAACATGGCAGAAGGAACATGTGTATCCATATCTTTCAAACATCTTCAGCACTGTCAATGAGGCTGCCCAAATATTTGACATCTGCCACCTACTCAGTGCCCCTCTGGACAAGTTAATATTGAACTTGTTGTAATCTGGAGCTGGAGGCTGTTTGATGATAATGGCAGGGACTTAGTTTTATCCTGATTAATAACCAAGCCATTGCACACCACTTCTTGCCCAACCAGGTCGGCCTTCAGCTGAAACAGTTCACCAGACTAAGCTAACAAGACATTGGGATGTATTCAACATCTTGAAGCAGAATGATGTCTGCTCAATGCCTGCCTGCTTAAGCTTATCCATAAACCAATTAGTGCCAATATTGAACAATCCTGGTGGCAGAACACAACCTTGCTAAATTTCCATGGAGATAGGAAACCAGGCCATGTATCTGCCATTGACCCAAACACAGATTTCCATTCCACAGCTTCCATAGAACTCTCTTATCAATGACACTATCTTTCCCAGGACATTGAGATGCCTCATCAGATCCCACAAACCTGCTTGATGCACAGACTCAAAGGTCTGACAAAAGTCTGTAGAAAGTGCTGTGCACAGCTTGTTAAATTCAGCCATGTTTGCAAAAGACTGTCTTGAGGTAAAGATCTGGTTGACATTGGAATGACCAGGTCTAAAGCCACATGGAGTATCCCAGCCTTTGCCATAAAGAACATTGTTAATTCTAGTTATTAATACAATAACAAAGACTTTCCCTAAGCCCTGGTCTACATTGGGGGGGAGGTAATTGATCTAAGTTACGCAACTTCAGCTATGTGAATAACGTAACTGAAGTCAACTTACTTAGATCAACTTACCGTGGTGTCTTCACCGCGATGAATCAACTGCTGCCACTCCCCCATCGACTTTGCCAGTCCCTCTCATGGTGCTGGAGTACAGGAGTCGATGGGAGAGCACTTGGGGGTTGATTTATCGCATCTAGATTAGACGCGATAAATCGATCCCCGCTGGATCGATTGCTGCCCGCCGATCCGGCAAGTAGCGTCGACATACCCTGAGACCAACGCTAGCACAATACCTCTGTAATTGCAACATTCAGATTCATTGCCCTTTTGAATGGAGGCAGAATAACTAGTCATTGGGGATGATATTAGTATGCCAGATGTGCTGGAAGGCTTTATGCAGTCACAGTTCAGTAATATTCTCACTGGTCTTCAGAAACTCAGGGGTAATGTTAGAAATCCCTGGTACCTACCAGATTTCAGCTTATGGACTGGACTGCAATCTGGATCTCTTCTTAGTTGAAAGAAGATGACTTTGCTGGAACTTTCTGCCCCTCTTCAAATGGAAGAGGGACTGCAGGCAATAAACAGTTGAGGAGCATCTTGAAATGATCTTCCCATCGATGCATCTGATCCTGCAAACAAACTGATTCTTCCATCTCAATTCTTCACTGGACAAGCTGGTGCCACTTTCCCCTGAAAACACCAAAAAGTTGAATAGAGAGTGTGGAGGTTGTGCCTGTGGCAAGCCTGAGTTGACCACCAGGATTCCTTACCTTTCTTACACAATGGTTTGTCAATATTCCAAAGTCAGACCCATTCATCATTTGATTTTGCTCTCGATAAACATGTCTTTGAAGACTTAAATTGTAGCCTTGGTCTTTTTTTTTTTGTTCGTTCCAATGCCTGTGAGCATGTCCTTTCTGATCCATGGATTACATTTGAAGATCTGAGGTGCCAGTCCACACTGACTTGACATCAGATGACAGAGTGAGACTTCAGTCTCTAATGCATCAGTCTCCCTGTGAAGTTCAGAACAGAAAGCCATCGATAACTTGGTTGTAATAAGAGCTTTTTGTGAAATTGAATTTAATTTCAGCCCATTAACTTGTTATCTTTGAAATCAGAGGCATACTTTTGTCAGCAGAGGCTGATGCCAAGTGTCAAGTTCAACACCTCTGTAAATTCATACATCCAGGGCCAGCGCTTCCATTAGGCGACCCTAGGTGGTCACCTAGGGCGCCAGGATCCGAGGGGGCGGCATTCTGTGTGTTCCCCACGGGGCACACGGGAGCTTCCAGTTCTGCTCCCGTCGCGCCGCTGAAGAAGGACCTTCTGCCAACGTGCAGCGGAAAGCAATGGCAGACAATTGAGCAGCTCAATGACAATGCCGCTCTAGCCGGCGGCATTTCAGCGGAGGGTCCTTCTTCCACGGCGTGATGGGAGTGGAACCGGAAGCTCCCACGTGCCCCATGGGGAGCGCACAAAATGCCGCCTCCCCCGAATTCTGCCTAGGGCACCAGAAACTCTGGCGCCGCTCCTGCATACATCCATGACCGTTGACTGCCAATGATTGTTAATGAGGACGTGATCAATAACAGTCCTGGTGAACCCATCCAGGCTGTACCTGCTCTGCGTTTGAATATTTGGGTGATGGAAGAGCAGGTCAGTGATCACCATGTCATTGGCAGCCACAGATTCCAGCAGTGGCTACCCTTTCCTGGTCTTCCGTCTGACACCAAACTTCCCAAGCATAGTTGCTCAAATGTCATTGTCCTTTTCCCACTTGCCCAGTAAAGTCATCCAGGAATGACAAATCATCTTGATTGCTGTTGCTGGCAAAAATTACCTGCAGCTGCATCATTAGCATAGGTGGTGGTGAGACCATACACTGCAATGATGGTAAGATGCCCACAGCCAGTATGGAACTGGATGCTGAGTCTCATTAATCATTCAACAACCCTGCAATGCGTGCTGGACATTGTGTGAAAGTACAACAGCCACCCCTTGCTGGAGCAACACATCAGGGCTTCCTGAGAACAAAAACATATACTCCTCAGCATTCTTTTCACAGTTTCTTGGCCAGCACACATCAGCTAAAGCACAGATATCAGGCCATGTCAATACTCACCAGAGATCGATGCTGCTGTGATCGATGCAGCAGGGGTCAATTTAGCAGGTCTGG
Source organism: Gopherus evgoodei (assembly GCF_007399415.2). Lineage (NCBI taxonomy): Eukaryota > Metazoa > Chordata > Testudines > Testudinidae > Gopherus > Gopherus evgoodei. The sequence continues at coordinate 24,518,885 of NC_044329.1, read as the reverse complement.
TGAAGACCCGCTAAATTAACAGCAGAGTGCTCTCCGGTCAACTCCAATACTCCACCAGAACATCAGTGCAGAGTGGTGTAGACACCGTGGTAAGTTGACCTTAAGCTATTTAGACTCCAGTTACATTATTCACATAGCTGGAGTAACATAACTTAGGTCAGCTTACCACAGTAGCAAAGACAAGGTGTTCACACTTTTCAACTGTTAAAATCTCCAGTGCTTTGTTGCTTGCTGTACATTGCTAGTATGCAGTTAAATGTATCCCATACAACGTAGCAGCAGTATTCTGTAAAGCAAATGATCACTACTTCAGCATAATTTCTAAGAGCGACTTGTATGAAAAGAAAAACAGAGTGCAAATATTTAAATCATAGTTTTAAAAAGGAAAGTTCCTCTAAAACTAACCACCTTACCTTTTCTGAGATTACAAAGTTGATAATAGCACTGCATATGGCAATACATTTGATGTTTTTAAAAGCTTTTATTAAAATTACACATGATAAGCTTATGGTTAATTTATGAGCTATGGTAATACAGAAGTTTGTAACTCAACCCCCATTGTGAAAATAAATATAAAGCATGAAAAAGAATGAGGTCTGCAAGAGAAACTGCATAAATTAGTTAAGGGCACTAAGTGGGATCTCTTGGAGTTGTCTTTAGATCTGTGTTTTTGCTTTAGTTAAATCTATCAAATGAGCTAGACAGACAATCCAACAGTGAAGTACAGTTTGTGAATTTGTTGATGATACACAATTGCATGAAGTAACAGATAACAAAACAAACAATATGTGATCATTCTAAGCACTTGGACCCTGTTTTTATTAGTCGTTGGGTAAGGAATGAAAATGGCATTTGGCTGAAAAAGGAGAAAATATAATTACAAAACTACTGAACACTGACATTGAAGAGATTTTGGAATAAATAGCAGAGCTATCGCCACTAATAAATATTCGGGGGGGGAGGCTGCGCATCTCAGGATAACTAGGGGAGGGCATGTGTGGATGTAGGTACACCTCTACCCCGATATAACATGACCCGATATAACACAAATTCGGATATAACGCGGTAAAGCAGTGCTTCGGGGGTAAGGGGCTGTGCACTCTGGTGGATCAAAGCAAGTTTGATATAATACGGTAAGATTTTTTGGCTACTAAGGACAGCGTTATATCGAGGTAGAGGTGTATATACATAAGTTATTTTTTACTCTTAGGTTACCATATGAACCCATCCCCCATCAATAGTGATCATTAGTTTTCATTTGGTATACTTGAATTTAATTGCACACTAGTACCCATTAGTGTTTTTAAGATTTATTCTAAAAAAAATCCCATGCTCTTATGTTGTATTATTCAAGAAACAATATAATGAGGCAGGTGTTCTCAAAGAAGTTTAACGCAATTACATGCCTGATTTCTATTGAAAGTCAATCGGATTTGGGTGCTTAACAACTTTAGGTTCCTTTGAAAGTGCTAGCCTTAAATGCCAAATTATGAAGCATATGCAAAAAAGGGTAGAATTCAGGTTTCAATCTGAGTACTTGCCCATGGAAGTGCTAATCATTTAATTAGAGATCCAGGTACTCAGAATATGCCTACAATTAATTTTGCATATGTAAATATTATTGGTGCAAGATACAACTGAATGAAGATAGGCGGCTCTTAGCCTGACTGAAAATGTACTCCATCGTTTTCTCTTTTGCCAATACTACTGACATCTAAATTTCTTAACGCTGCAAGATGTCTCACAGGGTAGACTGAAAAAATAGTTTGGTACTACAATGGGGTGAAGTATTACCAACTGTTTTCTCCTAATAATGGTCATTGGCCACACTGAACCTTGAAATGATATCTTTGTATCATTGTGTTATCTCAGTGGTGCTATTAGTGCTTATCACACTAGGCATAACATGCCAACGCAATACTTTAGTTGCTGAATTTCAACTCTTTAAAACCTTCTGGATTATTTATGCATATTTTTGCTGTGTTGTCAAAGGTTGATGATACAGTGATATTTACAAAGATAATGCCAATGGGATGGAACTTTGTTTCTGGGTAATTGTCTTGTGCTGCTCCATAAATACCAGGGCAAAGCTGAAATGTTTATTTGAGGAGCAGAAAACATTGATCCTACGATGATATTCAATTCCAATCACACTGTGCCTGTTGTACCAAATTATAAGCATGGATTTAATTGGCATATTCAATAAATGCTAGTGCAATGGAGTCACCGTAACTCATTCCCATTATTGACTGTTGCGTTCCAGCAGGCTTAGAGAACAACCTTGTGTGTGTGTGTGTGTGTGTGTGTGTGTGTGTGTGTGTGTGTGTGTGTGTGTGTGTGTGCGTGTGTGTGTGTGCGCGTACTTCAACCAATTACAGGGCAATAAATCTATAGTTGAGGCCTTTCTATCTAATGGTCTCAGTACACATATGAATAAACTGATTGCTAAGTTTTCAGCATTCATCAAGGAATTAAAAAACATAAGAAAAAGTCTCATCATCGTCCTAGTTTTATAAAGTCATCTTCTCTGACTGGGCTTATTCTCAGAGGTAAGAGGAAAGAAATGTATCGCTAATGGTAACTGCCCTGCATGCTGGAGCCATACAACCAGATGGTGCAGAGGAAATGCATTGCAGCGAGAGCACCTAGGAAAATTCAAATTTAGTTACATGAAATTCTTCCTAGTGATCTCCAAAGTGACGTGCTAGAGCTGTAGCTCTGTTATTCTCAAGGACAGTACAGGATGCTCCATTTCCAGTTCATTCTACTGATTGCTCCTCTCTGCTGCATTTTAGATAGCTCAGTCTTAATTCATCACTTTATATAACACCATTAATTTCAGTGGATTTACATTAGGGATGAATTTGACTTTTTATACTCACTGCTCGCTATCAGGGAAAGCATCTCAAGTGGGTCCTCGCCCTTCTCAAGAGAATGAGGGGGGAGGTGGGAAAGCTTGCTACACCTTGGCAGTGTCAAACAGAATCAGGTCTTTAAATATCAATATCTCAAAACTGGCCCCTTGAGTTTGAATTTCTGTGGGATAGCACTTAAGTGATCCAATCATCCAAATTAACAAAAAATTTAGAAAGAAACATGTTTCTTTCACTGAGGGTGTGTTGGCTGTAAAAGAAATCAGAGGAAATACCACAAATATCACAAATAGATTTACGGATCCATTCATAACCAGAGACAGCATTAGACAAAGGGTAAATCAGGTGCTGCTTAGAATGCTCACTAGAAATGTGCTGGAACCATTATGATTACTGGCTGAGACAGTTACTCACCGTCGATTTTCCAAGATGGCAGAGCTTCTGCCCAGAGTAGTGGCCCTTTCCCCACCCCACTTTTTCTGCTTTATGTGTAACACATTACCCAAAATATTTTGCTTCAGGACATCCTTCAAAGCAATGTTTCCCAAACTTGAGATGCCACTTGTGTAGTGAAAGCCCCTGGCGGGCTGGGCCGGTTTCCTGCTGCGTATGCAAGTCTGACCGACCGTGGCTCCCACTGGCCGCAGTTCGCTGCTCCAGGCCAATGGGAGCAGCTGGAAGCAGCATGGGCCAAGGGACATTGGCCTGGAGCGGTGAACCACAGCCATTGGAAGCTGCGATCGGCCCAAACTGTGGACGCGACAGGTAAACAAACCGGCCTGGCTCACCAGGGGCTTTCCCTACACAAGCAGCATCCCAAGTATGGGAAACACGACACTACTGCAAAAGGTTCCCCAGTTCTTTAGGGAACTACAGGGTGCCCATTGCACAAAGCTGAGCAGAAATGAAATTCCATTTTGGAGGAAGAAGTGAGACAATCATAGAGGGCAAGTTCTTTATAGCTAGATGTGGACAAATTCCCTTTAATCAGGTGAGTAAGGAAAGAAATATATTAGGTTATTCTCGTGCTGTGAAAGTAGTGGGTCAGTTGCTGAATGGAAAAGATGGCAGAGTGGCATAGGTTGGGCTGAAATCCTGTCTTCAGCTAGGGCTAGTTTTGTTCACAACCCATCTATGTAGATAGAAATGCCTAACAATAACTGCTACAATAAACAACACACTTACCCTTTTGCTGCTGTGCAGGAGCGATGCCTCGGAGGACCATCTGCCTTCTTTCATAAATCCTTGTCTATTGCATTGATTGACAGAATTTAAAGCATGATTGAAATTTAGGACAGTGAGAGTGCATTTCACTGTGGTCTTAGAATTTCATGAGGACACCTGCAGAGTGTGTTATTGCCCTATTGTAAAGATTCTTGGCAGAAGTACATGGTAATTTGAGATCTATTGTAGAGTCTCTTACTAGCCTTTTTTTTTTTTGGATCTGATTGTAGCCCTGTTCACGAAGAGTCCATTTAAACCTATTTGTTCAATTGACTTTTCCCTGTGGCAAACCAGCCTTCTTGTTCTGAATCACAAAAGCCAGAAGAATAAGAGCTTTAGGCTCTTATCTTAGGTCTTCTATTAGAATTACTAAATAAGCTGTATTCATAAGGCTAAATGAGCCTTTTCTTCCCAAGGTTGTTTTGACTTTCACATTAATTTTGAACTTCAGGTGAAGACTTGATTCTTTATAATATGGAAAATATCATCTTGCCAGATCAAGCACCACACATGTGGCTTTCCCCTTCCAGCACAGAAGGCTGGTCAGCAGCAGGGCCGGCTCCAGGTCACAGCGCGCCAAGCGCGTGCTTGGGGTGACATGCCATGGGGGGCGCTCTGCCAGTTGCTGGGAGGGCGGCAGGCGGCTCCGGTGGACCTCCCGCAGGCGTTTCTGCGGACGGTCCGCTGGTACCGCCGCTCCGGTGGACCTCCCGCAGACACGCCTGTGGCAGCTCCACCAGAGCTGCGGGACCATCGGACCCTCCGCAGGAACGCTTGCGGGAGGTCCACCAGAGCCGCGGGACCGGCGAGCAGCAGAGTGCCCCCCGCGGCGTGCCGCCGTGCTTCGGGCGGTGAAATAGCTAGACCCGGCCCTGGTCAGCAGCCTTCCTGGTGCCACTTGTGCAAGGCCCTGCAGCAAAGTCCTACAGGACTGGACCTGTAGGAGGAGAAGGAGTGGGTCAGGAATAGGAACGGGACAGGTCCATCTGTCTGGGAGCAGGGTTCACATCATCCTTTCCACCACCCATGCATTATAGGGAAAGGTAATATAGCCCCAAACTGTAATTTGCCATGTAGCCTTATTAATTTAGCCGTCTTTAAGGCAAGTACTAGGGACAGCCATGGCCATGGGAGTCCCTGGTAGAACGGTTAAGTTGGAGCCTCTCTATTAGGAAACACAGAAGTGGAGGGTGGGAAAGTACGGGGAGGAGGCTGTCAGGTGGGAAATACTGCCAGGGCTGCAAAGTATACAGATTTTTAGGATCCACAGGGTCTTATGGCAAACACTGTGGTTGTGGGCAGGCTCAGTGGACATTTCCTGAACAGAGGCTGTCCACTCTCCTCCCAAAAGCAAGTGTTACAATGCACTACAGGGCAGAACTAGGTTGGTTTAGGTGTCTCAGCTGTGTACTTCTCTACCTTAACATGTTGGAATTCCTCATAAAATTCAGAGTTAATGCTGAATTTTATAGGTCTGCAGTGGTTGTTTTGGGGATAAATACTACACTATAATGTTCTTACCCTCAGATTACTATGTACTCTCTACCTCAGTGTTTCCCAAACTTGGGACACTGCTTGTGTAAGGAAAGCCCCTGGCAGGCCGGGCCATTTTGTTTACCTGCCATGTCCACAGGTTTGGTCGATCGCGGCTCCCACTGGCCGCGGTTCGCCGCTCCAGGCCAATGGGAGCTGCTGGAAGTGACGGCCAGTATGTCCCTCAACCTGCTCCACTTCTAGCAGCTCCCATTGGCCTGGAGCAGCGAACCATGGCCAGTGGGAGCCGTGATTGGCTGAACCTGTGGACGGGACAGGTAAACAAACTGGCCTGGCCCACCAGAGACTTTCCCTACACAAGTGGTGTCCCAAGTTTGGGAAATGCTGCTCTATCTTAACTTGAACTCAGAATATGCACGTGTGTGCGCACACACGCACATGTGTGCAGAAGCATGTAACACATAGATAAATAGTCAGGCATGTAGGTAGGCTGGAATTTTCAAATTAAAGGAATTTGGTGCCCAATTTCAATGAAATTCAGTACACTAACTCCGTGAGACTCCTTTGATAACACAGGTGTCCTGTTTGTAGGTTTTTAAATGGTTCTTTATTAAACTTAATGTCATGTAGGAAATACAACAATTGGGTTTTTTTTTAAAATTGAAGTCAGTCTACCTTTTTATGCTCTACAGTAGCTTGAAGTTCTGACAAAGAAAGTAAAGAATTAAAAAGGCTGTCAGTTGTCTGAGGAAGGTGCTTCATGTGCTCTGAAATCCATTAATTTAAAAAGTTCATTCCTAGGAGTTTATTACTAATTTTTTTTTCTGGCAGAGGCTAAATTAAGTTCCTTTGTATAAATGACCTGCAGTGCTTTCTCAGCTGCAAGGATTATGAATGGTGACTTGATCAGTAACATATAAAATTGCAACAGAAAAGAGCAGAAAGGATGCATTCTTTATTTACTGTTAACATTACGTTATCAGAATGAAATATACATGATCTCTTTCCAAGTGGAGTAAAGAACATATTTTAAAAAATGCTTAAGAATTCTTTCAGTTCTCCAATGTTAGTAATAAGGTAAGCGGTCAATGAACTACATATTGGTGGACCAGCCATATTGGTCCTTTACTCTAAGGCTACTTGTTTTATTCAGAGTCACCCTGCTATCATTCTCATGTTATTCCGATGTTCTCCAAGCACTATGTGTATTACATATTTTTTTTTGAGAGGATGAAGGGAAGTGTGTGTTTTGAGACAGGTATACATTTCTCAATGATAAAATATTAAAATTTTAAATTGCTCTTCCTAATTATTCTGCATGGTTATCTCACGTGATTATGTGGATTTTATCATCTGGAGTAGACTGCAATAATATAAGGAAAGGTCAGAATAGCTACAGACCAAATCCAATGCCAGGGGTTTTGTAGTGGTAGGTTGAATTGTAGTAAAATGGCATACTATTTAGATGGATTTAAACAATGAACATGATGTTGTGGTTCTGTTCCAGGTTTCCAATTGTATGTTCAGGATAATGGTCAATACTACCTCTCTAACTTAGTTCTGCACCAGAGTGCTGTTGGTGAGGAAGAAGGCTAATCCTGACTCTATTCAAATCAGTTGACAAAATTTGCACCAGTGACATTCATTCATTCCTCCACCATGAAACAACATCAGAAATTACCCTATTTATTCCAGTTTTTCATGCTGGTGTAATAGCAGGGTAATGGTTATTCCATTTTGCAGAACTGTCTCTTCAGCAGAGAGTAGCATAGCTGCTTAATTAGGAGGAAAGCTAATAGACAGCTAGTCTTAAGCTATGTCTGTCTGCTGTTTGGACTATGCGGTTGTGAATAGCAGTGTACACCAAAGTGCTCAGCTGTAACTCCCCTCAGTGTGAACTAAAATATCACTAGTTTGCATTGCTTTGTCCTGTTTGAAGAGGACTGCGTGAATGCAAATCAAGATCCTTTTACTTCACACCTGCAGCAGCCACGCAATGGAGTTACAGCACAGCACTTTGGTGAACACTGCTGTTTGTGCTCCCATAGTCCAAACTGTGGTGAAGTGTAGACAAGCACTTATTGTACACTATCCAACATCTAATTCTTTTTTCCCCTATGGAGCTGTGGACTCCATTTCCAGTCTAGTTGTCTTAATTTGAGAAAAAGACTTGAATAGGAGTTCTGTGCTCCTATTTCCCATTTTTTATTCATACCGCAGTAGAACTGTGACAGTTCCTTTACCCTTTGTATTGTCATTTGGGTGGGGAACTCCATGGTTAGATGAGTCTGGCATCTCTTCTTTCCTGAGTTCCTTTCCAAAGTTCCAGAGAGATGTCAGCTTGGGGCCTATCAACTCCTTCAACATTGCTTTTGTGGCTTCGTAAATAAGCCAGAGAATGTCACACTCCCAGCTTTATCAAGCTGACTGAGTCCTCTTGAAGCCCATTTCTCACATACAGAAATTATACAGGTAGAATCAGACAAGCACAAAATGTCTAAATGTTGTTTGGTGGCCAAAGGGGACTCGGTCATTTCCTATGTGACTACATAGGCCAGGATGCCCATGAAACCTCTGTAGCAATTTTGGGTTGGATGATATTATAAATTCTGTGATAATCTAGGAATGTCATTGCCTCTCTCAGTTTACCATCAATAACTCCAGATGCTAGTTTTCTCTATAAAAATATGTCAAGAAGCTCTCCATGCAAAAAAGCATGTGCACTCCAAAAATCTTGGTAGTTAGTTACAGAACATTCTGCTTTACCAATGTATTTTTAGAAATGTCATTATTATAGATGCTCTGCTAAAGCCACCCCCTACACCGTTACTATAAGGAGGAAGTACTTTTGACATTTTTTACTGGAGAGGGAAGGAGAAAACAGAATTCTATGGGCTTTACCACTTATAGTTATCTTGTAAAGAGGTATAATTTGGTTTAAAGATAGGTCAAATATTTCTAACAACCTTGATCATGTCTCTTTAAAGCTGATATTCCTGTGCAGGAGAGAGATTAATCACAATGCAGTTTAGTCTCCAGATTTCCACCTATTTGTAATTGGGTTTGCTTCCTACTGCTGCCAACATTTCCAACTGTCACACAGCAGGTCTGTTTCCAAGGAGCTGAAGTGAACACTGAGCATAGCTACAGTACATGGCTTAGATAACTAATTCAGATGGGGAAGAGACTCTTACTCATCATGTGCAGAGGAGTCTGATAATGATAGTGATAAAGTGACATGGTCAGCTGCAGAAATCAAAGCTTTTGTGAATTGATAGTGGGATTGCTAATTAAGAGCCAGATTCTGCTGTTGTCTTCAGTGGGAGTTGGGTGCATGCATCTGAGGGAAGAATTTGGCCTTCTTACTTTCCTCTGGCATAGATTTTGCCCTTGACTTAAATAGGAGCTGGATCAGCCTCCAAGCAAGCATGATCGCTAGGAATGCCATAGACAGTTCTCCGGAAATACTCACACACTGCCTTACTCAGCTGCTTCATTCCATGTGTGTATTCAATCATATCTGTTTATTTAGAGGAAACTTATTTTGGCCCCTATTTCTTACTTTGATTAGCCCTGCAGAGGCAATACACCTATAGGGAAGGGTGTTGGCCTACTTCACACATCAACAGAATTGTTCACCTATTCTCCAGTAAGTACCTTTATTACTGGTGACATCAGAACTATTAAGATCCCAGTTTACGTTTCTTATACCAGGTGGAGTTTGCAGTGCTGACAAAACTGAATAGTTTGCTTTGTTTAAATGACCCTGAGAAACAATAAGTACTGTAACTCTGCCATAACAGCATCCATTAGATATTATTATCTGTGTTATTACTGGTTTGTGATGTATGTTAAAATCTAAGAGCCACGCTGCTGCCGTTACTGCCAACATGAGTAGGGGGTTGTGTGGGTTTGCAACACCTCATGTGCAGTTTACACAGGGAATGGTCCTCTGGGTGACACAGTTGCTCCTGAAGCAACTGCTAGATGAAGAACTACACAGGTTGGACATCCTTTTGGAAGGGTATAGCCTGTTTCCCTCACTGTAACTGGCCTGCACCAAGGGCCAGGAGAAAGAGGGAGTAATCGGTGTCCACTCTTCTGTCCCGCCATCTTTGGGATGCACCAAGGAAGCAGTTTATGCCCTTCCTCAACCACGGCGAGTTGTAGTTGTGACAGGTCCTTGCATAGGTGGTGCAAAGGGGAAGGAGGACCTTCAACACTCATGCTGTACCAGTTGTAAACATGCATAATTACCTTTCTGAGACTATATCCTGCCTATCTACTGTGTCTGTTCTATATGCATTACAATATATGATACATTCTGTAACTGTAGTATTATTTGGAACCTAACTGTGCCACTTTTTAAATGTACAGTTTCCTTTTTGGGTTTTATGTTTCATGATATGTTTTATTTAGTCAATTTAACTTAAACAAAAATAAGTAGAAGAAAGTGTTGTCTTCTGATACACTGCAGTGGTTTTAAATTCGAAACATACATCATGAAGAAGGTTGCTGAAGACTGATTTTCATTGTTAGCAGGCTCATAAAATATCAAAAGGAATATCAAAAGGATTCTATTTCATTAAAAGTAGATCAAAAATCAGAATAGCAGACAGCTTCTGTGTTATTTCCTTTCATAGAGTATTTCTTTGAGAGCAGCGTGCCTCTCATGACTGTAGTCAGTAAGCTGTGGGTATTTTTAAGCTCCCTTTTAATGGTCATTTCAAGGCTCTGCTCTGCAACGTATTTTTCATGTTTTATGCATATCAGTTGTCATAGATAACTTAAAAACAAAGAATCTTTTTAGTGCATTTATGGAAAAGGAATATCATTGTTTTGGGAAAAGGTTGTGTGTCCATTTCAAAAGTTCCTTTCTCTTGTCGTGACCAGGTATTGGTTCTTCTCTCTAAAAAGGCATAGGGTGGGTATCCATGTGTCTAGAGCATTGACGAATGTGGCGCAGTCAATATTTGAAGATGTTAATGTTTATATGATCCCGTATTAATCTCTCAATGTATGAAACGAGACCAGTGTGAGTTGTGTGTCAACTATAGCCATCTAAAGGCAATTACTTCAAAATAAGTAACTCTTTTGAAGATGTGAGAGGAGACTAGGTCTTCCCTTATCAGTATTTTCAACCAGAGTAAAAAAATATAAAAGTCAAAATAAAATCGTGGAGGAGAGTAGGAGGAGAAAAAAGGACAGATTTTTTTTCCATTGATTTGCACTGTGGATAGGAATGAACAAACTAGCTGGGTTGAAATAAATCATCCTAAACTATTATTTAGGTTTGGTTAAGGCCATATCCTAGTTACCACCAACTATTCTTTCTTACTCCCATTCCTGAGGAAGCAAAATACTGTCTTTGTGTTCATACAGCATTATAAGTGGGGCTTTGCTCCTGGCTGATGCCTCTGGGCCCTCTTGTATTATAAGTAATAATTACATTCTCACACAAACATACACATTACATTAAAACAATGTTAAGATTGCAAAGTCAAGCACTCAAAATGAAGAAATACCAAAATTAATTGCTGGGGATAGCACACCTACAGATTGATCGGCACACAGGAGTTCTGAGAGGATGAGGCATGCTCAGTGCTGACAGAATCTTCAGAAAATTTAGCTACCAAATTCTAAGAAGTCTATACTGAACATGTGTGAACTTAAAATTTGGAAAATGTTGGATGCTTCCCTGATACAAGAACAAACCTCCTTACAAATTTCAAATCTCTTCTTTAAAGCCTGAAGGTGCTAGAACTTCTCAGCCAAACAGTTGTAGGGTTTGTTTTATATTTTTTACCTATGCAAAACATTTCTGTCCTTAGTTTCATTCTTGGAAACAGCTGAAACATTTTTGCTGAAACTTTCCTCAGAAAAAATCAGCCTGAGGCATGCACCCAGAATTAACAGTTTTAGCCTGAATGGCAAAGTTAGTAGCCACGGGAAACAGTCTTATAATGGAAAATGTTGCACAATCTTATATACAGATGGTATTTTCTTCATTTGCTTACCCCTTCTACTTCCGGGAGTTCCCACCTTCATGGGACTCAACAGCTGTCTTTAGTCTCTCTTCTTTTTTCCCCTTCAGGCAGGTCTCTTCTTTAGGCTTCCAACCCCTGCCACAGTATTCTGAAGCAGGAAGTAACCACTGACGCACATGCGGTGATGCCCACTGATTGAAAAATTGAGATCAACATTGTTGAAAAGTTTGGCAGATGCAGAATAGCTCTTTGGGTGCCCATCTATAGGTTAAAGAGAGAGTTAAGTACACAGGTGATTTTCAAAGATGCTGCTTCTTTTTTCCTGAATTGTCTGCACAGTGGGCCAGGGGCATGGTCCTGGAGAATGGATGCCCACCTAGTAATTTTGGAAGGGGCCAGGAGTGCTGGAGAGATGCTCCAGGTGCCAGAGGCATGTCTAACTCAGGAAACGTATGTTAAGGTGCTCAAGAAGCATTGAGCTTGAAGTCTGTCTTCCCTGAAGATAGACAATACATAGATTAAAAACCCACCTTCCACACTCTCTGTGTGCACAGATTTGAAGGAGACAGACAGAGGAGATTTGTAAAAGCAGCAAAGAATCCTGTGGCACCTTATACGCTAACAGACGTTTTGGAGCATGAGCTTTTGTGGGTGAATACCCACTTTGTCAGATACATGTAGTGGAAATTTCCAGGGGCAGGTGTATATATATGCATGCAAGCTAGAGATAATGAGGTTAGTTCAATGAGGGAGGATGAGGCCCTGTTCTAGCAGTTGAGGTGTGAAAACCAAGAGAGGAGAAACTGGTTTTGTAATTGGCAAGCCATTCACAGTCTTTGTTTAATCCTGAGCTGATGGTGCCAAATTTGCAGATGAACTGAAGCTCAGCAGTTTCTCTTTGAAGTCTGGTCCTGAAGTTTTTTTGCTGCAGGATGGCCACCTTAACGTCTGCTATAGTGTGGCCAGAGAGGCTGAAGTGTTCTCCTACAGGTTTTTGTATATTGCCATTCCTAATATCTGATTTGTGTCCATATATCCTTTTCTGTAGAGAGAGGAGATTTGGTGAGTGTTTATAGGATCAATGTAGATAAAAAAGGAAAATTGTCAGGATTAGAGCTGTGAGTAGGAAAGGTAAATGTAGGCGTTAATAAAGAGGCTAATGCAAACCTAAAGTGAGGGGGTCACTGTAGGACTTAGGAATGTGACAGCTCAGGAAGAGACTGCAGTACTGCGTTGGTCCCCTGTGGATAGGCAGTCCCAGTACCAGATTATGCAGGATTTCTGGGTCATGGAGAACATCCCACCTGAACTAGGCATTATAGATGGTACACATTGTGGGAGGTATTTTGAGAGGTATCAAATGGTGAAAATGAAGCCTACAGAAATACAGAACACGTTTCCCATTAAGTTGATGGCTATATGTGATGCAAAGCTGATGTTTGCTGTTGGGATGAGCATACCACAACAGCTACACCCAGCTATTGGCCCCACAGCACTTATCCAGTTTACAGCCTGACATAACAGCCTGTGCTTTCTGTTGCGTCCTCACCCGGCAGCTCCTGCTTGAAGGGCTCGTTCACCAGTAATGAGGCTCTCAGTTTCAGAGTTTATGTAGTTGAGCTTCCTTTTGCTCCTTTTAGCAGCTCTGTCATGCTCAGGCAACTCTATTTCTGGGGCTACGATACCAAAATGGGTGCTAGTGAGGTGGTTATACTGCCCCAAAGAGATTGCTAAAGGGTCTTGAGTGATCTTTGGGGGTCTCCAGGCACTGCTATGGTTCTTGCTTCTAAATTAGTCATTGGGACAGGGAGTAGACCATGATGTTTAGGGATGGAAAAACGGAGCCCAGCAATGGAGGGGTTTCCTAGGTCTTAAAAAAGAGTCCAACTGGAGGAGGCTTAGGTCTCATGCCATTTCCTGTTCCTTCTCCCCATGGATATTAGAGCACGTACTGAGGGTCAATACTTTGTCAGAGGAAAGAAGTTATGTACATCTCAGGGAAAAGTTTATCAATCTGTAAACTGATCCCAAAGAGTTCCGACACCCCAAGTTAGGAGGAGGATAGAACGTAGCTGTTTCATGTGTTTACTGGCAGATTCCAAAGTGTACTATTTTTCAAGTGCAGTGGAGCTCTATACAACATTGTGTGGTTTGGGGGTGGGGGAGAAAGACCAAAAATTGATTTTGTCTACACAATAGAAAGATTTGAGAATAAAATATTGCTGCTGTGCTCTGTGCATTGGTTCACGTTCAGCTCAGAACTATTCCTCCCTGAAATCTAGCAGTAAAAGATTTTTGATGGTACAGATGTTTCTAACCACATCTAAAAGGTGCAATTGACACATGTTAATGTTAGTGTAATGTCAAGGCACAAATATGTTCTAAATACTTTGTGAAAACAGTCCTGAAAATATTTGTTGCGCTGCTGGTGAGGATGCACCACTAAAATAAGCCTTCATTTGCACAGTATTATTGGGTGTAAGAGAGAATGGAGAATTGAGTTTTATATGCAATTGTGCAGAATAAATATTATGTGTTAAATGTCTTTTATGCAAAGCCTGTTTTACACACACTTATTTGTAACTCTTCAGCGGCACTAAGGAAATTCATCGGATCACCCAGTTGGTGAGCAAAGAGAATTTGTGGGACGTCTGTCTGACTCATGATCCAGCTGGTTATTGTCATCAGGAAAATGAGAAATCAAAGCTAGGAATGAAACCATAGTGCCTCTCAAGGAAGTGAACTGCACTCCACTTGAGAAGAGGCAGGGTTCAGTGGCTAGGGCACTAGCCCTGGACTTGGGAGACCTGCATTCAATTCACTGCTCTGCCACAGACTTCCAATGTGACTTTAGGCAGGGTTAGGTACAAGTGAATATACTGGAACAAAAGGGGTGTTCTTAACTTTGATTAAAATGGCAGTGAAGACACAGCATCTCGTGTTAGCGGGTCAAGTAACAACTTATAGGAGAGAATGGGGTTGGATTTGAGCTAACCTGAGTTAAAAGTTGTCACCATGTCTTCACTGCTATTTTAACCCAGGGTAGGTCACGTGGAGTTGCTAACCTGAGTTAAGAATATACTTTTTTTTTTTTTTGGGGGGCAGTGTAGACATACCCTTAGTCTTTCTCTGCCTGATTTCTCCATCTGTATAATGGGGATAATATTGCCTTACTTTACAGGGATGTGGTCAGTATTACTAGATTGAAGATTGTAAGGCTCTGAGATTCTATGGTGATGGACATATAAATATAATAATCTGTCCACTTGTCCACCAAATTGGCATATGAGTTTGCTTCCATAAACTAGATTAGTAGTACCATACCCTTACGAATAGCCAGCACATGCAATATCTTAGTAATAAGCCAAGAAGCAAAATTGCTTATCATGCAGAATCCACACTCTGTTGTTTCAACTCGGTTTAATCAAACAAAGATATGAATCACACATAATAACAATGGCCCTCATATATGCTTTTCTTTTAGAATTACAACAACAGCTGCTTG
Organism: Gopherus evgoodei; assembly: GCF_007399415.2. Classification (NCBI taxonomy): domain Eukaryota; kingdom Metazoa; phylum Chordata; order Testudines; family Testudinidae; genus Gopherus; species Gopherus evgoodei. Next base: position 24,503,802 of record NC_044329.1, on the reverse strand, counting down.
TATGATGGATCTACGAAGATACCCGCTGGATGAACAAAACTGCACACTGGAGATAGAGAGCTGTAAGTACTTTTGTAAATCCTGCTTACTGTATGGTCAAACTGTTTCCGCCATTTTATTTATTTATTTATTTATTTGGGTACATGTTACTAACCTAGTTGCCTTTCTGTCAGATTATATTTAGACCCTTGTAAACATGCACACCACATTTAGCTTTCCAGATGGGTTAGTAATTTGTGGCACAAGGATTAGAGGAATTTATTTTGTGTTTTGATGGACAATTTTCAGCTTTAAAAGTCGCACTCAAATGGCTTGTTGTAGTTCATGTGAGGAGCAAGAGGATTATTATCATTTCTTTATCTTTCTCTGCTGCTGAACTGTGTTGCTGATTGTTTTCATTTTTAAACAAGGGCCTAGATTTTTCTTTACAGTTTGTTTGTTTTTTTATCACCGACACGGTAGTTAGACTTTCGGTGCATGTGTAATACAGTCTATTATATGTGTTGATTGAATAACTAGTCTCTCTATTAAAGGTCAGGCTTTCCATACAACTAAGACATGTGCTGTGAAATAAAATTTAAAATCTGTTTGAAAGCTCTTTGGAGAATTTTAATATATCAGAGAACAAAATAATGTATGGTCATATGATAATACAGAATTGCAGGCAACAAGTTATTTGACATAGTAATTAAGATTGTTTCAGCACTTCCATGGTAAGCTCTGTTTTTTAGTAGAACAGTAGATCACTCAACTGTGGTACATCATGAAACTGAAATGTGACATATTTCACTTTCTCTGAATGGAATTTGAGTGATTTGCAAGCAAACAAAAAATAATTTGAATGCTTTAATCTATGAACTTTGCAGCATTCGTTAAAACCTTTATACTCTTTAAAACAGCTTTGATTATATAGCTATATATGGTATACATGTATGTTAGTTGGCTAGATTTACACATGTATTTAATTCCCATACTGTTTCCCCTGTTCAAGAAAGCACTTCAGAACATGCTTAACTTTAAGCATGTGTTCAAGTCTCATTCACTTCAATTTTATTCAAACATGTTTTTTCTATGCTTTCCTGAACAGGGATACTTTCCTGAATTAGACTCTGTGAGTATTCTCATTGAAATCATTCACACTGCATAAAGCTAAGCATTATTGATGTTATAGGTGGTTGTTGCTTTTTTTTTTTTAATGTCCTTATTTTATACTGGAATATTTGAGTTGCAAATATTGTGACTGACTTTGCTTTTGGAAATATATATATAGGGTAAAATCCTCCTTCTCTTGAAGTCAGTAGCAGGACTCCCATTGATTTCAATGGACTAGGATTTCACTATTAATTTGCAGTTTAAGCATTGCTGAACAAACTATGCTAGTACATAACTTAATAGGAGAGAAAAACAGTTAATCAATTTATCTACTGGCATAACAGCAATGATTCTGTAGATTTACGTCTGCGGAGAATAATGCTTTAGTGAAAGGAATCTCCCCCGCCCCGCACTCACCTCTCCCAAATATTGCTCTCTGCTTCAGAAAATGTTCCAGCACAATCCATTAGAAATATTGCCAGCTCTGAACTTTTATATGGTATCAGCAGGATGGCATGCCTTGCATTTCATTTAGTTTGCACCATTGCCTGTGTGTAAGAGAAGCAGTAACCGTGCTCCGGTTAAGGTCGAGACTCGTTTATAAGCAAAGTGGAAAAGAACAAATCTAAAATATATATATATATATTGAAGCAGAAATGTATGAACAATGGAGAGTAAAACTCAAACATGGAATAATCTAAAAAATGCATTTCTGATTGTGTCCTTGTTGGAGAGGCAGTAAAATTTGTGTTAAACAGAGAACTCCAGTTCCATTCTCAGCTTTGTCATTATCATATGGATCAACTTTCAGCAAGGCACTCGCCCTGTCTGCAGCTCAGTGTTCCAAAATGTAAAATTGAGATGATAAAGCAGACTGTATTTAACTTGCCTTTCAAGATATTATGATGTTGAGAGCCATATAAGAAAACAGTCAGACAGATATTAATAATTTAATATGGTGTTCTGAAGCCCTATATCAATCCTCCATATTGAAATTATTAATGAGCTGCCTGTCCAGGTAGAAATGCAAATCTGTCCAACTGTTACAACTGATTGAGTCAAATTTTCAAGACTGAAATTTACTGCAGATCTAAAAAAAAAAAAAAAGTATTGTCCTGGGCCAAAGGATGAGTTTGATTTAATTTCCTGCAAACATGGATTGAGAAATTACTGTGATGGAGAGTTTTACTATTAGGTAAAATATGAGGCCATATGGTATCAATCAAGAGAAGCAGAAGACAGCATTTTTACAGTATCAGTTCAAGAAGCAGGATTAATGCCCTGCGTTATCTGTATACCATAAGCAGAAAAAGCAGTTAATTAAAATAGGGCCATAGTTTTTGACTGAAATATGAGATATATGCTGCTGCCTTGTAGATCTGTGGACATACCGGTACATTGTTTTTCTGTGATCATGGCTTGTACAGTTCATCCGTAAAAACTGAAACGTCTTGAAAATCTGCCTTCTATTTCTGTGATGCTTTTGTACTACTACTGTCAAGTAGCTCTTTCCTGGGTGGGTAAGATCAGAGCTTCCCTATCTTCTATCTTCTTTCATCTCTCTTTCCTCTTCTCTCTCTGCTGGCAGCCAATGAACAGGTCATTGCTGAGTAGTAAAAATGAGACATTAGAGTAAAGTCAGCTGGTCATCACCTTCCCAGTGGGATAATGGGCAACAGAGAGAGCTTCCTTTTCAATGAAGTGTTGATATCAGAGGGTAGATCACTCTTCTCTTCTGCCTTCTCCCTCTACTACTGCTATATGAATAGCTAAGCTCCTTGTGGCATCCTAGATTAGTTGATCCTCCCACCTTCCATTCATTTGTGTGTTGCAGTTCTAGTGATTGAAAAGAACCAGATGTGTAAGCAAATAAGTCACAAGTCTAGAAGGAACTTGGAAGCAAACAGATGTTTTAGGAAGTACATGGAACATTGGTTCAATTAATTTAAATAAATAGAATACCTTCCTGCACATCTGCTGGACTCTGGATTTCAAGTGATGCCATCTACACACAAATCTATTTTGAAACAGTGGAGTCTTTCACTGTAAAATCATTCAGATTGATCTGGGGTGTAATCATGGATTTTTCTGAATATATTCAAATGCAGTTACTCTAGTTTGATATGATGCGTTTGGACTATTATCCATTTCAATTGCACATTGACACAGGCTTTAAAGTTCATTTCAGTTCTTGCTCATCTCATTACAGAATAATGTGTTCAGTACAGCAATGTTAGCATTCATGCAGGTAACCATTATCTGTTCTGAAATATCATAGCGAATCTGTCCATCTTATTACAGTACTGTATCTCTGTCCATTTCTGTGTTCTTATCCAAAAAAAGCAAGTACTGGTAATTGCTCCATAAGTGCACATAACAGACCACCTTTGAAAATGTCTCCTGTAAGGTTTTAAATATTTAGCTCAGTTGCTGCTGAAGTATAAAACAAACAGAAGGAAAATTTTTGTACAATCTCTTTTTATAGGCTTATGATGAGGATGTCACATATGCTACAAAATTTTGAGCAAATAGCACCTCAGAAATACAAACTGATAAAAATAGGTATTTTTCCATATATAATTTAAATCTTATGTATGTTTCTCATCATTTCAAAGTACAAATTGTGTAGAAAGAGAAAAATGCTTTCAAATATTGTTTGCTTTTTGCATTTTCTTGCCCTTTTTTCTCTTGGTTGTAAGGATATTCTCTGAAGTGAGCAGTGTAGAGGTACATTTTTAATGTGCACTGAGGGAATTTCTCTGTGTAATTCCCATTGGCAGGAAGTGTCAAGTATCAATGCAAGAGATTAAAAATTAAGATCTTGGATTTTTTTCACGGATTTATGGCATGAGCTTAGGTAGTTCACTTAACCTTTCTGTACAATAGGTTGCTGACTTGTATTGTAAATATTTCTACTTCAGAAAGATGTTTTATGGCACAATCCTCGGACATCTCTTATGCAGGTGCATTAAGGAATAGCAGAAAATACAGATAGCTTTTCACTCTCACTCCCCTTAGTGTACCTACCCAATTAATAGCAGGAAAAGATACTGACCTAGATTCTCCTTTCAGTGCTGGGCAAAAAGCCTGGCTGTTGTGCTCAGCATACTCTGTGGTCACAAGAAAGTTTAGTCAGCTGTGCTAAGGTCATGCCAGAATCCCACATACACCTAAATACATACTGCCAGTGCCATTGGCAGCATGTCTAGAGGGGAAGCCCATACTGCACCTATTTGAAGCAGCAGTAAAAATAGCTGCAGAATGCATTTGTCCAGACCTTACTGAAGCAACCTGTCTGTGTGGAATCAGGATTAGAGCTATGAAAATACTGGATTTTTCAGTTCACTTGCATTTTGAAAATATTGAAATGTTTCAGATATTTTGCAATTTTGTTCAGGGTTTTTCTGACCAAAACAATTCAGGAAAATTGGCACAAATTCATTAAATATTTTGGTATCACCAAATCTGCAGTTTTTGCCAAATAAAGTTTTAAATCAAAAAATTTTGCTTAGCTCTAGTATGGAATATTCAGAAACTGCCTTCTCTGTATTAAACCAGTGTTCATACCACTGTTCCCAACAACTTTCATGCTACCAGGATGTGAGTTTTTCCCTGAATATTTGAAGAGTGAATATTTGAGATCTTGAAAGGAGATTGCCAAAACCACAGAGGAAAACATGGTCTCTGCCCTGAGGAACTCACAGTGAAATGGTTTGTTAATACAAAGGTGGAATGCATTGCATTTACTTTTAAAATGGTACCTTTCCTCTGAAACAAAACCAAAGTTCGGTACAAAGCGTATGTATGTGGGTGCAGTGCAGCCATTTCTTCAGGGAAGGTGAGACAGCCAAAAGGACAGCTTATGCACAGAGCACCACAACAGGAGGAAAAGGGAGATTTTGGTGAAAAACTGCAAGACAAACACCTGTTCTTGAAACATGCTGTACAGTGTTTAGTGGTTATGCAAAACAGAAAGAACTTTGATTATAAAGTTTTTGTTTGTTTTCTGAAAGCCCAAACACAGTAAACTATGTGGACTTCAGTTTATCTTCTATGGAAAGATGAAAAGCTGAATTGAATCCCCCAGTTTGAACATGTGATTCCTAGCGTTCTGAGTATTTGTAGCCTGATATTTAGACAGCTCTATGCTCTGTCTAAGCAGAGGAGTTACCTGCTAATAAGAGCACTGGCAGTAATAATGTATCACAGTTACAATGGATTTTCTCTCATAAAAGGCCTAACATTCGTATCAAATGCCTTGTGAACTGGTCATCTCTTTGAGCTATGTAGGTGAGTTATCAGAATGGGATATTGACGTGCTAACAAGTGTCTGAGATGTGCATGGCATTTGATATGAAATGGTTGCTTCATGACCCTCTACAGAATGTAAATACTTTTTTACTAAAATGTAGAGAAAATCTGGGTTGTAATTGAAACCCTTTAAACCCCTTCCTCAGTCAGTGTGTGATGCAGCCAACATTTCTGGGATGAGCTAAATTTATCAGCAATGTATTGCTCTTTCATGGTCTCCTATATCAATTTGGGCACAAAAAACAATTGCTGAGTCAATGTAAACAAAAGTCTGCTTACCTATGATTTTCACTTTGTGCCTGGTGCTTCTGAGAATGCCAAAGCTGGTCATTAATAAATGTGAAATCTCAGCTGAGTCCACACGAATCGCTTCAAGAGGCATAAAAATATATTCAGTGGTAACACATATTATCTTCCCTTCTAGCAATGCAAGACATATTACATAATACACCATGGTTCATGGTAATAACAAGCCATTGTGTTCAAATGGCAACAACAGTAACTGGGAAAAACAGCTTCCTAATCACTGAATTAAAGCATTAGTGATGTCTTATTTTGCTTTAATGATGCTGTTATATGTCACACTCTGTATAATACAGTATAGAGACATAAACATAAAAAGTAATATTGAATTCCTTATTTATCTGTATATGTCTCTGATATATATAAACACACATGGAGACGTGATAGCCATGTGATCAGTTTCACATCATGTGTTCAATGAATTTTTCACATGCTTTGGACATCGTTCGTGCATCTCTGACCACCTGTCCTACATATTCATCTCCTCTGAGACTTATTCTAACATTCCAAAGCAGCTTCAACCTGCCTAAAAATTGTTTCTTTCTCTCCCCCCAGTATGGAATTTCCACTGAAAAATATATCCAACTAAGGCAGAATCATTGTTCAGCCCTGGGCCTATGACTTATTTTGATATACGTTTCACAAGCTTTCGAGTTGGCTATCTTGCAGTACTACAGGGCTATAAACAGGGAGCATCTTGTGAAAGTGAGCTTCCAGACTTTCCAGTGAGCCATAGAAGCACTTAGTTCTAATCTTGGAAGGTCTTAAAATAAGAGTTTAAAAGCATGACACGTAGGTAATTGTGGAAGTTTGTGTGGCTCCCTTTGAGTTCTTTACCTTGGTTTCATGGTAACTAAGGCGTATGACTTTCCAGATAGAGGAATTTAAAAAATAATATCTTTTTAAACTCTCTAAAACTTTCCTAAGGTAGTTTTTTTCCCCTGTAAAATACAGTAACTCCTTGCTTAACATTGTAGTTATGTTCCTGAAAAATGCGACTTTAAGTGAAACTATCTTAAGCAAATCCAATTTCCCCATAAGAATTAATGTAAATGTCGGGGGTTCCCGGGAATTTTTTTTTCACCAGACAAAAGATGTTTTTTATATATAAAAATAACCCCCCTCCCACCCCTATGGGTGGTATGTGTCTTCCTCAAACTCGGGTCCTCTACCAGAGGCCTGGGAGTTTGAGGGTTCTGCGCAGTATCTTAGCTGTTCCTAGCACTGCACTCTTCTGGACAGAGAACTCTGATGTTGTTCCTGGGATCTGTTGGAGCCACTCACCCAGCTTAGGAGTCACAGCCCCGAGTGCTCCTACCACCACCGGGACCACTTTGGCCTTCACTTTCCACATCCTCTCTAGTTCCTCTTTCAGGCCCTGGTACTTCTGCAGCTTCTCATACTCCTTCTTCCTGATGTTGCTGTCACTTGGCACTGCTATATCTATCACCATCGCTGTCTTCTGGTCCTTATCTATTACCACAATGTCTGGTTGATTGGCCAGTACCTGCTTGTCCGTCTGGATCTGGAAGTCCCACAGAATCTTAGCCCTGCTATTCTCCACAACCTTCTGTGGAATCTCCCATCTGGTCTTGGGAGGATCTAGCCCATACGCTATGCAGATGTTCCTGTACACAATGCCAGCCACTTGGTTGTGCCATTCACAGTGTATGCTGTTCCTGCCTGCATCTTACATCCTGCCACTATGTGTTGGACTGTCTCTGAGGCCTCTCTGCACAGTCTGCACCTTGGGTCCTCTCTTATATGGTAGACCCCTGCTTCAATGGATCTGGTGCTCAGTGCCTGTTCCTGTGCTGCTATGATCAGTGCCTCAGTGCTGTCTTTTAGTCCAGCCCTTTCCAGCCACTGGTAGGATTTCCCAATGTCAGCCACCTCAGCTATCTGTCGATGGTACATCCCATGCAGGATCTTGTCTTGCCATGGCTCTTCTTCTGCTTGGTCTTCCTCCCATGTCTGCTGCTGCCTCAGGCATTCTCTCAGCAGCTCATCTTTGGGGGCCATCTTACTGATGTACTCCTGGATGCTTCGGGTTTCGTCCAGGACAGTGGCTTTGACGCTCACCAAGCCCCGCCCGCCTTCTTTCCTGCTGGTATACAGTCTCTGAGTGTTGGACTTGGGGTGGAAACCTCCATGCATTGTGAGGAGCTTCCGGGTCTTCACATCGGCAGCCTCCATGTCCTCCTTTGGCCAGCTCAGTATACCGGCAGGATATCTGACAACCGGCAGGGCGTATCTGTTAATGGCGTGGATCTTGTTTTTCCCACTGAGCTGGCTCTTCAGGACCTGTCTTATCCTTTGATGATACTTGGATGTTGCTGTCTTCCTTGCCTCCTCATCGTGGTTTCCATGTGACTGTGGGACGCCAAGGTACTTGTAGCTGGTCTGTATGTCTGCTATGTGGCCCGCTGGTAGTTCCACCCCATCAGTCTTGACTACATTCCCTCTCTTCACTACCATCCAGCCACACTTCTCCAGTCCGAATGACATCCCGATATCCTCACTGTAAATCCACGTCAGGTGGATTAGTGAGTCGATGTCTCGTTCATTCTTAGCATACAGCTTGATGTCATCCATGTAGAGGAGGTGGCTGATGGTAGTTCCACTCCTAAACCTATACCCATATCCAGTCCTTGTAATTATCTGGCTGAGGGGGTTTAGGCCTATGCAGAACAGCAGTGGAGACAGTGCATCACCTTGGTATATGCCGCACTTGATGGCCACTTGTGCAAGCTGCCTTGAGTTGATTTCCAGTGTCGTCTTCCATAGTCCCACTGAGTTCTTGAGGAAGGTCCTTAGTATCCTATTGACTTTGTATAGCAACAGACATTCACAGATCCACGTGTGGGGCATTGAGTCGTAGGCTTTCCTGTAGTCAATCCATGCTGTGCTCAGATTGGTCTGTCTAGACCTTGAGTCTTGGGTGACTGCTCTATCTATGAGCAACTGGTGTTTTGAGCCTCTGGTGTTGTTCCCAATGCCCTTCTGAGCTGTGCTCATGTACTGGCCCATATGGTCCTGTAGCTTGGCAGCTATGATACCTGATAGGATTTTTCATGTTGTGGGGAGGCAGGTTATTGGCCGGTAGCTGGATGGTTCTATTCCATTGCAGGGGTCTTTCATGATCAGCACTGTCCTTCCTTGTGTTAGCCAGTTTGGGTGGGAGCCTGCTGCCAGCAGCTGGTTCATCTGTGCTGCTAGGCATTCATGGACTGCTGTTAGTTTCTTTAGCCAGTAGGTGTGGATCATGTCGGTCCAGGTGCTGTCCAGCTCTTCATGTTCTTGACCCACTGCTGGATGCCTTTTACTGTGATGGTAACTGATTTCTGTTCTGAGAGATTGCTGTGCTCTGTTCTCAGGTCCTGCAGTCACTTTGCACTGGTGTTATGAGTCTTCTCTTTCTCCCATATGTTCTTCCAGTACTGTTCAGTTTCTGCTGCTGGTGGCTCTGCTGTTATTGTGTTGTTGCACTGTAATTGGGAGTACACCTTAGATGGTTCTTTAGAGAACAGGGCATTTACTTTTTTGGCCTCTGCTTCTCTAGTGTATCTCCTTTACCTGGTAGCCAGTGCTGTGAGCCTTTGTTTAGCAGTCTCTAGGGGTTCAGATGGAGTCAGGCCCTTGTATTTTTCCCAGTAGCCGAGTCTTATCCTTAATCTCTACACCCTTCTGTAGTTCCACCAGCTGACTAACTTCTCTCCTAGTCCCCTTGGTCTTATCTTCCAACCTCATTTTCCAGGGTGGGTATATACTGTTGTTCTTCTTGATCGTACAGCCAAGCATCTCCAGGATTACAGAGGCTGTAGCGTATACCAGTTCATTGGTTTGAGTTATGGTGGTAGTAGGGATTGTCATGAGGGCCCTATTGGCATCTTCTAACATACTATCTGATGGTACTTCTCCACTGAGCCTTGGTAATTGGTCTCGAGGATTGACTGTAGCTAGTTTCTTCATGATCTTATGCCTCATATCAGCTGCTGTGCTCTGCAATAGAGGGGGTGGCAGTGAAGTTTCAGCTTCAGGAGTGGGCTGCACATCCACTTGTTCTTCCAGGCCTTCTTGAGTCTGGGATGTAATGTGCAGTTGGTCTATCTCAAGCTGTGAGAGCAGCTTCCTCTTTACTATGTTGAAGCGTTGGGTAACTAGCTGTTTCTCAGTAAGTGTGGATGTAGGTCTTTTGTCTATCCATAGCCCCCTCATACATTTCATATATCCCCTCTCCTTAGGTCTACTGTTATAGTAGCATTCCATCAGTTCCAGGTTCTCTTGTCTCGTCTATGAATGGTTTGTTCCAGTAGCCCACTTATCGTCAGATTGTCCTGGTTCCTCGACATCTGGTGCGGACCTTGTTAATCTGGGCGACGTCCGAGCCGGTATGGCTCTCCTAGTTCGTGTTGCTCTCATATTTGAGGTAGGCAGGTGACGCGTTAGGGGTACCAACCGGGAGTTAAAGGATGGAAGAGGGTGGGATATTTCCCAGGGAATGCAGTACTGGTAAATAATGGACTGGAACAGCTGAGCCCTCAAGGGTTAACCCGTTGTCGTTAATGTAGCCTCACACTCTACAAGGCAGCACAAATGGAAGGAGGGGAGACAGCACAGCAGACAGAGACACGCACCCTGTGTGTGAGAGAGAGAGAGAGAGAGAGAGATGTGCATTTCACCTTTATGTAGGCTGACCCCATTCTAAGTACACTGCCTTTTTGAGTAGATCAGCAAGCTGAGATCGCAGCTACTGCCAGCAAGCTCCCTCCGTCCTGAGTCCTTCTTGTCCTCCCTTGCTCTATGGAGATGGGGTGAGCGGGGGCGGGTAGCAGGAACAGGGGGGAGGGTGACATCCTGACATTAGCTCCCCTCTTCTCACCTCCCTCCCCCGCACAGCAAGCAGGAGGCTGCTGGGAGCAGCTCCAAGGCAGAGGGCAGGAGCAGCACAGGGCAGTGGGGGGAGGGACAGATGAACTGCTGGCAATTGATAGCCTGCTGGGTGGCTGCCACACAGGGAACCTAGGGGAGCAGAGAGCTGATGGGGGCAGGGGGCTGCCGGTCTACCCTGGTTCCAAGCCCCCACCAGCTATCTGCAACAGGCTGCTCTTCCTGCAAGCAGTGGAAAAAGCAGGCAGCTGCCAAACAAAGTTATATGGGAGCACTGTACAACTTTAAACGAGCATGTTCTCTAATTGATCAGCAACGTAACAACATAACAATGTTAACTGGGACAACTTTATGTGAGGAGTTATTGTATGTGGCATATACAGAATACATACGAGTATGATATTGTGTGCAGGTTTTAGCAACACTTGTTTGGATGGCCTGAAAAACTCACTTGTGCCATTTGTGATTAATGCAGTTGTCCCAGATTCCATCAAGAAACTTTTTATGCCACTCCAGACCAACATGTAACATCCATCATGCATATCTGCACTCACACGTGTGCGCACGCACACACACATCTAACTGCTACAACATTTTTTTTTGTGGTAGAATGGATTGGTCTCCTAGTCAGTGGGTTTAGGTGCACAGTTCACTCAAAGCTTTCAGGCTTCCTGCCTTAAGCCCAGTAGATGTCTTTGTTTCATGCTGAGCTGAGTAATCCATTAGGCACATCATGAGGAACAACCTTGAATGATGCATTAAAATCTGTGCGTCAGAGAAGTGAGAAATTTAGTTATTTTGTTGGGAGCATGATTCATCTGAAACAAAGCATCCTATTCAGAGCTAGAACACTGTTTAATAAATTCAGTCTGGTTGTGTTTTATTTATTTTCCTATTGATGGAGTAATGATATGGGTTGAGTTAAACCCGAGGCTGTAATTTCATCAGAGTGAAAGAGGGGGTATAAAAGAAAGAAAGGCTACTGCTGTTCTATACTGCTCAGAAGAAAAACGGGAGACAGAATAGTCCATCCTCCTTTCATGGTTGACCAGTATGTCCATGATCATGGCCTAGTGTAGATCTCTCTTTTTCTCTCTCACACACACACTTTTCCATATATTTTGTTGTTATAAAACTGCCTATGTGTAACAGGGTACACTCACAGCTGTGATGTATCCTTGTGGCTCAGTTTGGGATCATTTCCCATCCAGTCTGATGTCCCCCTTCCTTAGTTGCCCTATATTCTATAAATCTGAGGAGGGTTTGCAGGCAATGTCCCTAGGGCCTGTCTGGGGTGCCAAGTGGGCAGCCAGAGTCCTAGTCCCATCATCCATTATAGAGGTAGAAGAGTTAAGGGGACCTGCATGCTGTGCAAGACATGGTGGCATACCCCTCATCATGCTCAAGGCCCATTTCTATGTAGTCCATTGGGTTACAGCGACCTCACACTGGACACTTTTTTAACCCACCAACTCCAATGGAACCAGACCTCTAGGATGCTGGATGGAAGATGAAAAACCCTGCACAAGATTTGCCAATTTTACCATATGGGAAAATTTACCTTTTAGACCTCAGATAAAATTTGATGACAAGCATAAACTGTGGCACCCTAAGAAAAAAAGCAAAAATGATTACAGGGAGGAAAAAACCCTTCCTTCGTCCCCCTGCCTGTCCTTCGAGGAGCCCATCAGTCTCCTTAGATTCCAGTCATCCTGTGGAAGCAGAAGCAGGTGGGACAAGCCAGGGAAGAGAGACCAGTGGGAGCCCAAGTTACTCTGTCCCCTCTTCTCCCATACAAGTAGGGAGGTGGTGAGTGGCATCCATGTGCCCAATGATCCCATGCCCACCTATTACGTACCATGGGTTAACAGAGAAGCATTTTAGATTAATATAGTGAAGTGTTCATATTTGGGGATATAGAGTTTTTTAAATGTCTGAGTATGGTCACAGAGGGGGAGAAAAGATTAGGGAATCTGAGAACTACAGATGATCATGTGCATGCTTTTTGATGGGTGTTCTCATGGAATATACCCCTTCTTTAACTGAGTGGAAGAAATTTTGTATCAAAACCGGAGGGTAGTTTTGTTTCTTCAGGAGTTTGTTTCTTTCCATACCCACAAGATTATATGCAGTCACATCTCATTCAAAGGTTTAGTGCAATATTTCTTCTCTTTATAACTTCTTCAGACTCTAGAGTCTAAAGGGAAAAGTTTGTTTTTTTTTAATGACTGTTCTGTTGAGGAGAGAAGATAATTCTTTTCCTCTAGAAAACCGGGATTGAAATAGATCTTTGTGTTCAAATTATAATGGATCCCCTGGTTATCTTTCTGTGAAGTTACTAAATGATCTTTTGAAGGTAAGTCAGAAAGAGTGAGAGCAGAAGAGACAGGGAAGAGACTTTTAAAGATTCTTCTGGACAGTGGAATATCCCAAGATCAGACCTTTTTTGTTTGTCCTTTTCTTGGTTGGCAATAAAATGGGTTTAGTAAGCTAATAATAATAAAATATTAGAAATGTAGGGCTGGATGGATCTTCAAGAAGTTATCAAGTCAAGCCCTCTGTACTGAGGCAGGACCAAGTAAGCCTAGAACATCTCTGACCTCTTTTTAAAAACTCCCAACAATGGGGATTCCATAGAGCAGGGCTTTAGCTTCCTCAGCCATGAGATGCTGTTCCAGGAAGAAGGTATGTTGGGAAGAGATGGGGTTCACCTGACCAAGCAGGGAAACAGCATCTCATGGTCGAAGAAGTGGAAGCCCTCACATCAGCACCATCTGCACAGTCATGGATTCATCTCCAGGATGTGCGTGCCTCTCCAGGCCCTTACCTTCAACTGGGAAGATGGATGAGAACACCACCTGCACCCCATACTCTTTCACCCTCGCTTCCAGAGCCCTGAAGTCACCACTGATCTGCTCAGGGTCATACCTGGAAGTGTCATTAGTGCCCACATGGATGAGCATCATGCAGTAGTGGTCAGAAAGTGGATGAGCCTCAGCCTTTTTCCATAACATCTTGAATATGGGCTCCAGGCAGGCAGCATACCTCCCAGGTCATCGTGCCAGGTTGTCAGATGAAGGCTTCTGTCTCCCTCAAGTGGGAGGCCCTAACCACCAGCACCCTATTCCTTCTCCTTTTGGGAGCAGTGGCCATGAGCTTCCTAGCTTTGGGGGCAGGTGGCTGCTCCTCCACAGCCATTGTTCTCACTTTCTGTTGCCAATACATACTGGTTCTTCACCTCGACGAATGGGGAACCTGGGTGAGGGGTGGAGTACTGTCCACTGCCTGAAGTGGACAGTGGTCAGTCTCCACCCTATAGAGCAGCTGGTTCTCCTCCCTCCTATTGTGCTGCTGTAGTTATCTGTGGTGGGTTAGCATCCTCTGTCCTCAATGTTTCCACATGCATCCTGTTGATTAATTCCTCTCCTTTAGTATCTGTCTTATTTGAGAGGTCAGTTATACCTTTTACTAAATGGAATAACATACTCAAGGGAGTATGGTTGTTATGAAATAGTTACACTTCTCAGATAATGAAGGTAGGTACTTGACCTCCAGTCTCATGCTTGACGGTGCATATGTGACACTGAGACATGTTTCATCTCATGATAAACACATAGCCATGACTTACCCTTATTTAGGATATCTCTCATACACCATGCTAAATAATTGAAATATAATGTTTCAGATGTTTTCCTTGGTGTTTTCCTTACTTATCAGATGTTTTCCTTACTTGTCATTTTATTGTCATAAACTACTGTGCAAAAATAAGCATACCTCTACATTTTAGAAAAAATAAATACGTTGCATTAATTCATCTATGTTGTGTGAGACATAGGACAGGCTCAAGCTTTGGTTGCCCCTCCCAGGGTTGTGAACTAATTTTTATTGTCAGAAGGGGGTCATGGTGCAAGGAAGCTTGAGAACCGCTTTCCACAGATGTTTATTCTCTGTTCTGAAAATAGTGTGTGTGAACAGTCTACATCATTAAGAAAAATAGAAAAGCATTTTGACATATGCCATTGCTTTACTACAGACTTCTTAGAGAGTTAGTACTGAACATTCATTAAAAAAATGGCAGAAAATAGTTTTAATATTTTCATAATATTTCATAGAAACTATATCTACTCCCTAACCCACTGAGAGGTTGTTTCCAGAAAAGGAAGAGATCTTTTGGAATGTAATTTCCTAGCCTCTTTTATGTTTGATCCCTCTAATTGTTCTTACAATTACCAAGAGCTTGTATATATCATTAAAACAGTTGAACAACATATCTGAGCTCAAACAAACTACTTCCTGGATAATCTGGCTTCATACAAAAGATAGCCTGCGGCTCGGGGAGAAAAGTAGCAAGCTTTGTAAAGTGGTGTTGCAGTTGCACTGCAGGTCACCAGCATGGTCCAGCAGTGTTGTGTGTGTCAGATGAAACTCAGGGATCACTGTTAATAGTCCAGTGTGTGATATTTCTGTAGGTCAGTGTTTCCCAAACTTGGGACGCCACTTGTGTAGGGAAAGCCCCTCGCGGGCCGGGCCAGTTTGTTTACCTGCCCTGTCCGCAGGTTCGGCCGATTGCGGCTCCCAGCGTGGCTGCGGTTCGCCGCTCAAGGCCAATGGGAGCTACTGGAAGCGGCACAGGCCAAGGGACATACTGGCTGCTGCTTCAAGCACCTCCCATTGTTCTGGAGCGGCAAACCACGGCCACTGGGAGCCGTGATAGGC
Source organism: Gopherus evgoodei (assembly GCF_007399415.2). NCBI lineage: Eukaryota > Metazoa > Chordata > Testudines > Testudinidae > Gopherus > Gopherus evgoodei. Next base: position 24,488,490 of record NC_044329.1, on the reverse strand, counting down.
CAAACCTGCAGACGGGGCAGGTAAACAAACTGGCCCGGCCCGCAAGGGGCTTTCCCTACAAAAGCAGCGTCCCAAGTTTGGGAAACACTGCTGTACGTATTTTACTATTTAAATAGAAAGTTACTTGGTCATTTTGAGCTTATGAATATGTCTTGTTTCCTAAATTTTACTAATTATCGATAACATTTGAATTCAACTTTCGAGAAGCACAAGGTGTTATTTGCATTGCCAACCTCGCATAAGGGTTCTGTTAGAGAAAATCAGCTAATGTATCCCTTTAGCTTAATAATGTTTCTGCATGTAGATTATACATTAAAAGTACAATTGCAACTGTTTTGCCTACTGTAACCCCAAATTTTATTAAACTGCCTGGAAATGCGTGATACAAATAACCTATCGTCTTTCTTTGGAAAAGCACGTAAATTATGATAGTTTTGTTTAACTTTCAAGTATCAGAGGGGTAGCCATGTTAGTCTGGATCTGTAAAAGCAGCAAAGAGTCCTGTAGCACCTTATAGACTAACAAACATATTGGAGCATGAGCTGCCCACGAAAGCTTATGCTCCAATATGTCTGTTAGTCTATAAGGTACAACAGGACTCTTTGCTTGTTTAACTTTGAGATTTATAGTATATGGAGAAGGAAAACTATACAAAATAGTAAATTAAATGATAGTAAAAATATACATCTTTGCATGAATGAAGGGTCAATTTTAAATATGTAATAGTTCTCTAGCTTGGATAAAACAGTATATTTTGAATATACTTGGACTGTGATTTCTTTTTGTTAGTGTTTAGAATGGAATTTTTGATAATACGTAAGATGTTCTGAAATACACGCAGACCTTTAGAAACAAGTCATTTAAATGGCCATGAAGACCACACTACTATCTTGCTCCTTGAGGCTATTTCTCTCTACCCCACCCCACCCCCAAGAGAGGGTGGAGAAGACATATTGATGGACTAATCCTTAAATTGCCATTGTCAGTTATGTATCTCTGCTGTGGATATACAGGGGACTTTATTGTCTGGGGCTGATCAATCTTTCACAAGTACTAGAAAAAAAGTGTTGGTATTTCCCCCCCAAGTTATAATGTTAGAACTATAAAGAAACACAGAGCTCAGGATTTGTAGTGAGGACTGTAAGAGTTTAAATGGATCTCTGGCTCTGCCAATGGTTGGGAATAGCCTGGATTCAGCAATTCATGATGGATAGCTGTTGTAACTACAGCAGTCCTGACCATTAAGTGTAGACAATGACAAGCCAAGGTAAACCTCGATTAGCTCAATCATTGTAATCAGTGTGAAGATTTTGAATAGCAACGCAAGTATAAAATCAACCATTCTGATATTTTAGCGTCCCTTTGAAATCAAGTCACTGAAAGGCAGCTTTCTGATAAAGAGCACACTGTGAACTGAAATTATTTTTATTCATTTTGGTCATGTTGTTTTGTACTGCTTCGTACTGGTAATTCAGACTGTTCAAAGTCTGTCTGTATCAGAAAATATAGCTACTTTTTGTTGTTGGAAGTAGTCCTGTTTTCCTGTGCCTTACATCTATAGAATATAGAGTTGAAAGTTAGTATTGCCTTCTGATAGCAGTAGTTCATTTAAAGAGAGTTCAGTTATGCCTTTATCTAACTTTTAGCAATGCTAGGGGATGCGGTTGTCATCTCCTATCAATCCAAAGCTACTGTAATTGACGTGTAAAAATGCCATTTCAAGTTTGCTAGAGCATATTGGTATGAAAATTGTAATGTAAATGCTTTAGATAGCCTCTGCTTTAGATGGCCCGGTGGCCTCATGGATGAGGCACTGGTTTCCTAAACCAGAGTGTGTGGGTTCATGTCCTAGCTGAGGTGAAAAACTACTTTCTTTGTGGGGAGGGCTAGCTCAGTGGTTTGAGCACTGGCCTTCTAAACTCAGGGCTGTGAGTTCAGTTCCTGAGGGGCGCATTTAAGGATCTGGGGCAAAAATCTGTCTGGGGATGGGTCCTGCTTTGAGCAGTGGGTTGGATTAAATGACCTACTTCCAACCCTCATATTCTATGAATTCTACTAGCTTTAGGAAAATTTAAAGCACATATGGTAGTCCATCAAGCATATGTAAATTTGACATGGGCAAAGCATTGATTGTAATTTGAAATGTTGATATTTGTTTATATATCAAAAGTTCATTCTTTTAGTCCTAGCAAAGCCTTGGATTATAAAATGTTGAACTGTCTCATAATTCATATTCATGTCTCATATTCAGCTTGTATCGTAACAAGACTAAATACAAAGACTGATGCTTCTGTAACAATACACAACACAAGTAAAAATGCCGGATTCCAAGATAATCTTTATCAAGAGAAGGATGTGTAATTAGCTGGGAGAAATATTACACAGATTATATTTTCAAGCATGTTTTTTTGGCTTTTTAAGTGCCTTTATTCACTAGTAGTGACTGCAGTCCAAAAATTGAGAATCTCTATTTGCCATGAATTCATTGTATTGGTGAAAACACAAAGAGCCTGATTCTCATTTATGCTAAGGCTGCTTTATACCACTCTGGCAGTATACAATGGCCTTAGAGTAAATTTCCATATTCACTGCACCTTGCCAGTGTATCTTAGTCTGATCTGGAAGAACCTCCTTGAAACAACCAACGAGGTTGTCATTTATGGTGACAATTTTTAATGATATGAATTTTTTTTAATGTTGCTTTTTACTTGGGGAAAGGGAAGAAAGAGAAAGCAATAAAATAGATTAATAATGTCTGTACATTTCACAATGCATGTTTCATTCTAACTGTGAAAAGGGATGGCCTTATTGGTTTATACGTCTCCAGCACACTCCATCTGCCTCTTAAGTAATTATTTACCACTATGAGACCGGAAATGATGTTTTCACAATTCTTGTTATATTACATGCAGTACAGACTGTTCAGAAGAACTATGAAGAGTTATAAGCAATGTTTGTAAATGGCATTACCATGAGAATGTTCTGCATGCGGCATAATTGAGATAAATGTGTAACGAGTTGTTCTCTCATATGTTTGATTTTAGTCTTACGTCAGAATTTTATACTGTATTACAAAGTAAAGGTAAAGTAGATGGCTATTAGACATCTGATTGGTTCCCAAGTGGGACATAATCAAGTGAACTCTCTTGCACACAGACCAAGAAGTTACAACACGCTTTTTGAACTGTATTGGCAAAAATGTGAAATTTCCTCTCCTGACATTTACCTTGAGGCTAGATTCTGCATATACACTGGTGTCCCTGGTTTATTTTTGAAGGCAAACTCCCCAAAAAATAAGGAGTTGCCTTGACATGAAAATGTGCCCATATGAACAATTGCCTGAAAACTTTTGTGACACCATCACTGGCCAAATAGAAAGTCACTCACTCCCCCCAATAAAAATCCATTCTCTCAGATCCTGCACATCTGCCCAACATGGTGTTTGCCTTTACTGTGTATGGAGTCATGAAACCGGACAGTTCCATTGGAACATATTGGAAAGGCACTGCCTCAGATTACAACTTTGGAATTTGCTGTATAGTATATTATTATTATTTATTGTCCAATATCAGCAGTAAAGATGCTCCAGTGGGTAATGACTCTGTGTTGTGGTTCCTTGTCAGTTTTGGTGTTTACAGTTGATGACATTGGTTTGCAATACCTGTGGTCACCAGAATGTAACAGATGCCACTTCACTCCAATGTGATTACCTTTTATAACATTTAGAAGGTAGGACAATGAAAGAACAAGGACCCAGTGATGGAAATCACTGTTCAGCCAAGTACACCGAAGGATATCCCTTTCTGCTCTATTGACATAGCCCCTCTCAAGTACAGAACCCTGAGGAGAAGGTGAGAACTAATGATGGCAGGAGTACCACAGCAGGAGAAGTTAAGAACATCCCAGTCATGAAGGGTGTTTGGTATCATGACAAATACAGGTATCTAAATCTGTACTAGGAGGCTGCTATTCCCTCAGCCGCTGCAATCCCCAACAAGTGTTTGAAGGCTACTCTGCATATCCTAATACAGCATCCTCCCTCTAAGGTGACTACAGGTCTCCCTGTTCATGGTCCTATTTGATGAAGCATTTTGCACTTGACAGAGCTAAGAGGTGACTTCGGTAGCAGGCACAGCCCATGCTGAAGGCTGATACTTCTGGTGTTTTGGTACAGGAAATTCTTGTATCTAAGTTTAGCAAGCACGTCTATCCTGTGAGAGTTCATCTTTGCAGTCCTGGTGCTCGACAAGAGCAGAAATAGACATACTTCAGCCATACAAGGCCATCTCGGCAGCTCACTATCTGAAACCTGGCTTGTACCAAGACTTTGCCAAGACCTCCTGAGTGATATAAAAAAGAATGGTAAGTCACTTATTTGTAAATATGGTTTGGGTTGTTAATTTGTTTCTTTTTGACCAGAGTGCAGGCTACGAACCCAGTGATCAAAGTCCCATTGCCTTCACTGGGAGATACCTGGGTTTGGCTGCAGTCCTGGGCCTTGTTCTTCCCTTTGACTAGCACACTCTTTCTCTCTTTTGTTTACTTTCTGGGACCAAATGAACCATACCAATTAATCACATAAACAGTAACAACAACGGGTCCAGCTTCTGTCAGCATTTGATTGGGGATAGATTCCTGGCTAAACAGCCTTGCACCCCTCTCACACACCACTAAGCCAGTGGTACTATGAGGCCGTGGGTACTGGGGGTTGGCTGCTCTGTGAGTCTGAGTAAGTTCCTTTACATTTCTATGAGACATCTGACTTGAATATTGTGTACATATTGTATTAACTAGGGCACTCTTTTCCTTTCAGAATTCAAGAACAGCATTCTTGAACCTGAGGCGGCAGCTCCCTGAAGCACAGTAGGTAAATGTGTTACATTTCTGCCCCTCCCTCAGTCTAGCGAGGTTCTTATCACCATGGTATCTGAGTGCCAGCGTGTTCTAGCAAAGAAAGAAGTACTCGTCTCTGGTCAATTTTGTGCACTTGTATTTATTTTTGCCCATTTATTGTGGGCAAGCTTGGCAGGAGAAGTGGGTTTTGCATTTTGCTTTGAGAGTAAAAGGTTCAGCGGTGATTCTCTATCTGAGATTTATATTGCACAATGTGACATATGCTGTTTACAGTATAATCTGATATATTTTTTCTGGACCCTGTTATGACATCATGTGCTGCAATATTTTTTGTTGTGTTTGTTCATATGGCTTATTTTTATTATAACAAACATAGGTTTTATTAACTAAATATTTTATATTGCTTTAAAAATAAAAACATATTTTGATTGATGTATATGTGTGTCTAATTAAAATTGCTTTTCATTTGTAAACCCACATTAGCAGCCCACTGAAGATGGGAGTAAGAGGTCGGGGTCTGTGGCAATTACCAGTTTATTCTCTACCTACCTGGATATCTGTGTGTGTCAGGCAGTGTAAAGGGTGTTTTGTTTTAGGAACCAGTAAATGACGCAGATATAAGTGCTTGAGCACAATACATGACAATCTGTTACTTGTGCTGCTGGGTGTTGTTTGTGCAAGCTCTTGGCTATCTTCCTTGTGCTCCAATAGGTGCTTCTAATTTCACACATTTGCTTATATACTCATTCTTCTTTGGATTTGTAGGTCCATGGAGGGTGACATTGTGCCCCCCTTTCCACCAGCCACACCCAAACACGACAGGGTTTGTGGCTGCCAGTGATCTTTGTTTCTTGAGTGAGGAACTTCTTTTATTCTGGAGTTAACCACAGACTGGAACCATATATTCAAAAGAGCATTGACATTCCTCAGAGTTTTCTTTCTTCACTCAGTGTAGAGCTTTCATATTTTTACATGAGAGAACTGGTTGAACATGGTTACAAAAATGGTATTATGTCTTGCCAACATAGAATCTAATCCTGAACTCTTTATTCAAGTATACCTCAGCATTTAAGACTACTGTGAGTGAGAAGTTGAGAAGTGAGCACATAGTCAGTATAATAGTCCTAATGTGTGCCTTGGGCCAGTATAATGACCATGTGTGCCATCTGTTAATGAGATTAGACATCAGTTTGCCTTTCACAACAAGGAAAACCAAAACTGCGGTTCAGAAGCTTGGGCTTGTTATCTCACTTACGAAAACTGTGGCCCTCATTTTCAACAACAATATAAAATAAATTGCTAGAATTGTGCTTGCTTGGCGTGTGAACATTGGCATTCTTATTTAATTTCCAAATTCATTATATGTACTCTTACAAATATTTTAACTGCAGTTGCTCGTTAGTCTGTCTCACGATATTATGATCTAATATATAAGAAAACAAAATCTTCTCCTGTATGCCAAAGAATCAGGTTAATATCTCTTCCATCATTTGAGGATCTTTTTTAATACACATGTTCCTAATTAAGTAAAACTTTTTTGTACATAGGCTGTTAAATTAAAACAGTACAATATTTCCAGAAACATGGTAGATGTGCTGCAATCCATGAGAAAATCTAGCCAACAAATGGGGGTAGGAGGAAGACTTTTCTGAGTGGAATTTTCAAAAGTACTCAGAGTTGGCTTCACTCTACACCCAATTAAATTAATAGTAAAACTCCCAGTGATTTCATTGGAAGCAGAAATAGACCAACACAGAGTGCTTTTAAAAAGCCCACCCAAGGTTATTCCCCTAAGCATTTCTAAAAGCACACAAATGGGGGGTTATCCTAGTTCAACATAAGCTCTGTGATACATTAATTGCATAATGACTTAAAGTGAAATTAAGATTTTAGCTTTTACAAAACAACATCTGAGTGGTTTAACTTACTCATTAAACTATGTGTGCAATTAAACACCTGTGTGTGGCTACAGGAAAAAATCCTTTATGATATTATTTTATTAAACTAACCCTGTCATGTGATACAACTACTTGTTAATATTAGTACATTCGATTATATGATTGATCTAGGTAGGTACAAATATGTAACACTCCTGTTATACACAAATGCATTATATATTTCTATATATACAACAATTTCTATGGCATTATTTTTTAGGGAAAAAATGAGTTAATACCAACGTTAGTTAAAGCACTGAAACCTGTTATATGTTTATGAAAACAAACTTTTGGTCTGGTAGCCACTATTTCTCATTTTTTTCCCAATGTAAAAGTGGGATGATAATACTTCAAATGATCATTTGGCAGCTTAATTAAATTTTCTTTCTGAGGTACTCTGATGCAAGTACTTATTCTTATTAGAACCTGTCTAATTGATCTGAAATATCCATCTGGCATGTCATATAAATGATGAAGAGTTGTCCAGGACCAGATTTTATTAGTTCACCTTGATTAATTTATAATTTTCAAATTGTCTGGTAATGAGTGGTTTTAATGACAGGGTGATAGGAAGTCTAAGTACAAAATTGGATGACATGGTTGAAGGGACTGGGGTTTGTTTGGAGAGGTTTTTGCTTTTTCACTTATCTGAGTTTGATTGGATTGTGAGGAAGAGGTGACAATCAGTTAGGAAGTCAATCTTGCACTCTACTCTACACAACCCTACCTGGGACTCAGCAGCAGTAACTTCACTGCTTGGATAACTAGCAGTTGGTGGTTACGAGATTGAAACGCAGGTTTATACTAGAGATGCAGAAGTCTGGAAAGAAGATTATTTTTGGAATCTCTGATTCTCTGGTTTCTATGGTTTGAGCTTTATGGAGTCTAGGCAGGTCATACATCAGACATACAGCTTTGATTAGACAATTTAACACCATTGGTTTAATCTTTGGAGCAGAGATATCAGCAGTAAGGATCCCAGTATTAATTCATACCGTTTAATGCAAGCTGTACTCATAAAGATGTGTCTACCCGTGGTTCAGTCTTCAAAGAGGCCCTGACCTGGTAGGTATAACCAAACGTGCCCAGTGTTAAATCAGCTCTTTTCTGGCAGCTGCAACCCATAGAGGCTTAGGCAGGTGCTGTGCCTGTGTTACTTGCAGCTGCCTTTAGCATCAGAAGGTATTTCATTTTAAAATTAGGTATTTGAATGTACTCACCTGGTTTGAGAGTTTGAAGATGAATATTACATGTGATTAGTAGAGTTCAGGTCACTGCAGAACTCCATGAGATCTGGTCATGATTTTGACCTCTACAGCACTGAACTAGCCTTATTTTCTTATGTGACTCTGATGTCCTTGTGAACAATGTTTCATCAGAATTAACTTGTGATCTCAGAGCAGCCAGGGGCTATCCCTATTGATTTCTGGTGCTCTGCATTCTATTTAAACATAATCTGGATCGTATATTTGGCCAAGACTTTTTTGACAAAGCCAGTAAAGATTACACTTTGGTCATGGTCACACTACAATGTATTGAAAGTTAAAGTCATATATTACTTGTTCCTATCAGGATGAAAGACTAGATTCAGTGGTTTTCCCATGGCCCCTTATGGTACCCACTTTGATTTCAAAGCTCTTTAAGGGTGAATACTTTTCAACCAGTGATCCTAGTAGAACATGGCGCAATCTCTTGTTTGTTACCAGCAAATACAGTTGTTCCAAGGCATCCTTTGCTATATCTCTTTCACAAGATCACTGTGTTCACAGATGGAAAGTATGGGACACAAATTGGAATGCCAGTGCTGAAAATTGTGCATTCAGATAAATAGTTTGTGGCATAAAGAACTTTAAAAGTTCAAGAAAATATTGTTCTCGTCCGCCACTGCATTTGTGAAGTCTCACCCATTTGAATAAATCTGCATCTTAGTCATCTTGTCTTCTCTGCTTGTAAGCAGTCAGATATATTTTACCAGTTGTGAGGAGTTTTCTATTGTAGTGACTAAATCTTATTTCAGAGGGACAAATGTGTTATCTTTTCTGATTGATCTTAGACCAGTATCACACACTTAGTTTAACTGCTGTGACTGTTTCAATAAGTTCGTTAACTTTGGCCATGGCTGCACTGGCACTTTACAGCGCTGCAACTTTCACACTCGGGTGTGAAAAAAACACCACCCGAGCGCTGCAAGATACAGTGCTTTAAAGCCTCAGTGTAAACAGTGCCACAACGCTGGGAGCGCGGCTCCCAGCGCTGCAAGCTACACCCATAGAGGATGTAGAGTACGTGCAGCACTGGGAAAGCTCTCTCCCAGCGCTGGCACTGCGACCACACTCGAAACTTCAAAGCGCTGCCGTGGCAGCGCTTTGAAGTGCAAGTGTAGCCATACTCTTTGAGACTGTAAAAACACCATCCTAGAGAAACTATATGATACAAGAACAGCCATTTCAAGTCTCTACAGCAAGCAAAATGAATTATTATTAGTCATTTCTAATGGGGAAATATGGTATCCTTTGATATGCGAATTGAATGTCAGGATGTTTCCTTTGGTCAAGGGGCCATCAAGCACCATAATTTCAGCGGAGGACTCTGATAGGGTTTTCTCCAGAGCCTGTCAATTCTTAGCCTTTATTGACTGGATAAGCCACTGTTTAACAGTATGAGATGCTTCCATCTCTCAAGAGCTAAATGCATATTATGCCTTTTCTCTCTCTAAGGGCAGAAGCCTAAATCCACAATGTTACCTTGGTCTTCATCATGGCAGAGCAAATCACCGTCACTAGACCTACAAGGCCAGGCTGGATTACTGTAATTTTGAAACATTCTTTTTTGGGTAAAAAAAAACACTTCTGTGCAGTCACGTGATAAATTGGTGAATAGTTTTGCATGATATATTTCTTACAGCTCTGGCCTACAAAGCTGTTCACATAGGCCCTAATTTGTGTCAGTGCAAATACTTTAAATGTAAAGTGATGCTGAAATATATGTTTATAGTTTGAGTTGAGAATTCCCCTTCAGCAGTGGGTCCTTGGACCACCTGTGATCAGCAAGCTACTTGCAGGTCATGTACAGATCACTGGCTGGTCACCTGATGCTGGCTGTCCTTGATTCTAGCTGTATGGGATAGATCAGATGGGAGGGCAAGAGGAAATTGAAAGCAAATGTAGACAGTGAGATTCACTTTTTTTTTTCCAGACAGACAACCCTCTTAATGCCCAAAAGATAGCAACAAAACAAAACTACAAATCTATCAATACTTTTGTATTACATTTCCATTTAGGCAATTGTTGTAGCTTCTACAGGGACGTTTTATGATCTTAGATGGGAGAGAAGGTAGTCCACAAGGTAAACTCTCTAAGAACCTCCCATCTAGAAAGATAAATTCATGCTCTGTCACTTTCATGGTCTGTCACACAGCAGAAATAAATGCCTTTGACTGCAATACCTAGCAGTGAGCATCTGTTGTTCTTTCTCTTGCCTCTCCTGTTGGATCTACCCCCAAAAAATGTTAAAATAGGCTATTCAGATATATTTTTTTAGTACAAAGTGTGAGATATTTCCTATTGGTGATCTACACCGTTCCTCTTGATACGCATGTGTCATGGTATATTTTCCCACTCTGAACCTTAGCGTCCAAAAGATGGGGTACCAGCATGAATTCCTCTAAGCTTAATTACCAGTTTAGAACTTGTAGCGCTGCCACCAACTGGGAATTCCAGTCCCTGGTACACTCTGGGCCCCGCAAGACCTTGCCCGGGGAACCCCAAGACCCAGACCCTCTGGATCTTAACACAAGGAAAGTAAACCCTTTCCCTCCCATTGCCTCTCCCAGGTTTCCCCTTCCTGGGTTACCCTGGAAGATTACTGTGATTCAAACTCCTTGAATCTTAAAACAGAGAGGAAAATTCACCTTCCCTCCCCCTTTCTCTCTCCCCCTCCCAGACTCTCCCTGAGAGAGAGAGTAATCCTAACACAGAGAGAAATTAACCTCTCTCGCCTCCTTCCCTCCTTTCTCCCCACCAATTCCCTGATGAATCTAGACCCAGTCCCCTGGGGTCTCATCAGAATTAAAAAAAACAAGCAGGTTCTTAAACAAGAAAAACTTTTAATTAAAGAAAGAACAAAGGTAAAAATTATCTTTGTAAATTTAAGATGGAATATGTTACAGGGTCTTTCAGCTATAGACACTGGGAATACCCTCCCAGCCTAAATATACAAGTACATATTAAAATCCTTTCAGCAAAATACAAATTTGAACTCCTCCCAGCCAAATACGCATTTGAACTCCTTTTAGCCAAATACATATTTGCAAATAAAGAAAATAAACATAAGCCTAACTCGCTTTATCTACCTAGTACTCACTATTCTGAACTTATAAGAGCCTGTATCGGAGAGATTGGAGAGAAACTTGGTTGCACGTCTGGTCCCTCTGAGCCCCCAGAGTGAACAACAACCAAAAACTAACAGCACACACACAAACTTCCCTCCCTCAAGATTTGAAAGTATCCTGTCCCCTGACTGGTCCTCTGGTCAGGTGACAGCCGGCTCACTGATCTTGTTAACCCTTTCCAGGCAAAAGAGATATGAAGTACTTCTGTTCTATTAACTCTTACTTATCTGTTTATGACAGCATGAAAGGTCCAAAACGTAATATGTTGAGTTTATTGGTATCCAACTGAGCAATGGTACAGTATGCATAGGAAATGTGCGTTTGATATTTACAATTGCCATGATGTGTTGTGCTGTGAAGCAACTAATCTTGTACATTTCTCTGTGGTCCATCTATGAAGAATAAATAGTTGTTTTGAAGATTGTGTCTTCTTGACGTAGATATTTTTATGCTTCCAAAACAGCAGGTGAAAAGAGAGGAATGCTAGTGTGCTGAGTTCTGAGCTAGAGAACTGATATTTGATATTTAGCTGATATATGGAGCCATGAACTGGCTTCATTACTTTTGAATGCTGGCTGTATTTCTTTTCCTGGTTTACTGTGGGATAGGAACTAAAACTATATAAATTAATACAATATCACTTCATTGTACTATTGAGAAAAATGTAGACTTGATGAAAGGATGTTCTTCTGCTTCACCTGGAATTTTCACCGGTGCCTAGCCCTTTTGTTGCTGTCCTCTGTGGTATTTCTATTTGTCAATATTTCTGGCCTTGAGATGCCCAAGAACAAAATTCTGGGTGCTGGGACCAATAACCTCTCTTGTGTGGTTTGCATGTAGCCCAAAATAGTATTCACCTTTTTTTGCATCAGAAGTTAGTATCTAATCTTTTTTCCATTATCACCCCTAGGTCTTTTATGGGATTACTACTGTTCAGGCTCCACTCCTATGGCAGTGCAGGAATGGGCCCAATGCTCCTGAAAAGTGTAGGCATTGACTGGCTAGAGTTAGAGTTAGTTTCCCAGTGGAGACAGGTGTGAATGAGCAATGTTGGCGCTGTGGTGTTATCTCCCCTACGCCTTGTTGACTTGGCATGTAGGAGAATCTCTTGTTAGACCTTTTCAGAGAATGTTGGAGCTACGACTCTAGCATGTGTTTTCAGGAACTCTGAGACGAATTTTTAAGAAATCAGACAGAAATCCAGTTAGTGTTACTGATGCAGCAGAAATCTTCCTCTCCCTCATTACCTCAATATAAGCCATGGCTTAAAAGCCCAGAACTGATTGTTTTCCCTTATTGATTTGATATTTTACAGGGATAATAGTTACCTCTTTTCAATTTCAAAGTCCATTTTATTTAAATTCATTAAGCTCAGACTGCAAGACAAAAGAATGTTACTGCTGCCTATATTATAACAGTTGTAATATTTATATTACTTTATGCCATTTAGTTAATCTTAGTAAGTTTTGTTATGGTAGGAAAGAATAAGGACAAAATCTTTAAACAACTTAAGGGTTTCTAGTTTTCAGAATATCCTGATTGAATGCTTCTTCTAAAGATACTCATAAGACTAACGGGACAGGTGTGAAAGAAAAATCATACATGCTTAAATACAGTGTTATTCAATATTGATCTTACTTAAATCAACATACAGTGACACTGTAAAAAAAATGGTTTCTAGGTAACAATCCTAAATCTGAAGGGCATCATTTACTATCTTGTGACATATGCTGGTGCTTGGCAAAATTAGCTGCAGAAAGCATGTCAAATGCCATTGCTCACAGTATTAAAGTTTTAACGAAATGTCAGAGAAAACTGAAAAACTGGTTAATCCACAGAAATCTGCAAGTTCACGGATGACACTTAAGCATGCACCCTCAGTAAGTTCGCGAATGACACTAAACTGAGAGGAGAGGTAGATACGCTGGAGGATAGGGAAGGGGTCCAGAGTGACCTAGACAGATTGAAAGGTTGGGCCAAAAGAAATCTGATAAGGTTCAACAAGGACAAGTGCAGAATCCTGCACTTAGGATAGAAGAATCCCATGCACTGCTACAGGCTGGGGACCGACTGGCTAAATGGCAGTTCTGCAGAAAAGGACCTGGGGATTACAGTGGACAAGAAGCTGAAGATGAGTCAGCAGTGTGCCCTTGTTGCCAAGAAGACTAATGGCATATTGGGCTGCATTAGTAGGAGCATTGCCAGCAGATCAAGGGAAGTGATATTCCCCCCTATTCGGCACTGGTGAGGCCACATCTGGAGTATTGCATCTAATTCTGGACTCCCCCCACTACAGCAAGGATGTGGACAAATTGGAGAGAGTCCAGCAGAGGGCAATGGAAATGATTAGGGGACTGGGGTACATGACTTATGAGAAGAGGCTGAGGGAACTGGGCTTATTTAGTCTGCAAAAGAGAAGAGTGAGGGGGGATTTGATAGCAGCCTTCAACTACCTGAAGGGGGGTTCCAAAGAGGATGGAGCTAGGCTGTTCTCAGTGGTGGCAGATGACAGAACAAGAAGCAATGGTCTCAAGTTGCAGTGGGGAAGGTTTAGGTTGGATATTAGGAAACACTAGTTCACTAGGAGGGTGGTGAAGCAGTGGAATGGCTTACACTATGGAAATGGTGGAATCTCCATCCTTAGAGGTTTTTAAGGCCCAGCTTTACAAAGCCTTGACTGAGATGATTTAGATGGGGTTGGTCCTGCTTTGAGCAGGGGGTTGAACTAGATGACCTCCTGAGGTCTCTTCCAACCCTCATCTTCTATGTTTCTATGATTACTACATTAGTAATTACTACATAGCAGTAACAATTAGAGATCTGCATTTAACTAACATATTCACAAGTATGTATTTTACAAAAGTGTTTGCCATTTCAGTATTAAGAAATAAACAAAATATTTTTAAAAATGTCAGCTACGTTTCTCTATAGTTTTAAAAACATTTTTTTTCTTGAAAGTCTCTCCGTGTTAATTTTGGATTTGCACAGCTTGCTCATCTGAGCTGGATTCTGTTCCCCCAGTCGGACTCGCACATCACTTTTGTTCCCATCTCTAACATCTGTGTGATATGTATTTTGATATCCAGACAACATCCTGAGAAGCTGAGCACTTCACTGGTGTGCCTTAATTCTTACCCAGTAGCAACTAATTTATTGAAAATACATTTGAATCCTAAGAGACTATACTCATGACAGTTTACTCTGGAGGAGAATGTTTCCAGCATAGTTATAGGTTTGTGCAAAAAATCATTATCAGAAATGTTTGTCATATTGGAGAAGGAACCAGACTGCACATTACAGGCTTTAATTTCTTTAAGACATATGAATAGATTTTTGTGTGTTTCTGTAGTAACCATTAGGGGTCTCGGTCCACCATGAATAGGAGAGTTGATGGTTTAAGGACAGGCATGGATCATTAGCTCCAATATGTTGTGCAGTTCTCCCTGGTTTTCAAACTCCCAGGCTACTTTAATTACACATCTTGGTCTGCCTAATGACACTACAAAGTCTCTGTGAGAGGGTGCTAAGATCAACATCCTGATCACTGACATAGCTGCAGCCTAGATAAGGCTGCAGGCCCAGCTGAGGGAAATTATACATTTTTCTGGTGGAGGATTGTGAGCACCTCAGTGACAATCACTGGTCTAACAAGGTAATTGGGGAGAATATAAGGGGTGGGGGACAGGAAGCACAGGGCAGCTCAGGAGAAGGAATTCAGAGGATGAGCCTGGGCTGGGCAGCAGGGAAGCCTACCTTTGCAATAAACCTGTATTGCACAAGTATTGCTATGTAAAAGTTACATAAATGCACCCCTTGAGATGTAAGACAAACAGCCCAGTGTGTGTTTGTGACTGAGAAACCAACTGAACTGGCAGGGCAGTGAAGTTCACTGGGTAGTGATGGAGGCACCCTGTGACAGGCCCCTAAATCCGGGACTGGAGTACGGCCTGCTCTATAAATTGTTTTTGTACCATTTTATCGGTTTGGAGACCAATCCAATTAAAGATGGCGAAACTCCTATTGAGGATGTAGTTACATTAGTGTATGTTGGTATGGCTCATACCCACAAATTTATATTGTGGAAGTTATGAAAGGAATTGCTGACTCCATTAAAAGAGATCTACATTCAACTATTATATGCAAAAGAAATGGGTGGCCCACCACATGCATTGACGAATGAAGATTCATTTCATACTGTGCATGTGGTTATTATTCTTTGCTGCTCTGTAGGCAAAAGAGAGTGTTACAGAGAAAAACCTGTGTCATGACCCACAGGTCTCAAACCCAGGTCTGCAGGACTCATGGAAGCAGCCACTCTCCAGCATGGCAGCTTGCTGGCAGTTGCTTACCTGCTTGCCCAGCCCTAGAGTAAGGCTCCGCCCTTGAGGTCTGATTGGTGGAGTCCCAGAATGGCTGATTGGCCATTGGCCCTACTTAAGCCAGCAGCAGTAACAGGAAGCTGTCTGAACAACTATGCTCCACTCTGTTCTGGACTCTGTGCTTCTTCTTCCCCAGCTTGATTTCCTGGCATGTTGACCCACTGTGATTCCTGGAATCTGACTTGTGGTTGTGATCTCTGGTTTGTCTCCTTCCTCTGACCTGGCCTGACAATGGTTCCTGACTTGTGGTTTTGCTTTCTGCTTTTGATCTCCTGGTATTCTGACCCAGCCAACTCTTGACTGGCCTGACAGTGACAGCATGTTTCCCAAATCTGTCTAGGCATAAGGTCTGATAGCTGGAGACTAATAGGGAGTATTTGCACTTGAATTTTTAATCATGTTTCAACGTGTTATTTAACACAATGCTAAATCCTTCTGTGTATAGGACATGCATTTTTGTTCTAGGGTTAAACAGAACACAGACAAGCATGTGTATCTTTGAATATACATTTCTGTAGTGCATGCACTAGAATTTACAATCATATTGATTAACATAATTGAATATCCAATGATCCAAATGAATGCATACAAAGATATTCAGAAAGGGATGTGTGTAATAATTTGTAAGAAAGGAAGAGTAACAGCAGGGGAAAGGAAGAAAAGATTAATTTAGGGTGGCCAGTGGCTTAAACAATAAATTATGGGGCGGGAGGAGTGATCCCATTTTTTGGTGAAGAATATTGGAGTGACTTTCGTCATACACAGAAGAACCCCAACAGTTTGGATTTAGGTGCATGGCACCACTTTATGCTTGAGTATTTAGTGTGTATTAAATTCCTTTTTGAGTTGCTGCTTTTCCAATGGTTTTCTGTGCATTAGTTTTGATAATTAAATCATTAGGATTTTAATTTTTTACTTCAAGCATAGTTCACCAAGTACTTGGCAGTATCTGACATTTACAGAACTTGCACTTCGCCTAGTTTGAGGGACCAATCTGGTATCTGCTTTTTTCCACAACTTTAATTCCAATATGATTTTGTAACTAATATTCCCACAGTTTCTCAGACTCATAGTTTAATGCACTCTGTCATTTGCAAATGTATGCCATAAATCTCCAATTCAGATAACACTTGCATATATGACCACTGAAACTGATGGGACTACCCTTATGTGATCCATCCAATATGTACTTTAAGGTCCAATGTTTTGTGACTTGTCAAGACAGAACCACTCTGGCAGACCAGTACAAAATGCTTCCAGGACCACTAAGCATTTCTGAGTGCTGATCCTCCTGATCCAGTGATCAACAAAGTAAATAAGTCTATCCCTCGATCCCAGCAGCACCACTCACTGCCATCGAACTGCCACAACCCTTAATACTACCCACGTCCCTGAACCATCCACCAGAACCAGTATTTACAGTAGGTGGCTGTCTGCAACTGCCTGGAGAAGCATATCCTCTGGGGCCTGCATTTGTAACATAGTCTCCTGCTCCATATCGCAGCCCATCTCTTCTTGTTAGAAACAACGATTCAGACCTTAAACATATGCATAGTGGGTGTAGCTGTGAATACACTTGGCAATGTATTTGAAATTGAAGTAGATGAAAAGTACAAGTCCCAGCTGTGGCAAAATGCTTTATGTAAAAGAAGAAAGCAAAGACTGAAAAAGAGAACCTTGAATATTTAGGAAGAGCCTTGCCAGGGTCCAGTAAGTAATTGTGGATTTAACACCACCTACAGAAAAAGTGAAATATCCAACACTCCCAGCAGCAATAGGAAAGAGAGAGGGTGATTCCTTGAAAACTAGTAAAAGAAGACCAAAGTATCATTCTGATAGTGACTACCTGAGAAAATAGTTCTAAATGGAAGAAGGAAGCAAAATTGCCATAAAAGCCCTTCCATTCTATACAAGGGAGCCCTCCCTCCAAAAATAAATTATGGGGAGATTTTGAAAGGCATAAATGAGAGTTAAGCACTTTTTTCACATCGTCTTGAGATTTAGGTGTCTAACTCCCTTTTGTGACTTTGAAAAACCCTTGTCCAATAATGATTTTTCTATTAAATAATAGGAGAAAATAGCCAAATTGTCCATCTCTATGTGCGTACATGGACGCTAAGTGAACACACATATATATTGGCCTTGCTTGTGGATATGTGTAGAACTTGGTACATACCCTAGAGAAAAACATGGGGCTGCAGTAACTTGTGAGAATGGCAATCTGATCTGGTCAAACTGGACACAGGAGTTAAATGTAACATCTTCAGAAAAGTGGTATTAAGTTAGGAAATTTACTTACTGATCAATTAAGAAATAAAGATAATAAGCTAATACCTTTTTAATGAAAGTGATCTTGAAGCTACAGGGCAAATTGCAGCAATCATATATACTTTATATACTTAAATGTAAGTAATATGATATTAAAGGCTTCAATTAGCTACTCATGATACTACATGTAATGTACAAGGCACAGAGATAAGTTTCAGTGATGCTTAGACCATAACATTACTGGCTTGTTGGCTAATTATATTCAAAATTGGTGTGGAGTATGTCCCTCGGCACTGTGCCACTTCCAGCAGCTCCCATTGCCCTGGAGCAGCAAACCACGGCCAGTGGGAGACGCGATCAGCCAAACCTGCAGATGTGGCAGGTAAACAAACTGGCCCGGCCCGCCAGGAGCTTTCCCTAAATAAGTGGTGTCCCAAGTTTGGGAAACACTGGCATACTCCATTGTAAGCCTTAAGAAAAGGGCAGTAATTTTTAAACACTCTCTGGAAAAAGCTGTAAACAAGGTAATGATAGCCTTGGAACTGGTTTGCTTTAAGGGTATACAGTTTCAAGAATATGAAAGAAATATATACAAATTACTTTTAGAGTGAAAATCCAAAATTCCAGTTATTTAATTATGAAAGCTAGTGCACAGAAGACCAACAGAAAGGAGAAATGGATTCAAAAGGAATGCAACCCTCAGTAAATACTCGTGTTAAGTAATGCTATGCACACAAAAAAAAATTGTCTTGGGATTTTTTGCAGAATTTCCAATATCACCCAAAAAATTGACCCAATTTTCTTGCATATTTCATTCTCAAAAATAATATCATGTTTCCCATTAATTTATTATAAACCACTGGCCAGCCTGATAACTTGTTTGGTGTTTTGCTATTAAAAGCATAAAAAAATCCATTATGATATCCAGTTCACTGTCCTGTAGCACAAACAGTTGGCTCATAAGCATTCAAATGCATCAGTTGTAAATTCTAATGTGGGCGCTACTCAAATCTTCCATGACACATACATTTGTTCCTAATTACAGCTAAACCTAGAATAAACATTTGTGTCCTGTCTACGTGTTTTAATATACTTTCTGCACCAATGTTGGTGCCCAGAATGGAAACCAGTCACTTCCATTCCTCTCTGTCATTTGCTGCTGCTATCATTTGCTCTATGGTGTTGGGATCAACTCTGCTGCACTCCGTGCAAAGGGTTCTTTTTAAAGTTTCTCTTGGATGCCCTTGTTTCTTCACCCCACTTGGCTTCCACTTGACAGCTTGCAAAGGGGCAACTCACTGCTAACTTATCCTTATGGCACAGTATGACAGCACACTCTCCAGGTGAGTCTGCTGCTGCTAGTTGCTCTGCCTCTGCAGTGGCCTGCCTCTTCCTGCTCTGGCCAGGTCACTTCAAAGTATTTCACTTCTGGGGTAGTTAATAAACAAAAAAACTCCAGTTTAATAAGAGAGCAAGAAATAACTCACTATCAGGATCAGGCCCTCCCTTTTCTCAGGTAGGGACCTTCACACAGTGGCTGTTGGGAAGTTCCTGCCTTCCATTGGCTCTTTCCTCAGCAACTGAGGGTTGTAGGTCTGTTCTCTTTCCTGGTCTGCTCTCAGGTTGTTCTGCTTCCATTTTAAGTCCTCCTCCAGCTTGTGGCAGGACAGAGTTGGCTGAGCACAGAGCAGCTCTTTAACCCCTTCTTGTCCAGTGTGGGGTTTGTGTACCCCATCCCATAGCTTTATGTGGGAATCTGCATGTTGGCATCCAGAGTGCATGCCCCAAATAGGGCAAGTGCTTCCTTCTGAATCTGGTGGAAATGAGCTTCTGGTTTGTGATTTCTCAGATCTTTGTTAGTGATTAAGTCTTTCCAATCAATGTCCAGAATATTCCTAGGCACTTGTTTTCGAAGGCCTTTCTGAAGTTTTAGTAGACCAACAGTTTTCACAGCCATAAGTTCACACTGAGATTACATTTGAATTGAAAATTCTCAGTTCTGTATATCTTTGATTCTTAAACATTGTTGAGTTTAGTAAATGTTGGGGATGCCTTTCCTATCCATGATATCACTTCTTTCTTGAGATCTGTGTTGGCCAATATGGTGCTGCCCGGGGAAAGAACAGGTTAAAGAGTATTTAGATAAGTTACATGTACTCAAGTCGACAGATTCTGATGAAATTCATCCTAGGATATTTAAGGAACTAGCTGAAGCTATCTTGGAACCATTAACAATTATTTTTTATCACTCTTGGAGGATGGGTGAGGTCTCAGAAGACTGAAGAAGGGAAAACATAGCACCTATCTTTAATAAGGGGCAAGAAAGAGGACCTGGGTAATTGTAGTCAAATCAGGAAAACTTTGACATCTAGAAAACTACTGGAACAAATTATTAAACAATAAATTTGTAGGCACTGGAGGATAACACTACGGTTAGACAGAATAGCCAGCATGGATTTGTCCTTGCCAAATCTTTAAATTAGGTATTAATTATATTGATTACTTAAGAATCTCCAGTTGTCACTTTGAGGATTGACAGGTTCTTGCCCCAAGATCAGGCACAGTATTATTTAAATTACACCTCTACCTTGATATATGGCAACCCGATATAACATGAATTCAGATATAACGCGGTAAAGCAGTGCTCCGGGGGCGCGAGGCTGTGCACTCCAGTGGATCAAAGCAAGTTGATATAACACAGTTTAACCTATAACACGTTAAGATTTTTTGGCTCTTGAGGACAGCATTATATCGAGGTAGAGGTGTATTATATAGTTGGGAATCCCGATGTGCACAGTTGAAACACTCATATTATAGGAACTGTTTTATATTTACAAATATAGTTTATTAAATACATTTAGCACAGTCACAAACATCCCAGCTCAGCAAGGTATATAGAGATACTACAGAATGTAGTCTGCACATCCATATACTCACACGTCCCTTGTAAAACTACCTGATGTGTTAGCCTTTGTCTTTCTCATCACCATTCACCTTCCCCATCATCATTAGTGACCATCATTCTCGCACCTCCCAAGGACTACATCTCTTTATCCTATTGTCCCTCGGCTGTGATGCCACTTTTATAATATGTTACGCTGACGCCATTAGATTTGATGCATATTCAGTAGGGGATTTTTTTCCCTTTTCCTTATTTGTATTTCTTTACTTCCATTTGTTACCATGGCCCTTTTGTGGCTTGGAATCACATTTGTTATTTCTGTCCTAATCAGTTATTTCGGTTCTTTCCAAGTTCCAAGCTGTGGTGTACCTGGTAAGTTTAAAAGCGTATGAACTTAGGAAGTCTCCTTTGCCAGCCTACTTCAACGCATCCTCTATGTTAAAGGTTGCAGCCATATATGGACCTTATGCTTTAGCTCATCACCATCTATCTAGGTGAAAGTTCCCAAACATATATATGCTAACTTTGCCTTAGCTCAGCATACGGGATATGGCCTGTAAGTACCTTATGTTACAGCCAAAATATACTCTAATATAATCCTGTTATAACAAAACAGATAAACCCATAAGAAAATAAGGAACTTAAAAGAAAATATATATAGGCAAGCAAGCAGGCTAGCCTTAGATGTATTTCATGTGTCTGTTATGTACGTCAGTTCGTTGCCAGGACACTTCTGTGATTGACTCATTTACCTGTGGTCAGAACTTTCTCTTAAACTCTATTTTCAACTCTCCAAATAGGTGGGGTTTTTTGTTGGTCCATTTATCTGTGCAAAGTTTATCTTTTCAAAGTTCCTAGGCCTCAAGCCTTATGCTAACTTGCTGAAGCTAATGTCTTATAGGATACAGTCCTGTAGGTTTCTTGAATTACTGCTGAATATAATGCAAAGCAGAATATAATACAAAGCAGCTAATATAATAAAGGCAAGCTAGCCCAGTAGGCTACAGTGTACAACTAGTTGAAAGACTGTATTCAAAGAGTAGTTCAAAACTGGGAGGACGTATCTAGTGTGGTTTCCCAGGGGTGAGTCCTGGACCTGGTACTATTCAGTATTTTCATTAATGACTTAGATAATGGAGTAGAGAGTATGCTTGTCAAATTTGCAGATGACACCAAGCTGGGAAGGGTTACAAGCATTTTGGAGGACAGGATTAGAATTCAAAACACCTTAACAAATTAGAGAATTCTTCTCAAATCATCAAGAATAAATTCATTAAACACAAGTGCAAAGCACTTCAGTTAGAAAGGAAAACTTGAATGCACAGCTACAAAACAGGAAATAACTGGCTAGGTGATAGTACAGTTGAAAAAGATACGTGGGCTATAGTGGATCAGAAATTGAATAAGGGGCGCCAATTTGATGCAACTGCAAAAAAGGCTAATTTCATTCTGGAATGTATTAACTGGAGTGTCAGAGGTAAAACAAGAAAGGTAATTATCTCGCTCTACTTGGCACTAATGAAGCCTCAGCTGGAGTACTGTGTCCAAATCTGGATGCTACGCTTTTAGGAAGGATGTGGACAAGTTGGAGAGAATCCAGAGGAGAACAACAAAAATGATAAAAGGTTTAGAAAACCCAACCTATGAGGAAAGGTTAAAAAATGGAGTGTGTTTAGTCTTGACTGAGGAACCTGACAACTGTCTTCAAATATGTTAAGGGCTGTTATAAAGAGGACAGTGTTCTCCATGTCCACTGAAAATAGGACAAGAAGTCATGGGCATAAGGTGCAACAAGGGACATTTAGGTAAGATATGAGGAAAATCTTTCTCAATATAAGGGTAGCTAAGCTCTGGAATAGGTTTCCAAAGGAGGTTGTGGACTCCCCATCAGTGGAAGTTTTAAAATACATGTTGGATAAAGTCAAACACCTTTCAGGGGTAGTCTAAGCTTAATTGAGCCTGCCTCAGAGCAGGATGACTTTTTAAGGTCCCTTCCAGACTTGCATTTCTGTGGAGGTGTCTTTTCCCCAAATTTAACTGAACAGCTCTGTCAGTTTTGTTGTTGGTATCAACATTTCTGCTGTAGTTTGATCATCTTCCACTACTTTATTTTTCAGCTTTTTGGATTGCAACCTGTACTTTTGACATCTCTATTGGACTGATATTAATATCAAGTTGATCAGATTCACATTTCATCAAAATTTTATGCTGCAGTGGGGCTATTTTGAACATCATTGAAATGCTCTACCTATCTGTTTTTTTGTTCTTTCTCTCTTGTAGTTATTTTTTCATCTTTTGCTTTTTATTGGCTCATGTCTCATTTGGAAACTTACAAGTGTGTTGATATGTTAAAACGTGACTAAAAATTCAAGTATAGCTATACGCTATCACTCTCTATCACAGCTTTTGCCAACACATTTTGGGCATATACTGACTCCACTGTGGAGTTTGTCATGCAGACCAACTGGGGTGGCTCCATGGAAAAATATGTCCACAATTGAGCTTCATACAATAGAAAGGTGCTTGTAGCAGCCCCCAAACAGTGTAGATGCTCAAGACCAGAAGATGCAGCAATAATTCCTCCTTCATGGTTTTATATGTACACCATAGAGGTGTATATCATAAGCTTTCTTTGTGAGTAAGCTCTGAGGTCTGCCTGAATCTTTTTCCATGTTGAAGGGAGGAGGAAGTTGTGGTGCGATGGTTTAGCCAAGTATGCTAGAAATCATTAGGATTGTGCTTTACAAATCCAGCCTTCTCTAGCTTTTGAGACACCTTCAAAGGGCCTGATTTTCGGAAATTGCTGAGCTCCATACCTTTTGAAAACATTCTCCTTTAATGTATCTCTAGTTGAGCACCCAAAATCGCCATTCTCAATTTTGAAAACGCAGTTTACATATTGCAATGATTTGAAATCTGTCAGCAATGGGAAGAGTTAAAAGACATGATTTTATAGATCCGGATGTATAATTGATGTTAGGTGAAATCACAAAGTGTGTTGTTTCCTTAGCTAATAGCTCAGGGCCACTTTATAGTGGATAATTAATTTCATTTGCTGGATTGAGAGTTGAACTAGGGTATCCAAATGCCATAGGTGTGCAAGGAGTTAGGAAGAAAATGCCTTTAGCACATAGACGGCATTTTCACAGCACAAATCACTCCCTGAAGTCTTTCTTGCCAGTATTTTTCAAACTTGGCTTTTGAAAAGACAGTTAAAAATAGATTTGTTAAAGGTGTAGTCTTGTCATAAACGGATAGTTAAGAGTGAATGGAATAGAAGTACTTCATATCTCTTTTGCCTGTAAAGGGTTAACAAGATCAGTGAGCCAGGCTGTCACCTGACCAGAGGACCAATCAGGGGACAAGATATTTTCAAATCTTGAGGGAGGGAAGTTTGTGTGTGTGCTGTTAGAATTTGGTGGTTGTTCACTCTGGGGGCTCAAAGGGACCAGACGTGCAACCAGGTTTCTCTCCAATCTCTCCGATACAGGCTCTTATAAGTTCAGAATAGTTAGTACTAGGTTGATAAAGCGAGTTAGGTTAAGTTTGTTTTCTTTATTTGCAAAGGTGTATTTGGCTGGAAGGAGTTCAAATTTGTATTTTGCTGAAAGGATTTTAATTTGTACTTGTATACTTAGGCTGGGAGGGTATTCCCAGTGTCTATAGCTGAAAGACCCTGTAACATATTCCATCTTAAATTTACAAAGATAATTTTTACTGTTTTTTTCTTTCTTTAATTAAAAGCTTTTCTTGTTAAGAACCTGATTGTTTTTTTAATTCTGGTGAGACCCCAGGGGACTGGGTCTGGATTCACCAGGGAATTGGTGGGGAGAAAGGAGGGAAGGGGGAGAGAGAGGTTAATTTTCTCTCTGTGTTAGGATTACTTTCTCTCTCAGGGAGAGTCTGGGAGGGGAGGAGAGAAAGAGGGGGGGAAGGTGGATTTTCCTCTCTGTTTTAAGATTCAAGGAGTTTTAATCACTGTGATCTTCCAGGGTAACCCAGGGAGGGGAAGCCTGGGAGAGGCAACGGTGAGGGAAAGGGTTTACTTTCCTTGTGTTAAGATCCAGAGGGTCTGGGTCTTGGGGGTCCCTGGGCAAGGTTTTGGGGGAACCAGAGTGTACCAGGCACTGGAATTCCTGGTTGGTGGCAGCGCTACAAGTACTAAGCTGGTAATTGAGCTTAGAGGAATTCATGCTGGTACCCCACCTTTTGGATGCTAAGGTTCAGAGTGGGGGATTATATCATGACAAGTCTTTTTAAAAAAAACCTTCTACAGACAATGATCAGATCATTTCTAATAAGTGGTTTTGTGAAGCACACCAAGATATCTCTCTTTTCCCATGTACCATCCCATTCAAGGACCCCCATGTAACAGTGATCCTCATTCCAGCTGATGATTCAGCACTCTTTTTAGATTTTTTCCAGCATTGCTGCAGAAGAGATACATCTACAATATCACAGAGCTCTCTCTCTCATTGCATAAGGATGCTGCCTCTGCAGTTCTCCCAGGCCATATCATCCAAAGGAGCAAGGGACTAAACTCTGTTCCAAACTCTTAGCCCTTGCATTATATTGCCATTAGACCACTGGGCTGGTCTTGGAGATAAAAGTGCATGGTATATAATTGTTATTGATGTATGTGTATTTACCCAGCTACAGTAGATGTAACATTTAAGTTTCCCCCTCATTCTTGTCCCTTTTGCATCCCCAACGTTCTCCAGCACTGGCTGAAATGAAGAGGAATTTTGCCTTTATGGAAGGTGGCAGCCCCACTGGCTCAAAAGCATATTTTCATTAATCCTACAGCTAAGAGGAGATAAATAATAGTGTCCCAAATGTTTACTGTGCTTAGAAGTTTGGAGGGTCAAAATTGGCCAGAAAGGCCTGTCTGTGGTCACCTCACCCCACACTGACTTCCCTCACTAACACGCAACGGCACAAACTCCAGGAGTGTAAAGCAGGTTGGGAGTGTACCAGAGTTGAGGAAATCTGTGCAAAAAAAAGCTTGACAGGTTTGACCTGCACTGTCTTTTCCTTATCTGTTAGGAGTGGTTGCAGAGCTATTCAGCTTTCTCATCTACACTAAACAATGCACAATCTATTATTACTACATTGTAGTGGATACTGTAACCAGGCCTGTGTTTGTCTCAGTCTAAGGAATAGTTCTTGCTGCACTTATTCATCATAAGTAATATGCATACTCGCTTTGATTTCAATAGAGCTTCTTGTGGAATAAGGTCATCTTGAGTAAGGCGGTAGGATCTGGTCCCAGATGTTTCCCAGAAAAGAGAAGAGAGAATATTAATACATTGGCTTCAAGTAGTAATTTCTCACCCTAAATGTTGTTTTAAGCAGGTTGCAGTTTCTTGAAGACAAACTGCTCTTGCTTGCAGCTCAGAACTCCAGGTATTCCTTTCACACTCCAGACACTTTCTAGCCTGGGTCCAGTCCTTTCTTCCCCAGATCAGTCTTGGGTGTTTTCAGTAGTCATCTTGGTCGGAGATTCAGTAAAGAACCAGCCCTAATTAACTCATTTCCCTGTCTTAAATAGGATTTACAAAGGAATCCTCTGATTCCCAGTTTGAGCCACACCCTCTTTGTGGAAAAATAGTAGCAGTCCAAGATTGAGTCCAGTACCAGGTGACATGATCGCGTAACCCTGCAGTGTCAAAGCAGCTATAAGTCCTCAGGAAGACTTCGTAGAATCAGAGAACTAGAAGGGCCCTCGAGAGGTCATCTAGTCTAGTCCTTTGCACTCATGGCAGGACCAAGTACTATCTAGACCATCCCTGACAGGTGTTTGTCCAATGGTTGGACTCCAACTTGCTCTTAAAATTCCCAGTGATGGAGATTCCACAACCTCCTTAGGCAATTCATTCCAGTGCTTAGTCACTCTGACAGTTAGGAAGTTTTTTTAATGTCCAACCTAAACCTCCCTTGCTGCAATTTAATGTAAATTTTGATCTTTGAATAGTGAAGGGAGAAAAATTGTTCTTCTTAACCTCTGAGGATAGGACATCTTTATTTACACACATTTGCCTCATCAGTTTAAATTATATTTAGCTTGCAAAAAAGCTCAGCAACCTAATTACTTACTGAACCCACAAATAAGGCTGAAAATTAAATGCTTTTCCAAATGCTTTTCTCAGTCTGTATTCCAAACTATCTTCTAGTTTAGGAATTATCTACTCTTTTTAATCTTTATTCCAAGGCTCATTTTTCTGAATGTATGTATTTTGCACAGTGGTAGTCATCTATGTGCTTAGGCTCAAATGATCCTGGACTCTCCATATCTGAATTAATTTTCCCTCTTAATAGTGAGTTCTTCCCAATTTATCATATTGACCAGAAATCAGCTATTTACTAGTATTGTCATAACCATTCAAATAACTAAAAGTAATTAACCAATATGATAACTATGGAGTTTCTCTGATTCTTTCCACAGCCTGAAAAAAGTCCACATAGCAGATTCTTAGTGGGTGTAAACTGTCATAGTTACACTGACATTTGACACCAGCTGAGTATCTATTACTTCCCCCACAACTATTTCTTCCCCTTATATACAGTTTTTCAGTGCAAGTTCTGATGTATTCCATGGTTATGAAATTTTGACACATGTAATGCCTTTGATGAAAAGCACATAAAACAGAAATGCCAACTTTCTGATACATATATATGCATAATGCATTTGTGTTTGTGTGTGTGTGTGTAATATGTATGTATAATATAAGAATTATCCCACAGTTTACTAAATTGTGCAATTTAGATCTGGTCAAAAAATTCTAAATCTGAAATTTTTCAATGAAAATAGGGACGTATATTTGTGAACATTTTGGGTGGAAAAAAGATCTATTTCGGTGTTGTTTTTGTTACAGTTTTTTAACACCTCAAGTGTTCTTTTAATGGTTTGTTTGCTTTTGGCCTGTTGGTGTGAGCGATCATGGACCTTGAACCCGGCCGCTACCCAACATCTCAGCTGAGCAACTGGAGAAAGGAACCAGCAAAGCACTAGCCCACAAAGGGCTCTACCACCAAAGCTTCTGATTTGAGGGAAATGTCCAGCACCCCTGTTTGGCTGGGGAGCACTATTTAAACCAGAAATAGGCCTAGGAAGATGTTTGAGTAACGAGAGGAATCTTTGACTGGCTGCACTATGGACCCATTCTGCTTCCTTGCCTTCTTCCCTGCCTGCTCCTGGTTCCTGTTCTCCTTATCGAAGACCTCCATCTCTTCCTATTCCTGCTTTTCTCGCTCCAGGTCTCTGCTCCTGTGCCTTACCCATGACTCTGTATCCAGCTCTGACCCCTGGGTTCGCACCTTACTCTAACCTTTAAGTTTGACAACCCACATTCTGATCATTACAGTTTGCCCTTTTCAAAGTGATGGTATTATATGAATTTCAGATCCTCAGCTGTTGACCCTTAGACAAAATAGGCATGCTGCATATCCTACAGAAAATGTTAACAATTTAACAAAATGTTGCCGTGTTCCTCATTAAATAAAGCATCAAGTACTTTTAATGAACAAGGGCATGAAAGGATTTATTTTGGTAGAGAAGCAGCAGGTCTCGATCAGCACATTCCAGATTTCCAGTTTATTTGATTTGATTTTAATTGAGATTATTGGTTTAGTCAAAGGTATGTGATTTTTGTCACATACTGTAGAAAGAAACGGTGTGGCCAAGGTGTCCTGTATTTAACATTAAGAAATTCTAAACAGATCATATTTTCCTCAATTAATTTTGTAGCTAGCAAGTCTTTCATAGATATTGATCCATTTTATAAAGGACATCAAGGGGCTTTTAATCCATAGGAGGATATCATCTACATACATAATAAGGCTGTCTGCCAGATTCTATGGTGTGTCTGAACAAGAGCACAGGACAGGGAAGGGTGTAGTTCAGAGCTCACCTTTGCACTCCTCTGATCCTTCTACAGGGCTAATATAGAGCTTTGCAACCCGTTCCAAACCCAAATGGACCCAAATACAAGTGTCGGGTTCAGGTCCAGTATGAAAACAACCTGGATCTCTTGGGCATTGTTTCTGATCCCCTCCTCCTGCCCAGGGGTTTGGAGTGGCAGCAGCTGCATGCCCATCACCTGCTAGCCACTGCCACCTCACTGTGCATAGTGAGCATGCTGATGAGTCGCACCATCTCTCACTCTGCAGCACACGCAGTGCAGCAAGGCAATGCCACCATGCCAAATCCACAAGTAGGAGATAGGTTGCAGGCATGGGGAGCTGGAAGCTCCACCCAGGTTAGCCCCAAGGGGGAGGTGGCTCTGACAGAGGTTTGGTGGGAGCAACCTGGGGCACGGAACCAGCTGCCCTTTGGGTGTATGTTGCCAGGGCAGTGAGCAGCAGCCAGGGGACTGGTAGGCAGGGGGAGAGATTGGGCCATGTGGCAATTAGATCCAGCAGCTCTGCAGAGGAAACAAAGGAGGGAAAATGGAGTCTGAGCCACTGACTAGACCCTTGCAACCTAACAGGATTTGACTACAGATGTTGGGTTCGGGTCAGACATGAAGACAACCTGATGTGCTAGGTCTTGAGTCAGGTTTGGCTGTGGTCTACTCTGGCTCGGGTCAGGCTTTAAAATTACTCCAGAGCAGATCTCTAGGCTGGTCCCCTGCCCTGTGATAGATCAGCTGGCCATATTCTTTTCCTCCATCTCTGCCCTTTTTCCTTGTTATACCAGTGGTAAAAACAGCATAAGAGCCTGTGTATAGGTTTTATGCTATTAAAGGATCACCCACAGAACTTTTCTAAGCTTGCAGCAGCGTATAAGGAACATGTACCTACAAGCCACAGTGAAAGGCAAGCTGCAGCCATGCTCACTGCTGTGTGAAATGCTCCATTGGGGGGAGCTGCTGGAGCCTTTCCTGTTTCCTCATCCCTGCCCAAGCCTTTCCCTGCTACCAGATTCTTTCACTGTAGCAAGGAAGGACTCCAACAGTGGGACGGACATACAATGCTAAAAAGAGCTGTGTAGAGGGAGGGAGGCACTGCTTGGATGTGTAGGGTACATACTTTAGAGTTCAGGCGTGTAGGGCACTCTGCTTGCCTACATTGCTGTTTATACCCAGGCTAACTGGTTGTGCAGTGTCTGTACTCTACATGCCACCGTAAGTATAGACCTACCCATATAGTACCCATTTATGACAGTGGTAAGGCCAGATTGTGGCAGCAATATGGAGAGTGTGGCCCACATGGAGTCCCACCGAAGTCCATGTTTTTCCAAGCATATTGGGGACCAACCACCCTACCAGAATTTGGGTCTAAGATTGGGCAAGGGCAGAGTCAAGGCAGGCTTTCAACTATGTTATTTTAAAATGTATTTATATTGCCATTTTGAAGACTATCCTGCATTGTTAGCCCTTAACAGACTTAAAACAGTTTTTTGTGAGTTTTCTTTGCTAAAATTAAATTCCTTCACTCAAACATCTGTAATAATCTTCATAAATATGAATACTTCGCAGCTTTTGTCTTAGGATCTCTAAATATGTTATAAACTGGGAGCAAGATTCTGTCTAGTTCTGACATGTGTACATAATAGGGGGGAGGGATTAACCCCTTGCATGCTCCATGTATAATACTTGGCACTTACATAGTGCTTTTCATCGGTAGAACTCAAAGTGCTTCACAATAGCTTCGTGAGGACGTATCTTATTTTACAGTGAGGCAAGCTGATTTCTGCAAGGTCACACCGGAGGTCTGCGTTGGAGCATGGGATTGAACCCAGCTTTCCAAAGTCCTAGGCTAGCACCCTAATCGCAGCACCATCCTTTGTCTCTTGCAGTCCCTTTCCACAAGGAAACACAAGGACTGGTCTGTCTCTACTCTCCCTACAGGCTAATGTTTCCCCAAAGGGCAGAGCCATTGTTCCCTTTCACGCACCAGTCAGTAGAGCTGGTAGGCTGCACAAGGGGCTGGGGTAGGTGTGTAGCAGAGTGCATGTCGTCCTACTGCAATAGACAGCTCTGGAAGCTATTCGGCGACACTGAAGCTTGAGTGACTCCTGTCAGGGCCGCCCAGAGGATTCAGGGGGCCTACCCCCTGCTGCAGGTCTTCAGGGCACTTCGGCGTTGGGTCCCGGGGCAGAAGGACCCCCTGCCGTGGGTCTTTAGGGCACTTTGGCGTCAGGTCCCGGAGCGGAAGGATCCCCTGCTGCCGAATTGCCACCGAAGACCCAGAGCTGAAGAAGCTCTAGGCAGGCCCCGCGAGAGTTTTCCAAGGTCCCCGGAGCGAGTGAAGGACCCTGGTCCAGGGCCCCCGAAAAACTCTCGTGGGGGCCCCTGAAGGGCCCCAGGCCTGGGGCAAATTGCCCCACTTCCCCCCGCCCCCTGGGCAGTCCTGGCTGCTGTTGCTTACTCTGGAGCAGTGCCACTCTTAGCTGCCCTCATTTCCAGGCTGTGGCTCAGTGGTACTTAACAGGCTATCTTGCCCCTCTAAGAACTGGGGCCCTGCCAGAGACAGGAGGAAAGACCTTGAGGGCAGAGACTAAGGCCAGTGGGGTAATTGCCTAATGTAATTTTTCATTTTGGTTTGTTGATTTTGGAAAATAAAGGCCTGCAAGACTACTGGTTGTGAATTTAGTTTGGGGCATTGAAGAGGGGAGAGATTGGTGGTGGGCTGTTGTAGACAAAAATGTTATCTCATACAATAATATTATTAAATCTTGCAATCATAAAAATCTGTCCTCTTACAAAATAAACACATCCCAGCAATTACCTCAATGCAACACAACCCTGACAGCAACATAAATATAACAATGATTTAATAAACCCATGGACAAAATTGCCGCCAGAATCCCTCTCCATCCCTGTCTCACCCACCTCCAAATAGCCAAGAAACGAAGATGAGGTTGACAGCATGCCCCAAAGAGTAGAGAACTTTAATTGATATGAAACAAGGGAGCAAAGCAATTTTTAGATGCACAGGACCCAGCCTAGTTGATTGGGTGGGCTTAAGAGCTGAAGCTCCAGCCTAAGCCACAATTTCAAAGCACTGTCTACACAGCTATTTTTAGAGTGCTAGCATGAGTCTGTCAACCCGGGCTGGGAGACTGGCTTCTGTGGGTTGTGCATTCATACCCCTACAGAGCCCTCTCTCTTTCATGTGCTGATCCATTTTCCGCAAATAATCATTCTTCCAGTTGAGGAATTTGACAGACGAATAAAAGAGTAGCACTTTCTAGGCAGGGAAGCATTGAAACTGATAATTACAGTGTAGTTGGTGATATGGTGTATCATGTAGATGAGCACTGGGTTGTGTGTATATGTTGGGATGGAGGAGAGATTTGCTGCTGTAAGAGGTTCTGGGCAGCAGAAGAGAGCAGAGAAGGGGTGGGGTTAGTAACAAGTTTGATTCACTGTATAATCTTCCAAGCAAATATAGCTGGGCAATTTAAAAAAAAAAATGGGGACAGAATTTGCATCTTAATCAGTCTTTTCATTAGTGAAGCTGTGCAGATGTGTCCTGAAAATATAGTGATTATAAAATGTTAATAGTGGTTTCATTGCTGCATTGTGTATTATATATTATTTTATTATTCATATGTTTAGCTGTTGGTATATTATTTTTTTAACAAAGGCATCTATTTGAAAGGCACAAGTTACGCGCAGTCTACATGGGGTTCTCAGCATAAAAAATAGTATATTAACTCATGTATTTGAGGCTGATTACCTTTTATGTATGTTAAAATGTTGTTGTTGGTTCTTTTTAATGAACATTTACATGCAGATATCCTGCTTTTCCAGCCCATGAGGCAATTTTATGCAATATACATTTGCATATTGACATAGTTATGATACCAGAACTGGAAGAAAACAAAAGTATCATGAGCAAGTTAAAATCCTACTGGGTGAATACAGCTCCTTAAAAACTTGGTATCACCAGGGCTTTTTGGCAATTGCCTCAATTACAGGTACCGTCTCTAGCTGTGCATGCCAGGAATTAACTCTCAGGTGAACACAGATTTTCAGAAATGCATTCCAAAGGATTCTCTCAACATGAGGAAGGAGCTGTTGCTTGCTTGCTTTCTGAATTTTGAAGATAATAGTGCCTGAAGGGTACCATACAAGTGAAATCTGAGAATAGCAATACAGGACCAGCAAGGGTGGAAAAGAGGATATTAAGCAAAGGAAATATTAAATTTAAAGGATGCTCTGAAAATTATTTTAAAAGTTTTTTTCAGTTGTATGGGACCTGAAAATCAAAACTAAACCTGAATAATAATTGACTGTCTTAAGCCAGGGCTTCCACATGCCCACCCGGCTGCCTTCTCCGCCGCTGGTATCGTCTCGAGCATGCCTAGGAGCCCTGCAGCCCTCCTAGGTAATTCAGAAGGGCCCGGGGCCTCCGGCCACCACTGCTGCCCTTCTAAATTGCCCAGGCCCCTGGGCAATTGTCCCCTTCCCCCCTCCTCTCCCATCAGCAGGCCTGTTCACAACACAAAACATCTCATATGTTTGTATCCCCCTTTTTTCGAACTGGATCCTTACAGGAGGAATTGGGGGATGTAGAAATTTACTCAACTACTTCAGTATCCTAGCAAAGCATCTGGGCCTCTACCTGCTAAGTAGTGTGTTCCCTTCTGCGGTAGTAACAGACTTTCCAAACCCTTGCCTTCGAGCAGTAAGCACAGGTAGAAAGAATTTGAGAAATCAGCAGGAGCAGTCTAATGATCACTCCAAATTCAGAGCCAAACCTACCTGTGTGAAGACTTCTGTGAAATTTACTGTAGCTTTGAAGAAACATTGGTGCTGTCCCAACCAGGGCCGGCTCCAGGGGGTTTGCCTCCCCACGCAGCCGGGAAAGAAAAAAAAAAAAAGCCGCGATCGCAGACAACTCCACTGCGCTGTGCCACTTTCTTCTTCGGTGGCAATTCAGCGGCGGGTCCCTCGCCACCAAATTGCCACCAAAGAGCCTGACCTGCCGCCCCTTACCCTTGGCCGCCCCAAGCACTTGCTTGCTCAGCCAGTGCCTGGAGCTGGCCCTGGTCCCAACATGAAGGCTAATGTAGCTAATCAAAATAGCTGTGTTCTGTTTTACACATTTAGTGTGTAAATAGTTCCACGTGGAAAGACTACCAGTAATTCTCCTTGACAACATTATGAAAAGAAGGGAATTATCCAGACAAATGTCTAGGCTAAGAAAAAGTTTGCAACTATATATCATATGTAACAAAAGAACTTTTATTGTAACCTGTGTTATTAAAAGAAAATAATTTCTGGAAATTCATAGTTAAGGGTCCAGAGACAACCCTAACTCTGACCCATGTGCAGTTGTGGCTTTTTTTCTTAACTAGTTATTATACCTATTTAAAGCCTTAACTCCGTAACTTAATGATTTTTGCAGGGCTTCCCCCCCCCCAGGAATTGTGTAAAACAGCATTACTTTCCCCCCATAATCAAACATAGTCTTTAAAATAGTTAGTCTTTCTAGAAGTCGTAATGCCCGAATACTGCAGGTAAGGATGAGGCAATTTGTCATAACATTGCCTCGCAAGTAGTTGCAACTGAACAGATCTTAGTGAATAATATTTTCCTAAATTGAACAAACAGCATGAACACCAGTCAGCAGGGCTTCCTTCTACAGATTGCTTTTCTCCTTGCGGCTTTGGATTTTTAATATAGCTATGGAATAATTGAGCAAAGTGGAGTATTAATGCAGTTTTGCTACTAATATATTAAGGTTGCCAGATGTTCATTTTTTCCTCTCATTTTTTAATGTACAGCACCATTAGAACTCTAGGCTATTGATGGGGTCATTGAGAACTGAGGCATTGAGAACCAGTGTATTTATGTACAAACAACATTTGAGCTGACGATCATGTTGTCCTTCTTCCCTCATATGACTCGTTAATAGCACTTTTAATGCTCACCTTGGAAACTCACAGTAGCAATTTTGGTATACCAGCAACATTTTAAGTAAGATAAGGGGAGCAGTGTCCAAAACACATTGATTCAAATTTATATGTCTTGTAAATTCCAGTAATTGTTTTACTGTGTGAAAAAAAAGTTGTTTTTAAATTAACCCCTCTTTATTTCCAGAGAATATATTTGTTTGCACATCAATTTTCTGTGGAATACATTTCAATTAGATGTAGCCAAATTCTGGCACTATTCACTATCAGGGATACATTTTCAGAAAAGATAAGGACTGGCCTAAATGCAGTTTACACTGACAAAGTGTATCCTCAGTGCAAAGCTAAGTAATTGTACTCCTAGGTATCTGATGAACTCTCACAATCATATAGTTGGAGGCACATACACTCAAACATGTCCAATTCAATTGTGGATGAAATTTTTTGTGGGAGAAATTTGCTCCTTCAAAGGGGAGACTGCCCTTTGGAAAATGTGGCCCATAGTGTGGACATGGGAACAATAGTCATCAGGCACAAAATCTGCAAAAACAGCTTAACATGGGCTTCTAAATTCAGACTTAGTGGCCTTATACCATAATGTCTCAGAGACATCCCATTACACTTTGTTCATGTACAGTACCTGGTTCAGAGCTGAGAAATGGTGAGGACTGAGACATTCATGCATGACTTTTGAGCTATATTGCTGGTTGCATTATGTTTTAAGAATATACATGTTGACCACAGAGATGCTCAATTTTCCATGCAGAGTACCGACGGGTGGTAATCTTCAAAAGATTCAGAAGCTTGGTTTGGATAAGCGCCTATGTGCTGAAGCCTATTCAACTCCATCTCTAATGTGATAAAGGAAAGTCAGGATTCAGTCGTAGTGAATATGAAGAGAATCGTTTACTAAGGACTCTGGATATAGACAGATCCTGTAAATGATCTAACTCCAAGACTAAATAAATAGCTTGTGGTGTCTAAAGTCATCACAAGATCTCTCCAAGTCCTAACCTGGACTTAGCAGTTATGGGAAGGACTGTGACTACATAGCAGTGAAAAAGCCCGGCAGCTCAAGCCCTGTGAGCCTGAATCGACTGGCACAGGCCAGCTGCCGGTTTTTCTTTGCTGTGTAGACCTACCCTGAAAGGACAGACCACTGCAGGGTGGAGTTACAGTGGAAAAGGGAAATGCCGGGGATGGGAGGAAGTCAGCCTGCCATACCCCCACCCAACTGCTAGGCAGCACTGGCAGTGAGTGTTCTCTTCACTGAACAGCAGGATTGAACTTACCACCTCAGGTACCTATGGATTTTCACTACTTGGATTCACATACATCTCAGGACTCAACTGTGGCCTCCTCACTATTGATGGTGATGACTTGCTAGTCTTCATGAATGCATCCAGTCATAATAGACTAGTGAATCTGAAGATGCAGAAAATCAGGCTACAGATCTTGAAATGAAATAGATAGTTGATTTTATCCTGTACATGTTAGGTTATGTAATCCCTTAAGAAGCAAGTGAACAGAATGCAATGCAAATCCAGTGGAAATGTTAGTCAAATGAAACACATGTCCACCAGTTTAAGGGAGGATTTAATATAATGACCCAGTTAATCCTTAATAAATAAATGATTCATTCACAGAGTTGAGTTCAGATGAAAATTTTGAATCTGATGTATCATGTCATCTGTCACACACTCGGCACTGTGTGTGAATGCATCTGGTACACTCTGTATATTGAAGATTCAGGGTCTGGTTAGGAAGAGCAGAGTGTGTAGTGAAAAGGGCAATATCTAGGCATTCTGAATCAGTCATAAGCATTTAAATTTCTTTCTAGCTCAGTTTTATTTTAAAATTCTTTTCAGTTGTAGTATTTTTCAAGGAGAAAATGCTACTGCAAGATCTGATACAGAGCGCTTACTGCTGTGGACATAATCTGGAAATAAGGACAGCGCTAGGATGCTTAAACTAGTTGTGATGCCTCAAAATATTCAATTAAGGGCATTCTTTATCTTATTAAAGTGGTTTTCAAATGTATGATGTTCATTATGCACCATCTGGGCTTATGTTTCTGGTCTCTCCTTACAGCGGTCTTCTTTTCTATGAGACAAGGTGAGTGAGGTAATATCTTTCATTGGACTAACTTCTGTTGGTCAGAGAGACATGCTTTCAAGCTACACCGAGCTCTTCTTCTCCGTGTATCTCGAAAGTGTATCTCTCTCACCAACAGAAGTTGGTCCAAAAAAAGAT
Organism: Gopherus evgoodei; assembly: GCF_007399415.2. Taxonomy (NCBI): domain Eukaryota; kingdom Metazoa; phylum Chordata; order Testudines; family Testudinidae; genus Gopherus; species Gopherus evgoodei. The sequence continues at coordinate 24,451,640 of NC_044329.1, read as the reverse complement.
ACTACCTCACCTCCCTTGTGTCTCTAATATCCTGGGACTGACATGGCTACCATACTTCATTTCTAAGAACAGTGCTGATACTGTGAGATATTGATAATTTGGAAGGTGAGAAGTAGAAAGAATCCAGTTTATACCTGAGTCCTGAAGAATGATAAGAAGTGGTTCATGAACATGAAAATTCAGTTTTGGGAGATGATTTTATAACCTAGAAGGTATAAAAATAATGGAAATTGTAATAAGTTTACTGTAGCCCTAAATCTATTGTACCCTGTTTGGTGAAACTGGAATGATATTGATGTTCTTGATGAATTGGTTGATTGTCCAGATGCTGATAACTCAGAGATCTGCTTGGTATCTGTGAAACACCAAATGGCACACTTCCATATCCAGCTAGTGGGTGTTTCATTTTCTCTGTAAATTTCTGCCTTTTAGACTGGCATCTCCACTCTGAAATTTGTATTTCGACTGAAGCAGTGGTGTTGATGACCTTCCTAACAGGAAGGTATAACAGTGACCCCCTACGTGGATTAATAGTTTCATTTAGTGCATTTCACAAAATATTTATAGTGAAGGGTGTTTTGTTATGTTTTGTTCCTCGTGAACCTTAATTCTGCTGGGATGAGCAAAATGGACATTGTTTTTCTTTAAGTTTTCATGGCAAACCTTCAGATGAAGAGAATATTTATTCCTTCCATTTCACATTTTTTTTACCTGAGTGTGGAAGACAGTTATGAATGATGCTGTGACATTTCCTGTGCTTTGGAACTTCATCAACATTCTATGTAGTAGTGAAATATATTTGTATTTTCATATTGGGCACTGCTATGAAAAGATCAAATTTGCTATTTTTTGTGAGTGTATATTTAGATATTGTTTAGAAACTGCTAGTATTTGATTGCATATGTCTTTTAGAAATTGAGATTTTCAGCAAAGTTGATTCAATCAGTGATGAAATAGGTACAAAATAGAGATTCAAATTTAAATAGCAAATTGTTACCATCTAAATATCATTATTCGAAACAGAGATACGTAACAACTCCATGCTTTGATACTGCAATTCACCTTTATGCCTTTGAAAATCTCCTCTTAAGAGTAGTAAACATGTACTTCTCACCACACCTACTTAGATGCTCAAATTCTAATTTATGAGGACACTCCAATATCTTTGACTCATAATTATTTAGCATCCTTGTAGTCCACCTAGTACACTTTTAAATTATAATATTACTGAAATTGAATATGTTGCTGTGAAAGAATATTTAATAAAAATATGGCAACAACCTTCTTTTTTTATTCAAGGGTTCCTCAGATAAAAAAAAATAACTTTTTAGAACTCTGGTCAGTCCTGATGTGCTAGGCACAACCAACTGTGTGTTTGTGAATCATTTTTGTGGTTTGTTGGAGGATTGATACGGAATTAAATGCAGTCTGACACTTGGCTGTAGGTTAGTAATATAAACTGATTTGTTTTGTGAATTTTCCAAAATGAAAACTCTGTTTAATATGATATTTTCTGTGTACATTTCACTATTCATTGCAGTAGAAAAAAATAATGTGTATGAGGAAAACTAAAGTCTCATTCAAGGAAGAAAGGAACAATGCCTTAAGGAAAAGAATGAAAATTCTATTCTTTATGTCTGAGAAGTTGGTGCTATTTTGTTCTAAGGTGATGCCATTCTTGACATCAACTCTTTCAAAAAAGGAACAAGTCCGAAGATGTTCCAGATGCAGTTAATAAAAAAGCTGACAGTCTGCAGTCAACACTACACTCTATGAAGGGGAAACCTGAGTGCCCTGTCAGTAGAAGAAAGCCATGTATAAGGAGTGTGCAGACAAAAAGTGAACATGGGCTAGAAGGAGCAGATGCAGTGCGAATATATCATCAGGGATCTGAGGCCACAAAGTTATTTAAAGGCTATTTGTATGTCTCTTTATGTGTGTGTGCGCGCACACACATGCATCAGTGTTCCCATGTACTTAAGTACATTTGTATTAAAAAAAAAAAAAAAAAAAAAAAAAAAAAAAGGCCCTTGCAGCCAGAACTCAGGGCCTGAAGTACATTTACACTTACATCATTTAAAGTGCTCTACATATGTCCACTTAAGTACTTTAAATATTCTATACTTAGTACTTGCATTTAAATACATTTCAAAGGTATTATTTAAAGCACAAGTAACTATTTTTTTTTTCAAATAGTTTTTGAAACAGTCACATCCCTCCCAGCTGTCCTGGATTCTGGTTGGTCCCCAGAACCCACTGTCCCAGCTTGGAAGCTTCAGGCCCAGAGTTCTGGCTGCCAAGTCTTTTTTGTGTTGGTCCTGCTGTTGTACCACCCAAAGAGGGTGGCGGCCCCACCCCCCTTCACTTTTGATTGGTCACTGCAACTGACAGCCAGGAGTCTCAGTTGAGTTTCACTGTAATCAGAAAATTGTACAACCTCCTCTCTGTTTAAATTCTTAGACCCTGAAGGCTGGGGGGGGGAGAGTTTTTGAAGTTAAATGCAAAAAGAATGTTAATGCTTTATGCAGAAAGACCACATATTGGGGCTGGGGACAGGAACTTGTTTATATTTCTTGGATCATTAGTAGTGGTCCATGTGCAATATTTTTTTCCATCGCCAGAGGAGTTAGACTATAGGCAAAATCCTGTTGCCCTTACTTACATGTTGTCCTATTGACTTCAACATGAGTAAGGTGACTTGAATTTTCCTCTGCTTTAAAGAACCCTATAAGGTCAAAGTAAGATCTTCAATTAATTCATTAAGACTGGCATTTTCAAAGCAGCCTAAAGGAGTGAGGAGTCCAAATCCCACTGAAATTCAGCGTGAGTTAGATATTTAACTGCCTTTGTTTCCTTTGAAAACCCCAGTCTAAATGTTTTGGTTACTTAGGCTATACATTTAGATTGGCTTCATATGAAGGGACGGATAATTGAATGAAGTAGAGATAATTGTCCTTCTCTGCACGGCTCTGGGGAGGCCTTAGCTGGAGTACAGTACTGTGTGCAATTCTGTGTGTCACACTTCAGGAAAAATGTGGAGAAATTGGAGAGAGAATGCAGAGGTGAACAACAAAAATGATAAAAAGGTTTCGAGAACCTGACCTATGAGGAAAATTAAAAAATACTGGGCTTGTTTAGGCTTGAGAAAAGACTGAGGGGGGACCTGACAACTGTCTTTATATTTGTTAAAGGCTATTATAAAGAGAACGCTGATCAATTGTTCTCCAGGTCCACTGAACGTAAGAAAAGAAAGTAATGGACTTAATCTGCAGCAAGGGAGATTTAGGTTAGATATTAGGAAGAACTTCCTAACTATAATGGTAGTAGAACTCTGGAATAGCCTTCCAGGGGAGGTTGTGGATTCTAAACACACAAAAATTAGCTTCACAGATATACAAATATTATGGCAAGGGGAGTATTGCTCCCTCCTATGTAATGCATACATACATTGCTCCCTCCTGTGTGATTTAAATGACAGTCACACATCATGACTAATAAGTAGTTAAAGTAAACAGTCCATGACTAATCCATAGCTGCGTATCAGGTTCTCTATTTGTAAAATAGTGATGATAACCTACAATGGTATTTAAAGATTATTAAAAACTACTGCAGCAGTAAAGAAATCACCTGAAGCAGGTAATATGCACAAGTACTCTATAAATAAAAATGGAGAATGTTACCTTTACAGTAAATGTACTCAGCCATACACTGTACTAGAAATGTAAATTTTTATCTTCCAAGCCTTTTTTCTGTATACAGTTTATTCCATGGTAAAGGATCTACAAATGTCAAGATCCTGAATTAGACTTCTTACAGAGCAACTCATTTATTTGAAAAGGTTGATATGCCTTAAGCCAAAGAGTTTCTGACAAACTTGTATGTTATTAGTGAAAGCATTCAACCTAGTATTTAATCTCATCCACCAGTTCTCTCCAGTTTGTTTTGGGAGGCTGTTGTTTCATGATTACATCCTTGGCTTGCCAAAGAAAATCTGGGTGACAGAGGCAGGGTATGAGACCTAAAATAGCTTTGTAGTCTTTCCTTCCTAGTGGGTCAGTAGATTTTTTTTTCATTTTAAAATATAATTTCTGTGTATATAATACAACACCTGTTTGTTCTCTAGTTATGAACATGCTTTTTTCCTGTAATAAAAATTCACCAGCATATTTATATTGGATGCCTTCTTAGACTACTCTTTGCAATAATGAAGAAAAATGTGACTCTGGTGGATAGTGTGTCTCTCAAAAGTCACCTGCGCCTAATTCTGACATGCCTCATGTCACTGTGTGAAAAGAAGAGCTGGGGGACAGGAAGGGCCATGTACCATCAATTCTGTCTGTGTCTTAGGGCTTCGGGCCTGTAAGGGGAAGGAGGTGGTTATGTTCTACCCCTTCTCTGCTGCCACACTTGCTGACACCTATAACTGTTGAAAGTATATGCCAGTTTAAGGGGCAATTCCTTCTATCTTATACCTGGGAGTTGGTCCAAGACCAAGCAGGAAGTAGCTGAAAAGGGCTCGCTGTAGGCTTCTGCTGCCTTGCACTTAATGTGGCTCAACAAATATAGGACCAGCATGGTAACTCATATCTGACAGTGACTGCACCTGAAGCTGAGAGACAACCAGGGTTAGAACCCTCACCTGGGTTTGTCTACTAGATTCTAACAGTTTCTCACTTTTTTGTGGTTCGTTTATGTTTATTATACTTAGATTATAAACTCTTTGAGACAGGGATTTCCTCATCATTTTATATATATACTGGGGACAATGGGGACCTGATTCCTTATCTCCAGTGTTACCACAGTATAAATACTAAAATATGACCCACTGCCTCCCACTTTTTATATATTATACACACACCTTATCTGGATGTGTGTGCAATATAACGTGAGTGTGTGCATATCTCTAAAATAGCCCAGTTGTCTTGATTGTTGTTGCCCTGTGTGGAAAAAAAAATAATTCCACACGATAAATCTCGCATTAGATTTTATAGACTTCTCACAAAGGCTATTTTTTTATGTACTGTATATATTAACCACATCTTGAGTTTAAAATGCAAAACCAGTCAGTCTTAAGCAATAGTGTTTGCATGTTTTAACTGGTGTCTTAAATGTTTCAACGTATGTTAAATTGCAAAAAGTAAATGACGCTTTTTCTATAGTTTGTATGTGTGTTTCTTCTTTCAAAATACACCATAGTCCATCGTCCCTTTTGTGTGAGGTATTAAGACAGCATAAACTGCTCTCCAAGTTAATGGGAGTTAAGAATGCTTAGCTCCTCTCAGAATCAGATCCCATATTTGCAGGAACAATGTATTGATTTGGTTGACTCCTGATGTGTGACAAATGACAGGAACGAGAAATGAAACTTTCTAAATGTGAAGTGAATCGTGCTTCTGATGATATATAGATGATTTAGGGGGGGAGAAAGCAATCAGTCATTCCTGGTAACATACTTAGATACAGGCTAATATACAGTAGAACAATAACTCTTTTACAATCATATTACATTTTAAATCAAATAGACAGTGGCTTCTGCTAGGAATCTTCTTATACAAAATGAATGATGAAGTATTAGTCTTGATGTGCTTTACATGCTCGGTGTGCAGGATCCATCAATGTTCTGATCATTTAGAAATATTGATCTATTACTCATTCTTTTTATGTTTTCTTTATCATTGTTATAAGTTGATTTTTTCCAGGCTGTTATTACTCTTTAAAATTGCCTGGGCATTAAATCATTTAACTAGCAAATAGAGATGTCTTGAAGCCTAAATACCTGCTGACATTGTATATTATGTTCACAGGTAATTGGACTTATAACTATTACTGGCAAAACATCCACCGGGGAAATGAATGCATCCGTTCATTTTACTGGGCTGATGTTTTGTAGGTATTTTAGCGGTACCCAATGGCATTCATATGCAATTCCCCCCATAATATTCCTCTCTCCTCCTCCATGCAATGAAATCAATGGGACTATTCATTCTGTGTAGACCGGGGAGAGAAATGTTTTAATGGAGTTCTGAATACTTGTAGACATTTCCTAAAATTCTTTCTTCTGTTACTGATGGATATTAACAGCTTTTTCATTCAACATCAAAGCCCCATTTTAACTTCTCTGTAGCATAAATGTTCTCTAGTGCCTTAAATAGCAGGGGGTTGTGCACAGCTTCACCACAGCAAAACTGAATGTTTTGGAATCTTTTGCTTAGATTCTTGTGGCAAGATTTTCAAAAGAGCTCAACTCCCCTCATGGTACCTAAATGAAGAAGCCAGATTTCCAGAAGTGCACAGCATCTGGCAACTCCCATTGAGAACACAGGAGCTGTTTACCTGATGCACTCTTTCTTGAAGAAACTAAAGGGAAAGTTGGAATGCTTCAGAAAGTGTTGGCAGAGAAATCAACAGCCATTTGTTGGGTGAACCCAAGTCTGAGTGGGAGATGTGTAATTAAATATCCATTAGGAAAGATTCAGAAAAGGACTTGTAGTAAGTTGTTTCATAAAAGTTTGGCTTAGGTGTTTGAAACACTTTCTTCAATCTATTTTCCCAAATGAAACAAAAATGTATCCTGATGTTTTAATGTTACACAGCATGCAGTTTACAGACACTAATAAACTTGTTTTGCTAATTTATTTTTTGTTTTCTTTTGCTATTCTTTTTATAGTTCTAAAGTGCAGTAATTAACACTGACATCAAAACATGCTGTTGATTCATCCTAGAAGGCTCGAGAAGATCTCTTAGAATCCTGAGCTTAATGTTGAAATTAAATAAATGTTAATTTGGAATATGGTGTGAGCAGATGTTTTCCTAGCAATTTTCCTATAAATAAAAGTAAACTGCACAATAAATCATGTAGAATCCTTTTGCATAACCTCTCAAAGGACACAGTTTTTACATTTTTTTCGTAGCGTACAACTACCTTTCTTTACTGATCTGTGCTGGCGTGTTTGTTGCTGCATTTTTATTTTTTACCTTCAAAAAGAGAAATTTAGATTCTAAAGATTTAACAAAGATGGTGGTTGACCAGAAAACATTATATCTCATTAAAATGTTCACCTCTTTGCTGGAAAAGAAACCATGAATAGGGAAGAAAAAGGGCATCATGATGACTTGATCTATTGCAGAATTTCCAGGCATCTTTGGTAAAAACCCTTTTAGGCATTGAAGTATGATCAGAGACCTGAGTACATAGAATAAGGGATTTTTGTTCAGGATAAATGTGTAGACAATTGTTTCCATTGAAACATGGAAGAAGAAAACATAGTAGTCGGTCCCTAAATCTATCTTTAACAAAGTCCATTCATGTACCCCTTACCCTATTCTCCCCGTTTTTGTTTTTGGGTTTTTGTTTTTGTTTTGTTTTTTTTTGGAGAGAGGGAGAGAGAGAGAGAATGAAGCACACTTCCTCAGAGCACTTGAAATCAAGGATTCTGCACAGAGTAGAAACATCTTGTTAGTAACCTTTGACCCATTTTTTGTCATCAGTTTCCCTCTTTGGTGGGCAGATCTTCATTTGCTCTTCATTCTGGAGTAGCTGCTGCATAGCATGAAAAGAAAGTCTTCTTTCTAGATGGCAGTGGGGGAAATTACAACAGATTTGGTTATAAGTGGAGTCAGCTTTAGATAGATTCCCCCCCCCCAAACAGTTTTCATACAAACTAATGTGGAGTACACTGAGTACAGTAACATGCAGAAGATGCTGGAGGACCAAAGGACTTACCCTAACAACGTGCGATGCACATTTACCATGAGTAACATACTGGAGTGATGTATATAAAGGGAGTGGAAAACCCTGCAACTGGTTATCAGTTGCATTTTCCACATAAATTACAGTCCATTAATTCAGAAAGTACAATGGTATCGATTACAGAGCCAGATGTGGCAAAGGGAAAAATGTATGCTTTACCTATGTGTTCCTTAAACATGTCCAGCAGTTAATAGAACCTATGAGTTTCAGGCCATCTCTGCTGGAAAGAAACATTTAAAGTATTGCACATTCTTCCATATCTACCTTTAGATATTTCCAGGTTGTGGAGAAAAGAGAATAGGGTTAATTGAAAAAAATGAGGGATTGAGAGGGGGTTCTTGTGCAATTAGGCAGTTTTCAGGAAAGCATAATTAAGCTGTGAAATGCTTTATTTCACAAAATAACTCCCATCTCTGGAGTAAGTATGTAATTTGACTTTTTAAATCATCTAGCCAATATAGTAGAAGAATTTCAACCCAGTCTGAACTGTGGAAGTTGTACAGAAGCTTTGCTATCCATAGGAAAATATCTGTGTGCGCTAAATACAATGCACTGTTGATTAATGCTTTGAAACCTTAAAGTCCCCTGTGTAGCTTTCTATAAAGATAATTTTCTGTAGTATACTAATGGTTCTAGTTTCCAAAGATGCAAACGACTAGCAGCAGGTGGATCTTGAAGATCAAAAAGCATGCTGATCAGTGGTTATTGTGGCAACTTTAGCACTTCAGGAGCATCAGTATAACTCATTCTTCAATCGTGCTTGATGCCTTCTGGACCACACGTTATCAGGCTTCTGTCAACAGATTGCATGATCTTGGTTCTTTCCCAGACTTGCGTTATTTTAGACTATTAGACATCTACTGTATTTATAAATATCAAACACCATGACCTTCCACGAGGACTCTGTTCTATAAATAAACCACTGTGGATGCTTGCCAGTGCTGAACTTTGCTAACTTTAATCCTATTGATGGCATTGCCTAGTTCACAGGCAGAGAAAGGGATGATCCATTTGGTGTAAAGGTTGTCCGTCCAAACTACACGTGGCTCCTCTGGCAAGCCTACATGTGACAGGGGAAAAGGTCTGTAAGGGAAACAAAGGAGAAAAAGCATGTCCTGTAATAAATGAGCAATCAATTTTTGGGTCCTCTCTGCTTGAACTCAAGCCCATATCACTTATGGAGGTTCTGGGTACATTGAGGAGAATGTCCTGCTACATCTTGAGCTATGGATCCTTACTCTTCCTAGTGGAGAAGTATTGGGTCCTTTACCAATGGCGTTTACCAACCAAAACTAGTCAAATTTCTGAGGAAAAACAAAATTTCACAAAAATGTGCACATTGTTTCTCCATTTTCTGACCAGGTTCTTTGTCCATGCCAGTTGCTGACAATCTATTCAATCATTGACTGATATGTAAAGTTTTTAATTGTGGCTAGATAAAGGAAATGTTGTGGCAAGACATCTCTAAATATCCTGATTTCTCTGACTTCCTTAGCATTTGTTAATTGGGGTTCCCACCTGGGAACAGTACAGACAGAAGGCAGACTGGGATTCCTGCTCCCTGGAGGAGACACCTGAATGAAGCTACACAGATCCCAAGATGAAGGGCTGTTGGCTGAGGGCCTCAGAGTTTGTTTTGGATTTTTTTGAGGGGGGAGGAGGTTAAGACTAAATAAGACCCCACAAGGGAGAATCTTATTCAAGTGCTCTAGCCCATTACAGAGCGAGCCATTACAAAGAACTGAGAGACTGTTGAGGGCAATGTGTCTGCAGGGCTGCCTTAGGTCACAATGAGACACCCTAGAATGGCGCTCGTCCACAATAATTAGAAAGCTTATTTGTCTGTTTTCATGGATGACTTTAACTAACAAATTGTTTTGCATGGAGTTTTCAAAGGGGAATAAAACAAAAGCAATTACACTAGAATGAATCAGACCAGTTACACGAATACTATGAATAAAAGATAACAAATTAGTTGAAAACACATTGAGCCATATTCTGCCCTAACCTAACAAACCATGAAACCCCCCCACATTGAGTAAAGCAAGATTTTATAGCATGCAGGGTTTTGGACCCGTGTATTGGGGCTCAGTCCTGCATGGTGATAAATCGATGGTGCTCGGCACTTCATAGGATAGAGCCCAAAGTGAGAAAATATTCCACTTAGAGCAGGAGAAAATTTTCATGCGTTCTGATATACTTTTCACTTCTGCTGTTGTTATATTTTCTTTGTCTGCTTCCTCAAAGCATGTTAGACTTCCAATTAGTACCCTAAGATATAGAATGAAAGCAGTTACTTTCAGAAAAAGCTAAAACTGACAAAAACAGTGCTATTGAAAAATACACCTTATGAGACTGCTTTAAAACTAATTCTGTATGTTGAGCAGGCTTTTGAATCCAGCCATTCTAATGTTCTGAAGGATTCCTAAGTTCTCATCTTCATCAATTGATGAAGCACTGTACATTTTGCTTACCTTTTCAGTGCTACTATTCTACACTTGGCTGATCAGAAATTAAGAGATTTGGAGACTATTTAGTACGTTTTCAGGTAGTTGTGAAGTGTGCTGTGTTTTGCCAGTCTGCTATAAATGTCCATTATCCTTGAAATCAAGTATGTTCAAGCAATGTAAAACGCCTTACTTTTAACATATTGTAAGATTTTACAATCATGCTCAACTGCACATCAAGCTTTCTTATGCAGTTACCCTCGAAGTCTACAGATAAAATTTCTGTCCCTATCATAATTGTCCTTTATAGTTAACAAACATTTATTTTCTTGAGTTTTTAGTACATTACAAGACATTGTGCCTAGTTTATTTACTTGCTTGCACCTCCTTCATTAATGTTAGTAGTTTATACTAGGGCTGTTGATTAATTGCAGTTAACTCATGCAATTAACTCAAAAAAAATTAACTGTGATTAAAAAAAATTAATAATCGTTAATTGCCCTATTCAACAATAGAACGCAACTGAAATTTATTAAATATTTTTGGATGTTTTTCTACATTTTCAAATATATTTATTTCTATTACAGTGCAGAATACAAAATTGAACACCGCTAACTTTATATTATTAATTTTTATTACAAATATTTGCACTGTAAAAATAAACAAACAAAAAAGTATTTTTCAGTTCACCTCATACAGGTACTGTAATGCAGTCTCTTTATCCTGAGTCTAACTTACAAATATAGCTTTTTTTGTTACATAACTGCACTCAAAAACAAAACAATGTAAAATTTTAGAGCCTACAAGTCCACTCAGTCCTACTTTTTGTTCAGCCAATTGCTAAGACAAACAAATTTGTTTATATTTATGGGAGATACTGATGAATGCTTCTTATTTACAAAGTCACCTGAAAGTGAGAACAGGCGTTTGTATGGCACTTTTGCAGCCGGCGTTACAAAGTATTTACATGCCAGATATGCTAAACGTTCATATGCCCCCCTCATACTTCGGCCACTATTCCAGAGGACATGCTTCTATGCTGATGATGCTCGTTAAAAAATAATGCATTAATTAAATTTGTGACTGAACTCCCTGGGGGAGAATTGCATGTGTCCTGTTCTGTTTTACCTGCATTCTACCATATACTTCATATTATAGCAGTCTCAGATGATGACCCAGCCCATGTTTGTTTTAAGAACACTTTCACAGCAGATTTGACAAAATGCAAAGAAGGTACCAATGTGAGATTTTTAAGGATAGATACAGCACTTGACCCAAGGTTTAAAAATCTCAAGTGCCTTCCAAAATCTGAGAGGGACGAAGTGTGGAGCATGCTCTCAGAAGTCTGAAAAGATCAACACTCCGATGTGGAAACTACAGAACCTGAACTACCGAAAAAGAAAATCAACCTTCTGCTGGTGGCATCTGACTCTGACAATGAAAATGAACATGCATCGGTCCACTGTGCTTTGGATAATTATCGAGTAGAACCCTTCATCAGCATAGATGCATATCTTCTGGAATGGTGGTTAAAAATGAAGGGACATGTGACTCTTTAGTGCATCTGGCACATAAATATCTTGTGATGCCAGCTAGAACAGTGCCATGCGAACAATGCCTGTTCTCACTTTCAGGTGACATTGTAAAGACGTGGGCAGCATTACCTCCCTCCTGCAAATTATAACCAAACTTGTTTGTCTGAGGGATTGGCTGAAGTAGGACTGAGTGGACCTGTAGGTTCTAAAGTTGTACATTGTTTTATTTTTGAATGCAGTTATTTTTTGTACATAATTCTATATATGTAAGTTCAACTTTCACTATAAAGAGATTGCACAGCAGTACTTGTATTAGGTGAATTTAAATATACTATTTTGTTTTTTACAGTGCAAATATTTGTAATAAAAAATAAAGTGAGGACTGTGCACTTTGTATTCTGGGTTATAATTGAAATTAATATATATGAAAATATAGAAAACATCCAAAATATGTAAATAAATGGTATTCTATTGTTTAACAGTGCAATTAATTGTGATTATTTTTTTAATCATGCGATTAATTGTGATTAATTGTTTTAATCGCTTGACAGCCCTAGTTTATATACTCTTGCTGTCCGTGTGTGTTATGTGCCCCCCCTCTGTGCCCAGTCCACAGAGGATGTGCATCTGTTACACCTAGGAGCTACAGAGCCTGCCTCTTTCTTTAGCTCATGCTGTAGAGACTCATGCTTTAAGTTCTGGGGATCCCCAGTCGATCCCTGTGTTGGCCAAGATGGCAGATGTCATATGTGCACAGCTTTAGGGACAATTTATGTGCTGCTGTACAGCCAAAATGGGTGGGGCTCACACATTTATTTATGATGTCTACAGTAATGGTGCCTATTTTTGTTTGACTTCTAATTTCTGGACAATAAAAGGGTGAATCTACTTTTTAATTAAAAACAAATAAAATAGGTTTTGAATCTGAAGTTCCATATTCAACAATAGACTGATTATGTTGTACATTACATGCTATTTTCTGATTGAGATTAAATAAATCTGTAAGACACTGTATATTGGATTCCACCTGTGCTGAGTACTTGTATAATCTAATTTCCTTTTATCAGTTTATTTTATTAATTATCTGACTGAATCAGTGTGTATACATACATTTAAAATTGCCGTTTGACATAATCATCTTTATAACTAGAGTGTAGATTGTTGGTGACTGTGTGTATACATCTGTTACATTATTCATATTTTTATTTTAGGAAATACAATTAACATGACTTCAAGTTCCTGAATGAATGTACTGAACTGTTCATTACAGCTTTGCATGATATCAGAGCCATAACCCTTTGCTCCTGTTTTACAGATGGCTACACAACAGATGACATTGAATTTTACTGGCGTGGGGGTGATAATGCAGTCACAGGAGTGACAAAGATTGAACTGCCACAATTCTCCATTGTAGACTTCAAGCTTGTAACCAAGAATGTTGTTTTCTCTACAGGTTTGTAGAAGGGGAATTTAAGGGGAACTGTATTTGCTCACTGAAAATAATTTTAGAAATAGATTTGTTACGGGGTGCAGTCCTTGATCTGAATGAAAATTTAACAGGAATAGCTTAGAGAAACAATTCTGAATTTGCAAATGAGATATTCTGATGGAATGTTCACAGTATAGTTCATACAACATCACTTATGAATTGACACAGAGAATTCCTGTGTGTTTGGCCCTCATGACCTTTCATTCTAATTAGGAAACATTAATCTCTAGTATTACGGCTCGCTCCAGTAAAGTATATTGTCTGGCTTCTGCAGTAAGTTAGCTCATGGAAGCTGAAGAAATTGGCTGTGCACCCCAGCTAGCTAAATTCTTTCAGACGTAACCTAGCCCACAGGAAAACCTTTCTGTCTCTCTTCTCTGTATTTTGGTTGATGGAGCCAAGCTACAGAGGTCTTATGCAAATTAGTTCACCTTCTGCTACACGAGCTTCTAATCCTGGTTTTGTAATTCTCCCTTGGTCGACAATGAAATGATTTTCAGCAGGACTGGGAAGACACTGTGTAGCCCAAAGAGGGGAAGCAGAATTGGCAACATATGCATTAAAAAAAAAAAAGCCTGTTAATATTTTCTCCATGTGGATTGGGTTTTTATGCTTCTTAGAGCCCTTGTGGATTTGTCCCATTAGCATTTCCCTTTTCTAAATCCACCTTCAAGACACTGGACTGTGCTAACAGAGATGTGCTCACTGCTTAGGAGAACTGAGTGTAACTCCAGCTGGAGCTATTGAAATAAAACCAGAGTCAATACTGTTTGGTCTCCATCCTTCCATTTTGATCGCTACATTTCTTTTATGGCTTCACTTCTCCCCAAGGAGGAGGCTTTCTTTATTATTTGAGGGACTTAAATCTTGGGTGCTTGATCCATTTGGGACACAGCACCTAGATCTTTCTTATATTAGTGTAAATCAAAAGTAACTCCATTTAAGACAGTGTAGTGACACCAATATGAGTGAGGTAGCAGAATCATACCCGTACTGTTCATTTGATTGTTGTTTCCTAAGTAACTGACATGGCTGCTGTCTGTCTGTAACCAAATTCAGGAAAGTCCCATTCACTTGCTCATTCTGAATGAAGTTCAGCTCTATGGGAGAGACTTATACAAAGAATGTGTGCTCTGAAATTTTCAAAATAGCGGAATTTCAGTCTGCATAGGCCAGTGAGGGCCTTGTGCACCGGGGTCACTATCACCCTGCCTGAGTCGCACTCCTGCAATACTCCTTAGCACCTGGTGATCATGTATGGCACTTCAGATCAGGGGAGATTCCAGGCACTAGCGCAGCAAACATGTGCCTGGGGCAGCAAGCCATGGGGGGCGCGGCCTGCTGGTTGCCGTGAGGGCGGCAGTCAGGCTGCCCTCAGCAGCATGCCCATGGGAGGTCCGCCAGTCCCACGGCTTTGGTGGCAATTGGGTGGCGGGGACGCCGATGTCGTGGCACCGGTGGACCTCCCGCAGGCATGCCACTAAATCCACGTTACCAGTGGACCTCCAACAGGCACGCCGCTGAAAGCTGCCTCACTGCCATGCTTGGGATGGCAAAATACATAGAGCCACCCCTGCTTCAGATAGGGAAGATTGCTTGACACCTAATTTGGTATTCAATAGCCATGTAAGACTGAAGCCTTTGCACAGTTTGGCACTCTAAAATGTATTTTGACAGCTGATTATAGGAGATTTTAATTATCAGCAGCTGTAAATCTATGTATTACTGACTCAAGATGTTTAGTACAAAATACCGTTGAATACAGACTTCATTACAAAATCTGCAGTTGATTGTCCCCAACAAGGCCGGCTCCAGGGTTTTTGCTGCCTCAAGCAGCCAAAAAAAAAAAAAAAATAGCCCCGATCGCAATCTGCAGCTCTACCGCCACCGCTTCAGTCTTTGGCGGCAATTCGTAGGCGGGTCCTCCACTCCGAGAGGGAGTGAGGGACCCGCCTCCAAATTGCTGCCGAAGACCCGGACGTGCCACCCCTCACCGTTGGCTGCCCCAAACAGCTGCTTGCTGGGCTGGTGCCTGGAGCCGGCTCTGGTCCCCAAGCTAAGGCAATTCTGTGTGTACGCTAAATCTGTAACATGGGAAACAGAGTGTGAAACTGAAATGATGCAGAGAATTTTAAGGGTATACTAAAGTAAATTACAGCTATGCCTAAATATTCCCTTTTTAGGTGCCTACCCAAGGCTGTCTCTCAGCTTTAAACTTAAGAGAAACATTGGCTACTTCATTCTGCAGACCTACATGCCTTCCATTCTGATTACTATCCTCTCCTGGGTTTCATTCTGGATTAATTATGATGCCTCAGCTGCAAGAGTTGCTTTAGGTAGGCATTTTTACTCCTGTCATGCATTGTGTATTAGTAGAATATATTTTCTTGCTTCTGGTGTAACGTATAATGCATGATTTGGGGGAAAAAAAAAAGTCTCTGTTGGGTTTTTTTGCCTAGCTTGTTAAGCTTTGTATTATCTGATTCAGAATTTAAATCATCACAATTTAAATAAAAATTGAAAGTGATTTCATGTCTGAATTAGCTAACTATATAACCATTGTAATTGGAATTAGCCTGATTGTCTCAATCTAGTTTTTTTTTTTTATTGCACTTGCTTTTAGTCTAAAAATAGCATGTATTTTATTTGTTTCTGCTCATGGAAGTCCAGAGCAAACCTACAATACTTAGTATGGAATATACATTTCTTTTCCTTTAGGTGTGAAGTAGATACAATTGTGGCAGGGCCTGTGCATTTGACTAACCAATCTCCCTTGCCACGTAGAGGGCTTCCTCTCCATAGTGTTACCTTAAATTCCACAAGCAAAACAATTCTTATAATGTTGAGAACACTGCTCTTTATATTAATGTATCTCATCAATTATCCTTTCAGGGTCTGTTTATATTATGCCCCTCGTCACAGTATATGAGCACACATTGCAAATATAAATGTGAATGGTGCTTGCCAAAAGTTAACACAAATCAAGCCCACTCCTGTTGATACTTCCTCCATCCATGGAAATCAGAACTGGAGCCTGTAGAGAGGAGTAGGTGACATCATGGTACTATTGAATCCAATGGGAATTTTGCCACTGACTTCAATGGGGCCAGGATTTCTTCCCAGGAATTCAAATCTAAAGACAGGTAGCAAGAACATTCTAGAGGAAAGCAGTAAGGCAAGACATAGTGTGTCTATGCTGGCTGCTGATAACCCAGGTAGCTAGGAGAGGCTACAGTTCCCTTTAAGAAAGCATATTTGCATGAGTCAAGATTACTGTGTATTTGTCTTTAGACAACTACAACTGTAATAAGTTGCACTAATGCCACACTTTTTTAACAAAGAACAAAAATACCTTCCTAACATCCCTGCAATGCTGGCATTTAAAGATTGAGTTATAATGATAGAAGATTAACATGAATATAATCAATGGAACTGTCTTCCTTTTTCTAGGAATCACAACTGTGCTCACTATGACAACGATCAATACTCATCTTCGAGAGACTCTTCCCAAAATTCCCTATGTGAAAGCCATTGACATGTATCTGATGGGATGCTTTGTCTTCGTTTTTATGGCCCTGCTGGAATATGCATTGGTCAACTACATCTTTTTTGGCAGGGGACCCCAACGTCAAAAGAAAGCGGCAGAAAAAGCTGCCAGTGCCAACAATGAGAAGTTGCGAATGGATGTCAATAAGGTAAATTGAAGTGGGGAATATGTTTTAGCCATTAATAGCGACCACGGCCGATTCACTTCTTCCAAACAGAGCTTAAAAGTATAATTTCTTGTGTAGAACATATCCAGGCGGATTCCTAGAAACATGTCTTAGTTCTGCAAAGCATTATATTTCGCTATCTCAGCAATGCATGCTGCCCTCTAGCTGGAACTATGATTGTTAGAATGTTCTTTTAAAGCGCAGACTCGGAATAGGCTGAGCTCAGAGATGCATTCTCACCCAAAACTGAGGTAGGAAAGCTTCAAAATAAACCACAAAAATTACCCTGTTCCTTAGAGGCCTTAATGAGCAAATCCAAAATGATGGCTATAAGCTCATGTGTTAGAAAGAGCAGTATGAAACCTTGGTGACAAACCCCAAACTTGAACCAGATTCCTAAAACCTTTCAGAGAAACTGAAGTGATGGGACATGGGTTTTCTTTTTTAAGGAAACTTGAAATTTGGTGGGTTTGCATGTTACCAGCTACAAGTGTCTCAAATATTCTTGGCAAAATGAAAAATGACTCAGAATTATGGTGTCAATTTTTATGCATACAATTTGAATCTGAAAATAGGCCCATTGGGGTGGAGGGAGTTGCTAAGATACTTGCTTTTTTCAAGTGCATGCATTCCTTTTGTGTAATGAAAATGAGGCCATTATTCAAAGTAGCAGTTTTGGTTAAATTTCACATAAAGCAAAATTGGGGGGCAAGCACCAAATCATGCCAAGCACAAAATGGCAAAAAACATGTGTAAATCCACAAAACAAAATAAAAATTTTGATTTCTCTCAGAGTTCTAATTTTCGGTCAGAGGCCAGATGAAATGTACAGATTTCAACTGGCTTTTCTTTTAATTTGGGTGGTTTTTCACTTGTATCACTCAACATGAAACTCAAAGGGTACAAATTCAAAACTAGAGGAAAAAGTTTGCATGGATGGAAATGGAGAAGTTTCTCACAGCTCTGGGGGCAGAATATTTAATATCTTCCCAGATTTTAATGCTGATGTACTAAATGTGGGTGTAGGGTAATGGGAAGGGGGTATGTATTTTTAACAGCAGGCGCTAATTTTCCACTATCAGCTGGCACTTAAAAAAACATTCTTTACTGAATGTTTTCAGCTAGAGGATTATATTTAATGGCTCAGATTTCATATACTAGCTATGCTTTTTTTATTTTAACTTTATTTTGTGTAATATGAGAAAACCATAAGACAACTGCTTTTATCTAATGGGACTGTAGCATGCAAATGAATTAAGGCAAATGCATGAGGATTGGTATTTACCTTTGATGTTACACTCTTACAACTCATCCCATTCACCCTTCATCATTCCAGTGTTCATAGTAAAATTCAATGAAAACCAGTTTTAAAAAATCACAAGATTTTATTTCACTTGTTTTTTTTTTAACTGATTTTCCTTTAACAAACAGAACCATGCCGCTCAAAAATCCAACAGGGTATTTTTGTGTAAACTTAAAATAAAAAGCACTTTATTTCTTGTTAGAATCTTAGGAAAATCAAAATATATACTGAACACAACACAGAGAATTGTGAATAAATTTACACATCTTAGAGTTCTATCATCACCATCCAAACTAACTTTGCTCTCAGAAGGCCTAATTCAAAACCAACTGAAATCAATGAAAAGATTCAGGCACATAATTACTGTCGTGTCATCCAGGCTACCGGGTGCAGTTTGCATTGTATATCTTTGCAGCTCACAGGTTCCCTTGTGCTGTCCTCTGTATAATTATCCCCACACACAGCCAGTCACATAATGGCATGACCAATAACTTCATCCAGTGACAAACTGCGCCCGTTTGGCTCATCCTGTTAATCTCAAAATTCAGGCACTAACAAGCACATTGATATGGATCATATTCAGAGATTCTCAGTTTTTAACCCTTCATCTCAATGAGTTAAATAACTTCAGTGAGGGTCAAATTATTTCCTGTGCCAGAAATGAGAGGTGTCAGAGAGCCAGTTACAGCTTCCTGATTCTGACCTGTTTTTGCTGGCCCAGCATTGAAGCAGACTAGGGCCTGCTCTAGTTTACAAACATCATAGAGAAGTGAGCTAGAAAGAGGATCCATAATCACTGGAAATGTTGCAATTCACCAGGCTGGTAGATTTATATTTTGTAGAACTGCCCATTGGTCCAATAAATCTGGAATATATTTCCTCAAGGTTTAACATAGAAACCAGCAGAGGGTCACATTTTTCGTGCTACAACTCCTCTACTCCTAGAGGGAATCAGTGGAAAAAATGAATACATCTCTGGCTTACACTGTTGAACTCCCCTGTAGAGTCCTACATGGGACTATTTTTTTAATCCCACTCCCATCCCGCCCTGCAATAACCACTCCTGTCCACTCCTGTATTGTTTCGTGCATTTTTATCCTGCTCCCAGTCACAAAAAACTTAAATCCCACAAATCTCACCAGAGAGATGGATTCACCTATGCTACTAAAACCAAAAAAAACCCACAGTCAGTTTTTATATAGACAGAATTTTTCCACTGAAAGAATAAAACAAATCTTGCTTAAACCATGTAAAAATACTTTAACTCCGGTTATAATAGACATCAAATCTCTTTCTATCCCTCACTTAAATTTAAGTATTAAAAGTTTCCTGCAAATTATCACAGTCTCTTTTTTTTTTTTTTTTTTTTTGGCCTCCCAAACCCTCCAGCAAGAAAATATATTTTACCTACTCCTGCTATTATGGCAGCACATCCTGCAGGACCTGTGTGCTACAGGACTGTGCTTCCTTCCAGGCAGCTGTTCCAGGACAGGCAGAAACATTGGCAACCTGGCTCCATTTGCTCCTTGATATCCAGGAGTAGAGATTTCCAGAATCAGTAGAAAGGCACAGGGGCTTGTTTTTATTATGTCCAGGGCCTGCTGTGAATCCCTTGTGATCTGTGTGGAGGTTGGGGGCTCTGAGAGTCAGAAGTATTAACCTTTGGTTTATGACACTGGACTGAACCCCACCAGCCCTCATCCAGGAGCTCCTATAAGCTTTTCCATATGACAATGTGTACTAATCTAATGTTTTCAATTATATTTCATACTATATTCATGCAAAATGCCTTGTATCTATTTATCTTTCAGAATTCAGATAGGACAGAAATGCAATGTCTTCCTTTTTTTAATTTTTGTTGTCCTATATCCTTTTTGTTTGTTTTGTTTTTTGCAGCATGTAGTTTCAATAATAAAATCAAGGGGAGTTAAAAAGTACACAAGAGCAAGGAAAATTTCACAATAGATTATCTGGAAATATGTAACCATGGACTAGTTAAAAATGAATTCTATATGACAAGCTTTATTTTACTTCATAGCCACTTCAGCTTGGAAAGACCATGCAGATGATCAAACTCCACCTTCCTGCAGTATGCAGGAATTTGCCTTCTGTATTTCTCAGGAGTTTTGTCCTCACCTGTCTATATTTTAAAGTTGAAGCTTCATCAGCTGACCTCGGCAATTTATTCCATGTTTTAACTCTTTTAACAACCTTTCTCCTCATGTCAAGTCTCATTGTTTTTCTTGTAAGCAATTTCATACTATTACTTCCAAGTTTGCCTTCCTGTGCTGACTTTAATAGTTCCCATTTCCCTTTATTGCAGACACTCAAGTCATTTGCAGATAGTTAACACACACTTTCTTGACCGCTCTTTTCCAGGTTATATGCATATATATTTAGTGTTCCCAGGCTATCCTCATACCATGTGATGTTTCCTCCTACCTTTGTCATCTTGGAAGTACCTTCAATTTATTATCCTTTTCATACTGAAGTGCCCAAAATGATACACAGTATTGCAAGTGCCGATGTAGTAAGGATGAATAAAGCAGGAGTATTGCCTCTCTGCACGTTGGAGAGATAATATGACTTATACGCCCCAACCTAATATTATATTGGATTTTATTTTCTAACCGTGAACAACTCTATCTGGCTAAGAATAGCATTAGAGGTCAATATACCTTTCTTTCCATTTTGTATGGACATTTAGAATTATTTTGTCACAAATGTATAATCTTTCTTTTATTTTAGTGAAAAATCTCATTTTTATTAGTTTGTCCTTATAGTTCCTAAAATGCGTTTGCATTTTTCTGTGCCACCTCTAGCTTTGACCACCATTCCCTATTCTCTACTTTGTCTTCCAGGTCTTTTATAAAGATATTAAACAAAATGGGACCGAATTCCGATCCCTGGACCCCACTGGAAATCTCTCCCCAACTAGACGGACTACCAATTATGATTACTCTCTGTATACGGTTAGATAGCCAGTTTTTGATCCATTTTAATTGTATTTCTATCCAAGACATCTTTTGTTGGCTCCCCTCCCCTGTGATACTGTATCAAGTGCTTTTCTGACATCCAGAGGTAATGTCTACTGCATTCCCTTTATCTACTAATTTTGCAGTCATATCAAAATAGACTATGAAATTGGTCTGGCAGGATTTGTTCTTAACCCACGTTTAACCCCATGATGCTTTTGCTTCTAGATTATTATAATTTTGTTCCCTGTTTGCTTCTTTACTTTGCAAAGGACGGATGTGAAGTTTTAAGGGTGGAAACAAAAATGGTACCAGGTTGACACACTTCCATCTTCTGGGACCTCAAGGTCTCCACAGCCTATATAGATATTAGCTGATGATTATTATCTCAGTACCCATGTGTCATGGTATAATTCCCCAATCTGAACCTTAGAGTCCAAAAAATGGGGTACCAGCATGAATTCCTCTAAGCTTAATTACCAGCTTAGATCTAGTAAGCTGCCACCATCCAAAATATAGTGTTTTGGGGCACTCTGGTCCCCCAAAAAACCTTTCCTGGGGACCCCAAGACCCAAATTCCTTGAGTCTTACAACAAAGGGGAATAAACCAATTCTCCTTCTTCTCCTTTCTTTCTCCCAGATCTTTCCCGCCCTGGGTACACTAGGAGATCACCGTGATTCAAACTCCTTGAATCACAACACAGAGAAATCAGGTTTTTTCCCCCCCCCTTCTCTCCCCCTCCCAGGCATTCCCTTCCTGGGCTATCCTGGAGAGATAGACAGATTCAAGCTCCGTGAATCTAAACAAAGGGATTCCCCCTTTCCCCCCTCCCTTCTTTCTCCCTGTCTCCCACCAATTTCCCAGTAAATACAGACTCAATTCCCTTGAGCCTCAACAAGGGGAAAAAATCAAACAGGTCTTAAAAAGCAAAACTTTTAATAAAAAGAAAGAAAAAAAGTAAAAGTTGTCTCTGTAATTTAGATAGTAAAAGTTACAGGGTCTTTCAGCTTATAGACACTAGAGAGAAGCCTCTCCCCAGCAAAATACAGTTTAAAATACTTCCAGCAAAATACACATTTGCAAACATAGAAAACAATCAAAAGACTAAACTCGCCTTTTCCCTGGTACTTACTAAAATTAGAACAGAAGAGATTTTTTTCAGAAAGATTGGAGGAATCTGCTTACATGTCTGGTCCCTCTCAGAATCCAGAGAGAACACGGACAAAAAAAAGAACACACAAACAAAGACTTCCCTCCACTGAGATTTTAAAGTATCTTGTCTCCTGATTGGTCCTCTGGTCAGGTGTTGCAGGTTCACTGTTAACCCTTTACAGGTGAAAGAGACATTAACCCTTAACTATATGTTTATGACACCATGTATCCCCTAGAATTCTGGGGTGTAGGTCTGCTTGCTATTAGACTTGCAGGTTCTTCAAGTAACTTTTTGCTAAGTTCTATCTCTTTTGAAGTTATGGATTTATTCTTATATTGTTGAGCCTAGTAATGTTGTCTTTGTTGTTATTAAATAGGGGTATGTACTAAATGCATTAGTTCTGCCATCTTCCATCGCTCTCACTGATTTCCTGACTGCTTAGCAGAAATTTCATTTTGGATTTGTCTTATCCTTGATGTAGCTTATAGCTCTGTCCCCATTAGTAAGCAAGATTTTCTACTGTCTCTGCTTCTTTTCCTTCTCGCATGCAGGACATGTAATCCTGACTAGATACCTCTTGACTTTCTGTTTACAATACAGCTTCTTTTTAGCCCTGAATTTATCCAAGCAGCCTATGGTTTGCCAAGCTGAGCTTCCATCATTATGTCCTTCAGAATTGTCAATATTTTCTCCACAAATATTCTCATTAGTACTCCATCCCTCTTGACTCAGACTAACACTTTTAGTGGCTTCTCTGGAGGTATAACAAACCTTGAACACTGAAATGGCAATAATAGTGATTAGCAGAACTCCCTCATTGCAACATGACGATTTAATGGATGTTATAGATGGCACAGTAAAGCATATAGTAAACATGCTGAGTTAATTGCAGATCTGTTCTATACCCTCTTCTTTCATATTTTAGTGTTCAAGGGCCTTGCCAGTAAAAAGCTTTCCTGGGGAGACTGTGGTGGTGGAAAGCACTGTGAAGTACCTTTCACCAGCAGAGCGGGGAAATGCTCCCTCAAAACTGTGAGGCAGCACAGGCTAGGAAGAGGAGGGTATGGGCAGTGCAGCAGGAGATATATTAGCACAAAATATTTCTGCTACAGCTTTCACGAAAGGACTCTTATTTAACAGAAAGCTAAAACTGACTCTTTGTATGGAGCACTGAAATAAAACCGTGTTTTCCTTAACTTCTCCCAGGACCAAATATACCTTCCTTCTGGAAATGTTGAAACCCATAATACAATATTCAGATGGAACCACATCCTTTTAGATTTTAGTTACAGTAGAAATGTTGCCCCTTTAAGGCCAACTGTGGAGCTTAGGGAGGCAAAGGGATTTTGAGAAACTGTTTCACCAACTACGCAAATGAGAGCCACCATAGTTTGGCTGGGGAATAAGACAGATATCCCTTGCATGCACACCCCTGTGCAGCCATGGGTCTCACTGGACCATGGTTCTGTGTCATAGCATTCCCTCTCAGATCTGAACCTTAGAGTTCAGAAAATGAGATACTAGCCCCTGAATCCTCTTAAGCTTAATTACCAGCTTAGATCTGATAGCACTGCCACCACCCAAAAATATAGTGTTTTGGGGCACTCTGACCTCCCCAACCTTCCCTGGGGACCCCAAGAACCCAGATCCCTTGGGTTCTTAAAACAAGGAGAAATAAACCATTCCCCCACCTTTCCCCCTCCCAGAATTTCCCTCCCTGGGCTATACTGAGAGATACTGATCCAACCTCTTAAATCACCATACAGAGAAGCATCTCCCTTCCCTTCCACAAAGAGGCAAACAGATTCAAGGAAACAGAGAGAGATTCTGTCTCTCCCCCCTCCCGTCTCCCCCACCCGTCCTGGTGAGTTATCCCAATCCCCTGGAATAAAACAAGGGAAACAAGGGGGAAAAAATCAATCAGGTTCTCTAAAAAAGAAATCTTTTAATAAAAGAAAGGAAAAAGTAAAGAATTCTCTGTAACTTCAAGATGTAAATATTACAGGGTCCTATAGCTTACAGACACCAGAAAGAGACTTTCTCCCCGGTACCAAAACAAATCAAAATATTCCCAGCAACTACACACATAAAAGTTAACCAGCCAGATCCATAATTGCAAATAGAGTAAAACAATCAAAAAGTCTAAACCGCCTGTTTTTACTTACTATTTGAAAAAAAACTTAGAGAGCCTGTAGTAATGTCTGGTCTCTGTCAGAACCTCTGAGAGAAGAACACACAACGGACAAAGAACACACACAAAAGCTTCCCTCCACCCCAATTTAAAAGTATCTTGTCTTCTGATTGTTCTTCTGGTCAGGTGTCCAGTTCCCTGCTTGTAACCCTTTACAGGTAGAAGGGACATTAACCCTTAACAATCTGTTTATGACAGTCTGGATGTGAGGGAACAGGGGAAAGCAGGGGTTGCACATTTGCTACTTTCCCTGCCAAGTAAGTAGGTGGGGAGGTTTGGGAGTGTACCATGCCAAGTTGCACACATCTGAGGCTCTCAGATCTGAACTAGCACAAGGAGCAAAGTATGGTTTCAATGGTGTAGAGCCGGATATGCTAGTGTCTTACCAACTGAGACTACTCCTTTGCTGGACAAATTGCTGACTGTCTGTTTATGCCAGATTTCCAGCCCCGTCACACCACCAGAACAGCTAGAGTGAGGGTCAGGATCTTGCCCTAAGTATTAAAGTGGAATAACTATACTCCAAGGTCACTAAGCACAGAGATAAGAGAAATAAGGTGGAAGCATGTTTTACTTTAGATGAAGGGAGGCTGTAGTGAAGAGGAATGGAGAATAGCACAGGCATGTGAATAGTGTAGATATTGCACAGTATAGAAGGACTGAGGAAGAGTCCTCTTACTATGCAGTCAGATTCTTTCATCCTTATTCATACTGAACAATACTTTATTCCTATGTAGTGCTATTGAAATATTTGGGGCTAGTCATAGAGTAGAGTATATTCAACATGAGTCAGGACAGCAAAATCTGGCCCATAAACATCAAGAGCCTAGGAAAACAAGATGAGTTTTAAAACAAACACACACACTCAATTACTGGAACTGTACCATGCAGCATTCTATTACATCACCACTTTGAAGGGCCTGAAAAGTTCCATTTAATATCTTCTATATCACACATGCCCCTTTGCTCTGTGCTTTGGGGGGTATTCATCACCAACAACACTCTGCTAAATTTTCAGCTAAAACATTTTTTACTACCTTATAAAGATGAGTGTTTTGTTTACACTACTACTAAAACTGTATTGGGAGTTATTCTTGATGCCGAGCCTGAGGCTATCCTCCTTGCTGAATCAGATTACAAGATCTGTCATAAAAATGGACAGCGATAATAAAAGCACCATAAACAGAAAAGCCCAGTATTGACCCCACATCTTTCATCCTAAATTTGCCATTCACATATCACAGAAGAACACCTGAAAACCAAATTAAAAAAAAAAGTAAACCCTCTGCCCCATTAGCATTATCTAGGAATTTGATATGAATGCAATTTGAGAAAATTCCATTCTTAGCCTGTGGCCTTTTACAGAAGTGATCAGAAGGTGACTTGTCTCTACAGTCTATAGTGATATTCCATCTGACATCAGAATAAAGGTCAAGTCAGCCATGTGGGGTTTTCTGTCTGGGGCTGTGATCCTCACAATGCCATCTTTAATTCATGTAAGAACAGTGTGCACACCTTCTGCTTGTTTAAGGCACATCAGGCTACTTGCATCATCTAAGAACCTGTCATCCACCACTGACCCTAAATTAAGAAACTCACCCATATAATTCTTATGCATTTCAGATTTGTATTTCAGATTTTGTAACAGCAGACACAACTATGCCAAACAAAACACTAATACAGTCAAGTGTGAGAACTTTTGGCATATCAAGCTTATTGCAAATAAAACATAGGGGGACCTCCGCCTAGTTACAACAGGGAAGGGACTGGAAATCACACTGCTAGATTCTGCCTGGTCCTACCAAAGACTTCAGCCTTGTTACCTTGAACAAGTTATTTGCACCTTTTTAAAAACAGTATAGTAAACCTTACCTTTCAGGGTACTGTGCATAAGAATATTGAGGTTATTGGCTGAAGCAAGGGCCATTAATATTATCATCATAGGGATGTACAAGAATACCACATACGAATTCATTATCCTCATATCTCAGTGATGTCTGAAACCATTATAAAATCTGATATTTAGATAAATTAAATTTGTTTTGAGTGTTTTTAAAGTTTTTATTATTATTTTAATTTAGAGGGAGAAACATTTCAAGTAATCCAAAATTCAGGTCATGAGCATTAGGATAACTAGGATTTACCTATATGTAGTATTGATGAGAGAGATATTACATGTCTTTGAGTCCATCTTTTGCAACATTTCCCCACCAGATAACTATAAATTTTGAGTGTCTTCTGCTCTTGTAAAAGATACAAAAGCAGTTTAACAACTTGTCAATGTTTTTTTAAGCTCTACTAAACAGAGGCAGTTAACTCCTCAACACTATTTGAGAAGCAAAATTGCTGTGTCAGATCTCAAACCTGAGTTATTTCCCTTATTTTCAAAATAGTGGAAATGATTGCTACCTTACCTTCAGGAGTGTTGTAAGTAATTCTTCTGCTGTACTCTACACTGATTAGGCCTCAACTGGATTACTGTGTCCAGTTCTGGGCACCACATTTCAGGAAAGAGGTGGACAATTTGGAGATAGTCCAGAGAACAGCAACAAAAACTATTAATGACCTAGAAAACATGACCTATGAGGAAAGATTGAAACACTTGAGTTTGTTTAGACTGGAGAAGAGAAGGCTGAGAGAGGACATGATAATAGTACTTTTTCAAGTGATTATTCATGTCTGTTCAACTTAGGTGTGTGTGCTTGCCACATACACTCGTGCCGGAAGTTTTTCCCTCAGAAGTATCCCTCCAGCCCCCTGGAGTGGCATGCACATGCTGCGATATATCGGGCACCGCCGGTTCCCCCCCCCACTCTCAGTTCCTTCTTGCCACCAGTGATGGTTCTGGAACTGTTGCTGCTTCAGCTAGTGCTGTAGCTGCTCATTCATACAAGCTAGTTATCTCCTGTATTATATTGCATATAGTTTTCTATAAGTGTTTATAAATCCCATAGCTATAGTTAGAGACTTTGCTTCAGGACAGGACATGCCCTGATCTGCAGGATTTAAGCCCTGTGATCTCTGCAAGAGGCCCATGCCCATTAGTGATCCACACAGCAGTTGTTTGCATTGCTTGGGTGAAGGACATACTAGTGAGAAGTGCAAAATTTGCAAGTCCTTCAAGCCGAGGACTAAGAACCAGTGCGATAATTCATATAAGAGCTCTCCTTATGGAGTCAGCCCTCACCCCGGCACCAGAGCAATGCTCCGACTTGGTGCCGAGTTCCATGACTTCCGTACACAGCGCCCCATCGGCCGGCACCAGTCCCTATCCTGGCTCTGACAAAGAAGCCCAAGAAAGCAGGATGAGACCCATCTCCAGCCTCCCATAGGGGAAAGGATAAGACTAGGTGTGAGCAAGGTCCCATGCTGGTCATCCCTACCCTCTTCATCCACACCGGGATCTTGGGCCCAAGTTCCAGTGGAGCGATGTAGCCAAACCCACTTCCTGCTGGCTACCCCAGATAGCAGCAGAGGCCTCCGTCAACTCCAGGTGCCATCCACATCGGAGGCCTGCAGGTGGCGCAGGAGATCATGTCCCTCCCAGTGCCACCTACATCAGTTCCTGTGGTTCCCTAATCACGGGGTAAACCTGCATTCAGACCACTTTGGTCCCCACCTCGGCGACACCATTCCCTGTCATGGGGGAAGTCCCGCAAGGACTCACCCTCCTGTAGCCACCACGCATCTGACTGCAATAGGCAGACGCAGATGCAGCGCAGCCCCATTTGGTCCCTGACCTTGCGCACGGGCACAGAGGCTTAAGGCACAGCTTGCCGGCCACCGGGCGCAGACCTTTGGAGGCACATGTCCCCTGGCAGGAGTACCGGTCCTTTGTGCAGCATCTCTGAGACCATGGTACTGCTCCACGGACCTCTGAGGGGTACTGCTTGGGAGTCACCTAAGTTGAATGGACATGGGCAATCATTTGAAGAAGAAAAGACAGTTACCTTTTCCATAACTGGTGTTCTTTGAGATACGTTGCTCATGTTCATTGCACAACCCACCCTCTTTCCTCACTGTCAGAGTTTCCAGCAAGAAGGAACTGAGAGTGGGGAGAATTGGCAGCACCCTGTATGCCGCAGCCTGTGTGCACCACTCCAGGGGGCTCTGGGGCCGGTTCTCTATGGATACTGCTGAGGGAAAAACTTCCAGCACTGGTGCACATGGCGAGGACACACACCTAAGCTGAATAGACATGAGCAAAACATCTCGAAGAACACCAGTTATGGAAAAGGTAACTATCTTTTTTTCAAGTACAGAAAAGGTTGTTATAAGGAGGAGGGAGAAAATTGTTCTCCTTAACCTCTGAGTTTTGGACAAGAAGCAATGGGCTTAAATTGCAGCAAGGGAGGTTTAGGTTGGACATTAGGAAAAACTTCCTAACTGTCAGGGTAGTTAAACACTGAAATAAATTGCCTGTGGAGGTTGTGGAATGTCCATCATTGGAGATTTTTATGAGCAGGATAGACAAACACCTGTCAGGGATGTTCTAGATAATATTTAGTCCTGCCGTGAGTGCAGGGAATTGGACTAGATGACCTCTCAAGGTCTCTTCCAGTCCTACAATTCTATGATTCTTGGATTTTCCATAGTGGAAAGTACTGATTCTCAGGACGGCCTTAATGTGCACACTCACTGCAATAGTCCATGTAGAAATATTCTGCATGTGTATTATTATTATTTATTATTTGTATTATTGTAATATCTAGGTGTTCCAGTCAGGGCCAGATTTCCAATTAGGCACAGTAGGCGCGTTCCTCAGGGCGGCAGCATTCTAGAGGCACCTAAAACTTAAAAGTGGGTTAAAGTTTCATTTTTTATAGAGAACACAAAGGTCAGCTGTACGCCGGGGGGGCACTGAAAATGCTGTGCCTAGGGGCAAGTACGCTGTAAATCTTGCAGAGCCCATTATGCTAGGCGTTGTACAGACACAGAACAAAAAGACAGTCCTTGCTCCAAAGTTATATTATATTAAATGGGAGGGGGTGGAAAAACAGCCCTATGCTGTAAAGGTTAAATTCACCCAGAAGCTTAAAGTTGCCAGACATTCTTTTTGGCACTGCTGCATGTTTTTTTTGTTGGCTCACACAGAATTCTTTAAATGGACAGAAAAAAACCTGAAAGCAGGTTCCTGAGTGAAAGTCCCCAGGCTAGAGTGAGAGTAGGCTGAAAAGTTTTTTTTTTAACTCTTTATTTTATTTCTCCTTTATTTCTTACTTTCCCGTTTTAAATATATTATCCTGAAATCAGCCTCAGTCTTAAACAGGACAAACAGCTACATTAATGCAATTCACGGTTACCTTTTATATTGAAGCACAAAGGGCCAAATCATCCTCAGTCTCTGCTCAGTCCCCACCATCTGCCTTGAAAAGTCACTGGATGTGACTTTTTTCACTAAAATATCCATATTTCTTCAATGAGATTACCTTGCAACATGCAGTCAGAATAGAGGCAGAAGGAGTGTGCTTTACCTTCCTCTCTGCCAGTAAATATGGCAGGGCCTACTCGCAAACCTGATGGGTCCAGAGTCCCTCCACACAAAGGCCCTCTACTTCCACACTGGCTCTGACCCGAAAATGGACTTCAGCTCCCTAACTGCCGGAGACTTCACAGCCACTGCTGCCTTCAGTCTCCATTGGGGGAAACTACAACAAAGCTACTTTTCTGGGTAACATTGTTCCTGACTCACCCTCTGACCATTCACTCCTCTATTTTCTTCAGGGTTAGAAACAGGAAACGTTACCCATAGAAATGAGAGAATTTTCCTTGCTTCTTGCTCCATAAAGTTCTAAGGTATCAGACAATAAAGGTGTAGAACTTTTAAGCGTAGAAAAAATACTTTAGGTCATTTTTAGATGGCAGCATGGCTCCCTCTGAGCCCGGTAGACTAGGACTCATGGTAACTGAAGCACATGGCTTTACAGCCAGAGGGCTACAAAAGAAAATTCCAAAAGCCAAATAATTAAAAAAACACTTGTAAAATACATGATATATATCAAATATATAGTGTGGTATGGCATAACAATTTTATCAGCACTCATTTGAGATGACCTGAATAACCCATGTGTTTGGCCAGTTGCGACTTGAAAATATTGATATCCTGTACATAATAATTGAGGGTAAACTGTTAGACGTTTTGCACTTTTTTCCAAGACATAAAAATTTTGTTTGATTTGCTGGGATTAAACCCAAGATGTTCTTGAAATACATGGAGTGAAGATGTTGATACAGAGTCCTATGTTACACGTGCTCTGTATGTGTGTGTGTGTGTGCGCATGTGTGCATGTAAGCAAATTTTTTCAATACATTTGTCATTTATAGATCTACAATATAGACATGCACATACACACAAGAGCTGGTAGAGAGAAAGAAGAAAATTTCCACCAAAAATCATTTATCACACCCTATTTTTTGTTGATAATTTGAATTTTCTGGAGAGTGTGTGTGTGTGTGTGTGTGTGTGCGTGTTATAGCTAATCTGAACATTAAAAAAAATCAAATTTCCAAGTGAAAATGGCAAAAAGGGGCAAAACAATGTATTCCCTTTCTTTACCAACCGTAGAATGAGTGTACATATAAATCTAAATATATAATGTATATATTTTTGACATCCATGCACAATTATACTTGGAAAAAAGCCTAAAATGCCTCTGTTTCTTCTGCAACAGAAACCCTCATTCTGTTCTTGTCAGGCATATTTCCCCCAAACATGCCCTAAAACTAGAATATCAAGGTACAGGTAAGCCACACATTATTGTTCTAATTCTAACAAATTAAATGATAGAGGAGCTTTTCTAATTACTTTACAACAGAGCACTGCTAATTTTAATGATACCAAACAATCAGTGAAGCCCACAGCCACAGACAATTTTTCAAACCTTGAAATCACTCCTTTACTCATTTTCTTTCATTTGTGTTTACAAATACATTTCTAGCCCCTTCATTGTGAAGATAACCTTCAAAAATATAAACATTTTCCTTTGGCTAGAAATGTGCAAATAATTCTCCATAATAATCATGAATACAGTTCTGGCCCTGTTGGTGTCAAGAGAAATGTCACCACATTTCTTATTCACAGTCTTTGCCACTGCTGCTTAAGGCCAGTGACACCTGTGCCTCCCTTAAGCTTTGATTAGGGTGCCAAAGAATCATAATTCTGACACTCTCCAAAATCCTGAAGTTAAACCTGCATCCAAGCAATTATATCATATGAAGATGAATGGAACATGCTATGCAATCTTTTCTCCAGTTTCTTATCTTCCAAATTGTGATTAAACATCCCCATGTGCCTGAGTGCTTGCCATATAAGGCTTCATATATTTGACTTGACTTCATGGAGGAAAAATAATCTGTCTACAGTTTACAGCAATTTGTTTTGAGAATGGGCTAGATGTGCCAAAACTTGTCAGCATGATGTTGACTGTCTAGCTTGTGTATCAAAAACACAACTATTTCCAAATGATGGTGTAAGATCTTTGTGTCTATCTTTTCAAATTGCTACCACCAGTAAACAGTCAAGTATTTCCAGCATAGTTGGCTTTTCAGGAAACACTCAAAGAGCTGCAATAGAGAATTTCAGTTACAAATGTTTGGAGATAAGCCATTTGGTGCTCTTTCTGTACTGGCTTTTGATGCATACTCCTTATGTTGAGGTACTTCATAAGCTTAATTAATATGAAGTTCCCACTCCTGTAGACCCTACTGAGAGCAAGTCTGTGAGAATTTTGCCTTATGTACAAAAACATTTCGATATGCAAGAAAAAACAAATGTCTTTAAGATACTGAAAACATACATGACATATTTTTGCACATGCTTCCTGTTCATCGGCTTGATTCTGTCTTAGTTAGGTCATAACTCACACAGCTAATCATCATCTGAAATGTTGCTCAGCCCCTCCTCCCCAGGCTTACTTTATCAATTATACTTCATTTCTTTTTAAAAGAAATACATTTTTTGCTCTTAAATTACTATCTAGGGTAATGTTGTGTTCAGTTAATCTGCTACTTAAAAATGAACTGCAAAGATTTCCCTCGCAACAAAAGCATTTTTGTATGATCTTCCCAAAAGGTAGACATATGTAAATGTGATTAGAATAAGATGTGTGATAATGACCTCCCAAATAGAGTGAGAATGACCGCACGGCACCTGAAGTGGGGGAACATTGTCTGGGCTTGCCGAAGGAAGGCAGCAATGCTTTATGGCAGAGATGGGAAAGAGGGTCAGAAATTGCTGCAAAAAGTGAGCAGTGGTCAGATTTGTGGCACTTACTCATCCCCCAGGATCTGAGGTCAGAATGCATAAAGGTGCAAGCCCATGGCATTGGAAGCTCCTTTTCCACGCGGCTGGCAAGGCGGAAGCCCCCCTCCCTCCCTGAGAGGTGGCTAATATCAGGATGGGTTAGGACTTGCTGTAGGCATTGTGATAGTCACTCCTTTTTAGGGGGGCTGGAAAGGAATTTTTCCTTAACCACTAGATTGGCTTTGGTGGAGTGAGGTTTTTCGCCTTCCCCACAATGGGTGTCAGGAAGGGCCTTTTCTGATAAGAAGAAAAGGTGGTAAACTATATGTCGCAACTTAATTTGTAAGTGTTGGGTGGATGTCCAGTGCAGGTACTCCAGTGAACAGAAGCCATCCAGTGAACAGATGAATGGCCTAGTAAAGGATTTAAAATCCCTTATCTTCACTATTTCCTAAATGTCTCAACATTTTTATAGTTTTGCTGCAAATTTACATTTTCAAATTTTCAGTCAGCTCTACTAAAAAGCTTCCTTATATATTATTTCAGGTAAAGGTTTGTTTTCTCCCTCCCCCAGCACACACAACGTCTCCCATTTAAAAAAAAATCAGATAGTTCAGACAGGTCCAATTTTAAAATTCAGAACCTTCAGTTTAGTTTCCAATCAGGAAAAAAAAAAGTTTATGCTGTATGCACAATTGAGAAAATTTGGTTCACAGTTCTTTTGTTTGCTTTAAGCTAGAACCAGTACAGGGTAGAATGAAATGTTTTTTTCCACTTCAATTATAGTGGTTTATGATGTCATATATTTACAGATGTCCTTTTTTCTCTGCACTCAGATTTCGTAAAGAGCTGTGGTTGCCTTAAATACGATCAAGGAGTTCTAATTACATTTTTCAAATGCATACCTTTTCTCTTTTTTTAGGTTTCTAAATTGCAGTGTAGCTTAAATAATGTGTTTCTGATAATAACGGGTATTTAACTTTCCAGATATCATTACAGAGATAAAAAAGGTCTGTTTGTTATGTATGTGTAAGCTTATTCCTTTGGGATAGCTGAAATACATTCATTATTGTTTTCTTATATATCAGTTCATTTCTGTGTTGTCTTATCTGCTTTGTCTTGTAAAATTCCTTCCTTCTCCTATGAATCCTTCTTCCTTCCCCTGAGGATTCATAATAGCTAACAACTATTACATACATTACTATGGTAGATTTGGGGGTGAGGGGCTTAATATTAATGTAATATTTTAAGCTCCGATTCAGGAAAGCACTTAAGTGTATGTTTAACTTTAAGAATGTGATTAAGACCCATTAAAATTAAGCATCTGTTTCAGTGCTATCCTGAATTGGGATGGTTCCCTGATTCAGGGACTTAGTTGCAGGTTACAGTCAACTAAAGTTGCTATAAGGAAATGGAAATTGAACATACAATTTAAAGGTTTTGTTTATATGCCTAGTCCCTCCCATTTTACTAGGGGATAAGGTAGGGCTAAACTTTCCCGGTCTAAAAGTAGGGAGGGAGAAATTGTATCTGTACAGACTGCTCCTCATCTTTCTCTCCACTGGCTGATTCAGGTGCCTGTGTCCATTTGCTCCTGGAAATAGGTAAGGATAACTGGTATTACAAAATGGCTGCTGTAAACTAGTCTAGGGCCCGAGACTGGATATAAGGAGACCAAGAATTACATTTCTGGCCTTTCCCAACAGTGTTCTCCACATTGTAAGTCATGGAGCAAATTCAGCTTTTGATTCAAAACCTTTTGAAATTAATGAGTCTTTCCATTGACCTCAGTGGGCTTTGGCTCAAACCCTGAGGGAACATAGAGTCAGGTCTGGAGTGTGGATGTTGTGTGGAAATTATGGAGTTTTCTGAGGTTTTTTTTTAACCCCCACTGTGATGCCCAAAGACTCCCCCTTTTCCTCTTCTATGCTGCATAACTGTTGCAGAATAAAAGTCCTCACATCCTGGAATGCTGTGAGTGTGCAGTGGATATTAAAAACTATACACATTTTTTTTGTTTCTGGTGCGTGGCCATTTTGTATGTTCAGGATACTGAAGCACTTATGACAGATTATGCTCCCAGATGTACGCATTCACAGCCCCCACTGAAATCTACTTTAGTTGAATTCTTAGAATTGGAAGGAACCTCAGGAGGTCATCTAGTCCAACCGCCTGCTCAAAGCTGGACCAATCGCCAATCCCTAAATAGCCCCCTCAAGGATTGAGCTCACAAACCCTGGGTTTAGCAGGTCAATGCTCAAACCACTGAGCTATCCCTCCCCCATAAAAGCAACACCCATCTGAGAGTGAAATTAGGCCCTGGGAATTTTGTTGCAAGTAATTAGAGACGTGTAAAGCTCAGCAGTCTTGGTTTTTTTTTTCAGTTTCTTTTCTAAGTTTCCTATCTGTTTTCCTATCTGTGTGAGTTAAACTCCCTTGATTTACTTTGAGTTTTAGGGTTTAGATAAACCCAAGAACCTGAAGGAAATCACTACTGACTCTGCAGAGTTTTGCTGAATTTCGATCTTGGCCTGAAATCAAACAAAATCACCTGAAATCATAACTCAGCCCATGTTTGCTCACAACTCACCTCAGGGTTAACTACAGAGTCTGTGAACCTCACTCACATTTCAAGTTGTTACAAAATCTGAACCCATGTGAGCTTTGCTTGCTTAATGTCAGGTTTCTTTCTGAACAATTCCTACAGCTCTGAAAGTAAAGCCCGCTTTCTCTGTGGAGGCACAAAGCACATGCGCATGTTTAGTGGCACAGTTCCATTTTGGAGATTTTAAAATATTGACCATGCATTTTGAAGTGCATACTTGTTTAGTTTTAGTAGCACATTTACCACTCCAGAACAGCTACATATAGTTGGGCTGCCATTTGTAAACCATTACATTTTTTGAATATTTTCTAGAGCAGGGGTTAGGCAACCTATGGCACACGTGCCAAAGGCAGCACGCAAGCTGATTTTCAGTGACAGTCACACTGCCCGGGTCTTGGCCACCAGTCCAGGAGGCCCTGCATTTTAATTTAATTTTAAATGAAGTTTCTTAAACATTTTAAAAACTGTATTTACTTTAAATATAATAATAGTTTAGTTTTATATTATAGACTTGTAGAAAGAGACCTTCTAAAAATGTTAAAATATATTACAGGCATGCTAAACCTTAAATTAGAGTGAATAAATGAAGACTCGGCACACCACTTCTGAAAGGTTGCCAACCCCTGTTCTAGAGTGAAATTAGAGAGACTAATACAGAGACTTCCCCCATAGTGTATACAGAGTCTTCCTCCATAATATCTCTGTTCCTTCTTACACACCTTATTTCTTATAACCAGTGCAATTCCTGTAGATAAGATTCAAGTAGTTTTCTTTCTAGAGGGATTATTTTATGTCCTTTGGCATTTCCCGTATGTGACCCTTTCCAAGACATATTTCCTTCAATTCCAGTCTAGAGAGTTAATTCTAAGTTGTTTGCTCACAGTATATGTAAATGATGAGGCCCAATAGTACAGTTTAAACCTCTGAACAAATTAGATAATTTTGCTTTTCCTGTCCTGGCAGAATGGACCAATTTGGCTTTGGCAAATTTGGCAGGGGTTAACCTTACCTAATGAAATTGTGCATTATTTCTATGCATTTTTCACCTGTGTTCTTGTTTCACTCAGATTTCACAGAAATACCAGCCATCATATCTATCTTACACATTTCTTCTGTACCACTCTGTGTTTAAAATGAGCAATCAGTATCTGCAAGTATCTATACTATATAGATTAAACAAGAATTTTGTTTGAATACCAGAAAGTAAAGATGTCAATGATATTATGTGTTTTGAATAGCTAAGTTATCCATTACAAATATACCTTCTGAATAAATGATGAACACAGCCGGAGATAATACTCCAAAATCCAGATACTGATTCCCTACCAGCATCTAGAGAGAAGAGTGATTGTTTGTGGAAGTGAATCCTCCTAAATGTATATACACATGAGCATGAATGTAGAAGTTGTACTATTTAAGATATTGTACATTGGATAATTAATAAGTGTAACAGGAATTCCTTTGGATAGCCATCATTTTGGAGTTTCTGTATAGCAGAGAGAATATACAATGGTAACATTTAAACACTCTTCTCTGTGTCTTTCTTTTGTTTGGGAGGCCATCAGAAAAGATCAGCAGCCCTCTTATAGGGCTCCACGGTCATTTTTTCTCACGTCAACCTGGACCTATGAATACCATTTAGACCATTTATTTTGCCATCCTCCTTATTAGACGGGTGATGAAAACTCTTGCATGTGTGCTGTGCTCTAGGCTCTACTATTCCACTTCTGAATTCACCTTTTATTTCCATAGTTCTTATTGCTACTTTTTTCATCATCTTCCCATCCTCCCTTCTTCCCTCCCTCCTCCCCAGGGAATTTCTCCATTATGTTTGAACTCTGTTGTTCACCATAAGGAGTCCTGTTGTATGGTTGAACAACCATTCAGCACCAAAAGATTTTTTTAACCTTCTCCTACTACCTTTGAAACCACTTGTATGCCCACTTCCCCAAAAAATAATTTCTATGATTCTTTTCATATCATCATATCTTCCTGGGTCAGAATGACCACTCAGAAAAAATACTGTGCATCACTAATTTGTTACCTACAAGTGGCAGGGCCAAGGCAGTAATAGCACCTCTAAAGCCAGAATATACTTATGCTGGTTGTTGGCTTAGAGGGCCCTGTACCTTTAATTAAAAATGCATATCCTATTAATACCCTATAGTGCATAAATTTTTACTGAAAGATAACAGCTACCTTATCTCTAAGGAAACTGGTCTTGATTTTATTAACTTACAGGACAGAAGAATAATTGGCACATATCATTGTCCAGAAATGTATTCAACAAAGGTATCTTTCATTGTTTTTTAAATGTTTTTATCCTTAGAGAATTAAAATTGAGGTCCTGACCATTTATGGTCATTAAAGATCCCATGGCACTTTTTGTAAGAGTAGGCACCACAACCCCAAGCCTCCTGGCCAAATTTCAATTTGTGTAATTATGTTCTGCTTATTTGACCTTCCCACCACCACCCACCCACCCTCCCCATAGTTTCAATTGGCTACAACATTCTTCATTTCCTGTATTAAAATTAAGTGTGTTGTTCTGCACTGATAGACAGTCACCACATTTCACCTGACAGGTGATTGCATTTCACTGGCTTGTGAAGTGATTCTTCTTTCTAAAGTTTGTAAAGCGCTTTGGGATCCTGCTGTGTACAGTAAACATGATTCATTATCATTCTATCTCAAATACCAATTTAATAACAAAAATACCTGTACATTTTATTTAGGGCTGGGCGAACCTGATAAGTTCAAATGACACTCCTCACTCTAATCTCATAGTGAATCTATTTCGAGGTTCAAAAGTTAGGTTAACTTTTTTCATTGTTTTTCATTTTCACATTCCTCTGTGCTTCCTGGATTGGAGGTGAAAGATCTGAAATGCCATGAAAAATAGTATTCTTGTGAGATGTTCAAACAAAGGTTCCAGGTGTGGGAAGGTCAGATTAGTTCTGGAGACGCATGTGAACTTTTGTGCGCTTATCTGAGCATTCAACCATTTGGAGGTTCGCCCAACACTAATCTACTGTATTTGGGGTTACTTCTGTTTTTCTTCAAAAAAGTTGTTGAGGTTTTGCAAAACCTCCTCTCCAACTTCATGTTGTTAGACAAACGTGATATGTGCAGAAGAAGACACCTAGTCCCAGAGATTAGTTTAGAATTTTAAATAAATAAAGAATCTAAAACAAAATATATTCTCGCAACTACTTCCTTTCAGTTTTTAGTGATACTAATCCACTATCTACTGCCATATTTTCTAGGTGCATGCTAACATTTTAGTGATCTTAATGACATATCAACAGCAGCCATACAAGACGCAGTGCAAAAGAAATAGATAGTTAAGTGGAGAAAAGTTCTTAGCTGTTTATTGTAGCATGTCTAGGTCCAAGTCTATTTGACTATAATAAAACTTTTCCTGTGTTTGTATTTTCAAAGTATATTCTATAATGTTCTTTAAAGAACACCTTGTGGGCTGATATCAGTGCTAGCCAGAGGGTAGATAAACTGTTCAGATTCAGTTCAGTCTCAAAGAACTTCAGCTGTGGCCAAATTTGGTTAAACCAAAGTCATTCCTATGGTAGATTCTTATCAATGTACAGCTGTCTGTCTTCCTTTTTAAGCCAAAGTAACCCAAGGCCTGACCTTTGTTAAACCTCTTGGGTGAAATCCTGGCCCTTTTGGGGTGAATGACAAATCTCCCATTGATTTCAGTAGAGTCAGATTTTCACCCCTCATAGCTGGATTAGACAATATGGGAAATGAAACTTTCGAAGAGGCTTGTAACTCATCCTTTGACCTAATTAATTATCTAATATTGTCCGTTAGTTAACCTCAGTATTTCCATAGTTCAAAATATTTCTTGCAATAACTACATGGGGAATTGCAGGGAAAAGTACAGGTGTTTAGGTAAGCTTATGTATTTATTTTTAAAAAATGGAAAAGTTTTAAGGTCCACCGTTGCACTCCTGATTTGCACTGGAGTAGAATTTAGTCCCATATCTTTGAATGCCCTGAGTTTTGAGTACTCAGGCTTTTAATCATAACACTGCATTAATGCTTTTTTCACTGAATACTTTTTTCATTGAATTGCCTTGTTTGAGTTATTAATTTTTTTTTAAAAGTTAGTAACCACATTTGAAACAAATGTGCAATTACATTTAATGTGATTACACTCCGAAATAAGTGCATTTTTTCTTGCCTCTAAAATTCAGCTCTTTTGTTATTGCCAGTGCTCTGGTCTGATGAGATGACCCAACACGCACTGTGCTTATGAAGATCATGAGCATTGGAGAGTGGAGACTGCCTATAGGTATAACACAGAGTATGTCAGTATTTTCTCTCCCAGTAGCCAGTGGTTGTGTTAGAGTTTCAAGATTTCTTATATGATCTTCTTACAAAACTGCTGAATATCTTGGGGGAGGAAATCATGTTTGCTTTATCCTCACAGGCATGCTCCAGCATTCATGTATAGCAGTACTGAATTCACCTATGTTGTGCACGTTTGGAGGTTTTGCTAAAACAGAGGTTGCATTTCATGGAAGTAAAAAAACAAGACAAAAAAACTCCTAGCACTATATTAAACCCAGATATGTGTGCACAAGGGCAGTACCATACTTTTTCAAGATGCATGGAGGTTAGTGCTAGGCATGTGAAATTAGGATATGGCCACTGACTCTGGGTCATAACTGTGTATTGCCTCTGCTCTCAAAATCTGGGATCCAGCGTATATAATCTGTTCAGACATACAGGACAGGCCTTATTACTCTTATCATTTACAAAAGAATGACAGAAAAAACTGTCATGGTTGTATTTAAAGGACAGGAGTAGACGTTTTTTAGATAGATAGGCATCCCGTGGATTGGTATTGTTAGGTCTAAGCTTTGTCAATGTGGTCTCAGTTTACAACTGACTGGGCTTTTCTTTCCCCCATGCTAAAGCTGCCTTCTTATATCTTACAGATGGATCCACATGAAAACATTTTGTTGAGCACACTTGAAATTAAAAATGAGATGGCTGCCTCCGAGGCTGTTATGGGGCTTGGGGACCCTAGAAGCACTATGCTGGCCTACGATACTTCAAGCATCCAGTACCGGAAAGCTGGCTTGCCCAGACACAGCTTTGGTCGCAATGCCCTGGAGCGACATGTGGCACAAAAGAAAAGTAGGCTACGGAGACGTGCCTCTCAACTGAAAATTAACATCCCTGACTTGACTGATGTAAATGCCATAGATCGATGGTCACGCATATTCTTCCCTGTTGTTTTTTCCTTCTTCAATATTGTCTATTGGCTTTACTATGTGAACTAAAAAACAAAAGCCACACAGAAAGCAAGAACTGGATTTCTCTTCAATTTGGTTGTACAGCCAAAAGTGGGACTTAGAAAAATTCTATTCAGGATAAAAGTTACTTTAAAACACCTTAGTTGCTGGCCCTCTCTACGGTCTGTTTTATAATGTTTTGGTGGCTTCTGCTAAGTCATAAACACATTCTTAGTTACAGTAGAAACCT
Organism: Gopherus evgoodei; assembly: GCF_007399415.2. Classification (NCBI taxonomy): domain Eukaryota; kingdom Metazoa; phylum Chordata; order Testudines; family Testudinidae; genus Gopherus; species Gopherus evgoodei. The sequence goes on along the minus strand of NC_044329.1, from coordinate 24,410,722 downwards.
GTTCACCCTTTTAAAAATGTGGGTGTATATGAAGAGTGAAGGCAAAATTCCATTCAATCATTTTTTTCAACACTCATATCTGAGTTTAAACCTTAAACTATAAAAAAGGGAAATTTGAGAGACAGATTTGAGTTTTAACAGCAGAATGTGTCATTTCTTTGTGAAATTGCACATAGAGTACATATGCATCTATACTTGATTAAAGAGTGTACTAAGATGCTATCATGCTAATGAAACATATGCATTACCTTCTAAATGTGTAAACTTGAAAACAAATAGTGCCTGTCATCTCACCTTCATGATGATGATGGTCAAAGATTTCTGAGCAGTAGTCAGGTAATTGCTATTTTTTAATTGAAAGACTAAACCTTTGACTGATATTATGAGCAGGTCAGGAGTTTGCACAGAAACTTAAGCAAGTAACACTAGTTTTGTTTTGGATTTTAAAGTGTTGGCATAAGGTCATAGCCACGATTCATTGTACTTTTGATATGTGGGGGAATGTGGAAATCACATTTAGAGATGGACCAACCTATCATGGCCTAAATGGTGGACATATTGATATGCTCAGTTCCCGGGAGATGGAGTCATTTGTCCGAAGTGCCAAATGTTGATTGGCCAAATAATAACTTTACAGATGACTAATGGAAACCATTGGTGCCCTGCTCTTTTAGGATAGAAAAAGGGAGACAAGTGGCAACCATTCAAGAATGCAGCCCCAGAGAAAAGGAAGGCTAGGATTATATTGTACAAATGAATGTTGTCAGTCATAGTCCCTGTATTAGTCCTAAAGGTTCATATGGAAATGAGCGTTTTCTTTCAGGTTTGTAGGCTTCTGTGCTTTACACCTGAGAATGCTTTTATATTTCGCATCTAACATCCAATTTAAAGAGAGTTATTGAGAGAGCAGACTGTTACAGGAATTAATATCTTAGCTGTTTGAAGAATTCAGATTTCAGAAAGTTTCCAGTTTTATAACTTCAATAGAAAATTTACAGATAGGATACTTTCTCCAGCTGGACTAGACAGTGCCATGCATTGGTTTTTTTTTTAATTTAATAAGATATTATAAAAGGAATGATTCGGTAGGCATGCCTTTAAGAGATTAACTAAGCTTTTCAGTATTTCCTGCTTTAGAAGGTCTAATGGCTTCCTTTAAAAACGCAAAATTCAATTTTGCCTTAGAAAATATGGGAATTTTTTATTTAAAAAAAATAGTATCCTCTTGTTTTTCCTTCCATGTAATTTTATTTTTTTTATAGGAGAACTATTCCTAAAGGACAAGGCAAGGTAAAAAATGTGCTCATTTAATGAAAAATAAAAATTGACAAATGTGATAAGAAAAAATCACCAACTTCTAATGACTTTTGCAGAATTATTCGCTCTACAGTTTGATGAAAAATGGTTATGATAGCAGCAGCCACATCCTGTTGTAACTATGCTACCTCTCAGCTATATACAGATTTCTTATAAAAACCACAAATTCCAGCATGCTCTGAATAATAGTATTTCTGATATAGTAGAGGCAAATTTACAGCTGTGTTTTCCCTATTTAAGGGTTCAATTGCCAGTCCTTTTAAGAATGATTCCTTAACATTTTTCATAAAAAGCAGATTTTTTTTCTCTTTCCTTTAAAAAAGTAGTAGCTTGTAGAAATTTCTGTGGAGAGGGCTTAGGGGAGACAAAAGATTAGAGGAAAACAGCTTTGAGAATTAATAGGCCAAGTTTACACCACTATTTTTTCTTCTCTTCCACATTACCATGGGCTTCTGCTTCAGAAAGAGAGAAAAAATAGCTTTAAATGTTATTGGGAAAGAACCTGAAAATTAGATGCACTGAGTACCCACAACTCTCTTTTTTAGCGGAATGGTGGGTACTCAATACTGCCTCTATGGTCAAATGCTGAACTGCATGTAGATTCAAGCTTTTGACCATGTGATTAGCCTTTCCATGGCATTCGCACATGAGTTTGCAGTGCATTTCACAAGCCAGAACAATGTGCTTTTGTAGATGCATTTGAAGTTTGAACTTCTGTGAATCATGCATGCGAATTCACCCTAACTTCTCGGGAAAGGATCCACACCACAAATTGATAACAGTCTTAGAAGTTGATTTTTTTATATATGGCACCCTTTGTGATAACCTAATGCTGTCTTATACACACAGTTTTCATTCAATGCACTAAGAGCCTTTAACACTTGTGTTTTACAGAAGCATAATTTAAATACAGGGAGCACAGTGCACGCACATGGTAGTTATGCCTCAAATATAAAACCTAATAGAGAGTATGTTTACTCTCCTGCATTGGTTTAGCAGGTCAGCTGTAGTCAAAACCAGGGAGATCAGATCCTAGTACTGCATATTAATTTATCTGAAGTTATAGTACAAGCCATAATACTCTCTAATGTTGCTATTTGTCTTTTAAGAGAAAATGTCTGGTTTCTGCTCAGGTGTGAAAGATGTATCACTAGGAGGAAGGAGCACTTTAATTTCCTTTTGGCTACTAATATCATGTACAAAAACTTTTGGAAGACCCTTCCAAATATGGATTGGTATAATTTTGTACTAAAGGTAAGCACTGTGATGTGAATGGGGTGGGAGGTGCGGGTAGTGTAGGGGAGGAGAACTGACAAGACCCTGGTATGGAAGAACCAGAACCAAGGCAATGTGCGTCATTACCTCCTCTTCTTGGGACATTTGTGACAAAAGTGATAAATTATGCCAGCGTACAACAGCTGTGCTTTTTATCGTGTGTACTACCCTCTGAGTAAATTAGACCAACCAAACTAGCTTTTACCTTAGAATTTACCTAAAAAAATACTCCAAACCTTTCCACTCCTGTTCACTGTTGTTAGATCCACTAACTAAAGTATTAGTTATAATTTAGATAATGTTTGTAATATAATTAGAAATAGACATGTTGTTATTTTATTATACAGAACAGCCAGCAATTAAGGTGTTTTTCATCTTTGTGAAATTCATGGGAAAATTATGACTATAATATGGCACAGTTTTAATTAATGATATATTTGAGATCAATATGTAAATATAAACTGTATATGACTGCTAGTAAGTATGATATGCATTTTCAGAACTGAAAACTCATGCAACATATTTCTGTGTTTGCATAAGGAATGTTGCGTTTCTATCCTATTGTGGTTTAATGACTGGGAAGAAAGACTCAAGCAATGTCATTCTCAATATTTCCTTTATCATTCCTGGGGGTGGGATGGAGAACCAGAGTCTTAAATAATATGTTACAGAATACTTTAGAGAGATTTTACACTCTAATACAAAGGACATAAAATGTGTCAGGTACAAAAAGCACAATGCATAAAGAAAGTGAGAGGTGGTCTTATACCTAGGGAAAAAATCCTGTTCATTTTAGGCAACGTGTGCATTAAAATTAAAGGTCAAATAACTTTTACTATAAATATTAAACCATGTTCCAGTTCCATAATTAACACAGTACTTAACATAAGAGAAGTAAACAAATGTTAAACATTATTCAAGTGTATGTGTATATAGACAAATATATTTATATATATATATCTATATATGCATATGTGTTTATATACACATTATATAAATACACATTCAAGTGTTGGTGTGTTAAAGGAATAAGCTAATAACAGTTTTGTTTCTATCATCACCCAGAGTATGAATAATTTTTTGAGAAAACAAATTAATGTATTAAAAAAATCTTACTATACAGGGTAACTGGGCATTTCTATATCAGCAGATCAATGCATATAATTCTTATGAAGCATTGCACAGTTTGACGTGATATACTGTACCTCCTCGCATCTGAAATTAGTCTAGTCCTCACATTGCTTGCCTATTTCTTCTCTTTTTTTTGAATAACACTGTCCACTAGTAACTTTTCTATAACAAAAAAATCCTATTGATACCAAGAAAAAAAAAAGCAAAAATATTAAATATTTATAGAAAAAAATAACCTATGGTGGGGGATGGCCATGGTACAATATTATAATAGTAGTGATCATAACATTTTGCTATATGTATATAGAACATATAATGTGAGCAACCATGATTTAAGCTGAACTTGTGTAAATATTATCAGATTTCTTAAACATTTTTAACTTCTAATTTGTACTTTATGGTAAGGCAAAAAGCTGATTCTATTTATGGTTTAGGTTAATGTGTCCTAAAATTATGTAAATAACTAAATAAGCTGTAAATGAGCAGTCAATAGATACAGTAATTGTTTAGTGACTTTTTTTTTTTTTTTTTTACTAAGTACAATAATTGCAGTGGTCTAGCAGAGTAATTTAAACACCCTTTTGCATAAACAGATTTGGATTTGAGATACAAGTTTTAATACAAAAATTCAAGGGAAGTACTGTAGTGTAAAATAGTCATTGCAACAATGTTACTGCTTGCATAACAGGTTATTTTTGTATGGTTAAAAAATTAAAGCAACAGAAGATTGTAGTTCAGCACTCAGTACTCAGATCAGCATTCAGATGGTAGAACCTGATTCCCTTTTACACCGCTCTGGCCAGTTCAGTAAAGGGATATTAGTGGAAAGGAGAATCCAGTCTATAAGGATTTCACTACAGAAAGCCTGTGTACTACATCTGTTCCTGAAAGCTGTCTCTCTAATGATATATATTAGTAGACTTTAAAATAAAAACGTGTTTGACCGTCATTAGCTAGCATAGTCCCCCAAAGCCAAAGAACATTCACTCCAGAAATGGTTTTAAAAGGGAAAACTAGTAAGTCACTGCTTAACACCAAAGGTAAAGTTTAACAAAAATGCACTAGGAACTCTGTCAAAATTTTTAAGGAGCAAATGGAATGTTAATCAAAACCGTTGCCCTAGTCTACTTTGTAAAAATAACAACACTTTAAATATCCATTAATTAATTCTAAATTGAAATAGATCATCTCTGCAAGTATATGCAAGACACACATTTATATGTATCAAATGATTATTTTTTTTTAGTAAATGCTTTGACAGTGAATATGAAATGTTGGAAATCTTAGCTATACTGTCATACTATTTTTTTTAATGTTTCTCTCAGCCATGAGGTCATCTATTCCAATTTGATAAACATTTTGTATGTTTGCACTGTTACTGCCATTTGACAAATATTCACCAGGCTTTATTGTTTATTGTCCATCGTATGGATTGAGTTAAAGATCATGTGGACATTTGAAACATAAGTAATTCTAACAAGCTGACTATAATTTGACTTCCTTCACATTTTTATTTGCATGGGTGTTTAAATGGTTCTGTTAGTGCTGTCTTTGCACAGTTCTGATTTGTCTCTTTTTTACTTAGTACTATTTACTTCATAATGTAGTAATCATCAGCCTTACTAATGACCTTGTAGCCTTTCTTATATGCACATAATGCACATTTTCCAATGGCTAGAAAATGCAAAATACTAGTGGATATCATTGCATCAGATCTTCATGTCTTTCTCAAAAGGACTGCTAACCTCTGGGATAAATGAGGTAGTAAAATGATGATTGTAAATGAGTAGCACATAAGAGATATTTTCTTGAATTTAAACTTATTGCAGCCAGTTTCAGCATGTAAATATATAATAATAATGTTGGCTAGTGTGTAATTCTTGAACTAAAAAAAATAAAGAAAACCTACCAGAATGTACATGTAGTTGTGTAATGTTGGGGAGGCATGTTATTCACACCATAGATATTTAGAGTGAAATCTCACAGATGTAAAGAAGATCAGAAGTGACCATTGTGACCACCTAGTCTTACCACTCCTGTATAACACAGGCCCTAGAGCTTTCCCAAAATAATTCAGAGACCATATCTTTTAGAAAAACATCCAAGTTTGATTTAAAAATTGCCTGTGATGGCGAATCCACCAAGACCCTTGAAGTAAATTGTTCCAGTGGTTAACTACCCTCAGCTTGAGGGCCTCAGTTTTCATTTTGCCTTTATTCCAGCATTACTCCTACTGAAATCAATGGTTCTGGCAAAACTAGGTCCATACGTCTAAGGAGAACCTCTAAACATCTGACACGTATCTTCTCCCTCCAGCACAGAAGAAGACTGGTCAACTGCTTTTGTGACATCATTCCTGCAGATGCTATAGAGCCCTTATGGTTCCAATGTCTATTCATAGAGATGAGTAACTGGGAACTGTGGAACACACAGTCGTCCATCTGGCCATATATTCACATGAAAAGTGAATACAGCCTGCAGAAGTTTTATCTTTTCTTTGAAGACCTTCTCCTGGGAGCAGCCATGACTGGAGGAAGAACTTGGTAGCATAGCTTCAATGGAGTATTGCTTCTTCAGTTTAGGGGGACAACAAAGAGACAGAGTAAAACAGAGGGCAAGTCCACACAGATGGCCCTGGCCTTTCACATTTACCTAGGGATATGCCAGGTTTGTAGACCAGACCAAGTGGACTATTCCATGATGTAATTATTGGGGAAGAGCTCCATAAGGAGTTTCACACAAAGATTTCCCTCATCAGAGTCTCTTCCTGTGGGCATTTATAAGAACCTGAAGGTTTGGAGGTCAATGGAGTGGAATTACCATTAGTAGCTATGAGTCTGAGATGTGTAACTCACAGATTTGTGTATGATATGAAACATCAGGTCTATCTTTACATACTTGCAATTTTACCTCCTGAAAATAGGGTTTCATTTTAATCGATACCCACAATATTCTGAATCAAGAGCAGAGGTCTAGGATACTGTGAAATCTGGATTCTGGCTGTGCATAGTTCCAGGTGCATAGAACAGAAGACTTCAGAACAGGATGAAAAGAACATAAATCTTCATGGATATGTTTGCCTCAGCTGTGCTCAAGGAATTCACGAGGCACTCCAAAAGAAACTGGGTAGGGGCAAGGAGGACTGGTGGGGGCTACTGCTCTGTGGCGAGTCAGTCTCTTATATCAGTGGTTCTCAGCCAGGGGTATGCAGAAGTCTTCCAGCGAGTACATCAACTCATTTAGATATTTGCCTAGTTTTACAACAGGCTACATAAAAAGCACTAGCCAAGTCAGTACAAACTAAAATTTCATATGGACAATGACTTGTTTATACTGCTTTATAAACTATACACTGAAATGTAAATACAATATTTATATTCCAACTGATTTATTTTATAATTATATGGTAAAAATGAGAGAGTAAGCAGTTTTTCAGTAACAGTGTGCTGTGATACTTTTGTATTTTTATGTCTGATTTTGTAAGCAAGTAGCTTTTTAAGTGAGGTGAAACTTGGGGTACGCAAGACAAATCAGACTCCTGAAAAGGATGCAGTAATCTGGAAAGATTGAGAGCCACTGCCTTAGAGCAGTCCCTGATTCTATGACTAATTGTGGCATTCAAGCCCTAGCCCGAAAAGAGGGCAGAGCAGAGCTGTACTGACTTAAGAACATCCCAGGGAGGCGGAGCACGAGTAGCAGTTTTCTCTGACCATTTTGTGGGGATGGCTTTCTACAATACTGCACATACATACATACATACATACACAAAAGTCCTTCAGTTTGGCCTATGTGGAGGGACGAACTGGAAAAGTAGGGGCACCAGAAGGGAGAACAAAGGGTCTGTGGGGACAACAGCAACCAAATCCCCATCTTCATTGCAGGCGGTTCCCATTCCTGTCAGGAAGTGCACACAGCCGCTGATGGCTTCTTTGAAATTGTTCGTCTGCCTGTCTTCTCCACATGACCCCTGATCCCTCAACTCCACTGTTCCCAGAATGGCAGATGACCAACCTGTTTTACTAGTCTTCAGTGTGCACAGACACCACTAGAACTGCAGAGAGAAGCAGACATACACAGATTCTTGGAGAGGGAAAGAGCCACCAGACACACAGCTGACAGCAAGGTGAAGAGATACTGGCTTTAAGAGGTACATTTTGAGTGAGTGTCAGCAGAGGCAGGGCATGAGGAGCAAGACACTACAGACTTGTTTCGGAAAACTACATTTTGAATTTGTGCTTGGGGTGGGGTATGTATCTAAGAAATTCATTATATCCCTGCTGGTCTTCAAGGAAGGGTTCTAGTATGATGGTCCAAAAGGATTCCTGGGACATACTAAAATGCCAACGTTTGTCTCATCTGTGACGTATGTGTGATATATGCATTACCGTAATTTCCAAAAGTGTTGTTCTAGCTCAAACAAAATATGTTTGGCTCAACACTTCAGCAGCATACAAATATCTATGCCTCATTAGTAAATCTCATCTCCAAAATTGAAATAAAGTAATATTCTTAAATGGTGTATATGTTTCCAATATCTGAGATCCAATCAATGGAAAAGAATTAAAAAGCACTGAATAGTGGTTTGAATAGTTAAGATAGCTTTGTTCTATCTTCAGCTTTGACACTAACTCACTGTGGGACCTTGAATAACTCACTTAATCTCTCTGAGCATTAGTTTGCTCAACTGTAAAATGGGAATAATATTCACCTTTCTCATTAAAATGTTGTTTTGCCAAATATTTGTAAAAAGAATATGAGATTAGTTAAGGAAATATACTGTGTGTGTATACACACACAGAATTAGTTTCTAATAAAACATCATTTCCTTCATGAATTAAACTCTTTTTATTTAAAGTAACAAATGTACTTGTATTTATAGCTGTCATGAATATTGCACAATTACATGCAACTCAAGTAATGAAATTGGCTCCAGATTGTAACAGTTAAACATTAATAAATTTAACATTGATACATAAATAGCAATTATGTTCATTAATATAAATCCTTAGACTATCAACATTAATGACCACTGTGACATTATTAATTTTGTTTCACTCCTCATAGTTTGAAGGATATTCGGCGTGGCTGGTTTAGCAGAATGCTTATTAGTCAGAGTAATTAATAAATTAACAAATGGTGAATAGATAAATAAAAAGGGCCAGAAACTCAGTTGGTGAAAAACCACTTAAGTCAACTGGAGATAAGATGATTTACATCTGTCAAGGTTCCTTCCCCATTCTGAACTCTAGGGTACAGATGTGGGGACCCGCATGAAAGACCCCCTAAGCTTATTTTTACCAGCTTATGTTAAAAACTCCCCAATGCACAATTTTTCTCTTATACCTTGGATTAAGTAACGCTGCCACCACCAAGTGATTTAAACATTTAGGGAGGGCAACTTGGAGCCCTACCTTCCCCAAATATACCCGCAAGCCCCTACACCCCTTTCCTGGGCAGACTAGAGAATAATCCCCCAAGATCTACACCCCCTTTCCTGGGGAGGCTTGAGAATAATATCCTCACCAATTGGTACAGGTGAACACAGACCGAAACCCCTAGATCTTAAAACAATGAAAAATCAATCCGGTTCTTAAAAAAAGAATTTTAATTAAAGAAAAGTAAAAGAATTACCTCTGTAAAATCGGGACAGTAAGTACTTTACAGAATAACAAAAGACTCAGGAACACAGTGGATCTCCCCTCTAGGCAAAACCTTAAAAGTTACAAAACCAGGCATAAACCTTCCTCTTACACAAAGGAAAACACAAGCCAAAATAAAAGTAAATTAATGCATTTCCTTGCTAAATACTTACTAACTTTATAGGAGCTGGATTGCTTGCTTCCTTGATCTGTGTCCAGAGAAAACACAGAACAGACAAAGTCTATTCCCCCCACCCCAGATTTTAAAGTATCTTGTCCCTTCATTGGTCCTTTTCGTCAGGTGTCAACTAGGTTACTTGAGCTTCTTAACCCTTTACAGGTAAAAGAGGAATTAACCCCTTACAGGGTAAAAAGAGATTTTATGTTACCTTTAGCTGTATGTTTATGACAACATCAATTAAAGATCTTGTCAATCCTGTACACTGGTTATATTTCAGGGACAAACCTTTAGAATACAGCTCATCCCATGGACAAGAATATTTTGTTTACTCTTTATGACAGGTTATCAGACCTGACATAATGCATTCATTTTGGCACTTTAGTGGCTAATGCAATGCTTCCAGCTGCAACCATTTCCTTCTAACTTTCCCCTTTTTTTGAAAGAACATAACCTGGAAAATGAAATCTCCTGATGTTTGATATTTTTTCTTACTAACATATGAAAAAAAGCCATATAATCTGTGTATATACACTTTTGGCACCACAATGCTATTTTACTGTCTTTCAAAGGGTACATGAAAAAACCTTGGCATACTTATGCTTAAACTGATGTCTTATTAATTTTCTCTGTTTTCTACTTCAGCCCACATGAACCTAGTCTCAGACCTCTGTCCAAAAAAGTTCTGATTTCCAGATTAGAAATTTACAAAGTTGTTATATTGAAGACTCTGACTGATCACCTTTGTCTTTGATCCTCAGTTGTTCGTTCATATTTTATAACATTAACATTCATGAACATACTGCAAAGTAAAAGAGATCACAAAGAGGCACAAGAGAACAATGCAGCACAAGTTAGAGTAAACTAAGTCCTTGCATGTGCTCTTTGACAATAGCAACAAAGGAAAAGATGCAGTGATGTACACACAGCACAACTGTCACCAAGCAACAGAAGGACAAATTTGATAGCATTATTCAGTATGGCATTCTGTCGTGAAAGCTTTGTATGGTAATCTCTCCTTCAGTGAAAGTAAAATGAGAGGATATGAAACATGGCAGAATAATAAAAACAGAAGAATGAGCACTTATGTCAGGAAAAAGACTTCAGGTTTCCCAGACTAATTTAATCATTTTCACTCCTATTCATATATTTCACAGTGTAAAATAAAGGCTCATATTTTAAAAGAATGTGCACATTTTCCACATACCTAGGTTGTATGTCCAGTAATATGCATTTGCAAAGGTGCCCATGAAAACTCTAAATCTGCACACCTGGATTAGGCACTTGTCACAATAAGAGCTCTCCTCCTTTCACACATTTGAGACACACTGTTCAAGTAGAAATAAACCAGACAAATGTATTATACTCCCAAGCTTTCATATCTAAGATCAAACCAAGGAGGCAGGGTGAGTATTATTACATGGCCAGACTTTACAGGTTCAAATCTGTCTCATGTCACAAATGAAATTTGGTCTTAATCTAGTTCCCAACATCCAATGTAAAGTCAGTTCACAACAACTTGGTAAAATACCATATGATAATCACCTTTCAAGATCGTGACTGAAATATAAAGAATCAAAAGAACTGACAAGAAGTGGAATGGAGTATTGGGCAATGTAGACAATGCCTTCCGAAGCAATGGCTGACTGAAGACAGTAGGACTCTAGTCTCTCTCTCTCTCCCCCCTCACAATAAATATCTCAAAATAAATAAATAAAAGATTTTTTGATATTGTGGGCAAGGAGAAGCCCCCTGTATTTCACAGTATTAGCTTTACCCTGATGCTATGAATTTGGGATCTCAACATGAAGATGTTAGCTGATTCCAGTCAATCGGACACACCTGAAATGTCTTAAGGAAGGCTCCAGATAGGCTAAGGAAGGTTAAACAGTGTCTGATAGTATTTGCCTGCATTAATTAGTGACAGTTACACAATATCTGAACAGGTTTGACTTACGGCCTAACTTAAGATCAGAGAGAGAGAGAGAACCTGTTTAATATGACATCCAGACAACAATTTCTAGGAGGACGAAACGAAGAAGGAAAGAGAAAAAAAAAAGGTGTCATTTTCTCACTGCTCATATGAGATTCTAAAGAATGCTACAAGTTCCATTTGTGGTACAGTATGTTTCCTTTACCCTTAAATGCATCTCACCTACTCAGCATCTGCTTTCCCCACATTACTCCTTAGTCTTCAGAAAGTGAAGCTATTTGCAATAAGCTCTATTTTTGCTGATGAAATTGAAGGCTGCACAGCATATGCCCATCTGACTTCCTCTTCATTGGACATGTGTTGTACATTCTTCAGCGCTTAAAAAAATGCCAAATCTCCTTCCCCTTCCTCTCAGTTAGTAGGATTTGCCCCAACATGTTCCACCCAAACATCTTGTTGACAAAACACCTTTTTCAACTACTATGCAAATCCTGAAAGTTGTCAGAACAGTTAAACAATGGGAGAAAATGTTCCTCTTTTAATAACTGGGATAACTAGACCCATCTGTTAGGCTGTAAACTAGAACATCTTGTTTATATTTTGCATGCACTCATGCATGTTACTGAACTGGAAACAATAGCATATGAGAAGCAGTACTTTAATTAGAACATAGTTGGCTCTGCTTAGATACCCCAAGAAATTTACACTGGAGGCTTTAATTCTAATGAAATGAAAGTATGAGAAAGGAGGAATATATGGAGTTATTGTGTTAAAGACTCTAATGCTTAACCACTTGGTGGAGTGTTGTAGAATGACCCTTATGAGTTTCTAGTCTATGTGAACATACTCTGTACTAGTGTTTACATTAGGGATATGTACCTGGTAACCAGACCTCAGTGAGGAATATGTAACAAATAATTTATTAGATCAGCTTTATCTCTGTTCTTGTTAAAGGAATGTCTAAGGTTGCTGTTTTCTCACATGTATGTGCTGCTTGAAGGCATTTGACTATTTTTAATGAATTTTGTTTACTTTTTAAGCAGTGTTGTTTAGTTGTGATTGGTCACGTCATCACATAGTATGGTATCTCTGATTGGATGAGCCTAGTTATAATAAGAATGGATGATGGAAACGAAATAAAAAGTTTGCTACCTATGAGTATTCAAACATGAAAGCCTAGCATCAGGAGGCATGGCCTTCACCCTCACTCTTGGGTTCCTAGTACATCATAGGCCACTGATGGCAGTTTGAGGTCTCTTCTAGAATAACCTTACCAGCTAGTTTGGGACAGTTTACTCCAGTTAATTATTATTTGTTATGTAAAATTGTGGCCTCCACATTTAACCACATAATGGTCTCATTTGTTTCTGTGTCCACATCAAAATAATGTAACCTTAGAATGGATGAAGAACATGATGCGTCCAGAGCATGTCTGGCTGTTATTTCCGAAGACCCAATAATAGAATGAAAGGATCTCAAGAGATGTGGCCTCCTTGGTGATTCTAAATAAGCCTTTTATAGTTAATTCTTAATGGCCAAAGCCCGGTAAAAGGCTGGAATCTGGAAATAAAAGTCCCCCAGCCCTTAGATAAAGCTGGAAAAAAAAAACATTTTGTCTTTAGCTGTAAAGTCAGTAGAACCATCAGTGGACAAGTCAAACCTGCTTTTGAGCACGCCGCTTTCTCTGTGTGTGTGTGTGTGTGTGTGTGTGTGTGTGTGTGTGTGTGTGTGTGTGAGTGACAGACAGACAGACAGACAGACAGTCTATGCAGATGCATGGATGCCCACAACATACCCGCAAGCGCTGTGTGAAATTAATGCCGCTATACACTTGTTGAAAATAAAGAGCTTCTCTGAGGCCTGGTCTACACTATGCGTTTAAACCGATTTTATCAGCGTTAAACCAATTTAACGCTGTACCCATCCACACTACGAGGCCCTTTATATCGATATAAAGGACTCTTTATGTCGGTTTCTGTACTCCTCCCCAACGAGAAGAGTAGCACTAAAATCGGTATTACCATGTCGGATTAAGGTTAGTGTGGCCGCAAATTGACATTATTGGCCTCCAGGTGGTATCCCACAGTGCACCACTGTGACCACTCTGGACAGCAATCTCAACTCGGATGCAGTGGCCAGGTAAACAGGAAAAGCCCCGAGAAATTTTGATTTTCATTTCCTGTTTGCCCAGCGTGGAGCTCTGATCAGCACGGGTGGCAATGCAGTCCCAAATCCAAAAAGAGCTCCAGCATGGACCGTACGGGAGATACTGAATCTGATCGCTGTATGGGAAAACAAGTCTGTTCTATCAGAGCTCCATTACAGAAGACGAAATGCCAAAGCGTTTGAAAAAAAAATCTACAGGCTACACAGTGCTGCGTGACAAGCGTAATGGGAAGCCAGAGACTCAAACGGACGCTCATGGAGGGAGGGAGGGGGTACTGAGGACTCCAGCTATCCCACAGTCCCCAGCAGTCTCCGAAAAGTATTTGCATTCTTGGCTGAGCTCCCAATGCCTGTAGGGTCAAACACATTGTCCAGTGTGATTCAAGGAATAGCTCGTCAATTTATTCCCTCCCCCCCCCACGTGAAAGAAAAGGGAAAGAAATCATTTCTTGACTTCTTTGTGTCACCCTATGTCTACTGAATGCTGCTGGTAGACGCGATGCTGCAGCAGTGAAGAGCAGTATCCACTCCTCTCCCCTGCCCGGTGGCAGACGGTGCAGTAGGACTGGTAACCATCCTTCTTATCAACCTGTGAGTGCTCCTGGCTGGCTTCAGGTGAGGCTGGCCTGGGGCGCCTGAGTGAAAATAGGAATGACTCCCGGTCATTCCCAGTAGATGGTACAGAACGGCTGGTAACCATCTTCATCATAGCAACAGGGGGCTGAGCTTCAATCAGCCCCCTCCCTTTCATGTGAAAAGAAAAGATTTTGTACTGCCTGGACTATCATAGCAGTGGGATGCTGGGCTGCTCTCCTCTACACTGCTTAATGTCCTGCCTGGACTATCATAGTACCGGGAGGCTGCCTCCCCCTCATTTTATGTCACTAAAAACTCAGTGTTTCTTATTCCTGCATTCTTTGTTACTTCATGAAACAAATGAGGTGGACACTGCCACGTTAGCCCAGGAAGTTTGGGGGAGGAGGGAAGCAACGGGTGGGGTTGTTGCAGGGGCACCCCCCGTGAATGGCATGTAGCTCATCATTTCTGCGGGATCTGACACGGAGCAGCTGTACTCTCTGATACACTGCTTCTCTAGTACATTTGCCCCATATTCTAGGCAGGACTGACTCTATTTTTAGAAACCATAAAGGAGGGATTGACTCAGGGAGTCATTCCCAGTTTTGCTTTTGCGCCCCTGGCCGATCTCAGCCAGGGGCACTCATGATAGCAGCAGACAGCACAGAAGGACAGATAACTGTCATCTCATTGCCAAATTACACTGGCAGCAGATGGTACAGAACGACTGATAACCATCTCTGCTATCATGCAAAAGCAAATGAATGCTGCTGTGTAGCGCTGGAGTATTGCCTCTGTCCGCGGCATCCAGTACACATACGGTGACTGTAAAAAAAAAAAAAAAAAAAAAAAAAAAAAAAGCTGAACGGGCTCCATGGTTGCCGTGCTATGGCGTCTGTGTCATAGTATAATTCCCAAATCTGGACCTTAGCGTCCAAATTATGGGTACTAGCATGAATTCCCCTAAGCTTAATTACCAGCTTAGATCTGATAGGCTGCCACCAATCAGGACTTAGGTAGAGCGCCTGATAGACTCTGGTCTCCCCCAAAATCTTCCCTGGGGGTCCCAAGATCCAAATTCCTTGAGTCTCACAACAAAGGGAAATAAACCATTCCCTCCACCCTCTTTACCTCCTCCCAGATCTTTCCTGCCTGGGTACACCAAGAGATTACCCTGCTTCAACTCCTTGAAACACAACCCAGAGAGATCAGGTTTCTCCCCCCCTTCTCCCAGAGGCAATACAGATTCAGTTCCGTGAGTCTAACACAAAGAGGAAATTTACTTTTCCCTCCCTGCTCTCTTTCCCTTCTCCCCACCAATTCCCTGGTATATACAGACTCAGTTCCTTTGAGCCTTAACTAGGAGAAAAAAAATTAGACAGGTCTTAAAAGCAAAACTTTTAATAAAAAAAGAGAGAAAAAAGTAAAAGGTTTATCTCTGCAATTTAGATGGTAAAAAGTTACGGAGTCTTTCAGCTTATAGAAAATGGATAAACAGCCTTATCCAGAAAAAATACAATTTAAACTATTTCCAGCAAACTACATATTTGCAAATACAGAAAAACAATGTAAAAGCCTATATTGTCTTTCTACTGTTGTACTTACAAATTGGAAACAGAAGATTAGAGAGCCTGGAGATTCGTGTGGTCCCTCTCAGAGCCCAGAGAGAGAACAGCCCAAGAACAAAGGACCCACACCAAAACTTCCCTCCACCCAGATTTGAAAGTATCTTGTCTCTGTCCTCTGGTCAGGTGTTGCAGGTCACTGTTTGTTAACCCTTTACAGGTGAAAAAGACATTAACCCATAGCTATCTGTTTATGACAGTCTGCCAGGGCAATCCAGGGAAAAAGGGCACGAAATGATTGTCTGCCGTTGCTTTCCCGGAGGAAGGAATGACTGACGACATTTACCCAGAACCACCCGCGACAATGATTTTTGCCCCATCAGCCACTGGGCTCTCAACCCAGAATTCTAAGGGGCGGGGGAGACTGCGGGAACTATGGGATAGCTATGGAATAGCTACCCACAGTGCAACGCTCCAGAAATTGATGCTAGCCTCGGACCATGGACGTACACCGCCAAATTAATGTGCTTAGTGTGGCCGCGTGCACTCGACTTTATACAATCTGTTTTATAAAACTGGTTTATGTAAAATTGGAATAATCCTGTGGTGTAGATGTACCCTGAGTTGACAATTAATCTGCAGGAAAGGAGAGGTAAGCCGTGTTGGTGGCCTCTGCAAGTGTATCTCCAGGTACTGCTACTGCACTAATTATGATAAACATTGCCTTCCCATAGTCAGTAAGCCATATGCTATGCACTTAAAGGGAATGCGTTTTATTTATTAGGCTGCTGAAAAAATGTGCTGGTATCACTTTTGCATTCACAGTATTTTTCTTTTTTAATTATTTACTTATCGAAAAGAGAGAGAAAAAATAGATGCCACTCTTGCTTCTATATTTTTAAACACCCCCTTCCCAACCGCATGTTTCCATCTGACCTCAAATAAGTTAAAGCTTCCACAGGACTTCCGTGTAAGACAAATAAACTGAAATGCCTCATTTCATCAGAACCAGTTCATTTTCTGACTGCTACAATTTATTATAGTTAGCCCATTATAAATTAGACAGTGTCTCCAGGGACCTGTTCTGTACTTGAAATATCACAAGACTGCTGTCATGCATAATGCCAATAAACACTGCTAAATTTATACCCACAAAAGTGTACTTTACGTTACATAAAGACTCAGTTTAATTTTGATGTATAAATGGGCTTCTTTTCTTGCAGACCATGTTTTTTCTCTACTTCAGAGCAGGAGCTTGGAAACTCTGTTTGGTGTGTAGTGTGATTGTTCTTATTTCATAAGAATTGGACATACTTTCAATTCTCCTCTAGAGACAAAAGCATGCAAAGGGCAATTTTCTCTGCCAGCTCATGTAAAAGTCTATGGGAATATATAAACAGACAGGAGCAGATTGGTTCCTCGAGTTTCGAGCTTTTTCTTCTCTTAAGCAGTTTGTACACTGAATGGTGAAGACAACAGTACGGTTGAAGTGTGAAGTACGAGTCGACCTGACACAATAGATTGAGCTGAGTTGCACAATTTCAAAACGTAACATGATACAATTTGAAAGCAATATTCATTTAAGCTGTAGAGAACCCCGGTACCCAAACTAATTACTACAAAAAGATAAAAAAGGAAACTGGCTTATTTTCCCCCCAAAATCACCGAGCCTGATTCTACATCCACATGGGTTTTACAACAGTGTAAATCAGTGGTGCTACTTCTGATTTGTAGTATGAGACGAGAAAGCAGAATCAGGCCCATAATGACGGCAAGCAACTCTAATGTTAATAAGTGCACAGTTATTAGCTACATAAAGGACCTCCCTGGTAAACCTGCCTCCAGTACTGTACTCTACTACTTCCATAATAAGAAAAATCAAGTAAAAATGTTATACTCAGGACCGGCGCTAAGGGTTTGAGTGCCCTAGGCGGACGGCAATTTCGCCGCCCCATGTCCTGGTCCCGCGGCTCAGGCAAAACGGCGCCCACCATTTATTCTGGCACCCTAGGCGATTGCCTAGGCTGCCTAAATGGTAGCGCCGGCCCTGGTTATACTACTAATTGATGTGCCCATTCACTATGGCAATAGAAGCTGAAGCTGTATTTAAATTGATAGGCATTCAGAAGCAAACATAAGGAGGAAGAAGAGCAAGCGAAGATGAAGAACAATTTTTCATATCAAACAGGAGGTAAAATAGTTCTTCATAAAAATATCTTTGTGGTCCTGGGACATCAGGACAATTAGTGAACTCCTTTGTGATGCATAAAAGGCAACTGCCCTGGTTTCCCTGGATACTGCTTGCTTATCATTGTGTTAGGGTCAGCCAAATACTACAGTATTTGAGTGCTCTTTGATTATATTAGGTTCAGGCTGGCTTCAGGCTTTACAAACGAGTGTCTGTCACATGGAGATCAGCGATTCCACTTGTTTTACAGAACCAAAGAGACAGGAACAAAAAGTGGTTAGCCATTGGGAATCCAAAAGAGCAAAGACATTCACATCAGATACCAGAAATTGTTTGTTAAAGCGAAACTTATTGTTAACTAAAGATTGGGTGTGTCTGCTAATACCAATCTACAATAGGCCAAACAACCCCGCTTAGCCAAAACCCCATCTTCAAAACATTTGATGAAAATCTGAGCGTTGTACAATATTCTGATGGCTCAAATGGAGATTAAAATATGCTTGCATAGCTAGTATTTTCTTTTCTCAAGCAATTTGCTACCCAGGCCTTTCTAGTTTTGTATAAGACATGCTACTGTGTACATGTTTGCCAACTCTGTTGTCCTTACAAAGCTCGGGTGACAGCAAATAACCAAATCAGACTCAAATAAATATACAGTGTAAATATCACCATTGCGAATGACAGAGAAAATGTCAGGAATCTGGGCAGAGGGAAGGAGACAGAGTTTTAAGGATTTTTTTCTAATGAAGTTTCAACCTTCGCATTTCTTTGCAAACTGCATAAAGGCTGGGAAATAAACTCCTCTCTGATCAACTGGACACCAGGAAAGTTCATGTATGACCTAGAGGGTTCATAAATAAAGAAGGGTTTCCTTAAGTTGATGTTTATGGAGGCCTAGAGCATTCATAGGTTAGGTTTGGAATGGAAAAAGGTTAGGATGAGCTAAAATAGCTATGGTGTCTACTGAGATGACTGGGAGCACAGTGTGGCTTTGTTGCTTCTTTGAGTAGGGAAATAATTCTGTAATTTAATAAAAATCATTTTTAGTCTCAAAAAGTCAAATGTTTGTGTGCCAACTCTCATGATTATGTAAGGTGTGCTTTAATATTGGAGATGGAAGACAGAAACACATTGAAAAGGTCAAGGTTCAGTATATGAGAACATCTTTACTGTAAAATGGAGTGAGAATACAGAATTCTGCTTTACTAACAACCAGTTTTAGTCTGTGTGATGCATTTAGTTTTGCTTTCAGGAGCAGAATTTCCTATCACAACCTTCATGTTCAGTATTGCTATTCTAATAAAATGTAAAACTGGGCTCAGTTCTCGTTTTCCATTTCATAGATGACTGTATAGAAACTTTAGTGTAATTAATGTTACTTAGATTGCACATGAAAGTGGTGCCTTTTGTCAAAACCATATGCATGTACTGTATTTACAGTTGCACAATTAATGTGTTGTAATTAGAGACAAATTAAAAAGGGTAAAGCTTGATTTTCAATTAGATGACAACTTTGCTCACTTTTGGATAGAAATGAATCTAATTGGAAGAGCCTTAACATAATCAGATATGAAGCCTGGGTTTATTAGGATATCTTAAACATCTCATTCTACAGCAATTCCTGTGTTTCATATTACATAGACTCTGAACCTGCTAGACCAAAATTGCTCCCTTGGTTCCAATGTACCATGCTAGTGAACTTATAGAATCACAGACTGTAAGGTCAAAAGGGACCATTACGATCATCTAGTCTGACCTCCTGCACAATTCAGGCCACAGATTCTCACCCATCCACTCCTGTATCAAACCTATGTCTGAGCCATTGAAGTCCCCAAATCATGGAACCTTCCAGCAAGAGACCCATGCCCCACACTGCAGAGGAAGGCAAAAACCCCCCAGGGCTTCTGCCAATCTGCCCAGGAGGAAAATTCCTTCCCAATCCTAAATATAGTGATCAGGTAAACCCTGAGCATGTTGGCAAGACTCACCAGCCAGCACTCAGGAAAGAATTCTCTGTAATAACTCAGATCCCACCCCATCTAACATCCCATCACAAGCCATTGGGCATATTTACCCCTAGTAGACAAAGACGAATTAATTGCCAAGTTAGGCTATCCCATTATACCATCCCCTCCATAAACTTATCAAGCTTAGTCCTGAAGCCAGATATGTCTTTTGCCCCCACTGCTCCCTTTGGAAGGCTGTTCCAGAACTTTTTCACCTCTAATGGTTAAAAACCTTCATCTAATTTAAAGTCTAAACTTCCTGATTGCCAGTTGGTATCCATTTGTTCGGCAGCCCTCTCATCTCATAGGCTTGGCAGTGCTCCTGGGTTGGCTAAACGCTTTGATGTTTCAAAATCCAATGAGGAGCATCTCCTTCTCCCAATCTTTCCCACTGTGAGCTGACTTGCTGCTTCTGTCCCAGAGGCTACATGAGGAACAGTTCCCTGCCCTTCCATATCAGCCAGATGCTGTTACATAAACTCATAGCTGCTGGCTTGTCTCCTCCTCAGTTCTTTCTCTTCATCTTGATCCCAATATGATAATGCCCATTTATCACTTTTTTTATTCTGCCACAATGAAAAGCTGCCAACAATTTCCCCTGCTTCCCTCCTTCATTTTTCTCCTGGTACTTAGCTGGGTCTGTCCACATGGCTTCAGATCCATCTTCTCTCCATGCCCACAACTATCAAAACAACTCCTTCTTCTTCCCCCTGGCTGTCACCTTCTCATCTGTCACTCCTTCTCTGCCCTGTATTGCCTTCAGGAACACCTGCTTCTCCCAGCTGTCTAGAGTGGCTCACAACTGTGAGTGCCTACCTCAGAGCAGACTTTCAGACACTGGGAAAGATATCCCAAGCTGTGTTCTATAATTAGATTTCACCCAGCCAGTACCAAATGTGAACTCCTGGATCACTATATTATCTTACCATGGAGTCACAGACAGTCCCCTTAGACTCTCCTGCCTAGACTTTGTGATAATGGTCACTTAAACCAAAAATCAGACCGCATCAGGTTTCTCCCAGTCCCAAGAGACCAGTCACTTACCCCAGAGCAAATGGTACTCCACATCTTTCATCACAGACAACTCTGGCAGTCAATTCTGCAGTAAACTAACTAAAGGTTTATTAGCTAAGAGAAAAGAATGAGAGTTATTGAGGGTTAAATCAGGTAAAATGTATGTACAGGTGAGTCACAGTTTATAATTCCAAATGGTTGCAGTAATGTAATGAACTGCCAATTTCCCAAAAGTCTTTTCAGGGTACCCAGATCATCTCTGATGTTCTCTGCTTTGCATCTGGTACATTTTGCTGTAAAAGTCCAAACAGTTCAGTGATGAAGGATTTATCTTTGACTCCATTCTTATATCCTCTTTTGAGAGAAGACAAGCTGATACTGGCTTTACCCATGTCAGTTTTTCCTTTGATAACAATGAGTGAGGAATGCACATGTATGTTGAGTTTCTGACCTCAGGTCATCATACACAATGGCCATTTGCTTTGGAATTAGCCTTTTCTGTCAAAGTCCTTAAGTCCTTCATTAGCATTTCACAAGACTTATTGTACAGACAGCTGCAGCAGCACAGGAGCCAGCAAACAGAGCTGTAAACAGGGGAGTTTCAGTGGGAGTTCTGTTGGAGGAGCAGGTTTTTGTAGTTTGTAGATTGTGGATTGTTTTGTGTGTGTGTGTGTGTGTGTGTGTGTGTGTGTGTGTGTGTGTGTGTGTGTGTGTGTGTGGGGGCTGCTAGGGGCAGTGTGCTGGGAGAGCAGCGGAGCCCTGATTAGGGGGCAGGGCTTACCTGATTAGGGGTCCTATATAAGGAGCTAGGCAGTCAGGCAGCGGCACAGCAGCCAGCAAACAGAGCTGTAAACAGGGGAGTTTCGGAGGGAGTTTACAAGGGGAGGTTGCGGGGAAGACTAAGACAGACGAATTGACAGGCTAGTTAAGGGACTGGGTGGTGGTCTGGTGCCTGCTAGGGGTTTGTGTTCTGTTCTGTGGACTACCAGGCTTTAGGTGGGAAGACTATGGCTGATACAGAGGTAGCAGTGAAAGATACAATGAGGATGACTGGATGTGGAAGCTGCGGCATGTACATGATCTTGGAGGGGGTACCTGAAAAGAGTTTTGTCTGCATGAAGTGCCGCCTGATAGAGCTGATGAAAGAAAAGATCCGAGGACTGGAGATGCAGGTGGAAACTCTGGTTGAGTTTAGAAGGGGGTTTGAGCAGATGATGGAGCACAGACACGAGGGGGCTGAAGGGATAATCTCAGACATGCAGAGAGAAGCAGGACCAAAGAATTCATAGGAGAAACTGCTGGGTGAGGAAAGTGGACGGTGGAAGCATGTGACTAAGAGAACCAGGCAGAGGAAAAGACGGGCCAGTGAAGGAGAAATAGAACTCAGGAACAGGTTTGCAGAGTTGGAAAATGAAGAAGGGGCACAGCAGATGGTCGCTCAAGGAGAGAGGGCAAGGAAAAAGAGAAGAGCTGATAGCCCTGCAAGAGGAGGGGAGGAGTCAATGGAGGCAACACCAAATATGAGCCCCAGGAGGATTGCAAGGGGGAATAGGAATCAAGAGGACTTGCAGCCGGTGGGTGCAGGAGATAGACTGAAGAAGCGCACTGTCACCAGGAAAAGGCAAGTCTATGTGATTGGAGACTCCTTACTGAGAAGAATAGACAGGCCTGCGACTAGAGCTGATCGGGAGAACAGAAGGGTGTGCTGTATGTCGGGTGCTAAGATACAGGATATGGACCTGAGACTGAAAAGGATACTAGCGGGAGCGGGGAAGAATCAGTTGATTGTCCTTCATGTGGGAACAAATGATACGGCTAGATACTCTCTGGAATGTATCAAGGGAGACTATGCCAGACTGGGGAAGACGCTTAAGGAAATCGAGGCTCAGGTGATCTTCAGTGGGATTCTGCGGTTCCTAGAGAAGGGCGACAAAGATTATGGTGATCAACAGATGGCTCAGGCAGTGGTGCTATAAGAAGGGCTTTGGGATGTACGGCCATTGGGAAGCATTTACAGACAGAAGACTGTTCTCTAGGGATGGACTACACCTGAGCAAGGAGGGAAATAGACTTCTAGGATGGAGGCTCGCCGACCTGATTAAGAGAGCTTTAAACTAGAAATTTGGGGGAGATGGTTGGGAGATGTTAGGGAGATCTCCACGCCGGAATTTAACCTTGAGAGGGAAGTAAACAAAGTAAGAGGGGATACAGCCATGGACAGAAGAATTGGCATAAGGAGGAAGGGTAGTGTAGATAACAGACTAACAGGTGATGTTGGTGGTAGAATGTCCATGCCTAACAGGGTACAGAATATGAGTGAAGCCAAATGGCAAAAATTAAGATGTCTGTACACTAATGCGAGGAGCCTAGGGAACAAAATGGAGGAACTAGAGCTACTGGTGCAGGAAGTGAAACCAGATATTATAGGGATAACAGAAACGTGGTGGAATAGTAGTCATGACTGGAGTACAGGTATTGAAGGCTATGTGCTGTTTAGGAAAGATAGAAATAAAGGCAAAGGTGGTGGAGTACCATTGTACATCAATGAGAAGGTTAACTGTAAAGAAATAAGAAGTGATGGAATGGACAAGACAGAGTCTGTCTGGGCAAAAATCACACTGGGAAAGAAAGCTACTAGAGCTTCCCCTGAGATAGTGCTTGGGGTGTGCTACAGACCGCCGGGATCTGATTTGGATATGGATAGAGACCTCTTTAATGTTTTTAAGGAAGTAAACACTAATGGGAAATGTGTGATCATGGGAGACTTTAACTTCCCAGATATAGACTGGAGTACAAGTGCTAGCAAGAATAGTAGGGATCAGATTTTTCTGGATGTGGTAGCTGATGGATTCCTTCACCAAGTAGTTGAAGAACAGACAAGAGGGGATGCCATTTTAGATTTGGTTTTGGTGAGCAGTGAGGATCTCATAGAAGAAATAGTTGTAGGGAACAACCTTGGTTCGAGTGATCATGAGCTAATTCAGTTCAAACTAGATGGAAGGATAAACAAAAATAGATCTGGGACTTGGGTTTTTTATTTCAAAAGGGCTAACTTTAAAGAATTAAGGAAATTAGTTAGGGAAGTGGATTGGACTGAAGAACTTGTGGATCTAAATGCAGAAGAGGCCTGGAATTACTTTAAGTCGCAGCTGCGGAAGCCTGCATCCCAAGAAAGGGGAAAAAAAAACATAGGCAGGAGTTGTAGACCAAGCTGGATGAGCAAGCATCTCAGAGAGGTGATTAAGAAAAAGCAGAAAGCTTTCCTTGCTAATCCCACCCTTCTTCCACTCCTTGTAGGCTATCATAGTGAGGTCAGAACATGTAGGGATAAAGTAAGAGGCTAAAAGCCAAATAGAATTGAACCTTGCAAAGGGAATTAAAACCAATAGTAAAAGGTTCTATAGCCATATAAATAAGAAGAAAACAAAGAAAGAAGTGGGACCGCTACACACTGAGGATGGAAAGGAGGTTAAGGATAACCTAGGCATGGCCCAATATCTAAATAAGTACTTTGCCTAAGTCTTTAATAAGGCTAATGGGGAGCTTAGGGGTAATGGAAGGATGACAAACAGGAATGAGGATATGGAGGTGGATAATACCACATCTGAGGTAGAAGCCATACTTGAACAGCTTAATGGGACAAAATCGGAGGGCCCGGACAATCTTCATCCGAGAATATTAAAGGAACTGGCGCATGAAATTGCAAGCCCGTTAGCGAGAATTTTTAATGAATCGGTAAACTCAGGGGTTGTACCGTATGACTGGAGAATTGCTAACGTAGTTCCTATCTTTAAGAAAGGGAGAAAGAGTGATCCGAGTAACTATAGGCCTGTTAGTTTGACATCTGTAGTATGTAAGGTCTTGGAAAAAATTTTGAAGGAGAAAGTAATTAAGGACATTGAGGTCAATGGTAATTGGGACGCAGTACAACATGGTTTAACTAAAGGTAGATCATGCCAAACCAACCTGATCTCCTTCTTTGAGAAGGTGACAGACTATTTAGACAAAGGAAATGCGGTAGACCTAATTTACCTCGATTTCAGTAAGGCATTTGACACGGTTCCACATGCGGAATTATTAGTCAAATTGGAAAAGATGGGGATCAATATGAGAATTGAAAGGTGGATAAGGAACTGGTTAAAGGGGAGACTACAATGGGTCATACTGAAGGGTGAACTGTCAGGCTGGAAGGAGGTTACTAGTGGAGTTCCTCAAGGATCGGTTCTGGGACCAATCTTATTTAACCTTTTTATTACTGACCTTGGCACAAAAAGCGGGAATGTGCTAATAAAGTTCGCGGATGACACGAAGCTGGGGGGTATTGCTAACACGGAGGAGGACTGAGATATCATACAGGAAGATCTGAACGACCTTGTAAACTGGAGTAACAGTAATAGGATGAAATTTAATAGTGAAAAGTGCAAGGTCATGCACTTAGGGATTAATAATAAGAACTTTAGATATAGATTGGGGATGCATCAGTTGGAAGCAACAGAGGAGGAGAAGGACCTTGGGGTATTGGTAGATCACAGGATGACTATGAGCCGCCAATGTGATATGGCCATTAAAAAAGCTAATGCGGTTTTAGGATGCATTAGGCGAGGTATTTCCAGCAAAGATAAGGAGGTGTTAGTACCGTTATATAAGGCACTGGTGAGACTGAATACTGTGTGCAGTTCTGGTCTCCCATGTTTAAGAAGGATGAATTCAAACTGGAACAGGTTCAGAGACGGGCTACTAGGATGATCCGAGGAATGGAAAACCTGTCATATGAAAGGAGACTCGAAGAGCTTGGCTTGTTTAGTCTAGCCAAAAGAAGGCTGAGGGGGGATATGCTTGGTCTTTATAAATATATCAGAGGGATTAATATTAGGGAGGGAGAGGAATTATTTAAGCTTAGTACCAATGTAGACACAAGAACGAATGGGTATAAACTGGACACTAGGAAGTTTAGACTTGAAATTAGACGAAGGTTTCTAACCATTAGAGGAGTGAAGTTCTGGAACAGCCTTCCAAGGGGAGTAGTGGGGGCAAAAGACATATCTGGCTTTAAGATTAAGCTTGATAAGTTTATGGAAGCGATGGTATGATGGGAGAGCCTAATTTTGGCAATTGATCTTTGATTATCGCCAGATAATATGTCCAGTGGTTGGTGATGGGATGTTGGATGGGATGGGATCTGAGTTACTGCAGAGAATTCTTTCCTGAGTGCTGGCTGGTGAGTCTTGCCCACATGCTCAGGGTTTAGCTGATCGCCATATTTGGGGTCGGGAAGGAATTTTCCTCCAGGGCAGATTGGCAGAGGCCCTGGAGTTTTTTCGCCTTCCCCTGCAGCGTGGGGCACGGGTCACTTGCTGGTGGATTCTCTGCAGCTTGAGGTTTTCAGACCACAATTTGAAGACTTCAGTAACTCAGGCATAGGTTAGAGGTTTGTTATAGAAGTGGATGGGTAGGGTTCTGTGGCCTGCTTTGTGCAGGGGGTCGGATTAGATGATCACATTGGTCCCTTCTGACCCTAGAATCTATGAATCTGTGTGACAGGGTGCTGACTAGGAACTGCTTAGCCAGCCCTCTGTCACTCCAGCTCCAATTAAGGGAGGTGAATTGGAATTGACTTGAGGAACCTGAGACTGATTGGCAGAAGCAGAACAGCCACTAACCTTATTAGACTGGGGCTGCATAAAAGCCTCAGAGGAAGGCAGCTAAAGGGGCAGACAGAAAGGGAAGGGGTAGCGCTCACCTCCTGGCTGCAAGAAGGAGAAGCCTCAGCAATATGTGGTGAGCGGTGGTGGGATTGCACTATGTAAGTAAACTGCACCAGTGACTGCTGAGTCAGAAGGTCTCTGAGTGATTTTTGGAGCAGAGCAGCAGCACCAGGACCAAGGGAAACCCTGCTATGCCCTGTTACAGATGGTTATTTACTTGTAGGGGTATACACAATATAAATGTTTGCTATTATATTATAACAGGAACAGGTAAGTTTTCATGAAATTTAAACACCTGAATAGTCTTATATTTATATTCATTTTGCTCTTTACTAATACACAAGTGAATTGAGCTGAATACACTCTAGCATGACCTGGTTAGCCAATGTCACATGGGCAGCACAATCAATTTCTCACCCACCTCCTTCCATTGCTCAATTTACAGAACAAATCAGGAACAAGATTGCTAATCAACAGTTTAATGGAGTGGACCAATAGCACAACACTCTTGGCTCCTCCTTCCCCTCATTTCAGATGGCTTTGTGGATTTTTCAGGGCTTATTATGATCAAACACAGGCAGCAGTAAATGCTACTGGTGCTCATGGTAGATGCAAAACACACCATGGGCAACATGAGCCTCTTCCTTCCCTCTGTCCCTCTATACATGTGCAGCCTGTCCAAAGACCTTTCACAACCATGTAGCCTGTAGTTTGCATGTCCTCACAACAAATCAGCTAGAAACCTCTTCTAAGTGCTATCACCCATGGCTTTTATTTACAGGGACAGCTCCCACCACCTTCAATTTACAGACCATTGCAAATTAGCAACCTGGGGGACAACTAGTTTCTCTAGCCAGGACAGACGGATGGCCAGCCAACCCTTCCTTCACTTCCTTCCTGCCAGCCCTATATAGCCCCCTGGCTAATGAAGTCTGCAGGTGCTTCCCTTCTATCAATTAGGCATGGCATACCCAGGAAGCCCAAATTAATGCTCCTTAATTGGAGTTAGGCTAACAGAGGGCTGGATCAGGACTTCCTGGCCAGCACCCTGTTACATAACTACATAAAGCTTGCTCATGAGTGTGTTCATTGCAGGATTATTCCATGTAGTATACAGAGTCAAGAAATGCTGTTGTGATTAAATGTGTAAGTATAATTGGTTGTACCTATTCTGATGGAATGTTTTTCTGTCAGAAATGCTGACTGGTCAAATTTGAAATGCTGAAACTTTCAGTGGAAATGATGCAGATTTTTGACTGAAACCTGCCTGGTTTCCTGTCAGCTCACATGCCTGCCTCCTCGCACTCCCTGGCTCCTTGATAGTCCTCCTAGTGGGCTCCCCAGGCTCTCAGAGCTCCCTGCTCTTCAGTTGCCTGGGAATCCAGGCAACTAGATTAGTAGACAGTCTGAGTGCCTAGGCAGCAGGCTTCCTGGTTCCCAAGGTGGGTGGCTCTCTGGGCTGCCTGGCTCCCCAAGCGAGCTGAACATTGTCAGTTCTCCCAAAATGGAATTTTTCCTGTCTTTCCTTCTTGTGAAAAATATCCAATTTTGATCCTTCTTTTGTCCTGATTTAGGATAAATGAAATTTTAATGGAATAAAAGGCTGTTTTCTAGCCAACTCTAGATCTAATCACCATGATTTAAGGTATAGAGCCCTCTGTTGGCAAGGAGGGACAAAACCATTTTAGGTTTGCTTCCTTTACATATTGTTACCCATAATTCTACCCTGTAAGTTTTCATTGTTTTTTGGTTAAAATGTAAGTGCCTATGTGATGATAATTATCCTTATTGTCTAATGAAAGGTCATATGAACTGTGCTAAATATGCTCTGAATGAGGGATCACCACTATGGTATAAGATGTGAAATAAGACTAGGTAATGGAGCTTGGGTCCAGTGGGAAAAAAGACAGGGGGAAAGTAGGAGATAAGAGATGTATCCGAAGGAGCAATGACTCTGTCTAAAGATATTATTTGCTTTGGGTTCCCCTATCCAAATATCCTGAGAGGAGTCGTCAGTGGAGGAGGCTTGACCAGACCAAGGCATAAGGGTGATTCTATGATAAGGCTTGTCTCAGTCAGCATTGGCAGCAGACCAGGGAACCGAGATACCCCTGATTGGTGAAGACCTGCAGCAATAACCAGCTAGACCTGCAGCAGGGGTGGAAAGCTTATTATGAACTGCACGGGCAGGGATGTGGACTCCATGGTAGGGCTGACAGAGATAAGCCCTAAATCATCCAGCAGGGACCCTGTAACATCTGACACTACCCTTCCTAGTACAGTACAGTCAGTCTAATTTTCCTTGTGTTTGTTTTCTTCATATTACATTCACGTTACTTTATCCCACTCCCAAATTCTCAATTTACCATGGAGTTTTGGCTAGCAATGTGTGACTGCCTCTAGAAGTGTAGGAGGACAGTGACCTCTGTGCCACCTTTGATGAGAGATTGAGTGACACCCTCCCACCCCCCAATGGAGGTGCCAGGTTACACCTCTAATTTGGGGAATCTGGAAACAGTCACAACGCTGGACTCAGAGTCCTTTCACTCAAGAGATTCACTAGGATCCTGGTGGTGCTTACCTATATGCAGGGGCTTGGGAAGCTTCTTGCATTCTCTCTCCTGCTTTGTGCATCTGCACAAGGTTGGGCACAATGGTTTTAAGCAGCTGGATCAAAACATAAATGCTACTTAATCATATTTTAAAGTGAGAGAGACAAGGTAAGTGCCTCTCAGCTTATAGCCATTGATTTTCGGTTGCTGTGTTAGAAGTGTTGCAAAAGTAACAGAAAAGTGTTCACTTCCCTAAATAGTCTCTAATAGGAATGCTATTAAGACATGTCAGAGCAAAAGCAAAATAGCCTAATAGTAGATTTGGAAGTCACAGCTGTATTAACATTAGCTCTAGGGTATTTGCTTTATTAAATGCTTTGATAACACTGTGATGGTCTAAGCTACCATCCAGATGAAATGGTGTTTGATCCAAACAAATGTTAAAGAGATCTTAGAATGTGTGAGCTGTGATTAAACTAGTAATTAAAAACAGGGAAGAGAGAAATAACCCGCTCATCGGTTTGGAGAATATTAAACTAATTGGGGCAAAAGTTGCTGCTCCTCAGGACAGAAGCTATTTTGGAATGCTTTGGGCATGTCGACATTAGGATATTTTTGCTAGAACTTCCACCTTGTGCTCTCTCTGGTTCTGCTTTAGCAATGCCAGGTAGGAGCACACGTGTTAACAAGGCTCTGGTTGGCCTCCAGCATTTTAACTGGTCTAGTTTAATCCGGGGAAAGCGGCAACCCTTTGATAGAAATATGCAATTCACCCAAGAGTTGGGAGAGTGAGTTTATTGTTGGGAAGGATCTTTTCTTTCTCTTTCTAAAGTTAATGTACGTAGAAAACCAAGGTTAAATTTGGTATCATAACTGCAGAACTGAGCAAAGCCCTCAAATTATGACATTGGTGACTGACAGTTAATCGGAGAAATTCCAGCAGGACCATAGTCCATGCAGCTCTGTTGATAGGAAAATGTCTTTCAAAAGTTTGCTCTTGCTGAACTTTTGTTGCAGAACAAAGGCAAAAAAGTCAACGATGTTGGAACATCCTATTTTGGCATTTTCAGAAAGCAACATTTTGATTTTTTCTTTTGAAAAGACTTTTTGTTTTGAATTTTTTATTTTGTATTCTATATTGTACTATATAAATGACCACAAAAAGATTTTTTTCCAGAATTTAGAAATGTTTGGGTTTCCTCCTAATTTTGAACAAAGTCAAATTTCAAAATCTCCAACTCCTTTGCAAAACAAAAGAACTGTTCTGCACAGCTCTAATTGGCACCAATTGGTCAGCCTCTAGTTGTACAAGCCATCCAACAGGGACTATTACACTAACAGTACATGCCCATCTGCAGTGAGACACACTGGAAAGAGCTCTCTTTATATATGATCCTTAGCAACCTTGCCTATTGGAAGGGAGGTTGTTTTAATGACCTCAACAGAACCTAGTTCCACAGTCCTTTTTTTGGGAAATATTGGTTGTCAAAAAGGTGAAACAAGGAAGAACATTTGTGGCAGTACCCAACTATTGAGGCACTTGAGTCTGCTATAGAGGCCATCCTATCAAAAGAAACCATATATCCCTTCTTATACTATAAGATAAAATGATACTAAGGGCTGATCTACACTGGGGTGGGGAGTAGGGATCAATCTAAGATATATCTACTTCAGCTACTTTATTCTCATAGCTGACGTTGCATATCTTAGATCGACTTACCTCCCATCCTCACAGCGTGGGATCGATGGATGCGGCTCCCCCATTGACTCCGCTTCCACCTCTCACTCTGGTGGAGTTCTGGAGTCGATGGGGAGCGCATTCGGAGATTGATTTATTGTGCCTTGTCTAGATCCGATAAATCGATCCCTGATAGATCGATTGCTACACGCTGACCCAGCGGGTAGTGAAGACTTACCCTAATAGTTCTCTTTGCAACATTCCAGAAGACAAATGCTGGCTTGTGATTTATTCTACTATAAAATGCCTCCTCCTTCACATTTGTGGAAATGGATATTTGCAAATTTGTATAAAACATCTCCCCAGAGGATGTACCTGCAAATGTAAGCTCAAAGTGAAGGAAAGAACAGCGATCTTAATTAAATTCCTCTGAAATGCAGATATAAGTGAACCCTTGGAGAAATTAAGTATACAACAAATTGATTTTTTTAAAGGTAAAGGAATTTATTTGAATTAAGCCAGCAATATGTAATACATTAAGATATAAAAATCTCATTGTGAAACAAAAACAAAACACATGCAGTTAAACCTGGGTCTGGCTCCTAACAAACCTCCCATTTTGAACCCACAGTTGTGTGCCTGCAAGTAATTGGTTGTAATTCACTATAGGCATGAGTACTCTGGGCAGTATTCCCCCTCAGACAAATAGCACTACATCTGGAGCAAGACATTATTCAATATAAGTTAAGGGCATCAGAATCTAGCCTTGAACAATTAGTTTGCTAATTAGCTGCTTCCATTGATTTTTAGAGACATAGAAGCTGAAATTGCAACATGAAAAGAACTTGAAATTATAACCTAGACTTGATTCGGAAAGAGTGCAGTTTATCAGAACATTTGCAGCCTGCAAGGCAGAAATCCTTCTGCTTCATTTAAATACTAAAATGAGAAGACATTCTGATGGACTGTCTGATCCTTTTTTGATAGACAATGAAACCTTGAATTTTCTGGTTCAAGGTACATTTTCATAGCAGTGCAAAGCAGAAATATCCAGATCACACAGGTATTGCCTCTGAAGGTAGTTCCTAAACCAAGAATATATATACTTCTCTATTCAATCATTTGGTTAAGGTGGTATAACTTTGCAACATATGCTCATTCTTTTACGTGAAATGTCAGAACTGCCTACCCACCCCAATGAATACCTCTGTATTCATATTTTTATATATTTCTGAGAACTAGTGTCAGTCAACAGTCTCTTATTTGTAAACAAACAAAACACTTGGATTATAAGCGTTATTTTCATAAACCAAAAACAGATCAAACGTTTAAACATGTCCCTATCTCAGCACATATTAGGAGGCATTAATTAAGATGATTGAGTCTTTACTGGAGAACTTTGTTTCCTTAAATCAATAACACCAAGATAGTGAGGATTACAGAATCCAGATCTTCAGAGAGCTTTAATGCTTGTCCTTTCCCTTCATCTTCATCCTTAAACTAAAGCCACCAGACTTTCATGCTTACTATGAACAGTAGAAAGCACACTGGAAAGATGGCTCTCTGATCCCTACAACATTATCATTATTCCTACCTCTTACCTAGTGATTTTCATCAGTA
Source organism: Gopherus evgoodei (assembly GCF_007399415.2). Lineage (NCBI taxonomy): Eukaryota > Metazoa > Chordata > Testudines > Testudinidae > Gopherus > Gopherus evgoodei. Next base: position 24,378,179 of record NC_044329.1, on the reverse strand, counting down.
GAGTTCAAAGTACTTTATAATGGAGGTCAATATAATTTTCCCCATTTTACATATGGGGAAACAGAGTCACAGAGCAGTGAAGTGACTTGACCAAGATCACCCACAAGCTCAATGGCTGAGCTGGGAATAGAATCCAGGCCTCCTTAGTCTCATGCAGTCCAGTGCTCTATATGTTAGTCAACACTACCTCCAACAGGTCCCCTAGAATTTTAAGTCATTAACAACTTCCAGACCTCTAGCTATATCCTATTAGGGCCTGATTATGTAAGATACTCAACTCTCCTCAGATCCTATTGACTTTAAAATTGAGGCACCCAACACCTCACATTACCAGGCCATGAAAGTACATTCACCTGAAATTGATTGAAAATCACATGCCAGAGGTGCAAGTCTACAGTGCTGAGAATTATTATAAGCACCCAGTGCAGTCCTAGTTCTACTTTCATTGCATTGCCACATCATTATGGCATTACTGAAAAGCTCTGGCATTCCCCAAAGTAAGCTTTCAAGGATGGTAAGGCAGCGCAACTTTATAATCATGAATATTTTGGGTCTACCTGAGAGGACTGGCAGAATGTACTTTAATTCTGACTTGTCTCTATTTTGTCATTTACTTTTGTACATTAGGACATTATTACACTGGATAAGAAACTAGAGCTGACTCAGACAGGCACACTACAGATAGTGCTAATTATCCCTGTGTCTCACTCTCATACCCCTCTTGCATCCCTCCAGCTCCTTTTCAAGACCAGAAAACAAAAAAATGAAGAGTAATTCCACCCCCTGAAACATATTGCTAGTGTTGATAGAAACTGCTGCCTACACTGTGGGAATACTTTAAAAGTTTGTTTGAGTTTTAGAGTTAGTGCAGGTTTCTGAATTAGTCCCCAAATACTGGAAATGGTGGAAGCCACTGGAACTGGAATGTACACACTGTATATTGGGATTAAAGTTTCCATTGACTTTTAGTGAGGCACTCACTTCCTGAAAGAGAGGTGATTTTAAATACAACCACCATCATTTGGAGTGGGAGGAGGTGGACATGCTTGAGTTGAAGGTGCTGAATTGTCCCAGCTAATGGCCGTAATCATGCTCCCTCTACGGGCTTTTACACACTACCACTTGTGTCGCTGAGGGGTGTGAAGAAGGTAGTTTCATTATGCTGGTAGGAGACCTCTCTCCCTTTGACAGAGTATCTTCACCAGATGTGCTACAGTGGTGCTGCTGCATTGGTGTAGACTAGCTCTGAGAGAAAATAAATCTGAAGAGTTCAAAGTTAGTTTCTCTAGAACAGAGCCACGTAAGGACACAGCACCACTCATGTAGAAGTAAGAGTAATATATATCAATTTAAAACACGTTAATGATGCAGTTGATAACATTTACATCACCCTTTTTATTTGACTATTTTATATTCATGTCCTCAGGGCCCAGTCGTCAGGTCTTGACAAGATACTGTCCTTAATCATAGAGCGAGTCATGAAGGGAGAGCAACAGAGGAATGGCAATGCCTGATCTTTGCCACCGGAGGATTTTGTGTCTGCAAGGAGAATCCTCAGATACCCCCACAGACCTTGTTTACGCTGCTGGAATGGTGCAAGAAAGACTTTATCAGGGTGAGGATCTGAGCCTCTGTGCTTCCTTGTTCACTCTGTGCTTAGTTATTTTGGGCTGGCAGAGTGGCTCATTGTTCGCTGTGACTGGGGAACAGACAGGCCCACTGAACTTGAATTAAACATTAAATATGAAAATGAATCATACCATCAATATAATATTACTTGTGTTATATAAAATTAAATTCCTTTTGTGCTTCCCATACATTTTACCATACTGTGGGTCTTTATACTGGCTGCATTATTGAAGATATCAAGGTGGAAATGGAAGTTCTAATAAAGGGGAAGTTGAGCTTTTAGTATCCAGGATGGCAAAGAAGCTGCCTGGAAAACTGAGTGCTGAGTAAAAACAACAAGGAGTCCTTGTGGTGTGGCACCTTAGAGACTAACAAATTTATTTGAGCATAAACTTTTGTGGGCTAAAACCCACTTCATCAGACTCATGGAGTGGAAAATGCAGTAGGCAGGTATAAATACAGAGCATATGAAAAGATGGAAGTTGCCTTACCCAGTGGTGGGGGTCAGTGCTAAAGAGCCAATTCAGTTTAGGTGGAAGTGGGCTATTCTCAACAGTTGACAAGAAAGGGTGAATACCAAGGGAGGAAAAAGCACTTTTGTGTGCTAATGAGACCAATATAATCAAGGTAGCCCATTTCAAACAGTTGACAAGAAAGTGTGAGTTGAGTATCAGCAGCGGATAATTAGTTTTTGTAGTGACCCATCCATTCCCAGTCTTTATTCAGGCCTAATTTGTGCTGAGTGTTTCTGCAAAAATGATCCACACTGAAATAATTAAGGATGTTGACTTTTAATTTCCCATGAATAGGTTTCATAGTCAACATTTAGTTGAAACGATTGGGCAGTTATTCATACTTCTCTGAGATCTATGTTCTTTAGGTCAGTGGTTCTCAACCTTTCCAGACTACTGTATCCCTTTCAAGAGTCTGATTTGCCTTGTGTACCTGAAGTTTCACCTCACTTAAAAAATACTTGCTTACAAAATCAGACATAAAAATAGAAAAGTTTCATAGCACACCATTCCTAAAAAATTACTTACTTTCTCATTTTCTCTGTGTGAAATTACAGTTTGTACTGATGTCACTGGTACCTTTTTATGTTGCCTTTCATGAAACTTGGCAAATATCTAAATCAGTTGATGTACCCACTGGAAGATTCCTGCCTACCGCCAGAGGGTATACATACCCCTGGTTGAGAACCATTGATCTACATAGGAAGACAACTGAATGTCATACTTTAGTGATTTTCTTTGGCATCATAAGGGCTAGAGTTGTTTTTAAAAGATGGTTCTGGAGCTCAATATTACATCATAGGGTGAATTCTGCAGCAAATACCATGGCCGCTCAATCACAGAATAGACAGGGGGGAAAAACAAGCACAGTAAAAGCTGCTGTGTTATACTCAGTATTTTTTAAATTGTTAATACTTCAGTATCATGTAGGCATCTAGGTCAGACCTCATGCTCACTTATAATATATATACACACTGCTACCAAATAATAGTTTAAAAATATACCAATTATTTTCACATTTAAATAAAAAATAAGTGTATATAATTTGCTCCTTCTTTTTCCTTTCCCAGGGTTGGTTTCTTTGGGGTTTTTTTTCTTCACACATACTGCAGGCTAGCTTCTCTCAGAACAACAGAAAGATTGATACCAAGACATACTGAAAATGTGTTGTAGTTACCAAGGAAGTCGTTTCCCAAGCAACAGTAACCACGTAACATTTGAACGAATTTTTTCTTCCAGTGTCTGTATAATTTTTGCAGATTTGAAGGTGGTACGTGGCTAGATCATAAGTGAATTTGTCACTTCAACCTCATTGATTGAAGGATGTGTTGGGGTACTAACGTTTTTGGTGAGTTAAGTGTTAACTTTAGCTAGATTTGACCTGTTTTTTTCCCCACTTTCCTAATAGCAGACGGGTTGCAGATGTGCCAGTTAATCCTGCAGTCTGTGGGCAGATGCTGGGCACCATTCTCAGTTGTTACACATGCAGTGATCATATTTACCATTCAAGAAGGAGACAGCAGTAACTCAATTTGCTCCATCTAGTTGGATGAGACAGGTGCCAGCCTGATGATGTCTAAAAGTATAGAAAACATGTGCACATGTTCAGTATTAGTGGAAAGAGCCCATGCAGGAGAAATGCTATGTCTCAGGATTGTCTCCTCACCTGGATCATGACATGGCTGGGCCTCAGATTAAGAGCACAAGAATTCTAGTCATTTCATTTTCATCAAGAAATAACAAAAATGAAGATTGTTGAAGAAGAACTTGATTAATTCTAGTTCCAAGCTTTTAACTGGTAGGTTACAAAACAATTCTTTGCAACCTAACAAGTAGTACAGTTTAACATTTCCTCAAAGTTGTTATCGAAAGTGTGAGTAACGTCTAGCTCAATGATTCTCAGTCTGTGGGTTGGGACTACAAAGTGGGCCGTGACCACATTTTAATGGAGTCCCCCGGGCTGGTATTAGACTTGCTGGGGCCCAGGCCTTAAACTGATGACCAAGGGCTTTAGCCCTGGGCAGCAGGACTCAGATTACATGCTCCCTGCCCATGGCTGAAACCCTTTGGCTTTATGCCCTCCTTCCCTGCCTACCAAGCTCGGGCTTTGGCTTGGCCCCCTGTCCAGGGCAGTGGGGCTTGGGCTTTAGCCTCCCCATAACTCTTCTGGGGTCCTGTGGTAATTTTTGTTGTCAGAAGGGGGTCACCGTGCAATGAAGTTTTGAGAACCGTTGGTCTAGCTACATCTACATACTGGTATTTTTCTGCCAACTGATAGCAAGACACTCAAAATGGACTTAGCGCATAGGGGCACACATCTGCACTTCTGGCTCAGGTAAAATATTTATTGACTGTAGTGATTATTTGGCCTTTTGATGCAATGCAGGATCTACCCCTTAGTTGAGTCACTCAGGCAATTTCAGAAGAGATGTAAATCAGACTCTTTTACACTAAGGTTCCTTAAGCTTAGTAACATATCCTCAGACCTGCTTAGGCCTAATTCCCAATGTCTGAGGAAGTGAAGATTGGTGGCATTCACATGCCCAGGGCCAAAGAAGAAGGATGTGTGATAAAGGAGGAAGTGGCCTACTATAATAATTTTTTATCAACTCTTCTTAATTGTTTTTCTTGCCTCTTTTCTAACAAGCTAAATCAACTTAGAATTCTGTCGCTCTGTACTGTGCCCCAGATTTTGAACAGTCTCCTAGAGCAAACCCTTCAGTGTGGTAGACCCCCAAGAAGTCCCATTCTTCCTTCAGGATAACCTCTGAAGCTTCACTGCCTACTAGACCGGGGTGGGCAAACTTTTTGGCCTGAGGGCCACATCTGAGTATGTAAATAGTAGGGCAGGCCATGAATGCTCACAAAATTGGCATTGGGTGTGGGAAGGGGTGAGGGGTCTGGCTGGGAGTGCAGGCTCAGGGGTGGGGCTGGAGATGATGGTTTGATGTACAGGAGGGTGTGCAGGGCTGGGACTGAGGTGTTCAGACAGTGGGAAGGGGATCAGGGCTGGGGCCAGGGCCAGTGCTACTATTTAGGCAGCCTAGGAAATCGCCTAGGGTGCCAGAATAATTGATGGGCGCCGTTTTGCTGGAGGGGGTGGCAGGCAGCTCCGGTGGAGCTGCCGCAGCGGTGCCTGCAAAAGGTCCGCTGGTTCGGGCTCCAGTGGAGCTGCTGCAGCGGTGCCTGCGGAGGGTCCGCTGGTTCGGGCTCCGGTGGAGCTGCTGCAGTGCTGCCTGCGGACGGTCAGCTGCTCGCGCGGCTCCGGTGGCCTCCCGCAGGCACGACTGTGGCAGCTCCACCGGAGCCGAGCACCGGACCCATCGCAGGCACGACTGCGGCAGCTCCACCGGAGCCACGGGACCAGCACGCGGGGTGGCGAAATTGCCGTCCGCCTAGGGTGCTCAAACCCCTAGCGCCAGTCCTGGCTGGGGCAAGAGGTTGGGGCATGGCGGAGAGGGGTGGCTCAGGGGTGCAGGCTCTGGGAGGTGCTTACCTCACGCAGCTCCTGGTAGCAGCAACATATCCCTCCTCCAGCTCCTACATGGAGGCATGGCCAGACGGCTCTGCTGTGTGCTGCCCATCCACAGGTGCTGCCCCCTACAGCTCCCATTAGCTGTGGTTCCTGGCCAATGGTCGCTGCGGGGGCAGCACTTGCGGTGGGGGCAGCATGTGGAGTGGAGGCCTCTGGTTGCCCCTATGCATAGGAGCCAGAGTGGGGACATGCTGCTGCTTCCGGGAGCCATGCAGAGTGGCTCCCAACTCTGCTCCCTGGCTGGAGCACTTGAGCAGGGCAAGCCCTAGACCCCACTCCCCAGTGGGATCTCGAGGGTCAGATTAAAATGGATGGTGGACTAGAAGTGGCCTGTGGGCTGTAGTTTGCCCACCCTTGTACTAGACTCAAGCTGCTGGGCTTCAGCACTCCATGAATTTCATCCAGGGAGTCCAACTGAGGTAGACTCCTCTTAAAGTCTTGTACACTCTTCAAGGACTCCTACACCCCAGCAAGTATTTGTACTGACACCGTGTGGTGTTTTGAAAACAGGAGAGGATTTATTAGTCGGCTGTAGCATAGCATTGGAAGTCCTTAGGTTAGCATAGAGAAATAAAGGTTAAAGCACAGTCCATTCTGGTCATGCAAGAGCAATTCACCAAACAAACTGCAGTGAGATCCATTTTCAGGCTCTGTCTCTCTCTGACTTCCTTAGTCAGTCCCAGTAGAGAGCTGCAAGCTTCTTTCAGAGCCCACATTTTATTTCCCCCACCTTGACACCTTTCTGTCCTTTGTTCTGGAGCTGGGATCTCTGCTCAGCTTCCCTGCTGAGAGGCTGGGAAAGCCTCCTCCCCCTGGGTTGTTGGTTGCTAGGTATCCATGTTCTGTCCTTATCTTCTCATATTTTTCATTGATATGGGTTGGCCTCAGCCAGTCCTTTCAGCTACCCATTCAGTCTGCTCAGACAGATAGGTGACACACACTCACCTATGTCTTAGTCTGCCCTGAGAGCAAACTTAATCCTTTTCCCCTCACTGGATAACAATGCAAAGTAGTGGGGTGGGGGTGGGGATGTCTAAGGCACACACTGGATTCATAAAAATATTACAAGAAATTCTTACTTTGTCACAACTTCTGGTCTACCTAAAATAAAAAACTGGGCATTAGTCAGTCCATTCTAACTAACACATCTTTAAACTCTAAACTGAACAAGGCAAATTGTATTTTGGCACTAATCTGGCTGAGTTGAAGCCTAAACTTCCAAAGAGATTCCCCTCACCCCTAAATTTTGATCTCCTGCCCTCAACTCGACCAGCCAGCATGTACCGAATTACAACTTGCCTTGTCTACCCTAGAGGTTTAGAACATGGTGGCTGATGTGTTCCAACAACATATAACTCTTATCCTAGTCTAGACATACCCTCCCTTAGGGTCAGTAGATCAAACTCACAAGTGCTGTGTAACAGTAAAGGGAGCATAAGTTACATGTTGGTAAGTAGGTGTGAATCTAAATAAGTCTAAAAGAAGATACGGACTGTTAAAAATTCATGTTGAGGTGTCCAAGAGGAAGGTGTAGATGACATGAAATCAGACTTCCTCAAGACCTATTTAGATGTACTTTGATTCCCTTCTGCAGTTGGTCCCCTGGTTTGTATCTGGAGCCATTCTGTAAGCTGCAAATACACCACTTCAGTCCAGATTTATAAGTGAACTCTGAGGTCAGTGGACCAAATTCTTCAGTGGTTATTCTCCATACAGCACTGATGACTTCACTGAGATTACACATGGCAGATAGGAGGTTATATGTTGCCGGTTTAGATGCATTGTTTTGTCTCCCTTGCTGCTTTAGTCTCCATGACCTAATCAAAAGAGAAATAACCATTCTGGCTAAACAATGCTTCCAGCCCAGTATAAGCTTTTCTTTACATCACAGTTCTAGAAAAGATGGAGGGAGACATCCAGCCTAAATAGAAGAGAAGCCACCTCGAGAGAAAACATCCAGCTACTCTGCAAATCAACAGACAAGTCCCACATCTTCTGCTAATTTACAGCTTCAAAAATCAAAGATTTCCTAGAAAAGCTCACTGAGATACTGTCTGACATGATGATGAACTTCCCAAGACTTATTGTTGTAGTTTCAGCAACCATGTTGACAATGCCTTTGATAGGATGGTCTGAAACTGGCTCCTTTATATTTGTCACCCTTACTTTCTCACAGGTAATTTGGTGGGCTTTTATACACATATATCCAATTCCTAGACCTGATTTTCAGACTGGAAGTTGATACAGGGAACAAATTCTGCAGTGACCACCACTTCCTCCAGTCTCCAAATAAAAAGAAGCAATCATAATTGTCTATCCTCAGAAGCTCTGTCAACCAGTCAAATTCCAAAAAATCCTTCAATGTAACACACTGTCACTGGATCATCCATGGTTCTCTGACCACCCATGAAAGAAGAAGGGGAAAAAAAACCCAAGTATCAGTGGCACAAAATATAAGCAAACATGGACAGATTCTGGCACAACCAATTGCTGCATCCCTATGCCCAGAACACAAAAGAAGCTAAGAAATTTCACCTCTCCTCCACCACAGCAGCTGCTAAATTATAACCAACTGAATTACTTCATAATATAAATTAAATTGCCTTATTAACCCAAAATGCCTTGACTTATTTCTGGAACCAGCAGCTCCCACAGCAAAGAACAATCAGACTGCTTCTCAGAGAAAATGACAGCCTTTCAGAATACCAGGAAACATACAATGGACCCAAGCCTGAAAATATGATACTTTCTTTCTCTCTCAATTTTAAAAAGTGCACAAAGTCTAGTCTCTGCAGCCTTGAGGGAAGAAGTGAGATCCAACTTTACGCATTTACTCTAATTTTGGGGACACTCAGATAACAAGGGTATGGGTGCTTTATAAATCTGCATGGATGAATGGATAGAGAAAACTGTGCTTCTAAAAGTTGGAATAAAGTACTCTCTTTAATAGAGAGACTCAAGTGAATATTTCTGTGGTGGAACTAGCTAAACCTGACAAGACATCTGGCGCTGTGACTTGGATGAGTCTACAACTCTGCCTACCATAAAGGTGCTGAGATGGGGACGTAACTGCATAGATGAGGAAGTACAGGTTATGTGCAAATCATAGAATCCTAGAATATCAGCGTTGTAAGGGACCTCAGGAGGTCATCTAGTCCAAACCCCTGCTCAAAGCAGGACCAATCCCCAACTAAATCATCGCAGTCAGGGCTTTGTGAAGCCAGGTCTTAAAAAACTCTAAGAATGGAGATTCCACCACCTCCCTCGGTAACCCATTCCAGTGCTTCACCACCTTCCTAGTGAAAAAGTTTTTCCTAATATCCAACCTAAACCTCCCCCACTGCAACTTGAGACCATTACTCCTTGTTCTGTCATCTGGTACCACTGAGAACAGTGTAGATCCATTCTCTTTGGAACCCCCGTTCAAGTAGTTGAAAGCAGCTATCAAATCGCTCCCTCATTCTTCTCTTCTGCAGACTCCCTCAGCCTCTCCTCATAAGTCATGTCTTTCACCTGCCAAAATGGCCACTCATTAGACTGTTTCTTAAACAGATTCTTTTCCAATCCTACTCCCCTTCTGATCTATCAGGAAACAAGTACTGTCTAGCTTACCACCACCTCTCTTCATTTACATTGTCTACTCACCCTTTGCCCCTCTGCCCAACTTTTCATGACCTCCAGTCCATTGTCATTCATGATGCCTCTGTTACTTAGTCCTTTCTTCCCAGCTTGCTCATCCCTCACCTCCACTGACCTTGAGATACAGTATGAGTTAACTCACTATTTTTACCCCTTCAATACTGACCAACATTTGCTCTTTTTTGTCAGCCACTGGAAATAAGGTGCAATGGGAATGAAGCTGTAGGCTTTATATCTACCTGTCTCCATTTCAAACTGCAAACATACAGCAATCACATGCCATTCTGGTTGGGACTGGTCACACTACGTACCCCATGCTGAGCTAGAATTTTCACAAAAAGAAGCTTCTGTCCAAAGCAGCCTGTTGCCAGAAAGTACTGACTGAGCTCAACTGTGGGAATGAGGTCCACACATAAGCAGCAGTAAGAAACTTTTAAGCAGGTAATAAAAATTGCTGTTTGAAAAAACTGGCAGAAGGGGAAAATTCATTTCATCCCTGCTCTTTTTCAAATGGCTTTAAAACCATCAGATCTTGCACTGGGTATGTGACTGGAATAGTGGTATAGTGACAGCTTCTTCAAGCATAGGAAAACTGGCTCCTGCCTCCTGGGAAAGATTTGAACCTTATCAATATTTATTATATTTATATGTCAAACTGTGATGAAATGCTACAGATTCAAATGTCACTCGGTAGTGAAAGTCTGACAGATTTGTTTTAATGTAATTTGTTTTTGCCTTTGTTATTTAAAGGAACTTAAAATACCTCTATTTTTTGTACCTCTACCTCTTTTCTCTCATGAGTAAAACAATGGACAGTGGATAACTTGTCTTGTTTGCTTGGTGCAGGGCTGGGCTGGGTGCCATCTTAGGCATTGTAAGGGAAAAACACATACACATGTTTACCTGAGGTCCCTTCCCCTTCACAAGGCTCACCTGCACTTGCCTGGGGGGAGTAGCTAATATGTGGTAGAGTCTCAAACAGGTCCTGGTTCATGGTTTGTCTGGCGTTCTCTTTCATATTATCCCCCCTCCTCCTCCTCCTCACTGTTCATGGAAGGGATCTCTGTCTAGGATGCCTCCAAGGTATCCAGTTGATGTATGAGGTGCTGATGCAGTTTCCACATGCAGCTCACTGTTGAAGTAGCAGTCTGTAACACAGCCCCAGATCTGCTGTTGTGCTCCCTGGACTTATGATGTCCCTGGCAAAGTTTCTTCATTTCACACAGCACTGCTGCAGAACCCTGTCACACACCTTTGCCTGCATCCCTGTGTAATCTGCTCACAGGTGTCCACATTTCTTCAGCTGATCCATAGCTGTACTTGCACAACCTCTTCTTCCCACAGGCCCAGGAGATCCAATGCTTCCTGTCTACTCCAGGCAGGAGCACGTCTAGTGCATGGATACTGCATGGTCAGATGGTCAGTTGGAAACAAGGAAGGTGAGTTACTGGGGGTGTGTCATAAACAGATAGTTAAGGGTTAATGTCTCTTTTACCTGTAAAGGGTTAACAAACAGGGAACCAAAAACACCTGACCAGAGGACCAATCAGGAAACAAGATACTTTCAAATCTCAGTAGAGGGAAGCCTTTGTTTGTGTTTTTTTGGGTTTTTTTTTTTTGTTCTCTCTGGGTCCTGAAAGGGACTAGACGTGCAGCCAGGTTTCTTGCCAATCTCCCTGCTACAGTCTCTTATATATTCAGAATAGTGAGTATTAAGTAGGAAAGGCGGTTATAGTCTTTTGATTGTTTTCTGTATTTGCAAATGTGTATTTTGCTGGAAGTATTTTAATTTGTATTTTGCTGGGGGGGGGCTTCTCTCTAGTGTCTATAAGCTGAAAGACCCTGTAACTTTTACCATCTAAATTAAGGAGACAACTTTTACTTTTTTCTTTTTTTTTTTTTTTTTACTAAAAGTTTTGCTTTTTAAGACCTGTTTGATTTTTTTCTCCTCGTTGAGGCTCAAGGGAATTGAGTCTGTACTTACCGGGAAAGTGGTGGAAGACAGGGAAAAAGAAGGGGGGGGGGAATCTCTTTGTTTAGATTCACGGAGCTTGAATCTGTCTGTCTCTCCAGGATAGCCCAGGGAGGGAACGCCTGGGAGGGGGAGGCAAGGGGGGGGGAAACCTGATTTCTCTGTGTTGTGATTCAAGGAGTTTGAATCACGGTGATCTCCTAGTGTACCCAGGGCAGGAAAGATCTGGGAGGAAGAAAGGAGAAGGAGGGGAAATGGTTTATTCCCTTTTGTTGTAAGACCCAAGGAATTTGGGTCTTGGGGTCCCCAGGGAAGGTTTTATGGGGGACCAGAGAGTACCAGGCACTGGAATTCCTGGTTGGTGGCAGCGTATCAGATCTAAACAGGTAATTAAGCTTAGAGGAATTCATGCTGGTACCCCAACTTCTGGACTCTTAAGGTTCAGATTGGGGATAGAATACCATGACAGGGTGTGCGCCAAAGTGGACAATCTGGAAAAGGCATTTGAAAACATGCAAGGGACTTTAAAGGGTGTGCGTGGCTGCTGGTCTCTGTGAACCGTGGGCACTGTAGTTTTAAATTGTTACCAGAGCGGTCACTATTGCAGGGAACAGGGCATTGTGGGATGGGTGCTGAAGGAGTGTTAGAGTGGACACAGTGTCTGCACTCATATTGTATCAGCCTCAGTAAGTCAACTATGGCTCTACACCATTCAGGGAGGTAGGTTTACTATGTCCCTGTAACTCGGCACTTATGTTGGGCAGACACACGCAGACAGATCGATGTAAGGTGACTTGTGTAAATCTACCTTTGTTGTGTAGACCATGCTGAGGGCTGCTGTGAGAGAAATCCAAGTATCTGTGCTTTGGATCCCCACAGTGTTTCAAGCGCCTGGAGCCAGGGGTCCTGGAACAATTTGTATAGTGGGCTGCTGAGAGCCACCCTTTAAGCCAGAGGTCAGCAACCTTTCAGAAGTGGTGTGCCAAGTCTTCATTTATTCACTCTAATTTAAGGTTTCAGGTGCCAGTAATACATTTTAACGTTTTGAGAAGGTCTCTTTCTGTAAGTCTATAATATATAACTAAACTATTGTTGTCTGTAAAGTAAATAAGGTTTTTAAAATGTTTAAGAAGCTTCACTTAAAATTAAAATAAAATGCAGAGCTCCCCCCGACCGGCGGCCAGGACCTGGGGAGTGTGAGTGCCACTGAAAATCAGCTCGCGTGCCGCCTTCAGCACCCGTGCCCTAGGTTGCCTACCCCTGCTTTAAACCTTGTATACCGCTTGATGGAAACCACTTCAAGCTGGGGGATGCAGCAGCACACCTAGTTCCAGCATCTATGCCTGGAGTCTGGACAAAGTACAGACCCCACCCCAAACTCAGGATATCTGGGCACACTCTCAGGGTGGCAGACCTGTTGTATTACTTTATATGGCAAAAAATGGCTCTAAGAATCAAAGGTATTAACATGAACCACAGAACCCTAACACTGTCCAACATTAAAATAGGTTTGGGGCTTCATACACAGAAACCTTAACCTGCTTAGCACCATGGCAATCATGCCATTAAAATTGTTTTAACATTTAATTAAAGGTACAGAAAAGAAGGAAAAACAGTCAAAGTCCTTGAAATGTAAACCGTCAGACAAGGCTTTTATTTTAAGAACATTCCTTGTTCCCTTTCCCTGTAGCTGGGCAGAGGTTTTAGGAGAAAAAATTTTCCTCTCCTTGTTTGACAGTCTTTTAGATGGTATTAAAGAGGGCAATAACTATCCTTTTTGGGAAAAAGAAAAGAAGTTAGTTGAGATGGGCTGGAGCTGTTATTGCTGTTGTTAAAGCCTGATCCCATTTTCTAGAAGACAAAAAAGACACACACACACACACACACACACACACACACACACACACACACACACACACACACACACACACACACACACACACACACACACACCACGGAGAGAAAATAATAGCCAAGATAGAAAATGTAGCTTCTATCTTTGGTATTGACTGTCACTTGCAGACTCACTGCTGGAGAAACACAGGCACAGTATTTAGTCTTATCAGCCACACTGAGACCTGGTAAACGTGTACCAGCTTTGGGCTGTTTTGGACATTACATTTAGCTGCTTTTTTTTCCTAGCTCCAGGTTTACAGCAGTGTCGCAAAATATTCAGGCTGGCTGGCTGAGCCATAGTCTTGTTAGAGAGAAGGGAAAAAAAGGACAGAGAAGAAATAAGATCTGGAAGGAAAAGAACACTCCAGAGGGGGAGGCCGTTTTGAAGGAAAAGAGAGTGAGAGAGAGAGAAAGGAAGTCTCACATCCCAGGTAGTATTTGGGCTTCACCTAGTGATGTTATCTGGGTTGGTCTGTCTGTCTTTCTTTCTGGCCCAGTCTGGTCAGGACATTTCTTATGATTAAGATGAAGGAGGTCTGTGGTCTGTTCAAACTCCTTGCTATGCAGCAATTTTGCCATGGTGACACTTTTTATCTTCCTTATGTCTTTATTTTTCCTCTTGCACTTGGTTGAGTCCATCTTTGAGTCTTATCCTGTGCAGTTTCAAGAAGGGGAAGTCTAGTCCTAGTCTGATATCCCAGCAGAGTAGCAGGTTGCTCAATGATACTTAAAGGTGTTGAGATGAAGTTAAGCAAAGCAGAATTAATGTTTGTTTAATATTTAGTCCTTTTAAAATAATTCCTTAGCAATTTTAACTCTACAATCCGTGGATATTTAGGAAAGGAAGTACTGTGTTCAAATCTATAGTATTCTGTGAAGGTCTTAAAAACACTACTACCAAAGCCATTGTCAACATCAGAGAAAAGGATAGCTACAAATATTAAGTCCTCCAGAGTGGAAATGTCCACTACAGCAATGTTTCTTGCTCTATATTTGGTGCCTGTATTTTCTCCCCCGTCTGTCTTGCCTATTAAGACTGTAAGCTCTTTGGGACAGGAAATATCTGTTACTTTTGTGTACGGAGCCTAGTACACTGTGTCCTGAGCTCAGCTGGAGATGCTAGGATCTACTGTTATGCAAATAATAATACTAATATATAGTCCATAGGTTTGGCATATGGCACAAGCATGTACCAGAATGTGCCCATTCTGTAGCTTTCTTTGCTTTTTCTGTAACATCTTCTGAGATGAGGCATTGAATTTCTAATCTGTCCCTCTGGGACCCAGCAATGTTCTTGGTAGCTTATATGATGGACTTTCTGGATGAAATCTTCGATCCACTGAAGTCAATGGCCAAAATCTCATTCACCACAATGGGGTCAAGATTTTAACCTTTTTATTATTATATTTTTTAAGGTTATATATGCTGCTGGTAGTTTTCTTAATTCTTTAAACACGTCTGCATATTTCTCTACTGATGTTGTGATGTTCTGAGTCAAGTCTTTTTTTTCTCAGTAAATGCCTTATACCCCAGTAATTGACTTGATTCCAGGTCTAATATCTACAAGTGTAATTTACTCCTGGTGGGAGTTACAGTATGAAATCAAAGCACAGTGTCTCAGCACTGGAGATAGAAAACACAGACGGGGAACCCAGAGCTTTGTACTTTTGCCCAAATGCCTTTCAGCATCTATACGCGTGTCAGCCCATATTTTTATGTCCATCAGTATCATTTGTTTCACACTGGATTTGAAAATTTAATATTGTTTCCTGAATGCCTTTACTGAATTAATTCCACTAATACTCCTTTCAGTGAAGCCTTTCTTCCACAAGTGAAACACCATCTTTCATACAATTCATTAGATCAATTTTATATCTAAATGATGAGATGCTGGAAGGAACACTGTTGATAATGTATTCATATGTAAAATCTGTTCCTTTTCTGGAATTTTGCTTAGAATAATAAAGCTAGTGCAGATATGGATGAATTCTCTTGCTTTTATTATTTCAGTGAAGCTGGAAAAAAAATCCTAATAAATTGATATTCAAAGATTTTCAATACTTGAAGGTAAAATTTGTCTGAAGCAAGGAAGAAAAAATGCTAATATGTTTTTAACTTTTTTAACATAATCACAAATATCTTTGTGACTTTTCTTTTGCAACACAGGAGACTGCATTTTCTACTGGGGAAAGTATTTTATTACAGGCACTTACTGGAAACCTCAATATAGCATCTATTTGTTGTAAGATAAGGTAAGAAAAACTTATGAGTATTTGAAAGTTGTGTTGTATGAGCTTTTCAATACTTTCTAAAGCTTTCACAGATACTGTTTGCCAGAACCTTGGTTGGTGTAAAAAGAGTTGGGAAAATAATAGATTTTCTTTTCTTTTTTTTTTGGTTTGTTGGCAATTCAGAAAAATTGAACAACAAATGGTTTGGGGACAAACAAAAAACATTTCACTTTACCCTTACTAAAACATTTAATTTTGATTTTCAGCATTTTTAATCATCTTCAAGGAAATTTAAAAACAAAAAGTCATTTGGCATTAAAAAGTTGAAAAAAGTTTCCTTTTAAAATGTCAAAACAAAACATTTCAGTTTTTTCAGATTTTTTTTTTATATATATTTTTTCCCAACCAAAACAATTTGGTGAAGTTGATATGAAATGTTTTGGTATCACCAAATCTGCATGTCTGACTCTGCTTTCACCATCCCCCAGAATAAGGTTTGATTGAAAGAATTTGCCCAGCTACAGATGTAAATTGATGTTGCTTTATTGACATCTATGAAGCTACTCTGATTTATCCCTGCTGAGGAGCTAGTCCCATATATCTGTCTTATATGTTCATCAGTGTATTTTTTAAATAAAGAAGCAAGAAAAATGTTTATTAACTATGGAGACAATAAAAGTAGTTGCTATTTATTGTCACATTCAACTGTACAGTGCTGATTCTCAGTACATCACTAATCTATTCAAAATGTAGCTGTGTACATTCACAAAAAGTTATCTGTAGTAACAGCAGATTTTCTATCTGTTTTTAAAACATTTCATAAAGGTGATCAGACTTATAACCTCTCAGGTAAAAAATTCCTGGGCAGCTAATGTCTCCTAGAAAATTTTGCAATAACTGTCTGAAATTCACCTTCAGGCCCTATTTTAAAAGCAGCATCAAGGTATTTTTCAATGCCTTTTGTTTACTTGTTATAGTAGCATTTAAAAGACTGCAAAGATTTCTGCTTCCTAAATAAGTGCAAAATTCTTTTCACAAATCTGAATGATGGACAATATCCTTGACATTCTGATTCAAAATCAAGTTGTGCACATGCAGAGAGTGGAGAACTATCGTGGAGTTCCAGAAGGAGAATTCTTCCTTGAATAGGCAGCTCTTTTTGTCACATGCACACACTAATGGAGCAGGCTAAAACTTTTCAGGACAACAGCTTATTTTCCAACAAATGAAATGTTGGTGGGCCCATACTCTGCTTTTAGCCAGGCAGTTAAAGCACTCACCTGGGATGTGGGAAACACTGGTTCAATTTCCCCTTCTGCAGAATCTGGATTTGAGGGCTGGTCTATACTAGGGGAGGGGATCGATCTAAGATACGCAACTTCAGCTACGTGAATAACGTAGCTGAAGTCAAAGTATCTTAGATCGAATTACCTACTGTCCTCACGGCACGGGATAGACATCCGCGGCTCTCCCCGTCAACTCCGCTACCGCCGTTCGCGTTGGTGGAGTTCTGGAGTCAACAGGAGCACGTTTGGGGATCAATATATCTCGTCTAGATGAGATGCAATATATCGATCCTTGAGATCGATACGGCAGATAGTGAAGGCGTTGCCTGAATTTCGGTCTCCCACATTGCAGGACAGTGCCTGGGCTATGGGATATTCTGACATGGGTCTCTCTTTTTGAAGCTGTTCCCTTGTGCATAAACAATTAAATAGTCCCTGGAGCAGGGACTTGAACTTTGGCTCATCATCCCCCTGTTGTCCATTGGACAGCCAGAAAGGTGCAAGCCAACTAGTTTTTGCTTCCCACAATCATTTATTTATCACCCCCCCCCGAGGGTTTCTCAGGCATCTTGCCCCATTTTTACCTGAATCCACCCTTCCTCTTATTACATGGCATAGGAACTGTTTTTTTTAGGCTACTGTGGGTCTGACTGATCACTTGCTTAAGGGGTCAGGAAGCAATTTTTCCCTTTGGGGCTACATTGGGTTTTTTTGCCTTCCTCATATCAGCATGGACACACAGTTAGGTTAAAAGGTAGAGGATTTAGAAAATTGTGTCACTGTTAGTTTGTTACAATTTGTGTCCAGAGCACATGAAAGGCCAAAGGACCAGTGATCAGAAAATAAGAGACAGGGGATTTCACTTGTGGACTCCAGGTCTATTGGCAAAAGGAAGACCTAATGTCTTTGCAGAACAAGGTTCCTCTTTGGTACCTTATGTCTTTGGGGTAGACAGTGGAGAGTTTACCTGAATTATGGGATATATGATAGATGACCCAAAAATGTTAAATTTTAATAAAGTTGCATTCTGACACTTAAAATTCATCCCTGTGTCTGTTTTTATTCACTTGTGTGTGCTAATCAAGTCTCCCACAGCTTAGATGAGGGCTCTCTCTATCAAGCTACAGAGTCCCTCATTCTTTTGCCCTGGGTCATTGATTATTCATTGTCATTATATAAATTCATAGATTGCAAGGCCAGAAGGTATCATTGTGATCACCTAGTCTGACCACCTGTGTAACATAGGCCATAGAATGTCCCCAAAATAATTCCTAGAGCAGATCTTTTAGAAAAATATCCAATTTTGATTTAAAAATGGTCAGTGACAGAGAATCCATCACTACCCTTGGTAAATTGTTCCAGTGGTTAATTAAGCTCACTGTCAAAAATTTACACCTTATTTCCACTTTGAATGACAGTGAACTGCCACTATGGATAATGATGAATAGATGAACATCGATTTTTTTTTTTTTCAATTCACCAACATTTTTTGCACTGTTTGGATTTGGTTTGACCTGAGTCAAAAAAAGAAAAAAAAATTTTCAGAAGTGCCACTAAACCAAAACATCAGTTATTTGCCCAGATCTATGTTCTGATTTAATACTGATTTAGTGTTGGTCATGAGTAGTAAGCAACTTAGTCAATTTAGACCTTTTTTTGCTTTTAGACCACCTGCAAATAGACTGTGATTTATACAAATGTGTCTGTTCAAAATTATTTTATAAATATTATATCAGAGCAAATTTCACTGTATATGGCTCATGAACTATTCACTGCAACTGTTGCTTCAGGTATTTTTTTATTTGCTCTGTATAACCAAGCTCTGGAGTCTCATGGTATTGTTTCTTCTCCCTGATTGGATAAATGAATCATAGACTAGAAGAGTGTTTGAATAAGCCACTTGTGGTGCAAACACACATTTGCACAAATATTTGTTACACTTCCAAGTACAGAGTTGAGCAGTTGAGAGAGTGGCACTCCCCAGAAGTTGGTTCCCAGAGTGATTGCTCTGACCATCTGTTCCTTAGACCAGCCCTTTTTGCACAAATATTCCCATGAAGAAAAATGTGCTCGTATACATGTTTGCAGAAAGCATTTCCAACCCCTTTCATGGATAGTTTAGTAGAATACACAGTTTTTATTCAAACTAGGTTGTTGGGGTTTTTTTGCAATTTTCCCAGCTCTACCATTCAATGAGCAGCTGACTAATACAAAAAAAATCACTATTAAAAGGTAGTTTTTGTTTAAAAATATCAAATAAAAATAACTGCATGGAATTTACAAAAAGATATAAGAAAAAATATACCAGATTGTTAAATTCTGGGCCTAAAAAACTGAATGATACTAAATTAATAAGTTTTCAGGTGTGGTTGGCAGTACTGTCACATTGGACAGTGATGGGAGAAATAGAGAGTGACTGTGTTGGGGATCAGATACTCCTCTTTGTGGTTACAGAGGGAGAGCTCTAGGCTTATCATGTGTAGAAAAGCCATGGGAAATGTTATGCAGTATGAGGAAAAGACTTGGGATCTTGGATGTCTTGAAGAGGAAAATGTTCCTGTTCGATGTCTGGTTAAAGTTGGGCTCTCAGGACAAAAAGAAGACCCTTTATATGAATGTTTTCTAACCTTAAAATAGGTGTGGTTCAGGTAAAGACTGAGCGCTATGCTAGGCTCTGATTTTAACCAGAACTGTTTGTTGTTCCATGTTCTTTGAAGCCAAAGGGAACTATGCTTATTCCAGGAATAATTTGGCCTTTAGAAGACAGTTCAGCTCATATTTCCTTTAAAAATGTTGTTTCCGTCCACATTATTGTTCCTGTATTGTTGTTAATAGAAAGGTTTACATTTTAGTCACAACAAACATGTATTGGTGTAAAATTGAAAGTCATTTACAGGTTGAACTTGAGGTAGGGATGATGCCTTCACTTCGCATGATTCTGTTGCCTTGGATTGGTTCTTTTACATGCACTTTGGAATACAGTACGTAACAGAAGAATGCCCCTCTGTGTGTAAGTGTGTGGAAGGAGGACTCTGCCTTCACATAGTTCAAACTCACAATTTTTTATTGGCAGCAGCTGGCTCGTTTCACGTGTTTTCTGAATATCAAATTAATCCACTCAAAGTTCATTTGCTCCAAAATTATTCAAATAATTATTTATGAATAGAGCTTTTGTCTCTAGGATCCAAGAAATACAAACTCCTTCTGGCAACAGCAACTGCCTCAGCCTGTAACTTCCTGGCAGAGTGATTTTAGTCCTAAATTTTAAATGATAAGCTTTAACTTTAAGCTCATTTTCGCATCTGTCATTTTATGATGATAAAGTTTTCTGTCAAGTTATCCTGCTAACCCCTGCTCTTAGCATTACCATTAGGAATGTGAATGACACCTTCTTCTCTATAGGTGCTTTTGTTAACTCTGCCTTCCCTTCAGAGAGTCTTCTAGAATGTCTGCCTATATTTCATTCTTTATGCTGAGTCTTAAAACTGTTTGCATTATATTTCATACCTATCTTCTCAATTTGCCGCTCTTAGTGTAATGAAGATATAAAAGTTGCCAGAAATAAGACACACGACTTCTTTCCTTACTCCAGATTAAAGGCTCAAACACCTACTGCCAAAGTTAAGATAAAATAAAGGTGATAGGCATCTTAGTGATACATAAAATAAATACATTTGATTAAATAGATAAAGGTAATGGGAGCGTACATATGCTGGAAATTTCTGTGTGTACCTCTTCTCATCTGTCCTGTACATTTCTTTCTGGATTCTTTTAAAATGAACTGAAGTTATGAAGTGGGGAAGAAACCTGCTTAGAATTCCAACTATGTACCAGAAAATATATGAAGACTTACAAATAGTTATAAATGAGCCCAAGCAATAAAGTTCATATTTGAACACAAACATGCCCAAATTTGGCGGGAATTAAGGGCTAGGACTTTGATTCAGATTCTTCTTTAAGAAGAATTATATCCTGAAAAATAAATGGTCAAGTTATGGCACTCTTGCTCAGGTTTGGTTCATACCTTTTTATGAACCTCTTGATACTACATTATAAGAGAGGAAATATTAAGGACTTCAACTACTATAGAAAAATCAGCTTATTATCAGTGTTAAGCAAAAAGTTCATAAAACTACTTCAGGGCTTTAATAATCCCTGGCAAGATTCAGAGGTAATTTCTCAAACTTGAATCACCTGTGGAGAGTGAATTAAATTCTAGAGAATGGGGACCTCTACTAGCCATCCTTGTCTTTTCCAACAGCCTGTCTTGCTGATTACAGTTTATTTCTATTATGGCCATTCCAAAACATCACATTTCTTAATCATTTTTCACTGATGTCCCCATCTATTCCCAAATCAAGGTGGCTCCTTCACTTTCCAGAGGCTTGCTCCATTGCATATTTCTTCCCAAGACCAATTGTAGCCTCTTTCTTTTACTCCGAAAATTTGGGGTCACTTTTGTTTCCCCCATCTGTGGAATTCTCTCACTTCCTCTCAGATAGCAGCTGAGTCCATCCTTTTCTTCTTGACTGAAAGTGCTATTTCCAAATTCTCTTAGTTACTGAAGTGGGGTAGCAGGGGTGGACTGAGAGTAGGATTTTGCCCTATACCTTCACTTGTCTTCCAAGCACTTGTGTGTATACACAGACCCTATGCTTGAGTAGTACAAATTGCACATACCAATATGTAAGAACAAATCAAGGTTTGTAAAAATATCTTTCTATGTTGGGAAATTGGACAAAGACATGAGTGCACCCACAATTTATCATACAATTCTGGAAAATATACCCCACATTTCTATATCTTTCCCTTGTTTCCCCTCTGTGCAAGTGTACCAGTATGATTATTTACATTATTACTGATTTTTAAATTGCTACTCCAGCCAATCTCCAGAAATCATTTTTGCTTCTTTGTTTGTATGAGAGCAACTGTACCTAATTTAGTAAAGTAATCTATTCTTATTTCTTATCATTCACTGTAAAGCCTTTTAAAAATCCTTTGTATGAAAAAGACAAGATAAAACTAAATTGAATTCAGCTGAATTTACACAAACAGTGTAGCAACTTTTAAAACTTGACAAGTCAAGTGAAGATAGCAAGCTGAAGTGACGTGTTAGATAAGGAGACAAAATCTCAACCAGTATTTCACCCCTTGTCTGAAAATCTTCAAAAACCCTGCATGGGAAGAAAAGGTCATTGACAAGGATTTCCTGAATGAACTCTGATTTGCTGATGACATGGTTGCTTTTGCTGAAATTTCTGAAAAAGCCTTCAGCAATTATTGGGAAGGTTCCCACAAAGAAACACTCAGGATGAATATGTAGAAGACCATCATCCTATTTAATACAATTATGAAACAAAAAAATAACTGGAATGGTTAGAAAAGAATTAGAATTTGTTATACACTGTGTCAGACTGGGACAAGTGCTACATGCTAGTCAAATCTAAAGCAATAAAGTGAAGAGAAGAATTAAGGCATAGGGCTTGCCTAGATTGGAAAAATGAAGTTATGTTTAGCAAACATATTAGCCAATGTGTTAATTATCATGTTGCTTGACCATGACAATTTAACATGTTTTTAAAAAGTACTGTCTTTGTCTAAATGTGGTAATAAGTGGTGTTTCAAAGCATGTTAATTAACGTGTTCACGAATTCATTTCCTAAACATAACTCTAGATAGACTCTTTTGGGTCTGATCCTGAGAGGTGATCCCACTGAATTTAACAGCAGTTGTATGTGCTCAGCACCTTTCAGACTAAGTCCTTATTGAAGAAGCTTTGAAAGGCTGATTGCTATCAGGAAATTAAAATACTGATGCAACTCCATTGACTAAGAGCAAGCTATGCCCATCTATACCAGCTGAGATGCTATATTCAGAATGAAGTGTGAGAAAACAAAAATAAACTCTTCATTCAGTTTTTTTCTGTGCAGACATTTCAAGAGCTATAAAAGAGGAAGGCTCAAATGACTGTTAAAATAAGATAGCAGTTGCTTTATTATTATCAATGAAATCTATGACTTCAGACTTTTTATTTTATCTTGGTATAGAACATTAGTGACAAAACAGCCATTTTGAATTTTTTAAAATCAAAATTCTATTTCTAACTGATTTTATTTCTTATTTATTGCTGGAAGTGATGGCTTTTCTGGATAACTTAAATTATTATTAAATGAAGTACCATCTTTAAATTGCTTTCACCGACTGACCCCTAAGATCTGGGGTTAATCATTAACCAATGATAGATATTCAGGAAATACCAATATGCATAGGTCTCCAGAAGCTGTGCATTTTTTTCTATGAATGTTTCATTCAAAAGGCCTTGTAAAAGAAATGTAAATAGGAGGCAAGTTATGCAAGGATTGAGCTACAATATCATGATATATTACTGCAGGTTTTTAAGCTACAATATTAATACATTTTTCGCTGAGGATGGAAATTTCCCTCAAGTCTAAATTCTCACTTCATTTTATTTTTTCTGGAATTATTTAACTGACCCATTTGTGGAAATGTGGGTGTCACAGATCCAGGACCAGCCACACCTCTGTCACCTCACTGCCTCTATGAGGGCTGTTGGGCCTTGTGACTTCACGTATCCTGATGTGGGAATCTTAGACTGTGCTACAGGACCCTGAGCATTAATCATGCTTACCCAGCAGGTCTGACTGAATTTTGGCATTTGTGGTTCTTTTCTTTGGGAGCTTGTGACAAGTGGTGAATACAGTGACACAACAGCCTTTTTAAAAACAAAGAATTATTTATTTTAATAGTAAGAATTAAGGCTATGTCCTCACTTGATATCATAGAATATCAGAGTTGGAAGAGACCTCAGGAGGTCATCTAGTCCAACCGCCTGCTCAAAGCAGGACCAACCCGAACGAAATCATCCCAGCCAGGGATTTGTCAGCTTAAGACCATTGCTCCTTGTTCTGTCATCTGCCAGCACTGAGAACAGCCTAGCTCCATCTTCTTTGGAGCTCCCCTTCAGGTAGTTGAAGTCTGCTATCAAATCCCCACTCATTTTTCTTTTCTGCAGACTAAATAAGCCCAGTTCCCTCAGCCTCTCCTCATAAATCATGTGCCACAGCCCCTTAATCATTTTCATTGCCCTCCACTGGATTCTCCAATTTGTCCACATCCTTTCTGTATTGGGGGATCCAAACTGGACATAATACTGTACTCCAGGTATGGCTTCACCAGTGCCGAATAGAGGGGAATAATCTCTTCCCTCGATCTGCTGGCAGTGCTCCTACTAATGCAGCCCAATATGCCATTAGCCTTCTTGGCAACAAAGGCACACTGTTAACTCATATCCAGCTTCTCATCCACCGTAATCCCCAGGTCCTTTTCTGCAGAACTTTCTGCTGCTTAGACAGTCAGTCCCCAGCCTGTAGTGGTGCATGGGATTCTTCCATCCTAAGTGCAGGACTCTGCACTTTTCCTTGTTGAACCTCATCAGATTTCTTTTGGCCCAATCCTCCAATTTGTCTAAGTCTCTCTGGACCCTATTCCTACCCTCCAGCATATCTACCTCTCCCCTCAGCTTAATGTCATCCATGAACTTGCTGAGGGTGCAGTCCATTCCATTATCCAGATCATTTATGAAGATGTTAAACAAAACCGGCCCCAGAACCAACCCCTGGAGACTCCACTTGATACCAGCTGCCAACTAGACATGGAGCCATTGATCACTACCCGTTGAGGCCGAAGATCTAGCCAGCTTTCTATCCACCTTACAGTCCATTCATCCAATCCATACTACTTTTACTTGCTGGCAAGAATACTGTGAGAGACCATATCAAAAGCTTTGCTAAAGTCAAGGTATATCACATGCACCACTTTCCCAATGTCCACAGGGCCAGTTATCTCATCATAGATGACAATCAGGTTGGTCATGATTTTTCTGGAGACTGAGGTGAGACTGTTTGTAGTTCTCTGGATTCTCCTTGTTCCCTTTTTTAAAAATGGGCTCTATATTTGTCTTTTTCCAATTGTCCGGGACCGTCCCCGATCACCATGAGTTTTCAAAGATAATGACCAATGGCTCTGCAATCACCCTTGGATGCATTGCATCTGGCCCCATGGACTTGTGTATGTCCAGCTTTTCTAAATAGTTCTTAACCTGTTCTTTAACCACTGAGGGCTACTCGCCTCCTCCCCATAGTGTACTGCCCAGTGCAGCAGTCTGGGAACTGACTTTGTCTGTGAAGACTGAGGCAAAAAAAAAGCTCTCTCTAGGTTCCCTGCCCCATTCAGTAAGGTTCTCACACTTTCCCTGACTTTGTTGTTGTTAACATACCTGTAGAAACACTTCTTGTTACCCTTCATATCCCTTGCTAGCTGCAACTTCAATTGTGCTTTGGCCTTCCTGATTACACCCCTGCATGCACTAACAATATTTTTATACTTCTCCCAAGTGATCTGTCTAAGTTTCCACTTCTTGCAAGATTCCTTTTTGTGTTTAAGATCAGCAAAGACGTCTGTTAATCTGGCTGCCTGCCATATTTGCTATTCTTTCTGCACCTCAATAACGGTTCTTTAAAATACAGCCAGCTCTCCTAGACTCCTAGGGGATCCTGCCCATCAGTTCCCTGAGGGAGTCAAAGTCTGCTTTTCTGAAGTCCAGGATGCATATTCTGCTGCTCTCCTTCCTTCCTTTTGTCAGGATCCTGAACTCGACCATCTCATGGTCACTGCTGCCCAGATTGCCTCCCACTTCTACTTCCCCTACCAATTCTTCCCTGTTTGTGAGCACCAGGTCAAACAGGATTACGGCTCCTAGTTGGTTCCTCCAGCACTTGCACCGGGAAGTTGTCCCCAACACTCTCCAAGAACTTCCTGGATTGTCTATGCATTGCTATATTTCTCTCCCAGCAGATGTCAAGGTGAATGAAGTCCCCCATGAGAACCAGGGCCTGTGTTCTGGAAACTTCTGTTAGTTGTTAGAAGAAAGTCTTATCTACCTCATCCTCCTGATCTGGTGGTCTATAGCAGACACCCACCACAACATCACCTTTGTTGCTCTTGCTTCTAAACTTAACCCAAAGACTCTCCACAGGCTTTTCTCCAGTTTCATACCGGAGCTCTGAGCAATCACACTACTTTCTTACAGACAGTGCAACTCCTCCACCTTTTCTCCCCTGCCTGTTCTTCCTGAACAGTTTATACCCATCCAAGACAGTGCTCCAGTTATGTGAATTATCCCACCACATCTCTGTTGTTCCAATCACATATAGTTCCTTGACAGTGCCAGGACTTCCAATTCTTCCTGCTTGTTTTCCAGGCTTCTTGCTTTCATGTACAGGTACCTAATATAACTAGCCAATTGCTCTACTTTCTCAATATGAATCAGGAGAATTGCTATAGCGGCACAGCTGTAGCACTGCAGCTATACTACTGTAGTGCTTTAGTGTAGACACTTACTACAGTGACAGGAGTGGTAGTTAGGCAATGGAAGAATTCTTCCATCAATCTAGTGTGTCTACATGGGTACTTAAGTCAGTTTAGCTGAACTGCTCAGGTGTGTGGATGTTTACACCCCTGAGCAATGTGGCTGGGTCAATCTAATTTTCTTGTGTAGACCAGGCAAAAGAATTTAGAGAAAAAGGATTTTAAAACAATGAACATCCTCTGATAGTCATCTAGGCAGGCCTAACTTCCTCAGAAACCTCTCTCTCAGCCTGCTTCCTGTGAATAATTCCTTGTTCTCTTTGAGAGTTCCTTTTTAAACTATTGTAGTCTTGTTTTTCTGTGTTCCTGGGATTTGGCTGGGATTATGGACAAAACTAGTTTTGCAAATTGGCTGGAGAGGAGATAAATTCTTCAAAGCTAATAATATGGGCATGTCTCTTAATAGCCCTCAAGTGTTTGCTGAGGAAATGGCCTATCTGCTTGTTTTTCCTTTTACCTAGATTTATATAGAGAGAGGTAATTCCAGGATCCATGTTTCTGAGGTTGTCCACCTGACAGATTGTCCTGGCACTGCAGAACATGGAAGTTGTCTGATACCCCCAGTTATATCCACATCGTGGCTGTCCCAGAGCAGAATCACAGACCCTGAAATTCTAGGTTTCCCAGAAGTCCAGCTAGATTGGCTCCCACTGAAGTCAACTGGAATTTCAGTCAGTGGAAACGTTGTCAGGCCAATGATGAGCAATTTTGAAAACCCCACCCAGAGTTTACAGGACATCCAAAGTGGGGAAAAAAGGAAAAATACCCCTGGGACTTGCGGTGTATTTATATAGATGGTTTTCAAACAAATAGACACAAACCAATGCAGCCTCTGGCCACATTCCCTTCACGTTACTCAACAATTTGTGACCTGCACAAAACAATGAGATCAAACAGAGAACAATAAAGCATAAACAGGCCATTATGTTCCCAGACCTCCAACTTTGGGCTTCTACTCAGCAAACTCTTGTCTGTCTCTCGCAAAATAGTAGTGCAGGTACTTTTTAAGGCTTTGTACCTAATTTGCTTCAGTTGCACCTCATTATCAAATCTCACAGAAAGCATTCTTGAAAATCATGTTGGACTGTAACTGGAGTGGGAGAAACCTACAGCAGGCCTTACAGCCAGCTTACTAGGGTATGTCCTAGGGGAGGGCAGTAGAGTTGCAGGATCCTACTTGGGATCAGTGAATGGTTTGTAAGACCTGCTACAATCCTAGGTCAAATGTTCCCATGATTTAATATCAATAATAATTAACATTTTGGACTTACAGCATGTTTTTCATCTGAGGATCTCAGAATGATATAATATACCCTTCATTATGTATAAGAGCTACTAAAATTATTGTTATCTGCAGATGAATATATGGAGGTACAGTGAAGTTAAGTGACTTGCTCAAGACCACATGAGTCAGGGCAAATCTACACTACAGCGAGGACTGACACTCTGAGATCAATCCACTGGCGGTTGATTTAGCTTGTTTAATAAAGACCAGCCAAATTGACTGCAGATTCTCTCCAGTCAACTCCTGAACTGTACACTCAATGAGAAGAGTAAGTAAGTTGATGGGAGAGTTTCTCCTGTAGACCCCCTATGGTGTTGACCCTGTGGTAACTTGACCTAAGGTACATCGACTCCAGCTACATTATTCACATAGCTGGAGTTGCATAGCATAGGTCGACTTACCGCGGTAGTGTACACATAGCCTCAGTAATAGATGCTAGATTAGAAATCCTGACACCCAGACCTGCCTTCTAACTGTAAGATAACACATTCTGTCCATACAAGTACAATTAGAGATGCGCACTGTTTGTAAAAAAAAAAAAAAAAAAAAAAAAAAAAAAAAAGCCACTACCATGGAACTATCTCACAGTGAAGACATTCATTTCACAGAATAATTTCACTCTAAATGGAGGCTGACTGTAACTGAAAGGTTAGTTTACACTGCAATGCAATTGAAGCAATTTAGGACTTTTATTTGCTATAAACAAGTTTTCACAATATCAGCAGGCTCTACTGCCTATTGCTCATCTAGGTTACCTCAATGAGCATATAGTTATGATGATTTTTGGCACTGTAATTGCACCTTTCATGCTCAAGGTGTTCTAAAGCAATTTTCAATAATAAGCTAGATAGTGCTGACCCAGTGACTGTGTAGGAAGTAACTGCAATTTTCTCAACACAAGCTCCCCAAGACATCAGACCATAGAATCTGCTTTACAGGGATCAAGAATGTTGGTTGGGATACTGCCATTACTCTCTGCTTATTTAAAGAAAGTGCCAGATCCATCTCTAACTTTCACTTGGGCACCAAAAGGGACTTTAAGTGTATTAATTATTAAATGTTAGCATTTTCAATTGTAAGGTGCAGGGCTCATAAAAAAACAAATTGGGGAAAAAGAAGACAAAACTAGCTAAAAGCTAAACAACAATAATCCAGATAGAACTGCAAGGAGACTAAGCAATTATACACCAGTGTGTGAGGTGAACTTTATAAAGTGTTATGGCTCCAAATGAAGATTTTTCTCTTTAGCTAGTAGTGTAAAAGGCAAAAAGCTCCTCAGTTCTCAGTTCCTCGGGTTCAGTGTGTGAATTTTAGAAAAAATATTCATAATGTGTTCATTGGCATTAGGATAAGAAGTTCCGAAGTTGGTAAAAATAGATTCTAATAAATCTGCTCATAAATCACTAAAACCAGAGCAGAATTCCAAATTAGTGACCATTGAGAGCCTTCTGGGTGTGACTTTATGTTTACAAATTAATAACTGTGCAGTACAGAAAGGCAATATTTACATTATTTTCCCCCATTAAGAACAAATTTTCATAAAAATGGAAGATGATATTAAGATCCTCTGACCAATGTAGGATTGTAGCTGCTTAAATGTGCTACAAATTGAAATGCTGTGGCTATTCCCTAAAGCCTCTTGCCAATTGTTTATTTGACAACAAGGTGTCTAAACCTTTTCCCGTAAATGCAACTAGAAAATGTAACCCACAGATATCTGGTGAGGAAATATGATTTTGTGGTTAAAGCACTGGACCTGGAGTCTGAAGACCTGGTTTCTGTTTTTGGCTTTCACACAGAGCTCCTGTAGAGCCTTGGGGTCCTATTTGAAGAGGAGCTGACTAACCCCAGCTCCAAATGAGTCTTTTGTAACTGTGGGGCTTAGCATTGCTGAATATAATCTTCTTGGCCCAGACCCACAAAGGTATTTGGGCTTCTGACTTCCATTGAATTTAATAAAAGTCAGGACTCTAAATACCTTTGTGGATCTGGGCCATTGTGCCTCATTTTTCCATCTGCATAACAGTTATAATTGTTAACAACATCCCTGTGAGGTAAGAAATTATGAGTTTCAATTAACTGAGGTTAGTGAGATGTTCAGATACTACAATGATGAGTTCCATAGAAAAGCCTTTAAATAATGTAGAGAGAATTATGTTGCTTTTCTTCCATTTTTGTCAGTATATGGAGTACATATAACTGTAAAAAAAAAATTAAAGGACTTTATTGTATTGTCTACTTTAGATCACTTTTCAAATATCATTTGAAAAATGTATCTTTCCCCATTATCTATCTTTTATCTCTCCCTCCACTGTTAACTCTGTGAAGAATTAGTGGGTGTAGTTCTGCAAAAGACAAATCAAAGTTGAACTGTATCATATAAGTGTTCTGCACGGACAAATACTTTCTGAAGCAAGCCCCTGAGAGAAAGATAACTGTTAAGGTTTGCTGGATTTGAGTAGGAATGCACAGTGAAGGAATTCTTTAACAAACTAACAGTGACTGATAGTTCCTAGTCTTTTGAGCTGACACTGATTTGTCATATATGAGAATAATTGACAGGACAGAAGGTATCTAGACTAAAAACATTGGAAACATAGCTGCCTATGGTGCATGGAGGTAAGACGAATGGAATTTGCTTGAAAATTCTTCTGAACCTTGAGGAGGAATTGAAAGGGATGATAAAATTGGGTTGTTTTGAATAAAGTCTTGCCTAGTTAACTCTACTTTGGAGAAGTCTAGCACCTCATCTGTGCATTGCCATGCCAAATTCCAGAAAAGTCAAACAAAAAGCTAGAAGAATCCAGACAGGTTACAGCAAAGAAGTAGAATTTTGTAAGCTTCCACTGTGGATTAGGGCACAAAAATATATCCTGTTCTTGTTCATCTTCTGTTATTTGGTCATTATTTACTATAACTGGATGAATATTTTTCAGCTATTAACCTTCAGTTATTTTTATTGTTGTCATAACTACCTTTCCTCCATTTGAAGTAATGTCCAGAGAATGTTTTCTCTCGCTTTAAATATGGTTGCAATAACTTACTCTCAAATGTATTTTGAACTGATTGACTTTAAATTAATTTCATACACATACTGTTTTAGATATAAAAATAGTTTATTTAAATTGATTTTGATTGTCCTTAATAATTCTTTAAGAAGAGTGATGGGGGAGGGGAATTGATAAGCAACATTGCTTCTGGAGCAGCATGTTGCTGTTTATGAAATATATCAAACACTGCCATGCTGTATGTGAAATGATTTTTCCCAAAGCACACCTATTTTATAAACAGTTCTTAAACATGCAGTGCATTACTGCCTGACTTATTTTGCATTTGTCATGTTCCAGAGCTATTCCTTTATCAACATAATCCCCTCTGTGGTTGTATTGCTTGCGACAAATTACTTCTGCTTTGTTTTACCTCAAGGTTATCCTAATCTCTTAAGAATACTTGTGGACACTAAGTCTGAGAAGAAGTTCAGAACCATGACACAAGTTCCATAAGATACGGGTAAATTTAATAATTTGACATTTGCTATCTACAGTAGAGATTCTGAACAGTGTATGGTGACGTTGCATTACCATGCAATAAATGATTATTTTCATTTCAGTACATTATCTGGAGCTATAAACATGAACCTTAGAAATGGAGTAGCGGTAACAGGAAATGTTTCAAGGATTTGCAAACAATGCAATTGTTTCCTTAATTTACAAGTGTAATTATTGCATATATTGGTAATTGTGTGCAAATGTGCCTAATTAACCATTTGCAAATGCACAAATGAAGTGCATAGCTGCCCAACAACATGGGTAGAAAATTTGACTCTATATTTCTATATAATAGGAAAGAACTAGATGACTTAACTGAGTGGCATTAGGTTACAGAGGCTTTAACAGATTGGCTAATAGTTTGCTTTATCCCACATCAGCGGAAAGGAATTATTACCTTCTAGCAGTTTGTTGGCTTAGGTGGAATCATCTGATTGTCCCAATTCAGTTACCAGTGAACAGGAGTCTAAATGCCTATATTACTCAGTGTTACCAAATTTGGTAGTCTCAGGAAAAAAAAGGCTATGGAGTGAAAGGGAATCATGAACTACTCTCTCATCCCTAGAAGTGGGCCTTATTAAAGTCTGGTTCTACTCTGAAAAATGACTATTGAAACAGATCCTTCTTTCACATTGTGTGTGTGTGTGTGTATTTAGATAGTCTATTCTGGCTCATGCATCATTAAAAGAATTGTTAACTAAGTTCCATTTGTAAAACTAAATCCTTTCCTTGGTTATCGTTGTGCCAGTTGCTCATTGGGTTTTGCATCTCAAAAATGTAATTGAAAATAAAGTTGGGTTTGCACAATTGATGAGGGCAGAATTTGGATTACAGCATCTGTGTTACTGGTAATACACGAAGCAGAAAGAATCTAGCATGACTCTCAGACTTGAGGCCAACCAGGCAGAGTTAGCAATTAGAAATAAATATTTGTATATTTGGAAAGGAAGCACATTGGGTTGTAAATCACTGAGAGTCAATGAACACTCAACCTCACAATGCTAATTTTACAATCAATTTTCAGAGTAAAACCCACGCACTTGTGGAACAATTAGAGGAACCTATACTAAGGCTTCTGTTGCTGAATCTAGTGTGTATGTACAGAGATTTCAATCTTCAGATCTCTCAATCTGACATCTTTATAAGGTCCTAACTTTTAAAGTGTCATTATCCACATTGCTTTTATCTAACATGTCAATTACAATTTCCCCTATTTATTTTTTTTTATTTCTGTAGTTCTCATCTTGGCTGAAGAAGCATGGATTTAACTTAGTTAAATACATGCTGTTACTCTAACAAAACTCTAAGTAACTTGGCACAATTCTTTTAAAAAAGGAAAATTGGCCACTTACCATTCCTACCATTTCCCAACCTCTGGAAGTGCTTCTTTTTCATTCACGTAACGTGAGTTAATGAAGATGGGTAAGCAATCACTTTAGATGATGTTGTTGATGTTGTGTCCAGCGTCTTTCAGTGTCTACTAACTCAAATAACTTTTCCATGTGAGTGCTATATTGCAAATGAATGCTGTCTGTTATCTAATGATAGCATGAAACCATGTAAGGTTCTTCTTTCCCCTGTTTTACAGCTAAAAACTGAAGAGTGAGAGAGAGAATCTACAAGCTCCAAAGTACTTGCAACAGATAGATCCTCCTGATCTGGTTTCATTGTAGTCTAAACAATTTGATAGTTTTCACTGAGAGAAGGTTGGGCAATATAACAGTGACTCCGAGTCAGGAGGGAAAGGTCAGTGACTCTGAGTCAGGAGGGATCACTTTGCCCCAAAGGCTTGGCTTGTATGGAGGAAGTTATTATGATAATTAGCAGTAGTGAGAAGGGACTGTGCTCTCTATGAAATGACCGTGGCTGATGTGCAAAAAATATTTATGCTGACTGGCTAGTCAAGAAAATATTAGGGGGGATACTTGTGCTGTAGACGGGCAAACCTGTAAATACGCTGTTGCTTAAACAGCCACAATACATGCCATAGATTGTACCAGTTGCTTGAGTAAGTTTGAGCTGCGAGGTGGCTCCATTTGAAAAGCAAGCACGAGAGAGACCGCAGCATAATTAAACAGTATTTTTTATCTTTTATTTCTTTGTAGCATCTTTGTGCTTTCTTCTCCTTCAAACATCTAGAAAATAATAAGGTGATAAATAATAGTCAGCATGGATTTATCAAGAACAAATCGTGTCAAGCCAACCTGATAGCTTTCTTTGACAGAGTAACAAGCCTTATGGATGGGGGAAGTAGTAGATGTGGTATATCTAGACTTTAGTAAGGCTTTGATATGGTCTCATATGACCTTCTCATAAACAAACTAGGGAAATACAACCTAGATGGAGCTACTATAAGGTGGGTGCATAGCTGGTTGGAAAATCATTCCAATATCAATGGTTCACAATCATGTTGGAAGGGCATAATGAGTGGGGTTCCACAGGGATCAATTCTGTGTCTGATTCTGTTCAATATCTTCATCAATGATTTACATAATGGCATAGAGAATTCACTTATAAAGTTTGCGGACGATACCAAGCTGGGAGGGGCTGCAAGTACTTTGGAGGATAGGATTAAACTTCAAAATGATCTGGACAAACTGGAGAAATGGTCTGAAGTAAATAGGATGAAATTCAATAAAGACAACTTCAAAGTACTCCACTTAGGAAGAAACAGTCAGTTGCACACATACAAAATGGGAAATGACTGCCTAGGAAGGAGTACTGAGGAAAGGGATGGGGGGTCATAGCAAATCACAAGCTAAATATGAGTCAACAGTGTAACACTGTTGCAAAAAAAGCAAACATCATTCTGGGATGTATTAGCAGGAGAACTGTAAGCAAGACATGAGAAGTAATTCTTCCACTCTACTCCACACTAATTAGGCCTCAACTGGAGTATTGTGTCCAGTTCTGGATGCCACATTTCAGGAAAAATGTGGAGAAATTTGAAGGAAGTCCAGAGAAGAGCAACAGAAATGATTAAAGGTCTAGAAAACATGACCTAGTCTGGAGAAGAGAAGACTGAGAGGGAACATAACAGTTTTCAAGTACATAAAAGGTTGTTACAAGGAGGATAGAGAAAAATTGTTCTTCTTAACCTCCTAGGATAGGACAAGAAGCAATAGGCTTAAATTGCAGCAAGAGCGGTTTAGGTTGGACATTAGGAAAAACTTCCTGATTGCCTAGGGAGGTGGTGGAATCTCCATCATTGGAGATTTTTAAGAGCACATTGGACTAACACCTGTCAGGGATGGTCTAGATAACACTTACTCCTGCTTTGAATACAGGTGACTGGACTAGATGACCACTCTATGATTCTATGCTGAGGTGGGCAAACTTTTTGGGCCGAAGGCCACATCTGGGTGGGGAAATTGTATACAGGTCTGGGGCAGGGGGTTGGGGTGCGGGAGGGAATGTGGGATGTGGGAAGGGGTGTGGTGTTCTGGAAGGGGCTCAGGGCAAGGGATTGGGGCAGAGGAGGGATGCAGGGTGTATGAGGGGGCTGAGGTCAGGGGGTTGGGGAGAAGGAAGGGTGGAGTGCAGGAGGGTGCTCAGGGCAGGGGTGCAGGAGGGATGCAGACTGCAGGAGGGGGCTCATGGCAGCAGGTTGGGATGCACAGGGGTGCAGGGTGCAGCAGGGGGCTCAGTCAGGGGGTTAGGGTACAGGAGGAGTACAGAGTGTATGAGAACGCTTAGGGCAGGGAGTTGGGGTGCAGGAGGGGTGTGCAGTGCAGGAAGGGGGGTTAGGGCAAGGAGTTGGGGGGATGGGGTGCAGGAGAGGTTCCAGCTCTGGGATGGCAGTGGCATGCAGCAGGACTAGGGAAGGCTCCCTGAATGCCTGGTCCCAGCCCCACGTTGCACAGCGGCCCCTGGGGGAGGGGAGACAGAGGGCTCCGCTTGTGCTGCCCTTGCTGTGCCTCCTGGTACCTCCCCTGAAGCTCCCATTGGCCGTGGTTCCCCATTCCCTGCCAATGAGAGCTGCAGGGGGCGGTGCCTGGAGGCAAGCGTCTGGGGGCTGCAGGGATGTTGGGCCAGCTGCTGCTGAGAGTGGTGCAGGGCCCATGGAACCACAGGGGGCAATCCCATGGGCTGGATCCAAAGCCCTGAGGGGCCAGGTCCGGCCCGCGGATAGTAGTTTGCCCACCTCTGTTCTATGCTATGACTCAAGTGATGACCAAATAGCAATCTGGGCCAAGTCTAAGCAGGCTTTTCCAGGTAATAAGTCAAGTTATTGAACAGTTAATGTTTGCTTTGTAAGGTTCAGCTAGGACAACACATGACCTTCTGACACATAGCTATTACAAAAATAGCTAAGTATTTCTTTTGCACATCTCTGCTTCAAATCTCTTGCTTGTTAAGAGAAATGACTAACTGATCTGCAGTCTTCCTGGCCTAACTAATGTCAGTTCACACCAAAATAAATACAAATAGGTTAACAAACCTCTATAGACTATACATTCTAAGATTATTCTTGAAGAATTTCCTGAGACCAAGATAAGAGAGAATGAAATGGGGAAACCCTTCAAAATTATTTCAGATCAAGCAACAGATAAAAATTCAATAATGGTAAAGGAAAGTAGAAAATTAATCACATAGCTGGTTAACTACTACTGAAAGTAGGAGCTAGGTGGATATCTAGGAAATGATCAAAAGAAAGAGGAAACTCAACAGAAATATCACTCCAACATGGCGCTAAAGCGTATAAGCCAAAATATTAGAAACATAAACAGAGAAAAAAAGATAACTGAACCCAATTTTCTAACTTATTTTCCTTCTACCAGGATCTGTTGTTCTCAATAGGAGAATCTAGCTAAGAAAATTTAATTCTTCTAGATGAAAAACACAATTGAGGTTCTCACTGAGACTTTCGGAGTTCAGGAGTCCTATAACAACACTTCCCTGGGAATCTGGTCCTAATCAAACTCCAGTGGCCAAGAACTAGATTGTAGTGGCCCCTGCCTTGCACGGTCCATGCAAAAATCAACAAAATAGCCATGTGTGGCCTAATGGACTATGCTGCTTCATTGTGCCCCTGGGATTGCAAACCACCCGAAAAGATGCAGGCAAGAGAATGTGAAGATGGGGCATTAGACCCACCCCACCTGTCAAATAACCGGCAGAGAGGGTCTGTAGATCTAAAATGGTGTTCTGGTTAAAATTCTTGATGTTCTGAAATGCTGAGAACAATTTGTCTTGGTTCAAACATAAAAAAGAGTGTTTCCCTCTCTTATTCTTAAAAAATAAATCAAGCAAAGTTATAACTAACTCAATGCAATCAATAAATGAATACATAAAATGCAGTATTAGGTTACACAGTTTAAATTTTAAAGAGGTCAACAAACGTATCTAGGTATTTGTATGGCCCTCTTCTCTGTAGTATCTGAGCACTTCTAACAGGCATTAGAGCAGGATTAGCACCTGACTCCCCCACATGCCAGATTAGTGCCCTAACCACAAGGGGATGGAATCAATCTCTCCACCCTCATGAATATTTAATTATTTATACAAAGTTAAACAGCTCCCATGGAGAAGATTGAGCAATACCCCAGAATATGCTATAGGATGATGGCTAGGGCCCTTTCCTAAGAGGGGGAGAGACTTGGGTTCAAGTCAGACGCCGCAGACACTTTAATCTGGGTCTTTCACTTCCCAGGTGAGTGCCGTAACCACTGTGCTATTGGGTATTACATACCACATGCTTTTCCTAACCTGTTTCCCCATGCTTTTCCTAACCTGCTTCCCCTGGCTGTTTTTTGTGTAAGGCCTGATCCAGAGTGAATGGTCTGAGAATGCTTATGGGATCTGGCTGCAGCAGAGAGGTAAATGGGGGAATGCCTCATTTGAGAACCTTGTCTGACCTTAGGTGTGGGTGAAGGCTCTGAGCTGGTCATTAGCTGTAGGGTGGCACCATGACTTAGATGGCTTTGTGCATGCCTACTTGAGGATAGGCACCTACGGGACTTTAGAGACCTACAGAGTTAGGTGGCAGCAGAGTGGTGATTTTGAGACTGTCAGTGCCTAACAAGCAGTTCAGTACCTAAGCACTTTTGTGGATCAAGTACAGACAAACAAAGGGCCTGATTCTGAAGTCTGTTGAGTCTCTCCATTGACTCCAATGGGTTTTGCATTAGGCTGTATGGGCCAGATTTTCAAAGGTGTTTAAGTGACTAAAGATGCAGATGGATATCTAGTGGGATTTTCAAAACCACCTAAGTAGGTTAGGCATCTAATTTCCAGCACATCTGAAAATCCCACTAGGCACCTGTCCATCTCTTTAGGTGCCTGGAGACACCCAAGGTCACTCAGCGATGCTGCAGCTGAGCCAATCTGGGAACTCAAGCCCAGTCCTTAACCGTATGATCTTCTTATCTATCCTGTAGTTCATACCGCAATGAAACTGAACCATTCACTTTGTGATATACATTTAACAATATTTATATAGCACATTTCATACAAGAACACAAAACACTTCATAGATTATCTAGGAATCATTTCACTCTCCCTTGCCACCACTAGGGCAGAGATATAACAGTTATCTTTTTTCAGTAGCATTACACAAATAATGCTTTCAAGATGGAGAGTGAAAAATAATGTATCTGACTCAGCCTGCAGAAGAAATTTTACAGAGGTAGAATGTACGTGATTTGAAATATGGCACACTGGGGCTAACTGGCCTACTCTTACAAAAAATACTAAGCAATCTATAGTATAAGGCCCACAAGTGGGCAGGGCCCCAGTTGCAAAAGTTCTCATTTAAACACACTAGTCGCCTTTATAGTTTCATATCATGACATATATTTCAAAAGTATCTGAGGTTACAGGTAAAATGGTGACACCAAGATTTTATTTAAATCTAAATTAAATTTCTTTCAGAAGTTTTGCTACCCTTTAATTGGGGCAAAAATCTCTATCTGAACCGGATGAGACAAGCCCTTCTGCTCTCTTTTTTTGAATCTGTTTCAAAGACCAAGAGGAACTACAAAGTGAAATCATTTTGTAATGTTCTCTTTCTTTCCCAAAGCAAGCATCTGAGGAGGCCTCTGATTTGATGCTCCAGTTCCCATACTAAAATCCCCCACCTTGTCATTGTTCAAGGTGAGCTTAAATAGGCCAAGCAAGCATGCTGTTCATACAACTGTTTTTGTTCAGGTGCACTGTTCCCAACTGCATGGGGCCACTCATTCCCAGTACTGAATGCCAGCAAACAAGAGAAGGGGAAATGGGAAGGGAGGAGAATTATATTTAAAGGTCCTACTAATGTTAGAGCAGTTACAATGTCCAAATGGATTATAATTAACACTAGGAAGCACATGATTTTCTCCTCTTTACCATTTAGGAAAACAAATTATATCTTTGTTTCATAGCGATCATGTTCAGATTTGATAGTGTTTAAGATGCTAAGATAAGAAGAGCCCTCCTCTTCCTTTTCTATGAACTCCAGGCAATACCTTTATTTTTCTTTTAAATCTCCCACACCAAGTTCTTATTAAAGAAAATAAATGTTAATGGGATGACTTCAGCAGTATAATTAAAACTTTCTAGCTTGATTAAAGTATGCAAACTGTCATCTGCTACATTGTAAGAGGCTTGACATTTTGGAATATGCACTGCATTCAGGGGGAAAGGTCCCAAAGGGGGTTTATTTTCTTCTAAGTGAGCATAATTCATGACAAAATTAAAAAAGAAAACCATACAGTAAGCTTAAAATAAACAAGGCACTTGTAAGTACAGGAGAATCTTACTTACTATTGTTCAACCAATAATTAATGCCCTGTTCCCAAGGTGAGCCTTTTTATATATATAAATAATGAGGTGTTATATAAAAATACATATGCTGCAGACAGCATTGGTAGCTGGGCATCTGCCTTGCCTACTAATGAGGCTAAAACACTGGAGAGAGTCACACTGCCAAGGAACATGTTCTTGTGCACATTTCTAAGGCACAGATTTCAGATTCTCAGTGTTTCACTCAAAAGAGGGGGGCTTGGAAAGATGGGGCAGCATGAGTAGGTGTGTGAAATATGAAGTGTAGGTTGGGAAGGCTGGCATGATGTGAAAAATGATTGTATGTTGTGTTACAAATTATCGTTGCATCAGAGAGTGAAATAATCTCCCAATTCAGGTCCAGGGAGAATAAAAATGGATCATATATAAAGACATTTCAAATGACTTGTAGCAAGCTGAAAATTGTTCACATGAAGTAACACAGAGAATGTGATTCCATTACTTGATTATTCATAATTATCACACACCCTTTCCATCAGCTATTTGTAATGATTTAGAGAGGAAACCTGCCTCTCCTGGTTTTAATTTGGTTGTGCTGTATGTATACCCACTGATATCTGAAATGGGCTGTCTAGGCTTTCATAAGAAATAAGAAACAGTCCTGGATCATTTGGGTATTTATTTAGTTATTTGCTTTATACAATGCAGGGTTGCACCCAACTTTGTTCACTTGGGAAGAAGATCTGCAGATCCTGAGGTTTTCTCTCTCAGGTCCCTCCGAAAAAGCAACAGATCTTGAGAACTCATTGGCAAATGGCAGTATGGGCTTGAGATGAAGGCATGCCTGAAAGCTGCCAGTCTCTGTGTACTTGGAGATTGTGTTGTTTTATTCTGCAAATCAAACCAGAACAAAAAAAATGCTTAATATTCTCCACTCCCTCAACACCACCTTTTTAAAAAGAACTTTCCATTGACTTTAATTAAACTCTTTGTAGGCTCCCAAGCTTGCTTGCCAGATGGGTTTTCCAAGCTCTGTTAATGCACAAGTTTCTCATTGGCAAAACTGGGCATAAAACATCCCTTGCTTCTCTCTTAGCACTGCTGGAATCAGGGACAAATTTCTTGTGAGGGAGATGGGAAAGACAGAGAGAGAGAATGAGAATTGATTATCTTGTTATTTTTTTATAAAACTGGAAGTTTAAGTGCCATCTGTGAAAGAGTTAACTATAGACATGAACTAATTTTGCCCTCAAGAAACAAAATTTTAGATCTGAATATATCCAAACTTTACAGGGAAGGGGAGGATTTCAAGACTTAGATCCATATTTGAAGCTCTCAGATTTTGCAGGAAATGGTATCTTGCTGAGAATGTTCGGGATAGATTGCTTTCTAGCTTGTTTCATTGGGGGAGTATGTTGACATTTGCATTTCTGCTCAAAAGTTTGGCACCCAGAGATCTGAAGAAGCTTGAACATTCTACCAGATGCTTTTATCAAGATATTATGGTTGCCAATTTTGACTGGATGTATTCCTGGAGGTTTCATCCCATGCCATAATCTTTAATTAAAGATTAAACTTTGATTCCTGGAGACTCCAGGACAATCCTGGAGGGTTGTCAACCCTGATAGAAACACAGTTGCTTCCCTCCACCCAAAATCACCTTAAATGGTATAGCTTCAGCCCTAGCTGAACAAAATAGAGTCTCATTTGTCAGCAAGAGGACATGGAGAGAGATTTAGGGATTTCACATTTTTAAACAGACATCACAACTATGTCTCAAATTAGGGTGACCAGACAGGAAATGTGAAAAATCGGGACAGGGATGGGGGTAAATAGGAACCTATATAAGAAAAAGACTGAAAAATCGGGATTGTCCCTATAAAATCAGGACATCTGGTCACCGTATCTCAAATTCCTGTACTCACTCCTGTCAATCATACTATCCCTGCAAACTAGAAATTGCACGTTGTCTTATAAGATGTCTTCCTGACAATGAAAAATTTACCAGCCCCAAGAATGTTTAAACTTAAAAGAATTAGAGCTATATTTTCACAGTTTCGTGCCTGTGGATGCACATCAAGTAAATCTATTAAACAGCTGGACTAATACAAGCATCAATTTTCATTGAGTATTTGCTCAAATTAATTCACTTAGTTTGTGATTTTGTCCCTTTGGTTTTCACCATCCATGATCATTTGGGGGACTGAACTATATGCACATGAATGTTAGCAGAACGCAAGCTTGACACCTTAGCTACAACTGGGATATTTTAATATGGGTTTGAGCACAGTGTGATACAGCTGAGTTAGGTCTCCCTAAAAGGCTCACCAGAGCCCTCACATCATAGAAACAATTAAATGAGTCAAACAGGGATCTGCTTGAATTTCAGAATCAGGAACCAAATATGAGTATCAAATTGTTTGTGATCAATCCGTGGGGGAGGCCAAACGGTTCAGAAGAAAAAAAAGTATTGAAAACTGAATAATAACTCTACTGGAGGAAATTTTGCAACAAACAGAAATTGAGGCTACATTCATCACAGCCATAAATGCTTGTTTCCAGGGAGAGTTATGGAGAAGGTGAAGTATATGTCTGGGGTCTGCAAACTCTAATGACTTAAAATGAAAGAGTTTCCGGCAAGAGCAGACTTACTTTTCTTTCAGTCAACTAATCCTTAATACATTCAGTGTATCCAATTTCTGATTTGCTAAAGCATGTTGCTACACAAACAATTAATTTTGCTAAAGCATCACAGATAGCTTTCCATTTTTCTAGGAATCTCTGCTTCATTGCACACTTGCACTGATGTTACTGGGAAAAATGGTTCTTTAAAATAGCATCAGCCCTTGTTATGAGTTCTAGTGGATGTGTGTGTACATTTGTAGAGAGCTGGTGTGCAAGATTCCACAACATTTATATCAAGCTTAATTTCAGAATTTTTTTAGAAAAAGGTCATGGGGTAATCAGTTGGAGTTGGGAGCACTAGGTTACAATCCATGTATAGTTTCAAAAGTTTTCTAGACACCGACAGGACCTTTGAGGAGCAGCAGGTGCTTTCCAGGATCCTCTGTTCAGTGTCCTCTTCTGGATCACTGATTTTTAACCTTTGATCCTCACTTGCATTCCTGTTTTCTCATTTGTAGTCCCAAGAAACCATTTGTAACCTGGGCTCAGTGGCTGATGGGGAGGGCCTAAGCCCATCATTTCCCAGCTATCACAATAGCTATACAGAGGCAAGTTCTTCATGCAGTTAGGAAGAAAATGAACTTCTCTCACCTCTGCAAAGTTCCTTGCCTGTCCTACAATGCGCCCTACACTCCTCCCCATCTCCAACCACATCTACGTTAAGGATGGGAGATCCTTGGGATTCTTGTGGCAAAGCTGGTGATGGGTTGCTTAAAAAGGAAATAGTGAGTAGAGGGAAGGTTCCTTTCAGGTGTTAAAGGGAAGCTGGTTGGGGATTGTTTGCTTCCATGTCTGGCAGACCAGATTAAAGGTTTGGGTCAATAAATGGAGTTCCAAATCCCTGGGAGAGAGTGGTCTCAGTTGATTACAATCTATTTTGATTTTTCTCTCTTACCTAATATGAATTGATCAGAAAAGGTAGAGTATTTTTTAAAGGTTTAGGGATTTGTTCTGTATGCAGTGAGTAAATGGCCCTAAAAAGGGGA
Organism: Gopherus evgoodei; assembly: GCF_007399415.2. NCBI lineage: Eukaryota > Metazoa > Chordata > Testudines > Testudinidae > Gopherus > Gopherus evgoodei. The sequence continues at coordinate 24,335,803 of NC_044329.1, read as the reverse complement.
TGGAGTGGGGGGAGAGAGAGAGATTAAAGAAGAGATAAATGAATTAGCTGGAATAAAATAAGAGCAATCACATAATTTCACTGAGAACAAGACATTCAGGTAACTTGGATAAGTATCAAAATATTGGTGCTGCTTATTCAAACAGAAACTTTGGAAGACTCCATGAGAGAGAGAGACACACACACACACAAACAAAAGCCAGGAAAAATATAAGCAAAGAACAAAAAGCAGATAAGGCTCAGCCGTTGCTAAAGGGGATACATGAAAATGTGCATCTACCAGATTTAGAGCCAAATTCTGCTCTCAGTTACACTCTGTGCACAGGAACCTCTTTGAAGTTATGCTGTTTTAAATGTGGAGTAACTCCATTGATTTTAATGGAGTTATTTGAGATTGACACCAGAGTAACAAAGAACAGAAATGAAGCCTTCAATAGTGCTAGTAGAAATAAATCAAAGTGGTGATGGTTGTATCAGGATTATGTTTGGGGTAGAATGTTCAGTACAAAGTAGGGAGCTGAGGGTTTCAGTCTCACAAAATTCTATCATCTTGGCTGAAATCTCATAAGAACCATTGTCAGGCCTCATCTGATACAGAAGTTGAAAGCAGACCCTACCCAGTAAGGGATCTGACCTGGGATTAAAATTTGGGAATTTAAATCCAACCTCCCCTCCTCCACTGAATTTCAACAGGGCTCAGATTTGATTTTCCTTCCTATATTTCTATGGTTTGGTTGTTTATTAAGCGGTCCTAAGCCAAGAGTATTCCATACAGAAGTGTGTGTTTGTGCAAAATAACATGTCACACATAATAGGCCTTTAAACCTCACAGAAGTGTTGCACCATAAATAATACTTGAACATTTAATGAAATAACAGGAGAGAGTTCTAAACAGACAGGAAACTCTCTTGGAGATCTAACCAGCCTAAATCAATTCCCACATCCCCCCAGCCCACAGGCAGCAAGTCCCAAGGAAACACCTCCTGTTCTTTCAGTCTCTGAGACAAAACCTCTAGAAGGAAAAGGATAAGAGAAAAAATAAACTCTTTGCAACATGCCTCTGCCCATGGCTCCTAAATGATGTTTTTATAATTGCAGGCAAAGTTGAAACAGCACACAGGTGAGCTAAACCTTCTTATTAACCCTGTTCCAATGAGGATCAATAAAATATTTTATATAAGAGGAGATAATTATGTTTTCAGTTTTCCTGGCTAGATACTCTGCTACAGGTTCCATTCCTTATAAGCTATGTGCAGTCTTGTTACAGAGTAGTACCTAAGAAGGGTTATAAACTATGGCAATTAGTGACAAAATCTGTACAAACAGCACCAGAACCTCTTGACCTTCAATCTCATTGCAAAGTCCATCTGTTTGGACAGATTTTGGCTTGATGGGGGGCATTTTATTTATCTGCAGAGTTAGTTCTTTTGTCAAGTTAACTGAAATCAACTACATTTTGATTTCTTTAGTCATAGTACAAATGCCTGGAGAAGTAACAAAGGGTGTGTTTTAAAATACATTAAAATATACATCATGATGTCTTGTTCGAAGGTTTTACTGTTTTGTTTTGCTCGTGTTCATCCTGCAAGAATACCAAAACAGCCATGTTTGAATGTAATATATTATTGGCTTTATTTCTGACAGGAGACCTCAGATTGTCTTTTTAAATGCAGGCTGAGGGAGAAATTTTGACATTCCCACAGCCATTTCATTCATTTAATAACTGTACTATTGGCTGTCCCAATTCTTTAATTTACAATGAAGCTACACTGAATTAGTCATAACTATAAAAGCTGTTCAGAATCACTCTTATATTATACTAAACAGAAGTATCTCCAGCTGGTATGGCAGCTTGTGAGGCTTGTTTGGCAGCAATATCATGTAATCTACCAATAGGTATAAAACAAGAGTTACTTATAATTTGCTTTACAGGTCTTACTACAGCACTGATAAATGCACTTGCTCAGAGGGGTTAAGAGAGTTCATCACATGCTATTAATACAGTTAACACAAAACACCATATTTAGTACCTTGCTGTACCAATCTGACATAACAAATGGAATGTTTCTCTGTGTGCAAACTCTTCTATAATGGGATTCAACTTCTATAATGGTGACACGCTATTATTTTGGCTAAACTCTGCCCCAAAACATTCCACAACCCTGCTTGTAACTCACAGCATGAGTCTGATTTTGACCTATTAAAGCCAGGAAATTCAGCACTTAAGGGATATACTTTAAGCAAAATATATAAAAATCTGCCATAAACTGTGCTTTGAGGAACTGGGCCTTAATGACTAAATGGAGTTCTCTATTGTAACAATGCTTTAATAGTATTTTGGAGTTTTTCAAAGTGCTTTACAAATCTTATACAATCTTCAGTCCTGTGAGGTGGATGCTTTGTGTATTGTCCCCATTTTACAACTGGGAAAAATGAAACAGAATGTGTATTAAATATCTTGTCCAACTGCATAAAGGAAGTCACTGCTAGGATTAGAATCCAGGCATCCATAGCTCCATGTCCTGTACTTAGAACATAACATTTGCTATAGACACTTGTCATAAACAGATAAGAAAAGTTAATAGCACAGAAGTACTTTATATCTCTTTGACTGTAAAGAGTTAACAAGTTCAGTAAGCCTGGCTGTCGCCTGACCAGAGGACCAATCAGAGGACAGGATACTTTCAAATCTTGAGGGAGGGAAGTTTTTGTGCTGTGCTGTTAGTTTTGGTGGTTGTTTACTCTGGGGGCTCAGGCGTGCAACCAGGTTTCTCTCCAATCTCTCCAATACAGGCTCTTATAAGTTCAGACTAGTGAGTACTAGGTAGATAAAGCGAGTTAGGCTTATGGTTGTTTTCTTTATTTGCAATTGTGTATTTGGTTGGAAGAAGTTCAAATTGGTATTTTGCTGAAAAGATTTTAATTTGTACTTGTATACTTAGGCTGGGAGGGTGTTCCCAGTATCTATAGCTGAAAGATCCTATACCTATTCCATTTTTTTAAATTTACAAAGATAATTTTTACTGTTTTTTTCTTTCTTTAATTAAAAGCTTTTCTTGTTTAAGAACCTAATTGTTTTTTTTATTCTGGTGAGACCCCAGGGGACTGGGTCTGGATTCACCAGGGAATTGGTGGGGAGAAAGGAGGGAGGGGGAAGAGAGAGGATAAATTCTCTCTGTGTTAGGATTACAGTCTCTCTCAGGGAGAATCTGGGAAGGGAAGAGAGAAGGAGGCGGGAAGGTGCATTTTCCTCTCTGTTTCAGGATTCAAGGAGTTTGAATCATAGTGATCTCTCAGGTTAACCCAGGGAGGGGAAGGCTGGGAAAGGCAACAGTGAAGGAAAGGGTTTACTTTCCTTGTGTTAAGGTCCAGAGGGTCTGGGTCTTGGGGGGTCCCCGGGCAAGGTTTTGGGGGGACCAGAGTGTACCAGGCACTGGAATTCCTGGTTGGTGGCAGCGCTACGGGTACTAAGCTGGTAATTGAGCTTAGAAGAATTCATGCTGGTACCCCATCTTTTGAACGTTAAGGTTCAGAGTGGGGAATTGTACCATGACAACACTACCGGGTACCAGCAGTTTGATACAGTAGGGGAAATCAGGGCAGCTACTGCAGTAAAAGGGTTAACTAAATTACCTGGAGTATTATGGTTTGGAGCCATATTCCACCCCCTCTTACTTCCTGGTTTGTAAGTGGAAGTTTCCTTCCACTCTGTGTTATGTGGTTGAGAAAAGCAGCAAGTTTACAGACTGCAGTGATGTGAGTAGAGTGTTTGTTTGTTTGAAGTGGACTCCTTACAAATGCTACCCAGATAGGTGTGCATCGGTATTCTGGATTTAATCACAAAGCCTAGTAGACTTGGCAAACTGGATCTTTATTTTCTAAGTTTCCTTTATTTTTTTTCTGAGTAATAACTTGAATGAAGGCAAGTGGTTTCACCTTCACTTTGAACTAAAAAGTATCACTGAGTGCTCTCTTTTGTTTAAATGCTATTTTTGGTATTGTGGCTGTTAAAACATTTGTTGTGTGCTGCTGTATTTGTCTTTCCACCTGATCACAGGCCACATTTGTGTTGGCTGGTTGTCTGACATTATCTACATACTTAGTTACACATTTATATGGTGTATTGAAAATTGTAGTAAAATTATACTTATCCCTTTAAATTGTAGGTCTGTATTCTTTGAGGGAAGCCATGTGATCAGGGTCCTCAATGTGCAGTCTGCAAAGAGCCAGCTAGGAGCAAAGTGGGTAGAGTTGTGTCTTTGCCTTAGGCAGCAGCTTGCTATTTGTTCTGCTTTTGTGTGTGTGTGTTAGTGTTACACTGCAGAGTAGTAGCTTTCTAGAAGGATCATTTTATGTTTCTTCTAATTTTCCTAAGTGAATGTAACAATTTGTGTTGCCACACATAACTTTCTGTTCCTTTTCAAATGTTGTCATAACCTACCAGATGTCCTGTTTTTAAAGGGACAGTCTCATATTTAAGCCCCCCCTGCAGATGTCCTGACTTTTCTTAAAAACAGGCAAACTGTCTCATATTTGCTGTCTCCCACCCCGCGATCCCAATCAGTACTTGTGGGTCCTGCTGCTGGCCGGATCCCTGCTTGCCAGGCGCCAGCCCATGAGTAGTGAGTGTGTGTATGGGGTGTCCAGTAGCTAGCGATAGGGGTGGGTGTGCAAGGCTGGTGGCGAGGCAAAGCTGCAGCAGGCCTCATTCTGTTTCCAGCTGGCACTGGCTGCACACTGCGAGTTGTGGTGGCTGGTGAGTGCGGGTAGGCACCAGGCGGCAGCCAGTTCCATATCACCTCTGCTGCCCTGTGCTCCCCTTCCTCTTCACACACACACCCCAGCCCCACTGCTCCATAATCCTTCCAGCGCTGTGCAGAGAATCAGCGCCCCCCCCCCACACCTGTCGGAGCACTCAGCTCACCAACAACCTGACCTGCAGGCTCCTTCCTTCCTCTGGCTGGGCCGGTGCCCCAGTAAACCCTAAGACCCTCTGACCCAGAGCGCTGGCTGGGAGGAACCATGGGGAAGCCTCTCCACCCCTCAGCTAAGCTCTGGAGTGGCAGGGGGAAGCAATTTCCAGCCTGTTCACATCCCAATCCTGGAGGCGCTACAGCAGCCCTGGGGCAGGAGCTTAGCACCCTCTTTCTCCCACACCACCCTGGGTCTTGCATCCAGCAAGCGTGGGGCAGGTCCATCCCCAGGCACCCTCCCCCGCTGAGTCACCTTTCTAGCCAGATTTGCTGAAGCCCCTGTAGTCAGGTTCCCTGGGTCCTGAGGCACAATGCATCCTTAGGCCTTAACCCCTTCCTGCCCACGCTGTAGCCAGGGGCAGGAGGTGGCTGGGTTATGTCAGTGGCCAGCAGCAGCCTGGAGGTGTTAGCTGCCTTTTAACACTGTGTGGGCAGGAAGAGACAAGCTGCTTCCAGCCATGGGGGAAGAAGGGATGAGCTCTGCAAAGACATGGGCCAGGACATCCCTCCCCTTCTTCCTCCCCCGACATGGCTGGAAGCTGCTCCCATCCCTCCTTTACCATGCTGAAAGGCTACTAGCTACATTCTGGTGTGAACCCTGCAGCAATCTGGGGATGGGGGCACGTGACTTTGCGTGCACCCCCCCACGTGTTGCCTTGGGAAGACGTGGCACCAGGTACTAGGAGAGGCGGGTCTGTCCCGAGGGCAGCGCCAGGCAGGGAGGGTTGGGTTGGGTCGGTTATCACACTCCCAGCCCATGTGAGGGAGGTGGATGGGAGTGTGGGTGTGTCATCTCTCCCTGTGTGAACCTTAAAGATAAGAAGGTAAATCAAAAGAATCCAACTATGCAGTATTTCTTTTTAAGAGTGGCTCAGACAACTTGATGTTAATTTGAACATTTGGACTGCATAGTTGTAATTGATTGCTCTTGAACTCACTTGAATATGAGTAATGTTACCAGGTGTCCCATATTCAGCATAGGGAAATATGGTCACCCTCTCGTAACCTCATGTCTTCTACTCACAAGACCCATTGGACCCTCAGAGTTAATAACGCTGATGTGATTTTAAGGTATATTGCGCTGACATCTAGAGTTGCACTCTGATGCTAAACCCACTATCTGTGGCATCATAGTTCTCTACGATAAAAGCAATATTTATGGTTTCACAAACCATAGTGGTGGCAGAGGAACAATCTGGTTATAAAGGGAAAACTCTTCCTGCATTAAGCCTTGATCCTGTTCTGTGATCCACTAGTGTGGATCTCTGTGCCCATGAGAAGCCCAGCTGGGACATTTGTAATGAGCAGTGATATTAAAGGAGATACTGAAATAAATGTAGTGGGGTTTATAGCCCTATTTCCTGCCATGCATAAGCAAGTTTCTCACCACTGGCTAATGGCTTGAAGAACTCTATTGGTTGCTCAGCAAGGTTGGCACTTCTCCATTTTGTGGTTCTCCTGAAATGTTGTATGACTTGTATTTGGTTGGTATCTAATGGGTTAGCTTTTTTTCTCTCTCTATAGTAAATAATATAGTATGATATGGTCCCTTTTGCTTTTTCAGAGCCTTATTGAGTCTATAGGTTTATACATAAGTACAGAGATTTGCAGCTCCATTTGTAGAAGTAGGGGGCCTTTAAATTTAATGGGAGTCTTTTTATTGGTCAGGTTCAATTATTGCAAGTCCCTGAGTGCAGGGACTTGGTTTGTTCTATGTTCTGTACAACGAGTAGCTTTTAGTTGTAGAGTTTTTCACTCTGAAGAAGTTGTAAGTATTTATTAAAAGTTCTTTATTTTACTTCTCAGCAAAAAAAGCATCAATACCCCTGACACTCACCTCAGGCCAATATAGGAAAAAATACATTGTATTTTTGGAGCACAAAGTGCTCCAAAAAGGCAACTAAAAAATAGCTTGGTGTAAACCTAGAGTGACACACACACAATCTCTTCTCACTCTAAAGCACATAAATTCTTATGAAACAACCTGACTCTTCCATCTTTGCTCAGGCAAAATTCCATCTGTAATCAATGGAAATTTTACCTGCATTACAAAAATGTAGGATTGGGCCCAGAGTCATGTACCACCCCTTTAGCTAGTTTGAAAAGTGGAAGGTAATAAATAACTGTGCATGTTGTAATCCACTAGGAGCTTTAATAGGAAATTACACTGGTCTACAATTTTTGAGAAGTCGTCTGCTTCAGAGATAAAATGTGATATTTATTATGTATTTTGATGTGCTGAATTCAAATATGACAATTAAAACAACTGATTGGCTACTGTTTCTAAGATATTTAAGTTTCTACATTTTATGTCTATGTCTATTGTGTAGATAGTAGAATTTTAATCATAAATTGTAAACCTAGGTCTTTTCATGTGTTTATGGTTGCTTTACATGATATTTCACCTGTCCTGTTTATGCAACACTTTAAAAATCAGAAAAAGGGTTCTATAAATAAAATTTATTATGAAACAAAAGGCAAAAAACTATTATGTACATAGTTTAGTCCTATTCAGTGTCTACTCGGCGCTTCTTGTCTTGTCTTTTTTATTCATTAAATGGAGCATCTCTTGTCACTGTCCAGTAACAGTCTGCAAGCATTGATGGACTCCATTTGCCCTGATAGCCTGCCAGGAGATTCCACTGCTGTAGTCTGGAGCCCAACAGCTCTGCCTTACTCTTGGGTAGTTCCAAATCCTTGACAAGGTCATTCAGTTCACCTTGTGTTATGAGGTGTGGTTCAGAGGAGGAGGATGGGAGAAAATGTGGGTCCTGTGACATTGATGGTTCAGGACCAGAAGTTTCATCCTCTTCCTCATCTGACTCAAGTGAGAATGATTCTGGTGCATCAGGAAGCGGCAGTCCTTCTCTGTGGGGTACTGGGCGTATAGCTGATGGAATGTTTGGATAATGCACAGTCCACTTTTTCTTCTTTGACACACCTTTCCCAACTGGAGGCACCATGCAGAAGTAACAATTGCTGGTATGATCTGTTGGCTCTCTCCAAATCATTGGCACTGCAAAAGGCATAGATTTCCTTTTCCTGTTCAACCACTGGCGAAGATTTGTTGCACAAGGGTTGCAGCATATGTGTGGGGCCCACTTCTTGTCCTGATCTCCAATTTTGCAGCCAAAAGAAAGGTGATAGGCTTTCTTAACCATAGTGGTTAGACTGCGCTTTTGTGATGCAAAAGTCACTTCACCACAAACATAGCAGAAGTTATCTGCACTGTTCACACAAGTACGAGGCATCTCTGCTCACTTTGGCTAAACAGAAATGTGTCCCTTTGCAAAATCAAACACTGACAAATAAGAGAGCACGACACAGTATGATTTCTAGAGCTGATATAGGGCAATTTGTTCAGCAGAGTGATGTAAGCTTCGTTATGATTGCATCATCCATGACGTCTAGGAATAACATGATGCAATTCATATCATGTATGACGCAATACCAGCTTCAGATTGCATCATTCATTGTTTTGCCTCAAAAGCAAGTACTGTCCAAACCCAGTCATAGATTTATTCATAGATCCAGTCAAAGATGTATTTTAGTCATTTCTGGTTTAAATTGAGATCCCTTCCCTTTATAACTCACTTATCCTCTGCCATTGCCAAGTCAAGGATCGTATATACTGACCCAATAGCATATCTTGAAAACTAGAGCCAATCAACAATTTTAAGCATTGTTTTCATTCTCAGTGACCCAGAATTAGTAAAGTTGGAGTACATTTATTTCAAAAGCATTTTGACTGTAGAGCAGTGTTATATACAAACTCATGTTTGCCCTTAGAGCCAGAGAGACATTTTCATCACAGAAGTTTAGATTGTTTGCCCTGGGATTCTGAGAATGGCTAACTTTTTTCCTGTTCTCTTTCCTATAGGCTTGTATGGAATGGAAAGCTAAGGAGATCATTGGCTGGATCACAGACTTTGCCAGGATGCCCCTATGTAATACAATCTCTGTAAGTTATATCAGGAGTATATATCCCCATGATTTCTATGCACCAAATATGGTAAGAATCCCATAATTATCCACAGTGACCTTTGTCCTTTTCCTGGCTTCTCAGGAGAAACATTTTGTTTACTCTTTTATGGACAGTGTTATTTTATTTTGGTACCTTTTGGTTATTGCAAAAAGACTTTTACAAAAATAGGTCTTGCAATGTGCTCTGAAAGTGGTCAGCTACGGGAATCTGCCTTTGTTTTCTCTAATAAGTTGTTTTATTGTCAAGAATCCTTAATCAAGAATCTGTTATCTCCAGCTTTTGAGAGCTTCACAGTGGATGCTGTTAGCAGTCTTTTTCCAGAAGAGCAAGGCTGGTGGGCCACAGATAGAAGGGCAATCTCAGATGTAACCAGACCTCAAGCCATTGAGGGCCTTAAAGATTAATATCAAGACTAAAATAAGCCCCAGAAGCAAATAGGGAGCCAGTGGGGTACTGATATGATGTGTCATTGGTGGTTTTCCTTGCTATGGAAATGGGCTGCAGCATTCTATACCAGTTGTATTTACTGTCTTGCTTATATCTTCAGCTCCATGAACAGCAAAATACAAAAGTTCAACCTGGCGGTGAGGAGCATGTACATAGATCACTGCAGTGAAATCTGAGATGAAAGGTGTAGTGTCCTGACAAGCTGGAGGAAGCAGAAGGCAATTCCTGCCATTGTTGCTACCTGGGTATCTCCGAACTAGTGATGGACCCACTAAAACCCCAAGACTTTTACATTGTCAATTAGAGTGCAAATGCCTTTAATAAAGGGAGAACTGAATGTCTTGGCTAGCTTCTTGAAGCACTTCCACCTGCCTCAGTTCAGTCATACTTGGGTTCAGTTCAATCCAGTTGTTCTTCATCCAGGTGCTAATCTCTTGTAGACATTTTAGTAATGACAATGGTTGCATTTTCTGAGAAAGAAATATAAACATGTATGTTTATATTATCATTATTATTATTATTATTGTGGTGGTTCCTACAGTGTGGTAGACTCTTCATATGCATGTACATGCATAAAGATGCAGGCCCTGCCTTGAACAGCATTCCACCTAAGAAAGTGCATTGTTGCTAACACAGCCCATCTCAGCTCAAAGCTTTTCCAGGATCTCAGATTTTGAAGAGAAGAGAGTACAGTGTTGAGCCCTGTGAAATTTGCAAGTTATAAAGACTCTTAGGGCCTCATCGAAAGCCTGCTGAAGTCAATGGGAGTGTTTCCATTGACTTCAATGGATTTTTAATCATGTCCTTGAATGTGAAAAGCAGCTACACATCGCAACTGTGTCTCTTGTTCAAGAGGCATGATTTAAACCATAATTATGCTGCCTAATTCTCGCTTATATAGGTTTCGTAAGCAGGTCAGCAGCACTTCTATCTCAAAGGCTGTAGAGAGCTGTGTGTATGAAAGCCAAAAGGTTTCCATAGCCACAAGTAAATGCTACTGATGAGTTAAAGCTCACGTTGCCTGGACAAGCATGTGAAATGAAAATCTGAAAAGAAAGGATTACCACCTGCAGCAAGAATATTTATTTTACAGCCTACAAAAATATTGAGAGTTCTGTACTTTTACTAGGTTCAACAACCTCCTGCATAAAACAGAACTTGCTACAAACCAGAAATTGGGGTTATTAATGGCCTTTCCCCCACTCTTAGTGATTTGATAGCCTTTTCAAACACTTTGCGAAAGGTAAGAGCATGTAATGCTACATGGTTTTATTGTTAATGCAAATGGAAACTCTCTTTTCACCCAAAGTATGGTTTAAAAGCACAGAATTGATAGGATTATGGGGATTTTCATTAGGATCTGTTAAAGGAAACTGCTTGACCTTACTATTTTCTTCTCCCTTCCCCACCCCATCTCGACTTCTCAATACTCCCTTTTAAGAAATCACAAAGACAGACATATAACTGTGTTCCCAAACACACATTTAGTATGCAAGCCATTGTAGTCAAGGGCTGCCGTAACTGCTGTGTGCTGCAACTAATGCAGTGGCATAGACTACAATCCTTGCTTGCACCGCTCTCAGGAAAGAGTAAGTAGGGCTGATTCATAAGCAATTCAGATAATACATACTATGAATTAGAAGGGTTATAGTGTGTTCACAAGAGTGGTCTTGTGGTTAAGGAACTGGACTGGAATTCAAACGACCTGGGTTTGATTGCTGGCTCTTCTACACCCCTTGTATATGGCATTGGGTGAGTCACTTAATTTCTCTGGATGGATTTTTTAAAGGAGCCAAAGGAAGTTCAGCCATGTTTGGGTGTTTATCTTCTTTAACCTACTTTGAAGTGTCCAGCTTCCCTGCCTCAGCTTCCCATCTGTAAAACAGGGACAGTAATACTTCTTACCTCATCAGGCAATCCAGGCGATGGGGGACCATGTAACTATCTAGACAGACACATATCTGTTTTTTATTGTTGCCATTTAACAAATATTCCAGGAAGTTATATAAGAAAAAGTAATGCTTCCTAAAATATCAAGCAAAAAGAAGCAAGTCATACAAATTCTGTGCTCAATCGTGAGTGCAAAACTAATCAGCCAAGGATCTGAACAGGTGGTTTAAGTGTACAAATGTTTCAGGATCAGACCCTGCTAGAGTTTTACTGTACACGTGCAAACTTACAGTAAGTTGTTTTCATTTGCATTGTATAAAACTAATATTGAAATCTAAAGGCTACAGGTGAATTCCTGGTCCCATTGAAGTCAGTGGGAGTTTTGTCATTGACTTCAGTGGGACCTGGGATTCACCCTACATATTCAACACTATGAATCACTTTACTTTCATGTGTATATTTATTATGTTGCAATAATTAAAACTGATCTTCATAAAGGTGACCCGTCCTGACCAGTCTATATTGTGATCTATATACATAGTACAAAGCTCTAGTATTGAGGTATGACTCGAAGCTCATTTTCATCCAGAAGATCTGAAGTCAAAATGGGTCAATTGGTGTAATAGAAATATAATAAGACACCTCTAACCATACCTAAACAATTCGGTTATAAACAGAGCAGGTTTTTCTTCTGCTTATGTAACAAATAATTTGTTATCTAGATATAATGATAATTAAATGGTCTATGGAAAAAATCATATTAACAGACTTATTTTATTATTAGAATGACTGCAGGGAATTATGGTCAGTCATATTAGTGAAAGATGTGTAAGACAAAATAAAATATGGAGATTGGATCATAAATCATTTTGACCAGGTATGAAAGTAATAAACATACAGAAACTAAGGTTAGCTCTTTGACTATTGGAGCTATCAATTTCCCATTCCTAGAGGGTTTAATTCTTTCTTCTGCTGAACATGTAGCATTGCAAACACCGTAGAGTTCTATGAAAACACCTTCTACATTGAAGAATTAATCCACCTTATTTTTATTCGAGTATTCACCTTGACTTTAAAGAGGATGTCAAAGTTGAGTCCTCTCATACTCTCTTATCCAAGATTCCCTCCCCTTGATAATAAGGATTTCCCTTCCCTTAAGAAGTCTGCTTAATGGACAGTTTTTTCACTTGATGCCTGCTGAGCTGCCTCGGGCAACATGGAAGAGGTATGTTGACAACAGGCGCACCTACTACCCCCTGAAATGGATCTTTACTGGCTCCTAGTGAAGCAGATTACTGTCATACCAGTGAAAATGGTCCACAGTATTTATGTTCAATGCACAGCAGTTTATTGAGAAGGAATTACACAAGGAGTAAAGGGTTATATCAAGCATATAACACCTCGTTAGACAGTAAGAGCTATACATACCTCTTAATGAGTCCCTTTCACAAACACACACAACAGGCCTTCGCTAGCCTCACGCAGTTACTGGTTGGCAAACAGAGAAGGTGGTTACCAATTTTATAGACTGTTTCTTCACTCCAGGTCTGTTCTTCTTAGCCCTTTGATTTGTCTTGGATTCCCTTGAGCCAAGGCCTTGGTTGTCTTGAGATCCCTCTGGTTCACAGTCCTACTTGAGCCCATGGAGCACAGTTTTGGCTATTCTGTCTAGCAGCATTGTTTCTTCAAGTGTTAATTAAGGAATCCCAGCCACAGTAATTTACTTTTCTTGACTCTTATACTCTTTTTCTTCAAAGGAAAAAGTCACATGTCTTAAAAGCATACCCAGTGGGCGTGTGGTTATTAATTTTATCTGATTAGTATTTTAGAATGGGCTGGGGGTGGTGGGGGTGGTACTGAACAAAGCTCACCCCACTTTACTCACTCATCAGTCATTCACTCTGGCTCTCTGCGTGGTGTCCTTGCTGTAAGGTCACTATAACCAGTTCAACCTGTGCTCCACATTGGAACTTTATACATGTGATATTTACTTTTGCATGGGCCCATATTTGCTGACTAATAGGTTCAATATTGTTTACACACAGAAACTTTGCTAGTCCTTTATCAAATCTGCTTAAAGGGACCCTGCTCCCAGGATCCTTTGCAGCCATTCATGTTTAAATCCTGTCAAGTTATGCTCACACCATTCATTCAGTGTGGCAACACCAATTTGGCATCCCAACAAAGTCCTCTTCTGCTGAAAATTCTGTGCTTCACTGGTTTTCTCTGCCTCCTGGTCTTCACAGAGCCTTACCTTCCACCTGTCTGCCTGTCTCATGAGTCCCACACTGGCAAATACCAGCATCTAGATTATTATTAGACAAACATAATATCAAATGAAACCAAAAGGATGTAACTATTTATGACACTCCATGGACTGGCTTCAACAACATTAGAATGTCATCTGGTCCGGTCCCTGTTCCTGAGAAAGGTGGCAATTCCGTGCTTCAGTTTTCCAACTATAAAATAGTTAATGATCTTTTGCCCTCCTTTACAGAATGCTTTGAGATCTGCCAAACAAAATTACCATATGAGTGTTATATGCCATAGTTTATTACTCAGGATTTAACATTTACCTGTTGCCCTGCTACTCTCTGTATCTTTTTGCCTAATTTGCGGGTGACTTTCTCATTTCATGCCCCTCTTATTTCTGTAGTTTCCTTTCAAAGTGACACTTTGAATCATATTTCCCATTTCCAAGAAGCATTTTTAAAGTGAACTTTATATTTGTTTTTTTACTTTTTCAGATGAACACAGTATAAGGGATAATTGGCTGGTGGTGTTTTTTGCTTTTCAAAATAATGATGGGTTACAAGACGCCAAGAGCTAAGTACCAAAGTATTCAACACTGCCTTGACCTATTCTGATAGCAGGTTGAGAATGACACATTCCATCATTTCCATGACTGTGAAAAAACAAGGTTTTCCCAACTTGCTTGCAAGTGCTTAAGGGTGTCGTATGTCATAGCAAGATGTTTGCCTAGCTATGAGCAGCATAAATGTGAAACTATTTCTGAACTTTTTCTACAATATTTGGGCAGTTAGCTATGTCACTTTGCCAAATAATGGTCCCCACCAGGAAAGAGTTCTTATTCTACACCCTCTTCACTAGAAAGGCCTTACATTCCATGTACCTAGAGAGGAAGCATAGTCAAAGGGACTAAGTATAGATCCGGGATCCAGAAAAACGAGAGTTCCATAGCTGCTGACTTCCCCTCTGCCTGGTGGGTGCTCAACCCCCTTACCCCAGGCTGCACCGCTCTCGCCTGCCCCCATTCCACCTTCCCCAAGTCCCCGCCCCTTCACCGCCTCTTCTCCACCTCCTCCCCTGAGCATGCCACGTCCCCGCTCCTCCTGGAAAGTCCTAAGCGCTGCCAAACAGCTGTTAGGAGGCGGGGGGGGGAGTGGGGATGCAGTGCACTCAGGAAGGGGAGGCAAGGCCAAGCAGGGGTGAGGGGAGCTTGGCTGCCAGTGGGTGCAGAGCACGCGCTAATTTGAGTCGGCACCTAGGGAGAGTTCTATTTGCTGCTCTTTTACTGACTACTTGTATGGTTCCTACCAGATCATAAAACCTCTCTGTGTCTCATTTTCCTGTCTGTAAAATAGATATTACATTGCTGGCTGTTTTGTGGACTAGTTACAGTTTTATTATCACCTGCATTTGTGAACACAGTAAGCAGCATTCACTTATCCTTCTCTTGTTTTAGGTGTCACCCATTTTATGCTGCCCATATGGTGACCCTCTCAACTAGTGGCAATAATTGGGCTTGCAAATGGAAAATTAAGTATTCTGATTGAACATGAAAGCTACTCTAGATATAGAAAACAGAAACCCTGGGATTACCTGTGAGCCAACTATGAACTCACCCATCAGTTTACTCATTACTAGCTAAGTCCTCTATAGCTTCTGCAATTGTGGCTCACTTAGCTCATTTTCAGAGTGATAACGGACATTATTACCCATTGTGCCCAGTTCTGGGTGCCACATTTCAGGAAAGATGTGGACAAATGGGATAAAGTCCAGAGGAGAGCAACACAAATGATTAACGATTTAAAAAACATGATCTATGAGGAAAGATTGAAAAAACTGGGTTTGTTTAGTTTGGAGAAGAGAAGAGTGAGAGGGGACATAATGGTTTTCAAGTACATAAAAGTTTGTTACAAGGAGGAAGGTGAAAAATTGTTCTTTAACCTCTGGAGATAGGACAAGAAGCAATGGGATTAAATTGCAGCAAGGGAGGTTTAGGTTGGACATTAGGGAAAATGTCCTGTCAGGGTAGTTAAGCACTGGAACAAATTGCTTGGTGAGGTTGTGGAAACTGTCATTGGAGGTTTTGAAGAGCAGATTAGACAAACATCTGCCAGGAATGGTCTAGATAATACTTAGTCCTGCCATGAGTGCAGAGGACTTGACTAGATGACCTATCAAAGTTCCCTTCAGTCCTCCACTTTTATGATTCTGTGAATGGTTTTAACATGATCCTCAGCATGTGTGACATCATTTATGCCAGAGGGGAAGCAGTGTTAGTCTGGATCTGTAAAAAGTAACAAAGAGTTCTGTGGCAAGTCTATAAAGTGCCACAGGACTCTGTTATCATTTATATCAATTCACTCAATACTGGCAAAACCAAATCCTTGATATTAGAATCTTCCCTCCAGAAAGCTGCTGTTACAAATTGATTATGCACACTTTTTGTCAACAATAAATGAGAAATGTTTGTATTTTCCCATAAGCTACCAAAACCACTGTTTTTGGTTTTTTTTGTTTTTATTTACAGCCTAAAACACTTGTTATGATGCTTAGATGTTTTATTTGTGGACTGCTGGGGAAAGAGCTACGTGTAACAACATTATGGTTTATTTTTATTTAATCAATTAATTATATAACACCATCAGTGTGAATGATGTTTTACAAACCAGTAAAACACATGCCTCTTATCTCTGGAAGAGACTACAGTCGAAGTATAAACAAAATGATTACAACAAATATATGGAGGACAGGAGGAATAACAGTAAGAATATAATTTAGGATACTAGTTTCATTTGTGTTGTGGTTGATTATTAGTTGTGGGGTCATTAGCATTGCAAGGGGAATTGTTGGGGACAGTTTACATTCAGGTGAACATGCTTGTATAACCATTGTCCTCTACTGGATGGAATATTGGGATACGGGAGTCTTGTAATGGCCCCGTTACTGTGGTGAATGAAGGTGTATGTCAGAGATATGAGCACTACTACTATTGAAATTGCTCATAAAGATTCCCACTGAACTGAAATGGTGGTGGTTAGGGGTTTTGCAACCTACGATAACAAGGTCTGTGGTAGGTAGTTAGGACAAGATTGCTGTGCCTCATTGTGCAGGAACATGGCTTACTGCAGTCACTGACCTCATTGACTTCTCTCTGATGTTAAATTTAGGGAAGCTTCTAG
The DNA here is from genome assembly GCF_007399415.2 of Gopherus evgoodei. Taxonomy (NCBI): domain Eukaryota; kingdom Metazoa; phylum Chordata; order Testudines; family Testudinidae; genus Gopherus; species Gopherus evgoodei. The sequence goes on along the minus strand of NC_044329.1, from coordinate 24,319,080 downwards.
AAGAATCAGTGTGTAGATGAAAAGTCAGAGAACCAAAATCTGGCTTAGCAAGGCTCTGCCAAGTGAGCTAGAATTGAAAGGGGCAGTTGGCTTCTGAAAAGGGAATTGGGTAAGTGAAATGTGCGGTGAATGAAATGGCTAAGTAGCTTCAAGTGAACACAGGTCAAATGTTCACGTTAGGAGACTGAAAGTTCAGCTGTAGAGCTGGGCAAACATTTTTGCACAAAATCTTTTTTCACTTAAAAATACAGATTTGGGTCAACTGAAACAGTTTGCAAATTCTGGTTGATTTTTGGTAAAAAGCAACCCAGGTGCATATCCTAACCACCAGGCTATAGGCTATTTTGGGGTGGGTAGCTCTCAGTCTGATACTGAAGCTGTTCCACTTTGTATAAATAGTTATTCATTGGGCCAAAGAGAGAGAGAGAGAGAGAGAGAGAGAACAACTCTATAGATTGGTGATTAAGGCAGTCACATGGAAGGTAGGGGATGTGGGTACACATCCCTCCTTTGAATCAGGCAGAGATCAGTAACTTTTTAAATAGCATTACAAGAAAGTAGGGAGTTGAGGCCTGTTTCCCCAATTTGTGGTGCTTTGTCCACTTAGCTGTCCTTGTTTTAAGAAATGTATTGTTCAATTGTAGGGAACATTTCTGTCTCAAAAAAGGTGCTGTGCAAGGTCCAGAAGCATGCACCGACTGTTCAGCACATATAGAGTTGAGCCACAGCTCTTTTATCAGTGCTGGGGTAGCTGGGTTTCAAGCAGCTCCTCTCTGTGCAGGGCCAGTTCCTCCAGGTAGAGGCACATTGGTGCTGTTTTTAAAAAACTGCTTTAATGTCTATGGGGCAATGTTGTGTATTTGCAGATGCTCTGGGATGGGGCAATGTTGTGTATTTGCAGATGCTTGTCCAGGCCCTGCTTCGCTGTGACCTGGATAGTGTTATGGACCATGAGAAGGGAGAACTTCAACTGTACATTGACTATATTTTATGCAGAAACCATGAGGAGCCATAATCTCATTCAGTCAGGGAGCTGCATTGTCATTTGCAGACCTTTGGGTTGTTGGGTGTGCCATTAGGACCTGAAGACCACTGCCAACAACCTCTCAGGGACTAGACTGGATTGCTTTAAAGCTGTGAAGTCCAGTGTGAATATGCTTGTTTAGTCCTCCATGTCCCCTGTTTTCTTGTCTGACCATCGCAATGTCTGTCATTTGCCTATCCCTACCTGTGCTTCCCAGTAGTGTTTTAATGCCAAATTTAATGCTTTCACACAGACTTTTGCTGTGTTCTGGGAGCACTCAGAGCAGCAGAAGCCCTTGTACAAATTCCTGAGACAGCAGTGAGATGTCAGGAAGGTCCAGATCCAACTGTTGCCCCACCATACACCCAGGCTGCTACACACTTCTTGCATCATGCTATGAGTTCTCTGGAAATGGACATTTTAGACCTTCATTATAGGATTCAATGATGGGATTTTGAGGCAAATCCACTAGACATTCAGTGAGAAGTATGAACATCTAGAGCACTTGCCAGAGTTTCCTGCATCTTCTCCTTCAGTTTGTGCCCATTTCTCTAGCTTCATGATGTTAGGCCTGAATAAAGATATAGCAGACAAAACCAGGTATGCCAACCTGACCAAAGTCAGGCTAACAGAGGTTTGTGGGTAATCCCTGAGTGGAAAACACTGAGAAGCAGCAGCATGTCTCACAAGCGCTGGGAAAAAGTGAGATAAAAGAGAAGCTGCATTCCTGGCATAGTACCAGATGTGCTGTGTTCGGGCAGCTCCTTCAAAGAACTGATAAGAGCCCTAGTTTCCCAGCCTCCTTGTTTTCACTCCCTGGTTTTGTTCTTTGTTTGTTTTTAACTCCCCTACATTTCTAACTTTAGGCATGCATGTATACTAAAGGTGTCTGGTTTCTAGTTGTTAGAAGAAGGGGGTGGGTTGCTCCAGTGAATAATTTATGACGCGATGGAACTGTCTATATAGGCTTATACTAAAATGTAAAGAGGGGGCTGGTTCTCTCTGGAGACGAGCTGCTCTCTATTGATGCGTGCACTTGTCAATAAAGAGCTTTTGATCGGACCTTGCTGGTGTTGCCTGTCTCTCTTGCGGTCAGACAACGAACTTTGCCGTCGGGGTTAGAGTCCCTGACATCTTTGGCGACTCCGCCAGGACCCGTCTGACTCTCCGGCGGGGGATCGGACCCTGAGGCAACGCAGCGCGCATCCTCCAGTTTAGAGGAGCCTTGCCTGGTGATCTGATCTCTGCGTTGGCGATAAGGCGTGTTCTGTAAACCAGCTGAAGCTCGTAGAAACCCAGCAACGTCCACCTACCCTTTGAGTAGGGTCCAGGTTGTCGGGGTTAGAGTCTCTGACAACTTAGGTCTGGGTTAGAGTCCCAGTCCAGGTTTGCGCAGGATCCAAGTTGTCTGGGTTTGAGTCCCAGTCCAGGTGTTTGAGTCCCCGGAGAGGTAAGCGAGCGCTCGACGCGGGGAGGTGGGGGTTAGAGTCCCTTTACCTCGACCCGGAAAAGAGGGGTTAGAGTCCCTTCATTAAAATGGAACAAGTTGGCAATAAGTGCCCGGGGGACGCCCCGTTGTCTCTAATACTTAAAGATTAAAAAGAAATTTCTGAGACAGCTGGTCTAATTAAATTTAAGATGAGAAATCTGTGTTGAATCCAATGGCCATCATTTACCTTTCATTTGTCCCCGACTAGAGACTGGCCGGAGGGTGAAACCTTTTCCACAGATAGGATGAACTCCTTAAGGGATATTTTGGTTGACCTTAGGCCGAGACAAATGGATTACTTGTTTGTATAGTATAATTATGAACCCATGGAGGGATGGATAGCTTTTGAAGCTGTTTGTATGGAGAGCTCTTGTAAAAAAAATCCCCCACCGTATGCCCCAGAGCCGCACCGGGAGGAGGACAATTTTGTTCCTGTTTTTCCCCGCCTGATGGAGTGCAAAAATTCAAAAGCAGGTTAGGGACAGTTCAGGGACAAAGAAAAATCAAGGGGGAGCTCAGAGTGATGGTCCCTCATCTTCAGAAGAATCAGGCAGCCTCACCCCCTCTGTGCAGCCTCCAGCCAGCCTTTTGCAAACTTGGTCAGGGACTGCTTTTCAAACACCCCCAATATTACAGCAGCCCTCGTCCTTGCCCTTGTGGACCCCCACTAGGTTACTTAACTCCATGAGGGAGAATGTTTGAGACACCCCTGATATGACAAGCCTCGTTGAGAACTTATCTGGTTCTACTGGTTGCTGGGGAACATGAGATGGTTTTACCCATATCCTGTTTGCAACTTCAAATTTGTTTAACTGGCAGTGCACTATGCCTCACTTATGAGACAATCCTGAGGCAGTGGAAAGAATGTTCTGCACAATCTTTTTCACTCATGTGCCCACTTGGGCAAATGTAAATCAGTTATTAGATACTCTCATGACAAAAAATGAAAGACAAAAAGTAAAAAAAAAATCTGCAGCTCATTTGAATGCACCTTGGCTAATTACTGACCCTAACTGGAATCCCAATAATCCAGCTCAAAAGACAAAGTTGGATGGATTTTTAAAAGCTGTTTTAAATGGTATTAGAGATGCAGGGGAGGCTACTCCAAATTGAAGCAAGGTGACTGCTTGTGTTCAGCATCCAGATAAGCACCTCTCTGACTTTTGTGCTCGACTGATTTGTGAAGTTAAAAAGCATGGAAATTTAAATCCTAAAACTAATCATAGAAAGCAGATGGTTAAAATGGTTTTCATGTCACAATGTGCAAAGAATATTGCAAAGAGATTTAAAGAGCATCCAGATAGTACGCAAGGAAAAAGTTTGTCTAAAGTAGTTAGCATTGCTACTAAAATGTTTAATGGGAAAAAAAAACATAAAAAATGGGTTAATTTAAAAATCATCTTGGTCCCGGGATGGAAGGAGGGGGTTGCTCTGCGTTCAGGGTCAGGAATCGGTGCGGACTGTGCTTGGTGCAGGGAGGGGCTGCTTTCGGCCCCAGCTGGCTGTAAAGAAAAAAATATAGACAGAGGCAAAGCAAAGGAAATACAAGTTACAGAACTAAAATTACATTTGCAAAGCTTAACTGTCCAGTAAAATCCAACAGAGTGCCTTTGTGACCCTGGAGTCGGTGTGGCTTGGTGACACCAAAGAAGCCACAGGCAGCCGACCTGGACTGGAATCTCTAAAAGAGACGCCGCAGGAGATTCCAGGGTGTAAAAGAACAGCCCTCCCAAAAGCAGAAGCATGTTGAAAATTCTGGACAAGCTGTAAACAGGATAATCTCCCTTCCACCTCTCCCCCTCCTCTGAACATTATACACAGAAGTGGCCAGTCTGAACGTACGTGTGTGAGTATGAAAGGAGCTTCGGGCTTGGGGCATTAATATTTTCCTAAGTGATGTGGGAGCGTTCCCAACACTCTCCGTTGTTGTTTTATTATTTTATTAATGAAGCTTTAAAATTCAGTTATATGGTGTGTTTTCTTTATCTTCCCCCAAAGATCCTGTAGTGTCAGCCTGATCACCTGACACGAGGGATAGATTGGTAACAGAAATTTGTCACAGTTTGGTAAGCAATTAAAAAAAGGGAAGCCTTGCAGAATTTACACCATCTATTTGTTTTACCCTTGTTATTTTGTGTTTGCTTTGCTTGGTACTGTTGGTGTTATATGCTGAGAACTGCATAAGTAAAAGTGAGTCCTAATAGGATAAAAAAACACTATCTGGTTCTGGTTCTGTTCTATTTAACCAGTTACTGTTGGTTTTTTTTGCTCTGTTCATTTGGGTGTTAGGAGTGTGGGCGGAACTGAACCTCTCATTCGTTATTCCTCGGAGTGGAAGCCATGTGTGCGAGAGAGCTCTGAGGTGAAATTGAAATCCTTCTGTCCCGTCCCCTATAGCGATCAGTGTATAGAAGTGGGAAAGTCTGGCTTAGACTGTAATTCCCTCTGCTCTCTGTGTAATTCTCTTTTCTGTTTAAGTGTCAAACAAATAAATGAGTCTCTGGGTAAACCCTCTAAGAGTAGTCCTTTAACTTATATGTTAAGTAAATGGCCTTTGCCCAATGGGCCATGTGTCTTCGTCCAGGTGGCAAGCCTCATGAAGGAGGACTCGAGTAGTTTTGTAAGTAAGAATGTCTAAGGCAAGAGACCAGGAGGGGTGGGGGCTAGTTAAGAAGCCCACCCTCCTAGCTAAACTGGTAGTGGAACAAGTTGGTGCCTATGGAAGGGACGGTTCAGTAAGAAAAGCAAGATCGGGCCCAGGCGGGCAGGCAACAGACAGAAAAATTGAAAAACAGGTTGAAAAACTTTAAGGGTGTAGTGAAAGGAAGAAGTAAGTAAGTGTAAGCATGGAAATTTCAAATACCCAGAACTTACTTGAAATGGTGATTTGAGTTAATAAAAGTGGCTGTTGGAAGACAAGCAAGTAATTTAAGAAAAAGTAAAAAGTTAACTCTGTAGTTGCTGAAGAAAACAGCAGTTGAACTTTGTAAAAATGCTAAAGAGGAAAGTTCTTGGTGTCTTTAAAATGTTTGTAAATAAATTAAGGCAAAAAAATTGTTAATTGCAATCATTTAAAATTTAGTTAAATTAGCTAAAAAATGTATATAGTGCTATGTAATTAAAATTTTATTAGGCTGTAAGGGCACTATAAGTAGTAATGTTTTCTTTCAGTGTTTAAAAGCAACAGTTAAAAGTAAAAAGCAAGCCAAAAAGCATCTGTATTAATGCAAATTATCTAACTGATAAGGTAGGAGCCACTGAAACCTGGGCTGCCTATGAAACACATAAAATATGGAATAAATCCTCTGTTTTTCCTAAAATCAACAAGGGTATTTGTCTATTTTAAGCAATAATTGACTGCCCAGAAGGGGTAAACCTCTGTTTTTTTTGTCTTTCAAATAATCAAAGAAAACTGATGCCAGCTAAACAGCATTCAACATACTATGCATTTACTGGCACAATAGGAATTATGTTTTGTGTTCTATGTTCTGTCTTGTGGTGTTTATCTTGTGGCCGAAATTGTTGTGTTTAGTGTTTTCATGGAATGGTCTGGTTTGGAATCAAGCAAAAAAAGGTTAAATTAAAATGCACATACTTGTTTTGTTCAACTTGGAATACAAAGTGTTTAAATAAATCAGAACAATGTGATATATTAAAGTCTAATGTATTTCCTTAAGTAAGAAAAAAAAAACTTCATTGGCCAAATTGTTAATTGCAAAAATTGTTGTTAAAATTTGCATACCAACAGTCTTTGAAAGCAAAGACATGAAAAGTTAACCCACTCCCCATATTGTACATGGGATCCTTCTGGCTACCTCAGATTTCTAGCCAGAGGGCTGGGGATGGTGGAAAGCTATTGGACTAGAAGTTGTATTAAGTGAACTCCTCAAAGTGGGTGTGCTTGTCCTGGCCTGTTGCTCCAAAGTTCTGTAATAAAGTTATTTTAGTAAAAGGGTATATGTGGCATACATTAAATAATAAAACTAATGTACTGTATAATGACAATGTGTAGGTGTTCATTGTTGGAAAAAAGGTGTATAAGTAAAAAGTAAAAGTTTCCTTTGCAGGTTAAAAAAAGCCAAAAAAAACAAAAAAACAAAAAACAGAATAAATTAACTAAAAAAATAAAATAAAATAAAATAGCAAGCTCAGGCTATAAATAAGACACTGACTCCATTCAAGGACACTGCTCACAGTTAAGACTTGGCTAACAACTAAAAAAAAAAGGGCTTGAATTTGCCCACACAGCTATGAGATCTAAAAAACATTGCCAGGCACTAATAAAATGTGTTAAGTTTCTTTTCTCACAGGTAAATAAGGGCTACCCAAAGACCCTAGCAGCCCTGCCACTCCTTGGAACCAGGAGACGGGATTAATGTAAAGGTCCACCAACAAAAAACTGCCTTGGCTCCATGCTGGAAAGGCCCTTATTAAGTCCTGCTACCTACCAACACCGCTGTAAAGTGCCAAAGACTAACTGCTTGATCCCAAGATTCTCACTGCAAAAAGACCCCTCCACCTCGAAAGAATTCTCCTACTGATGATTAGCCTATTTCACCTTCTAGCTCCCTGTGCCTTCTGGACAGTAAAAAAAAAATACAAGGATGCTGCACCACGACTGTTTTGGGAAAGAAGAAGGAACACTCGCTCCACTGAAATTGCCAAAGTCCAGGAATTCCTGACTAGAAAGGACATTAAGAACTGACCCTGGTAAAAAAACAAAGAATTATACACTGGCGGGAGGACATTTATAGGACCCATGCTTGAAAATGTGGTATTAATTGGAGCTTGGGGTTTATTCTACAGGCTGCGCCCTGTGTCCTAAAAAGTGACTAATAATGTAACCCCCCTCCTATGCTATTAATGTCAATGCCTTTTAAAAGTACCTAAAATAATTAAATAACAAATGTAATATAGTACTACACCAAAAAAAAAATAGTATTAAATATCACTGAGGCTGAAAAGGCATTGCAGTGGGATCTAGTATGTTTAAAGATTCAAAATTTCCTGAATGACCAGCTAATGGCCATTCAGAGTAATCTTAAATACCAGACTTGGCCCACTGCCCTTACAAAAACATCAAAAGTACCATCTGATCTGTAGTCATAAAAATATACTAAAGACTTTCTGGGTGGAAGTGTAAACATTTACAGTGCTCCTTCCAAGCATTTGGACCGGGGGGTGTGGGCTTCCACATACCGAATCCTGACGGGTCCATGGGGAGGTTGCACATGAAACTGAATTATTCACCAAAACATCTGGGAAATTAGACCACTTGGTATACCTAACTAATTTATAGTCAGTGCCCAATCCCTTAGTTGTCAGACAAACAAAATTCCACTCTTTTGTCCGTGCACTCATTCCTGGATTGTGGGTGGCTAAGCTCAAGAGAGCAATTGTAAATATTTCTGCAAAGCTTAAAAAAACAGCTAATGCATTAATAGACGCTTTCCAAAAGTTGCAACAAAAAACTAATAAAGTAGCAAAAGTAACTTTGCAAAATAAACGTGTGCTAAATGCCATAAATGCTAAATTAAAAAGAAGCTTGTGCTCGCATCGGGGAAAAATGTTGCTTTTCTGTTAATCACTCTGGCTTAATTAACAAAAATTTACAAGCTATTAAAAATGTTGCTGTTGTTTTCCATGCTATATCTCTTAATCACACTTTTAGTTTTAAGGACCTCCACTCAGACCTTGGGTCATGGTTTACTAGCCTCCCGCGTACAATTGTTAAATGAATATGTGTCCCAAGAGTTCCATTATGGTCCTCTAGGGACAAAGGGGGGATTGTTAGGCCTGAATAAAGATATAGCAGACAAAACCAGGTATGCCAACCTGACCAAAGTCAGGCTAACAGAGGTTTGTGGGTAATCCCTGAGTGGAAAACACTGAGAAGCAGCAGCATGTCTCACAAGCGCTGGGAAAAAGTGAGATAAAAAAGAAGCTGCATTCCTGGCATAGTACCAGATGTGCTGTGTTCGGGCAGCTCCTTCGAAGAACTGATAAGAGCCCTAGTTTCCTAGCCTCCTTGTTTTCACTCCCTGGTTTTGTTCTTTGTTTATTTTTAACTCCCCTACATTTCTAACTTTAGGCATGCATGTATACTAAAGGTGTCTAGTTTCTAGTTGTTAGAAAAAGGGGGTGGGTTGCTTCATTAAATAATTTATAACGCAATGAAACTGTCTATATAGGCTTATACTAAAATGTAAAGAGGGGGCTGGTTCTCTCTGGAGACGAGCTGCTCTCTATTAATGCGTGCACTTGTCAATAAAGAGCTTTTGATCGGACCTTGCTGGTGTTGCCTGTCTCTCTTGCGGTCAGACAACGAACTTTGCCATCGGGGTTAAAGTCCCTGACAATGACATTGATGCTCATACAAGATTTTCTTTGGCTTGAAGAGGAAGACTGTGGACTGCTCACAGATTCCCTGTTTCCAGCTGCCTAGTCCTCATCTGACAGCTGACTCTAGAGATCCAAGAAACAGCTGTTTTTCTACACTGTTGTATATTCACCTGAAGCCTGCAATCTGCTGGTGATGGCAGAGCTGCATCAAGATTTGCTGTGACTCCCTTGTGAGGAGCTCTGGCTACCCCTCTCTCCTTCCAGCAACAATCTACTGGGAAAACCCCAGCTATCTATGAGCCACTCTCTCAAACTTACAAATACTTCTTGGGTCTAACTTTTTCCTTGTGGTGGCAGCACACTGAATGTCAAAGGGAGAAAAAGATGCCCCTCATCCTATTGCAGGGCAGTAATTATCCTGTTGCCCAAGAAAGTGGATCTATGTGATATGTGGAACTGGAGACCTATTTCCTTCTGCTGTTATAATTACAGGATATTACCTAGAGCCTTATAAAAGGGACTGAAAAAATATCTGGAGTGCTTGATACACTTTGATCAGACAGATTGCAACCCTGGCAACTGTTAAGTTACTTTTCATGTGACGTATTTACTGTCAGCAAACTTTTCATCTGGATGTGGGGTTTTTTTGTTCAGTGGACTAGGAGGAAGTCATGGTCATCCCTATCAATCTTTTACAATGTTAAAAGCTTTTGGGATTGGGGGTAGTATTTACTTAATATATGTTTCCATTGTAGCCTAATGTTGTTAATGTTTTAAAGATTAATATGGGTCTCAGCATGCAGATATGTTTGTCAGGCATGCCTTCAGTCTGGGATGTTATATGCTCTGAATCTCAAATCATTTTTATCCTCCCAAGAAGCTGACTGACCAATCTCTCTTTGCTAGGAATGTCATACATTTTTCTATTTGTTTGTCAGCCTAGCTGGATGCCGTCTCAGTTTTTATCACATCCAAAGGTGATGTGCAGGTGGTTTGCATCTGTTTGCAAATGTATGAATGAGCATTCTCTGCCGGAATCAATTGGGCCAAAAGCAATTCCTGCTTACTGAGCTCTTGGCAGAGTGCTGGTCTCCCACCACTGCCCTCGCAATTGCAATGGGGAACCTCAGGGATTAAAGTGCTGCAGTATCTTTTGGATCTGTGCAATATGTGATGAAGAACTGGGAGGGGGCTGAGAAATGTGTGATTTGGTTGCTCAGGACACTTCCTGAATATTCTAGTGATGATGTAAAACCGTGTTCATAGGATAAAAAAAGTGGACTTGCAGGTTTGCAGATAAATTTGAGCAATCCCAAGCATCTAGTAGGAGTAAATCAGAGGCAGAGAGATTAAAGTTTGGTGGGAAGCAAGGTCTCCGTTTCACCTCTGGGTAGGAGGGGAGGTGACTGTCCATCCTCCCGTCTGCCCTCCAGGTACACTCCTGCAGTCCTCGTCCCTAATCTCCTGTAAAAGCAGAAGACCCCGGAAGGTTCTATTATTGTAATTCCACTGAGCACCTGAGGAATAGATGCCCTGTGGGAAAAGGTAGCAGACAATTCATGGAAATGCTGCTACCCAGAGCACAGAGGCACCACAAGCAGTTGCCACTTATCACACAGGATTTGTAAAGGTTGCCACTTGACAGCCAGGCAATAAGCACCTAAAGACTGTCAAAGTAAATGGCAAAAAACTCCCTGCATGGAGAGATACTGGTGCAGAAATTTCTGTGGCCAGGAGAGACCTTGTTCAGGAGAAAGACATACTGCTAGGACATATGGCAGAACTATTGTTAATAGGTGGTCACAAAATCCTTCTTCCTTTGGCTAAAGAGCACATAGAAATGAAGGATTTGCAAGCTGAATTAACCATCGCTGTGGTTCCTGAGAATCCTACACAAATTCTTCTGGGAAATGACTTTTTTAATGTGACTAAGGCTATCCAGGGGTCTGTCAGCAGCAAGGAGGAATCTTGTGCTGAAGCCCCAGTGGGAAGGAGCAAAGCTACAGAAACTGCTGAGGAAGTGGGAGAGTGTCTCTTTAATTCCTCTATAGCAGTAGAGCACTGTCTGCTGACAAAGATGGGTGTATTTGAGGGCAGCTCTTTCCCAGAGGCTACAGACAGGTTTTTTCCCTGGCGGGAGGGAGTCTTTCCAGGTTGCTGGCTGCCAGGAAGTGGCAATTAAACAAGAAACAGAACTCTCTCTAGAATGCATAGGAAAACATGTCCTAGGAGAAAGCCCAGAGAAAGGGAGTGGAATCCTGGGAACTGCTGTGGTGATTAAGGATTCCATGGATTCTGTAACTGGAGGCAAACCCAATTTAAAGAGGGAGGAGGGTACAAAGCTTAACAATGAAGGGTCTGTTGTAGATTCCACTCTAAAAAACACAGTGTTGTGTGCCTTAGAGAGGGGCCCGGAGAAAAAAGTTGAGAAGGAATGTGGGGGAGTATAGGAGTGTTTTCCCATTTATTACAGGGAAGGGTTTGCCCGGGATAAATTTGCTGGATCTGCATCTGTAATCCCAGGCACCTCACCAGTGACTCAGGTTTTAAAAGGGAACTTTATAACTGACCTCCCTGAGGGGAGCAACTATACAGCTGACCTCTGGGGAACAGAGAGAGAGGTGACCAAGAGTACCCCAATCCAGGTCCCACTGTTGCAAAATGTTTTTCCTGTTGTACTTGTGAAAACTAACTCTGTCCCTCTAAGGCGGGGGCGGGGTAGAGTGTGGTTCTTCCAAGCATTCTGGTTTCAGTGAATGTGCTAACAAACCACCTTATGAAAGGGTGGAGACAGCCACTTCCTGGACAGGTAAACCCCTCACAACAGCTAAGCACCAGACACTGAGTGATGGGGATCGGTAGCTCAAAGGAATCCAAGGAGTAGGGGTGGATTCTTCACATGGGCTTAACCCTGGAGAGGAAATGCAAATCCACAGTGGTATCAGCACTACCGGTGTGGTGATCTGCTCTCTCCTTGTTGGTATCACTCGGCTGCGTGCGTGTGCTCCCTCTGTGTGCTGCCCCAGCTTTGCACAGATAGCTGACACAGCAGACCCGAAGAGAATCCCCAATGATCACAGAGTCTAGTAAGGTATGAAGGCACGTCGGCCAGGTTTATTGCCGTATTGGATACAGTAGTAGTTCCCTGTAGGTTTCTTAGCCTAATTCATGGCATACTACAAATATGTACCCACGGTCAATGGACTCGGCTCAGTTAGTGGCGGGACTTTCCACTGCGCCCTAGGCCGGACAAAGACACCGCCCCAGGGATGCATTCTTATACAAAGGTACAAACAAGTTACACATCACTCCTGATGTATTGAGGTGCAACCCCTTTACAAAGTAAGGTACAACCCCTCTACGTAGTAAGGTGCCCGCCTCTCACCTTGTACAGATTGGTTCTATCAAAACAACTCTATCCATCATTTTACCCTTTTACCTGTCATTGGGATGGGTCGGCCTGTTCTTTCTTATCTGTGGAATGTTCCAGTATAAGGTGTTCTGGTACTGTGTTTATACTTCGGTATGCTAGGTGAATATATGTTTATGCAACATCAGCCCTTTCCTTGCCAGCTTCTGTGAACTGAGCTGGCCTTCAGCTCACAGTTTGACTTTGCTTTTTAGCTAAGTCTTGACCGTTATTTTAGTTCAGGCCTCAGGCCTCATACTGGGCCTTTATCAGGGCCTTCACTTACTACAATCAAGTGGCACCTTAAGGGGTCCAACTCATCACAACTTCCTTTTCCCTCTGCCAGACGGACACAGAAATAGTTTGCACAAGTTGAAAAACCACCATGCTGAACAATGAAAATCTTTTTCTTAACCAGGTTTACAATAGTTAGGAACATGACATGGTTTCATATAGTTTACATGTATTCATTTAAAAAGCCCATCTGAGAACTTCTTGCCTTTATTCTGCTTCTTCGTGATGGTTTGCTTAAATAGAGTGTGGCAGTGAGCAGGGTCAGCTCCAAGCACCAGCACACCAAGCTGTGCCTGGGGCAGCAAGCCGGGGGGGCGCTCTGCTGGTCGCCGCAAGGGTGGCAGGCAGGCTGCCTTCGGTGGCATGCCTGTGGAGGGTCTGCTGGTCCCACGGCTTAGTGGACCTCCCGCGGGCGTGCTGCCGAATCCATGGGATCGGGAACCTCCTGCAGGCAAGCCGCCGAAGGCAGCCTGCCTACTGTGCTTGGGGTGGCAGACTACCTAGAGCCGCCCCTGGCAGCAAGCTTCAACTTCTGAGTGCTACAGACTTAGCTCTTCTACTGCCTGATCCTCCATCATGACAGTGTTCAGCACCTCACGGCATTGGGCTCTTTGGGAATCAGACTAGACATTCTCTTGTCTAATGAATTGAATATTAAAATCTAGCATTTGCTTTAATATATTTCATGTTTGCAGGAAATGTTCAAATACCAGAACAATTAGTTTTCTCTAAAGGTATTGATACAAGGGTAATCTCATTTGCTTAAAAAAAGTGAGTTCTAACAGAGGTTCCATGGTGCGGCTTATATGAATACAGATTAAACAGCAGCAACACACATAGGTATTGCATAGAATAATGTGCAAAGCAAAAGTTAATGATGCATAGAATACCACAGCAAAATGCCTTTTTCTGGCAATCAGACGTGTATTTAGTTGGCAAGTGTTCAACATGTGTGAACAAAATAGTATTTTAAATGTCATATGTCTTCTATGTTTTCCTGTAAAATGATAAGAGTTGTTCAAAGGAAAAGGGTAGTGATTACATTTAATTTGCATAATGGATATTTGACGGGTTCCCCCACGTTGTCACCTGGAACTGGGGTACCACTGAGCCCTCTGACCCACCAGCCTGGGCTCCCTCTCACACTGTGCTGATGTGACAAGCTGCAAAGCTCTCCAAGCTTGCACTTTCACCAGCATTCACACAGGTAGGGACACACCCAGCTGCAGTTACATGCAGACTCTCTGACCACCAGCCTCCCAGCCTAGGACCCTAGAGCAGTACTATCCTGCCCTGGTCAAATCTGGAGGAAATCACACAGGGTGGAGGAGACATGTGCCAAAAGCAAAGCAAATACTATCCATAGCCACATAAATATAACATGCATCTGAGGAAGTGGGTATTCACCCATGAAAGCTCATGCTCCAAAACGTCTGTTAGTCTATAAGGTGCCACAGGATTCTTTGCTGCTTTTATAAATATAACAGTTCAGCCATTCCAGTTCAGATCAACAGTTCTGATAAACATGTACCTTTTCACAACAAATAATGATGCTGAAAGGCTTTACCTGTTTTGATTTTCGGTTCTGAATGTATATGATCACTCCATTTGCATTAAAGGGTGTGTGAGTTGCAATACTAGGTCCAGGCTATAAGTCTCTGGTATCCATCAGTGATTATATCCTAGATGAACTGTGAAGTGAATGTCCTACAGTTCAGAGACAAGTATTCCAAACAAATCATATTATTTTCTACTTTCAGAACATTCTGTAACTGAATAATCTTTGAGAGTTCTATTGGGTTTTCAGAGAAGTAATTTAAAGTAGAAACTCCCTTTTTTCCCCCTAGTTTTTATTCAATTAAAATTAGGCAAACTTGAACAATCCTAGGCAGTTTAAAGGTCCCATGCCTCCTCAGATATCCTTCAAGATATTGAGCCAGTACCCTGTGTTCATCCACTATACAGCAGAATTTAAGTGTGGTTTCAATCAAACCCTCATCTTTTCACAGCAGACAGCCCAATCTTATGAACACTTAAACATTTGTGTATCTTGAGGAGTCCCACAGATTTCAGTGAGAGTCCTTACATGGGTGACATTACTCAGGTGATTAAGTGCTTGCAGGATCAGAGTGATAATGAACAACAGTGGTAATAGCAAATCATTTCACATATTTATCTCAAATGCCTAAGACTTTTTTTATTTTTGTGTTGTATATAGTAAATATATCATGTGTCTCTAAGCTATTACATGCTATCATCTCCATTTGTCACACAGATATTTTCCCCCACTCCTGTGCCAATTTTTCACATTTCCTGTCTGGTCACCTTCATGTGTATATAAGTATTCACCTATGGGTAAATAGATATTCATTCACTACACAACTCTGATTCATTTCCTGAGCACTGTTCTTACTTTACACTGAATGTAAGAGTCACGTGGGAAAAAAAATTGTATGCCATCATATATTTAAGGACTGTATCACAATGCATGTACACAAGAATGTTGAACTAAGGTTTCATGAGTCAACTGAGATTTTCAGAGGGTCATAACTTGAACAAACTTTGGTAGATTTTCACAGGGACAACAAAAGGCAGTCAGGTATCTCTGATACCAGGGCAAACTTTGACCATATTCCTTGGCCATGGAGACGCTAGATCTTCTCAATGAAAAAGTTGTAAGATATTTTTTTTTAACATGGGTGAAAACAATGCATTTTACCATAACTTTATTCTCAGAAACAGTGAACCATTTTTGCTGAAATTTTCCCCAAAAGTCAGCCTGTGGCAGTCACTTGGCATAGAAAATGTCAGCTTAAATGGTTAAAATATGGAAAAGGTATAAGCAACTGAAAACAGGGTCTTAAAATGGAGAGGGTCTGGCAACTATAAGTGCTATAATTATAGGTGTCTGTGTCCTTTGTAATTTTAATTCAATGGGATTTATGTACAAGTTTGCTCACTTCACTTAATATGGAGAGAATTAAGCACACACTTAAATGCTTTGCTGAACTGTGGCCTTAATGGTGAATTGCAACCAGATTACAACGTTTTGTTGATTGCAGTCTTCAGCTCTCTACCAAGAACTGTTTTTCACACAGAGCTGCATGTCTTTTCCTTAAAGGCCAGTTTGCATTGCCTATAAGTATAAATCAAGAATGACAAAATAATGAATATGACTATATGACCGTAATGATTTGTTGAGAAACAGGTAAATGTAAGAGTAAATGAAATAATGATTTCCATATGCTTAAATAAATCACAGCACAAATTACAAAAGCATTTCAAAGGAAAAACTGCAAAAGATCTAAAATATGCCAGGTAGTCAGAGTGTAATTCTAATCTCACATTACTCTTAAAGTCAGATTTTTTTTAGGATTTTTTTTTTATTTCAGAAAAGAGTCCCTGTAACTCCTTTTGAGTATAATCCAGCTCTGAACCCAGTTCCAGAATCACTAGCCTGAATTCTTATTCAGTATATCACCAACATCAAAAGAAACTTTTGAGCCAGTCCTGAGGGCCAGAGAAACTCAAACCAGCAGGAACAAATGTAAAACAGAGCCTACATGTAGCACCAAGGGTAGAGGTGGAAAGATCAGGCTCAGCCAGGTCTACCGCTCCACCTCCCAGAGACCTTTAGAATACGAACTGCACAGGGGGTCTCCACTGTTCTCCACTGGATGTCCTCAACATGCTGTTAGACACTTGGGCCTGGGGAAAAAAGGTGAAGCTGGCCTCAGTAGTGAGGGTAATGAAACTCAAGTTAGAAGGAGCCAACTAAAGAAACAACTTTAGCAAGGCCATTGAGTGCTGATGATGTCATCAGTGTGCTATCTACAGGTTTTATTCTGAACTTTTTCTCTCCTGCTGATTGGCAACTGGCTCCCAGTCCTTTCTGTCATGTCCCTCACAGTCACTGCTCTTCAATCTCATTCCAACTTCCTTCTATACTCCTTTCCTTCATTCTATCCCTCCTTTCTCCATTCCTTCCTCCCCTCTCTGACTCCTTCCCTATAATACATTTACTATAACAAAACTCAAGTAACTCAGACATGGTGCAATACAAAATTTGAGAGGTAGATTAATAATAATAATAAAAAACCCTTGGGGTGGGATTTTGGTTGTTTCACTTTATTAATAAAAAATTAGTAACATTTCTATTTAAAAAAACCCTCACAACTAAAGAGTGGAGTGAGAAGCATGGAAGTTACGTGAGGCTGACAAACCCTCAATGTTCATGTTGCCTACTGACATCTCTCTTCTATCTCTTTTCCTGATATGTCTACACAATGAATTGGGAAATGTTATTTACCCCTTCACATAACATAAAAGAGGGGGATTAATAAGCAGCCAGTTTAAAACTAACATAAGGAAGGTCTTCTTCACACAATGCACAGTTAACCTGTTGGACTTGTTTCCAGGGGATGTTGTGAAGGCAAAAAGTATAACTGGGTTCAAAAAAGAATTAGACAAGCTCTTGGAGGATAGGTCCATCCATGGCTATTAGCCAAGATGATCAGGAAAGCAACCCCATGCTTTGGGCATCCCTGACCCTCTGACTGCCAGAAGTTGGGACTGGCCGACCAGATGGATGATGCAATAATTGCCCTGTTCATTTCCTCTGAAGCATCTACCACTGACCACTGCTAGAAAACAAGCTGGTGGGCTATAGGGACCATTGATCTGACCCTATGTGGCCATTTCATTTTACTTTGAGTGTAAGTTCTTTGGGGCAGAAACTGTCTCCTGCTTTGGGGTTTTTTGTTTGTTTGTTTTTTTTACATTGTTTCACACAATAAGGCCTCTAGGCATTACTAAAATACAAATTATATATAATCATAATAAGCATTATTAGTTCTTTCCTATTATTATGCTCTGCAAACTGTTGATAAGTATTTGGAGGACTATCAGTTCAGCTGAAATGAAAGATCTTCTGTTTACCTTATTATAGAAATTGTTTTGACAGAGGAGTGAAGTTGTTGATGGTGGTCTTCGTCCTGGACCCTTAGTTAATCTTTTAGATATCCTGGGCCTATGCAATTTGGTGCCTTGATGAAAAGAACTGAGATTTTGAACTTAACTATATATTCTATGGGAAGCCAGTGTAAGGAGTGGAAGACAGGTTTAATGTGTTCTTGTATTGCTGAGGAAATGTGCTGCATTTTCCTGTACCAGTTGGCGTTTCCTTGGGCTGAAGACGTCACACGTGGGTATATTGCATTGCTGCAGTTCAAACTAGAAGTGATGAAGGCATGAATAACCAAGGCTAGGTCATTATTTGCCAGTATAGGGAAGAGTCTCAAGCCACCTGGAAATCTTACAAAGCATTGTTCATGTATGCTATTACGTGAGAGCTCAGCATCAGTGAGGAATCCAGAAGCTTGCTAAACTATGGACTGATTCAATTAATTATGGGTGTGTGCCTTCAACCAAAGGTGTCTGTACTGTGGTACAAACTCTTCAAAATGCTTTCCTCTGCCTATTAGAATCACCACCCTCTTGTTTGGGTTCAGCTTCAGTTAGCTGTTCTTCATTCATGAGCTGATCTTGTCCAAGCACTGGGCCATCTTGGCAGTAGTGGTTTAGTTCTATGTGATGAAGGATAAGTAGTACTGTATGTCATTTGCATATTGGTGGCACTTCTGTTTATGTTGTCTGACCAGTACCAGAAAGATCCTTATAGGATTCTACAAGTGAGGGGTCTAGTGACGGAGGTACAGTTTCCACTACTCATTGGGTGTGTCCCTCCAGGAGGGACTGAAACCATTTTAGTGTGTTACCTTGGACCTCTGCCATCTATTTCAGGTGAGACAGCAGTATCTGATGGTAGACAGTGTCATACGTTGTAGAGAGGCCCAAGAGAATGAGAATGGATATCTGCCCACCATCCATTGGTAGCAGGAGGTCATCTATCACTCAAGCAGTTTCAGTTCTGTGCTCTGGCCTGAATCCAGATTATGCCAGGCCTAGAATATGAGCTTCAGTTAGATTATATAAATTCCGTATGCTTCTTCTGCAAGGTTACATCAAAGCTTTTATTTAACTGGGCTGTTGCATATCTGCCAACTTCATCATGAAACAATTATACTTTGTGTTTATTTTCTGTTAGGATCTTTTGTCTTAGCTAAATTTGTTAAACCCATTGCCCTGTCCCTGGGGCCTGCTTGAAGTAATTGGAGTTTCTGCTGCTGGTTGCGAATTGCCTCCAGTTCTCCTTTTTAAAGCTCTATTTCTTCTGTTCCATAGTGTGTGTGTGTGTGTGTGTGTGTGTGTGTGTGTGTGTGTGTGTGTGTGTTTTTATTTCAGCTGTCATTTACCTGATCATTAGAAATGAGCAGATTGCTTCTTTCTTAGACAATGTATAGCCAGGAAGTTTTCAAAATAAGATAAAATTCTCATTGTTTCAAATGTGCTTTGCTTTTTGTGAAGGGATGCATTTCTTGTACCTTGTAAACTATGCATTATGTTTTCCAGGGAGAAACCGGGCATACGTGTAACACATGTAAATGTACGAAACACTCATATGATACACGTATGGGAAGGGATTCTACTGCACATTATGGCTGCTTTGTACTGCAACTATAAAGTGGCCATAAAAACCCAGACTGAGCCAGGAAAGAATTCCTCCAGCATAAAAGCTGAATAAGATAGACACAGCTCTCCTGTCAAGTTTGAAAGTGGAAGCTATTATGGTGATTCTGGGTGGCAGTGCCTAAATTAAACCAAGTGTAGTAGACCTGTATGGACAGTAGAGCCGGCAGGAAAATTGGATTTTTTTAATTAACTTTATTTTTAAATGTCTCCTTTTCCCCGTATCAAAGAATACTGATGGTTTTGGCCAGATCTGTTACGGAGGACACAAAAAGGACATGATGACACCTTAGTCCCTCTTTCCTCTCGGCTCTGAGATGACACAGCACAAACTCACTCATTGTATCCAAGTGTGACGTGTTATGAGTAAATGATTTGAATGAATAAAGCACTGATAACTTAAGCCATACCCAGCTGAACAAATGCAAGTTTAAAAAACAAATAGGTATTGGTATGGATGCTTTAAAAATATACAGTGAATAGCCAAGATATTAAAATGTATTAGCGATTTTTTTGGGTTGTCCACCTTGAGGCAGCTTAAAGGGGCCTGATTTTCACAAAGTACTTTCACTGCAAATCAGGCCACTTTAAGTATATCAAGTTGAGTATCTAAAACCTGAAACATGCAAAATCCACATGCCATTTTTAAAATTCTTATCTAAATATTCCATTATGAAGCCATTTCAGTCCTCCGAAGCCTTCCACTGGGTTGTCAGTGATAATAAATGAAAGAATAATTTAGATTATTACATAAAAATACAGGGACTGCAATTCTGGCTCAGACCAATCCTCCACTTAGTCTGGTAACCAATCTCCAACTGTGTTCGGTATCATTTGCTTAAGAAGAACATGTGAAATCCCCATAATGGACAAATATGCAACAAGATATCTGTGGGAAAGTTTATTAATGAACTTCACAAACTGTTGAGTCTATTTTCAAACCTACTGAAATCAGTAGGAGGCTTCCCATTGACTTTAATAGGGTTTTGATCAGGCCCCCTAGTGAACTTGCACAACCCCAACAGTTTTACACACACCTTCTTGTAGTTAGCGCTGTGTTGTTGCAGGATCTCAGTTAGAGGGGAGGTTATAGGTGGCTAGTATATGCCCTGGAAGAAATCTAGCCATTTATCTAGAGAACAACAGCTCATTCAGCAGCAGCGCACACTTTCCCCTGTTGCCCACCCCCAAAGTACTTCAACTGGAATTAGGGTGACCAGATGTTCCAATTTTATAGGGACAGTCCCGATTTTTGGGTCTTTTCCTCATATAGACTCCCCACCCCCCGTCCCGATTTTTCACATTTGCTATCTGGTCACCCTAACTGGAATAAGGAGTTTCCTCTCCATGCCCACTCAGTCTTTCACTGAGACTACTAACAAGGTGTCAGTTGAAGCTAATTGCAATGGTTTTTAAAATAATCTGGGCAGTAATGCACATAGAATTCAAGTGACAACTTCAAGCTCATTTCACATAGGCCAGTGATCAGCCATTAACGGGCAATAACTTTAATCCACTACCAGCTGAGCTGTATTTGAACTCTCAGTCTGAGTTAAAAGTTCTTTTATCCCTTTTCCACTTTTAGAGTGCTTTGAGTGCTTGTTATGGTTACTTTGTATTTAATTGATGGGTGAATATATATAATATTTTATTTATTGTTACATGCACCTAGAGGAGAGAAGTGCTTTAAATTGACAAAGAAAATAGATGCCCCCCAAATTACGCTATACTTGCCCTCAAAAATGTTGCACCTTTTGTTTAAACATCTTTAACTTTTAAAATTTGTGGATTTTATTAAACAAGCTTTTTGTGGTGTGAGAAAGCTGTAATAAACAGATTTTATAATAATCTATCCATGTTTTTCTTGGAGTATGAATATTCAAAGCTGCATTTGAGAACAAAACTGTGAAGATAAACTGAAAAGCACAGTTGACAACCGATTAAAATATTTATATGGAAGAAACAACTTTCTAAAGACTTTTATGCACTGTCATATATATTTTTTCCCTTTGAAATAACTTTTTAAAATAAGCTTGAGCACATCATTACAGATAAGGATGTCAGCGTAATCTATTTCTGCGCTAGAAGATTTAAATCAAGTCTTGTCTGGAAAACATGCTTGTCAACAGAGTGTTTATTTAGTGCCTTAACAGCACTGACAATTTGTCTATCCTGAGAGAACGTAAAAAAGGACTTGAGCAATGCAAATCACTGAATACCATTCGAAGTGCAAGCATTTGTTTTGGTTTCTTTCTGTATATGTTGTATCTCAGAAGGATTTGGGAGGAGGAAGAGTGTAGAAAAATTGTCATATTAGTGTGCATGGAATACAAACACATACCCCATTCACAAATCAAAGCTTGGCCAGGACTCTCCTAAGCAAAACAATGATTTAAAAAAAAATCTTCATATAAACATTTAAGACCCTAGAATAACTTACGCCACAAATATTTACTCTCCAAGCTTGGGATGTCTCCCTATGTTCTGAGTCACCTAGTTCCAACCTGGTCACATGAACAATTGTAAGTTCTGTGGTAGTATTAGGTGAGTACCGGCCATTACTGGTAATAGCTCCCTGGAACATAAACTGAATAACCGTGTAATTTCAATTACTTAGGTGGTGCACTTTGTCATCAACTGTCCATTTCATCTTAACTCTCAAATAGCTACTAAGTAATAGGAAGGTAAACAAAATTCAGTTAGAAAGCCACTATTTCAGTAAAACTCCAAATAATACTTTTATAAATAAATTGAAGGAAACCACGCTGGGAATGGTGCCATTTCCTGCAGTATATTAGTTAAATTTATTCTATCTATTCCATTAGTGCACCATAATG